>NC_035445.2:3118318-3761163 GCF_002127325.2 Helianthus annuus
TTTAAAATTTTAAATAAGAATAATTATATAGGTTGTTTCTTACACATTTGTGACAAATCCTTAACTGTCATAAGAAATGTGTCACAACTTGCAATGGATTTAAGCATTTTGTCATAAATTTGTATGCAATTGCATTGATACATGGATTGTTTCCTACGCCTTTGTGACAAATTGCAATGGATTTAAGCATTCTGTCATAGATGCATAGAAAATTGTATTGATACAAGGATATTTATCGGAAATGTGTCACAAGTTGTGACGCAATCCCGACGGATGGTTTACGAATCTATATTTTGTCATAAATCCGTAGGAAATTGTATTGATACATGGATTGTTTCTTACGCCTTTATGACAATTTGCAATGGATTTAAGCATTTTGTCATAAATGCGTAGGAAATTGTATTGATACAAGGATATTTATCAGAAATGTGTCACAAGTTGTGACGCAATCCCGATGGATGGTTTATTTTAATTAATAAATAAATATTTTGTCAGAATTGTGTAGGAAATGCTATCACTTTCTCTTATTTAATTTGCATATATTAATATTTATTCGGTAAACAATTATAAATTAACCTTTTGTAGATTATTTGTGACAGATTTGTGACGCAACTGTCAATTAAATAGGGTTTTCTTATTTTTTGTAGGAAACTTGTCACAAGTTGTGACGGAATTCTGACGGATGGTTTAAGTAAATTAAAAAATAAATATTTCGTCATAAATGTGTAGGAAACGATATTATTTCTAACAGATTTGTGACGCAACTGTCTATTAATTAGGGTTTTCTTATTTTTCGTCACAAATTTGTAGGAAACGATATTATTTTCCCTTATTTATTTGGCTTACATAAATATTTATTCGGTAAAGAATAATAATAAACCTTTTGTAGGTTATTTCTGACAGATTTGTGACGCACCTGTCAATTAATTAGGGTTTTCTTGTTTTTCGTCATGGATGCATCGAAAATTTGTAACAAAATCATGAATTTTTTTCGGTAGGAAATTCGTCATAAAGGTGTTGTAATCTGTGACGAAAAAAAATTGTGTAGGAAATTTCTGTAGCAAATTGTCCCATTTTCTAGTAGTGAAAAGTTAGGGGACGCGTCTGGCTCCGCTGCATCCCGAGGCGCTTGGCTGGCTCGTTTGAAGGACCAGCAGACGCATTGGAGGCGCTGTTTCGTTTTTTTTTCACATTTATTGCAATCTCACAGGAGAAGAAACCTGCAGCTCGTCGGAGAAACAACTACTTGCCGGAGCAGGTAAAAGGACTAAAACAGAGTCATATGTAAATTCTCTGAAACAAATATTAACATTGACCGGATTTAAAAGGTTGAACAAGATTCTTCACAAGCTTCATCGGAATCCTCACCGGAATAGTATAGTTTCGTCGGAGAAGACACGGCTTCACCGAAATTTAAGATACAGGTCAACCGGAAAAGAAAAATGTTCACCGGAGAAGATGATATAGGGCACCGGGAAGAAAGACACTGAAGTCTGAAGATGAACGGACTCGCCGGAGCTGCCTCGGGATCTGTGATGCACTCTCTCTCTATATATGTGCAGACGTAATAGCTGCCTCGGGATCTGTGATGCGCTCTTCCAACAAAGCATGAGATGGCCATTTTCGTAATTAGGATTAGTCTTTGGCCATTTTCGTAAATAAGCCATAATAAATTAGATTTTCTCCAAAAAGTAAATGCATTTTTCTTTTAAAATATACTTTATATATAATCGCAAAATTAAATTCATATTTTTTCACAAGATACTTTCTTCTCCCAAAAGTAAATACGATAATCTAGATCGGTATGTGTATGTGTATAAATTTCACTAGTTTAAAAGAGAAAAAAAAAACCTCAAGAGAAAAAGCTCTTTCAAAGAGCGTTCAGATTTTAGGCCTTTCCATCTGCACTTCTATATCCTTGATAATTTTCTACAAGTAAACAATAAATGTCTATATACACGTATAAAACTGAAAATTACATATAAAATCCTAACCCGATTAATCACTCTTAATCTTGATTAATCGCTAACTTGGTACCCTTCCAGACGTCTAGCTTTTAACTATTCTTACTACACTGGCCGGAAGAAGAATATGCAAGGTTAAGTTAGTATTTTAATAACTTCTATTAAATTAAAAGACATTAAATATTTACCATTATTATTATGATATTATATTATACATATATTTCAATACTTTTGATGAACAGTGATTCCAAGTTTTTAGGTTTTTATTTCCTTTTTACTAACTTTCTTAGGTATTTATTTGTTTTTTTAATAATATATAATTATTGATCATTTAATTTAATTGTTTTTTTAACTTGTACTCGTTAACTTTCTTAAAAATCTAACTCCATGTTTATTGTTTATCAAGATTGCGATACAAATCTTATTGAAAATGGATACCTTTCGCTACCGTATCAAATTGAATTGAAACCGATATGAATAGTAACTTACTAATTTAAGTTTTTATTTATTTTCTAATAATATATTATTTATCATTTTACTTTTTTTCTAAGTTTTTTTGAAAATGAATATCGTCTGCTATTGTATGAAACCGAATCAAAACCAACAATGAATTGTAAATTAATATTTTTAAGTATTTACTTATTTTTAAATAATATTTTATTCATCATTTAACTTTCTTTTTTTCTAATAACATGCGTTATCTTTTTTTTAAACATTATTTTTTTTTTAATTTTTTAAAGTAGTTTCGCCAAACCAATACGATTAGTGACAGTTAAAGTTTAAGTCCAAAACATTTAAGTTCAACCAACAGTGTAAGAGAACAACGGAAGCATAAGTAAAACGGTTCAACATAAATTCATAGTTTGTAATTATTAAAAGAACCCAACACGAGTTAGCATGCCCACTACACTCCCAAGCTGCAAGCTCCCGCAATCACTGAGTACCTGCAAAGCATGCAGTAGGGTGCCACTGTCAAGTTGTTGTGCCCCGTTTGTTAATGTCTATCATCATTGACCACGTGCAAGGCCTACTAGTTCACGCCCGATCCCCCCGGTCACGGTGTGAGGTTTGTCAAACCTAATAGCGCTATCAACTAATATACTGTTCGCCCCCAACGATTATTCGGTATTGTAAGTGGGGACTTTCCATGATAGAGTTTTGTTTAGTTGCTAGTTGTGATTTATAAACAATATCCAAACGAATTCCCCCTGGGAATGATAGTTTCAAAACATGCAGTCGTATTCTCCCCGGGAATAGCAGTTTAAAAGTATCCCTATCAAGGATAGTAGTTCGTCCGTGTCCCCCGGGGACACATGCTTTTTGTGTGCGTGAACTCACTTCGGTTTGCTCGGCAGGTTATTTACTTGTCAAATTACTTTGGTCAACCACGCCCTATTATAAGTACCCAGTTATAATCAGGTTTGTATGCAAGCAATACCCGGTACTTATACACATAGCAAGTAACACAAAGATTTCGTGCACCACAAAAGAAGCATTTAGTCATACGTACACACAATACCATCTAACATATAAGGTTCTCATACGGTTTCATATAAATAAATTCAGTCTAATAGTTTAAAAAATGGTTCAGATAGTCAAAATTGCGTGAAATGTGACGTGCAGTCCAAACTGTTTGTAGCCTAGTGAAAGTGTGCGACTTGTATAAACATGTGTATGGGCCAGTTAACACTTTGGTCCACCAAGGATATGTGGCCCAATCAAAAAAAATAACTCAAGGACAAGTGCGTGCCCGAGAACCTTGAAGCCCAATAAATGACCGTGTGGACCAGGTGTAAGTGTGCGACCGAGTTTTAAGGTGTGCCGTTAGATGGACATTAGTGTGCGGTCTCACAGTCCAACAAGTCAACCCATTAGGTAGCACCGCCCAATCAAGTGTGCGATTGTTCGGTGGGGTGCGACTTGCTTTTGTGGGGGAGAAAATTACGAATTTGGCCAAGAATAGTGTTGACTTACGAAATTGGCCACCTCATGCGTCCTTGGAGAGGCGCATCACGGATTCAAATGCGCGGGATGCTTCTGAAGTCCACGGGATGCGTCTTGGAAAGTAATTCATTGACCGATGCGTCTGAAAGTACACGGGATACGTCTGGAAGTGCACGGGATGCGTCCTTGGAGCGAGGCTTCATGCACAGGATGCGTCGGGCAAGTTTCCGCCATTTTTTCCGGCGATTTGCAGGTTTCCGCCATTTTTTCCGGAAAGTTGCAGGTTTTCGCCATTTTTTCCAGCGAGTTGCAGGTTTTCGCCATTATTTTCCGGCATTTGTCGGGATGCGTCTGAAAGTGCACGGGATGCGTCTGAAAGTTGCAGTCATCTCCGGCAAGTTGCAAACGCCTCCGGCTTCGTCTCCGACACCTGCAACTAGGGGGCTCGATTTCAGATCGTTTTTCCGGCAACCATGGCGGCGGTTGGGATTTGGGGGTGGAGATTCGTCGTGCCACCGTCGTAGTCGGCCGACCGGCCACCCTCCATCTCCGCCTTCTTCTTTCTCTTCCTGTGTCTCTATGTGGAGAGAAGAGGTAAACTGGAAATTGTAAGGGTTAGGGTTTGGGCTTGTACTTGCAGGTCTTTTAACGGAGGATTGGTGCCCCGGTGGAGTTTCCTGTAAGAGAGAGAAGAGGAAGACAACTTTGGTGACTAGTGACTGAAAGGGCTGACAGATCTAGAGTTTTTTTTGTTTTTTTAAGTAAATAACAGGGATTGAAAGAGACAGGACATAGGAGACAGATCTGGAGTGTAGGGGTGTAGGGACACGTGTCCATTTAAGAAAGAAGGACGCATAAGAATGCTGATGCCCTGTTCCAATGAGGCATGAACTGGCCATTTTTGCAAATGGGTTTGGTCTTTGACCATTCTCGTAATTTCCTCTTTGTGGGGTTGTGTAGTAAGCTATGTAAGTTGTACATCAGTGTGCGGCTACTTTTAACATCTAATACCACAGCCTTCTAAATCAAACAGAATAAGACAATGCCTCATTTAAAATCATTTCTAAATCATCCATCAATCAATAAAAACCCAGATTCTTATATGAACTTTTACTCATGTTTGTACATCATTTCAACCTCTTTTATCTTATTTAATCCAGATTTAAAATCAATTAAACCTATCTTCATTCATCACAGTATTACATCATTTAAATTCCTTATATACTTTCATCATGATTCATGAAACATTACTGGTTTCTCAGGTTGTCATGCACTTATGCCAAGAACAGTTATTTATAACAACTTACTTTGCCATGTAATTTATTCATCGTTCATTTACACAGGTGTGACTACCCAGTTCATTTGAATCTTGATTCATGACTACCTCCATGATTCATTTAAACATTTCGTTATTACTCGATTATGTTGGTTTCAGAAGCGTTATGAGCCCTCTCACTTTTCACACTCACAAGAACAAACGTATCAAACACAAAGAAACTGGCAGAACTCTCATCATTCTCATTCATCACCAAAGACACTATTTAAAAGGGAAATACAGACACACGACTCGAACATGGGGAGAGAAACTGAAAACAACTGACCCACTACTTTAAACATGCAAAGACCACTCCTATTTTAACTGACCCATTATCAAACTAATAAAAGTAACAGTAAACAAACAAATGAAAAGCAAGACACACGTGCATAAACCCATGCAAACATCCCCATGTTTACCATATTTGAATTATCTCAACATCCCCCCATAATTCAAATACTCTTCATACCCAACTTGGATCTCAGACAACAGAATTGTTCCACACCAAGTGCCTTGGTGAAAATATCCGCGATTTGCTCCTTTGTGTCACATGGTACCAGCTTGATCTCTTTCTCTTCTACAAGGCTTCGAATGAAATGATACTTAATGTTGATATGCTTGGTTCGGCTGTGAAACCCTTGATTTTTATTCAAGAACACGGTTGATCTATTATCACACCAGATGGGTGTTGCTTCTTGCTGCTCATGACCCAGTTCCTTCAACATTTTCCTCATCCAGACGGCTTGACAAGCCCCAGTAGCTGCTGCAATGTACTCGGCTTCAGTGGTTGAAAGGGCAACCACTGCTTGCTTCTTGGACATCCATGATACTGCTCCAGTTCCCAGAAAGAAAGCATTGGCTGAAAGGCTCTTCATATCTTCCGATGTACCAGCCCAATCACTGTCAGTAAACCCAGAGAGAGTCACGCATTCGGTTTTCCCGTACCACAAACCGAACCCCACTGTTCCAGCTAGATACCTCATGATTCGTTTAGCTGCACCATAATGATAAACTGAAGGACTCTGCATGAATCGAGAGACAATACCTACAGCAAACGCAATATCGGGTCTCGTGTGCGTAACATACATTAGGCCACCAATCATACTTCTGTACTTGTATCCATCCACTAAATCACCTCCATCATCCATCTTGAGTTTCTCATTTTTATTCATTGGGGTAGCAGCTTCTTTACACGATGCCATGCCAAACTTTTTTAATAATTCCACAGTGTATTTCTTTTGAGACAACAAAATTCCATCAGGTCCTTGTATAACTTCGAGACCCAAGAAATATTGTAGAACACCAATATCACTCATATCAAACTCTTGAATCATCTCCTTTTTGAACTGCTCCACCATCTTTTGTGAAGAACTTGTATAAATAATATCGTCTACGTACAAACAAATAATCAGAATCTCACCAGCATTACCTCTTTTAACATACATCGTTGGCTCGTTAAGACTTCTTGCATACCCATTCTTTGTAAAGAACGTGTCAATTCTGCTATACCAGGCCCTTGGGGCCTGTTTTAACCCGTATAAAGCCTTATGCAGTTTGAAAACTTTATCTTCCTTTCCTTTCACTTCAAAACCCGGAGGTTGCGAGACATAGACTTCCTCTTGTAAATACCTATTTAGGAAAGCCGACTTGACATCGAATTGGTACACCAACCACCCTCTTTGAGCTGCAAGAGATAAGATGAGCCTGATAGTTTCGAATCGAGCAACCGGAGAAAAAGTTTCTTCGAAATCAATTCCGTACTCTTGAACGTACCCCTTAGCAACTAGCCGTGCCTTATACCGGTTCACTTGACCATGAGCATCCATTTTCACTTTAAAAACCCATTTTAATCCTATTGCTTGCTTGCCACTTGGAAGATCAGTTAGAGTCCATGTTTTGTGTTTTTCAAGAGAGTTGAGTTCTTCCTTCATTGCACACATCCACTCTTTACTTTCTGAAGCCTCTTTATAATTCACAGGTTCCATGAGAGAGAGGGCAAATTGACAAGTAAAGTCAACGCCCTCACATAAAGGCTGAGTATTCTCATAGAGATCTGACAAAGTCTTTTCCTTGAGATGCACATTTGATGAGGTGCTAGATGATGAACCACTGCTCCCATTTGTACTATCACCAGTGCTTTCAAATGACCCATGGGTACTAATGTTACCTGCATCATGACTATCACTTGGCTCAACTAGTGACCCATCACTATCACCTAGCTCAACTAGTGACCCATCACCATCAATAGGTTGTACCACTTCTATTGGCAAACCACTTTTATCGATTTTCCAGCTTGACTTTTCAAGAAACTTTATATCTCTACTCACCACAATTTTCTTCATTTCGATATCATATATTCTGTATGCTTTAGAAAGAGGACAATACCCAACAAACACACCTTTCTTTGATCTTGAATCCAATTTTTTTCTTTGTTGTTTTGGTGTCAGAACATAGACTGGACACCCAAAAACTTTAAGATGATGGACAGAGGGCTTTCGACTATACCAGACTTCAAAAGGAGTTCTGTAACCAAGGGCCCTGGTTGGACACATTCTTAGTAAATACACAGCAGTGGCGACGGCTTCCCCCCAGAATACATCACTTAAACCCTTTTCTTTTAGCATGCTCATAGCCATTTCCCAAACAGTTCTGTTTTTACGCTCCGCAACACCGTTTTGTTCCGGTGTATACGGGGCAGTAAGTTGTCTATTTATACCATGTTCATTGCAGAACTTGGTAAATTCAGTTGAGCAAAACTCGCCCCCTCTGTCTGTTCTTAAAGTCACTATCTTTTGAAGTGTTTCATTTTCAACCTTTGCTTTAAAAAACTTGAACTTTTCAAAAGCTTCCGATTTTTGATTTAGAAAGTAAACCCATGACATCCTACTAAAGTCATCAGTGAACAACAAAAAATACCTGCTGCCCCCGAGTGAAGGTGTTGGAATCGGTCCAACAACATCAGCAACTACAAGCTGAAGTATCCGTGTGGCTCGCAAAGCTTCTTTGGGAAACGAATCGCGCGTCTGCTTTTCACTTGCACAACTTTCACATACTTCCCATGACTGAATTTTTGGCAACCCATAAACGAACTCTTTCATGCTTAACATCTGCAGCCCTTGTCTGTGAAGGTGACCATATCTACTATGCCATAATAGAGACTCATCTTTTTCAGTAGCAACTAACACATGTGACTCATTCATCTCTTTACGTTTACCAACATTTAATGGGAAAGTGTTATTACTAGACATGGGAATGACACATACAACTTTACCAGATCTTTTGTGTGTGACAGTGCACACATTGTCATCAAACAGTAGTGCATAACCCTTCTTCGTTAATTGCCCAACACTCAAAAGGTTGTAGCTCAAGTCTGGTGAAAATTGTACATCATCAATTACCCTAGATTGCCCATCAACTTCCAACTTGACAGCACCCATTCCTTCTACCTTGATTGATTTCCCATTTCCCATTTTAACCTTCACTCTTCTTGTATCATCAACACTCTCAAACAAGGATCTCTTTCCTGTCATATGGTTTGAACAACCACTGTCTACAAACCAAATATCATGCTCTCCCTTCCTTTCGTCTCCTACAGCCATTAACAACTTGCTATCATGCTCTTCTTCTACTTCTTTCTCATCCTTCATTTCGATTTCTACAGCCATGAACAACTTGTTGTCATCCTCTTCTTCTATTTCTTCAACTGCAGCCTGCACTTGAGGTTCACTCCAACAATCGGCTCTCACATGACCAAACCTATTGCAATTGTAACATTGAATACTACCTCTTCCTCTTCCTGAGAACCTTGCACGTCCTCTCCCACGGCCACGCAGTGAGTTTCTTCCTCTACCTCTGTACGAACCGGGTCTCTCATCTTCTCGCTGACCCGTTTGTTCTTTGGAGAAGGCTTGAAATGCTTGTTCCTCAGTAACTGCCTCTACACTTCTGTTTACTCTTGCTTCATGAGCCTGTAGTGACCCCATCAATTGATCAAAGGTTAGAACACTCAGGTCCTTTGACTCCTCGATGGCGGTTACAACATGGTCCCATCTCACCGGCAAACTTCTAAGAACCTTCTCAACCACCTTCTGATCCGTGACTGTCTCCCCATATGCACGTTTTTGATTCACTATCTTCATTACTTTGGATAAGAAATCTGCTACAGCCTCACCCTCCTTCATTTGGATTGTCTCGAAGTCTCTTCTCAAACCTTGCAACTTCACCATTTTCACTTTGGAATCACCTTGATACTCCGTCTGTAAGACAGTCCAAGCTTGTTTTGCTGTAGTGGCTGCAACAATGCGTGAGAATACTTCATCATGTACAGCTTGTTGAATAAGAGACAAAGCCCGTGCATCTTTCTTCTTGTTTTCCCGTAACCTATTGCGGTCACCATCTCCTTCGTTAAACCCGGTAGCAACAAAATCCCATAAATCTTGCGACATCAGTAAGGTTCTCATCCGAATGTGCCAAAACTCATACCCTTCTCCTTTGAAGATTGGAAGGGGAGGAAGGGGTTGAGTTTGTTGATTGTTCGCCATCACAGATCCTAAACACGGCTCTGATACCAGATGTTGGTTTCAGAAGCGTTATGAGCCCTCTCACTTTTCACACTCACAAGAACAAACGTATCAAACACAAAGAAACTGGCAGAACTCTCATCATTCTCATTCATCACCAAAGACACTATTTAAAAGGGAAATACAGACACACAACTCGAACATGGGGAGAGAAACTGAAAACAACTGACCCACTACTTTAAACATGCAAAGACCACTCCTACTTTAACTGACCCATTATCAAACAAATAAAAGTAACAGTAAACAAACAAATGAAAAGCAAGACACACGTGCATAAACCCATGCAAACATCCCCATGTTTACCATATTTGAATTATCTCAACAGATTATTACCCTATTACAGATTCGTATTATCATCATCAATAGTCCACACCTTCATTTCCAACAAGTTCAAATATCTGCAGGTATAACAATCAATCAGTAGTTGACACTAACCTGATGCGACTAGTCCGAGAGTGTACAAGAGAGAAAGGAGAAAAGGAGTGATCTTCCGGTGATGATGGTGGCAAAGTTGTGCCCGAATCGTTCAAGAAGAAGAAAATAGTCGCACACTTAAATTGTGTGTCTCAGTTTCCTTTGTATATGTTGTAAGTTGTTGGGTTGAGTCGGCCTTGTTAGGTGCGGTCTCGGTTTCCTAATAAAGTTTAAATTTAAAAAAAAAAAAAAAACCTTAAATTGTGTCTCTTTCCACTGTGCGACTACATTAGGGCGAACTGGAGGGTGTCTTGGGCTTCTGTTGGGCCGATTAACAAGGGGTGTGCGACCCTTAATGCATCTGAAAGTGTGCAGCCCAAGAATCTTGGCCAAGGAAAGGTGTTCGAGAAAGGAGGTGACTGTGCGGCTAGATTTGTTTGGCTATTATGATAATACAATTAGAAATAACAATTTATTGACATAAAATCCACATGACACGCAGATAACCGATAATAAATCAATTAGTCTATTTTATAGTTATCCACTAAGTCTCATACGTACACATGTTACTGTTATTACTTAACTTCATCACGTTGTAGGATTACTAGTATAAAGTGAGACGTGTGGGAATCCGTGTGGGAATCCCGAAGTGTCACAAAATACCCACGGTAATGTACCGCCGCAACGCGTGATCAAATACGCTAGTTAAGTATTAAAACCAGATAATTTGTACATATAAATTGAAATCATATAAAGCTTAATTACATACATGCGATTATACCAAAGAAATCTACCGGAGTGTAAAACTTGCTAAAACTTTTTTTTTTTTCTTAAGTTTAAATTTTAAATTTTCTTTTCTGTTATTAATATATATAAATTAATTTTTTTTACTTATTTAAAATAACTTTTACCGGTGTAAAACTGATATCCTTTTCCTCATGTAAAATTGATATCCATTTAGTCATGTTTCTTTCGGTTGCTATACTAAGTCTTAGTGTCATAACAAACCAAACCGATACTTATTGAAATCCCGTTGTGTAACGCCAGTAATTTTTCGATGTCATGGTATGTATTTCGTTATATTCCGATGTAATGTGTGTTATTTTGATGTAAGTCTGCTGGTATGTGCTATAAATACCAGCAGATACCCTCTTTTTCACCAGAGAGTGCACTCAGAGAGTAGGAGAGTATTTTGGTGAACTTTGTAATGCTACTCTGCTTAAATCAACACAAGTGAATGTTTTGAAGTGATATCTTTCTAGTATTGATTGTGTTCTTGCTTGGTTTGTACGCAAACTTGGATTCCGCACTTGTTTGTGTAACAACAAAGAATAGCTTGTTTGATGCAAAAGTATGTGGAAGACATCATGTATAGACCGACCGACCAACGATGATGTGTACAAGCTTTCTCAGTTATTTAAAGTAGCTGCAAAATCGATCTTGAAGTAGCTACAAAATCGACCTTGAAGTCCACACCGGGTGGATATCCAATTTGGGAGAGCACTCAGATACATGGCAATGCATAAAGCAGTTGCAGGATTATGGTTTGGAATTTCTAATCTCTCCTATCTTTGTTGATACTTAAGCTGCTTTGTGAATTACTAACATCTCATACAGCACTCCTTGACCAAACACATTGATCTCGAATATCACCTCACACGTGATTGTTTCAATATGAAACTCATCAATGTTGTTTTGGTCCACACCGACTACCAATGTGCCAAATTTTTTTCCAAAATTTTGATAAATCATTCTTGATTAATTTAATTTTGGTAAATGACACCAAGTTAAAACATGAGTTAATCGACATCGGGAAATCTTTTTTTGGGAATATTTTTCTTGAGAAAATCCAAAAAAGATGTTTTTAAAAATATAAATTTACTTTTTGAATTTTAGGGGGAGTAAATTCAAATCAGAAAAATAGAATAACTTTGAAAAACGTCAAGAAGGACAAAAACAAGAGAAAAACAAAAATGAGTTTCCTAGCGAGAAAAAGAGAAAATGATAGTAAATCAGTGGTCTGTCGGAACCTCTTTGAATTTAAAATGAAGAATGATAAGTAGCTCTATTAATGGTGTATCAGTAGGCTCACAATCATTTTAAAGTGTGTAGTGCGATGTAAACGTAACGGACTAAAGACCATTTGGGAACCGCTCATTGGCATATGGTCTTGGTACCAAAATTTTGTTTGATAGATTGCCGAGGTTCTGAAATATGTGGTCTTTATGCTGTTTATCATCTGGGCGTCTCTTTTACCGAAACGGAGACGCAAGTCTAGAGCTTCTATGATGCTATACATACGTGTACATACTGCATACAACCATCAATAAGTGATAAACATATCACATCCACCTCTGAATAAGTGATTTTAAATTGCATCCATCATCCGAGAGTCAAGTTCGTCTCTTTGTCTATACCGTGGTACTAACCTGTTCACGAACTTGCACTCGTGCCCTTCATGCATCCGAAAATCAAGTTCCTCCTAAATATGTGATTTTATCACATAGGACTTGTATTCATCCTCAAATAACTGATTATCTCACATCATATACGTCAAAACATATGATAAATGGTATACTCACCAGTAAGATGAACTCTCGTGCATACCTTGATACGGGAATGTGTCGTGAATGGATGAACACCGGTCAGTAAGTATAAATCATACCTAAACGTATCCCCAAGTCATATGATTACATCTGGTTTTTGAGTTTAAGTGGACAACAATATCGGTAATCGTTATAGAATGCTTATCTAAATGCTAACTAATTGAACAACAAGAGTGTTTTGGCATGACCGTACACTGATATGATTCTCTTACCTTGGAAACTCGCAAAAAGAATTTCTGTAAATATTTATTTATTGCTATCCGTCTTTACACTTGAAATATTAAAAAACCACAAAGATTTTAGGTGTGTTTTAATATAAACTTTATAAAAGTCAAAAAGATTTTGCTTCTATCTTATTTTTGATTGACCGATGTTGGAACTTGAATCTATCTCACCTAAAACCTTATTGAAAGTCGGAAAACAATCGCATCTTCATAAATGGTCAAAGTAGACAAGTTTTGAATGTTAAAGATCTAAAATTGAATAATTTTGAAAGTTTCAAAGTGCTGTCGGTTGGTAGTTAAATGAGAGTTGTCTCATGTGTGTCGTCTGTTAAATATTGTTTAAAATCAACTCATAGTGAGGTTTTCATTTGAAAATTATCTAAGATTGGTTAAATCCCTAGCAGTTGTTCTCATTACGCGTTTAGCTTTGTTGTGTATGCAGATGTGGCACTCGAACCAGCTAAAGGCAAAGAGAATGTGTCAGATGACAAGCTTGGAGTGGCAACACGACATTAATGCAATCAGTAGTTCAAGACAATGAAGTTGTAACTGACCACTCTTTCACATCACGAGGATCTGAAGCCTTCAAGATCAAAGATTCATGAGCAACATTCAAGGGGGAGTTTGTTGATGCATCTCCTGACTGTGAGACGTGAAGACTTTCGAAGATCCTGCAGCATGAAGAACGAACCATCACCACTAACATCCAAGGGGGAGTTTGTTGATGCACTTTTGTGTGTATGGCGCTCGGTTGGGTTCGGTTCAAGACCGATGTCGCAACATTCCTCCTGTTATAGATTAACAACAACAGCTAGACATATAATTGACATCAAAATAGACTTATGTTAATGTTGTTGATATGTATCGAAATAGGCATTTCGAAATCCTTTTTTGATGTCATGGTATGTATTTCGTTGTATTTCGATGTAATGTGTGTTATTTCGATATAAGTCTGCTGGTATGTGCTATAAATACCATCAGATACCCTCTGTTTCACAAGAGAGCACACTCAGTAATAGACGCCGCCAATTATGCCATTATTATTGTAATTGTATTTTGTTATTATTGTGCCAATCATCTCCAAAAATAGGAGATTGCATTGTTCCTGTATATATTCGTTTATGTTCAATGAGAATAGGCAAGGGATTATTTTATCTCACATGGTATCATCCTAGATCCTTAACCTATCTTTTTTTTTTTTTCGACCACCTCCCTGCTGCCCTATTGCCGCCGCTATTTTTCTGCCTGTTCTCATCTTCGAATCACCTTCCCTCATGGCTGATCATAAACTACACCCTGCTACTACCGTTTCAAACATCCGAACCTCCGTCCCTGTCACCCTAGACAATGAAGCATCCGACTACAATACTTGGTCGGAATTGTTTCGAATTCACTACACGGCGTTCCTCATAGCCGATCACCTCGAACCCCGTACCCCTGCCTCCTCCTTCTCTACCGATAAAGACAAACAACCAGCCGCCTCAACTGCCGACTCCTGGGAACGCCTTGATACCATAGTCCTCCAGTGGATCTATGGCACCATATCCACCGGCCTTCTAAAAACCGTTATCAAAAAGAGCACCACCGCCTATGATGCTTGCAAAGCCATTGAAAATCTTTTCCAAGACAACAAAGCCACACGAGCCCTCTTTCTCAAATAGAAATTCGCAAACACTCACCTCGAAAACTTCTCATCGATGCACGAATATTGTCAAGAGATTAAGGTCTTGGCCGACCAACTGAATAATGTTGACGCCAAAGTTGACGAACAAGATCTTGTTTTACAAACTATAGCCGGTCTCACTGAACAGTATGAAACCGTGGGCACCATACTCCGAAACACCAAACCTTTACCATCATTCATTGAAGTCCGCTCTCAGTTATGCATAACCGAAACCACCAAAGCTAACCAAGCTCTTCACTCCGCCATCCAAGCCGCCACCGCCCTTCACGTCCAAACCCAAACCCAAACCCAAACCCAAACCCGGTCGCCTCCCACCAATCCCAGCCACACCACCTCCCAACATGTTGGTGCATACATCTGTCGACTTCGTCTTGTATCGAGTCTTAGACTAGGATTGTTAGATCAGGGCACGTTGTACGAGAAAATGTCAAGTTCTAGGTTGTTTAGAAGCTGATTCCGCTCAAACTTCTGATTCCGCCCGAAACTGCATGAGCATATTTCGAGCGGAATCACAATCATGCCGATTTCACTCCAAGTGGTCTTGTGTTATTTCGAGCGGAATCAGGTTGCTATAAATACCTGTTGAGCGAAATATATGTAATAGTTCTTGTTTACGTATACCGAGGTGCTGCCGGTTTTCCATTTGATTGTACAAGCTGTAATATCAATCAAAAGGGTGATTTAAGTGAATTGCTAGCTGTTTCTACGTCAGTTACTTGTTTTCCGCACATGTAACTGATCAAAACTCCTCTGATAGACTCGTTCGGGTCAGCAAACGATCCTACAAGTGGTATTAGAGCTCAGGAGGAGGAGTTCTGCAGAGATTAGCTGGTTTTTATTGAAATTTCTTACTTCTACACCTTCTTTCTTCATCAGAACGAGATTTAATGGTTAAAACCTGATCAATTTTTCACAGACTGTAGATAATTAGACATTAACAAATCCCTGAAAGTTTGAGACCAAAATTCACACTAAAAATGGACAAAATGGACCCCCGATCTGATTCCGCTCGAACTGAACAACTCCTGATTTCGCTCGTGATAAGTGTTTAATTCCGCTTCAGGAGACCATCTTTGTGATTTCGCTTCAAATCTGGTGTTGATTTCGCTCCAAAAATACATACTGATTTCACTCCAGGCTGCCAAATTAGTAATTTCGCTCCAAACTATTTAGTGATTTCGCTCCAGAGTAACTAAAGTTCAGATTCCACTCCAAAGATTGTTTGTAGTGATTTCGCTCCAAACATCATTCAGTGATTTCGCTCCAGAGGCTGTTTTGCTATTTCGCTCGAAACTACATCTTGGTTAATTTCACTCGAAAATTACTGTCTTGAAAAACGTGTTGCCAAAATATGGATTCTGAGTTCTACAACGCTTTTGCTACAACCCCGACTACTCCGACTGACATTGCTAAGAATATGAACTTGGAAAACGAGACCGGAACGTTAAAAAAGCCCCCGAAACTTATGGGAATAGAAGAATATCATGTTTGGAATAATCGGTTTGAGAATTGGGTTCAAGCAAACCATCTAAGAGCGTGGGAAAGCATTGAAACTACATACATTAGACCACAGACTGCTATGAACGTTGATAAAATTATCTTAGAGTTTTCAGATCAAGAGAGAGAGAGCTACAAAGGAGAGAAAATGATGATAAGTTTGCTACAGCAAGCCATCAAAGAGGATATATTCGTTTTACTTCAACATGATGGAAATGCATTTTCAATTTGGAAAGCTCTTGATAAGAAATTTGAGGGTAGTACAGAGATGTTACAAAGCAAAGCAGCATTACTGAAAAAAGAGTTTGAGCTGTTTACTAGCATGCCTGGTGAAACTACAAAGACTTTCATTGAGAGATACTGTCATTTTGTACGCACTATGTCTCAATTAAAGATTACCAAGACTCCAGCAGAATGGGTCGAAAAACTTGCTGACGCTTTACCACAAAAGGAATGGGGTATGTATCTTATGATTCTGAAGAATTCCGGACAGTTTAGTAGGTTGTCGATTGGGCAGTTTATCGAAAAGCTTGAGGCACAGGAACTTGAACAACAGAAGATTGCAAGAACGAACAGTTCAAGTCATTAACAAGACATCAAACTGTACTATAAAGGAAATGTTCAAACAGCTGAAGCCAGTCCAAAGATTCAAACCGCATTTAGTGCTGGAAATCAATCTGGAACAGGCAATCAAAGTTCAATCAACACTGGTGGTTTTTCAAATGTGAATCCTCCAAGTATTCAGAGTGCAAATGTTGGAAACGGGCATATGATTCAGTGCAATGTAGCTTTACATCTTCAAAATGGTCAAAACTTTTCTGAAGAAGTGGTGAAAAATCATATGGGTCTATTGGTTACTGCTTTGGAAGCTTATGAAGGTTTGATAGCCGGGAAGATTGGTAACCCGATGCTAACGAAAGAAGATTATGACCAAATAGATGCAGAAGAGTTGGAACTTATGGATATAAAATGGGCTTTGGAGAGTGTTTTGAGGAGAGCAGAAAAATTTAGAATGGTTACTGGAAGAAATGATTTCTTGGATGCAAATCTTTCTAATCTAGGATTTGATAAATCTAAAGTTGTCTGTTTTCGTTGCAGGGAGAAAGGTCACTTCAAAAGAGACTGCAAAAATCAGGATCCTAGTGGAGCAAAGAATCCTTTTGGAAAAGATGATTATTATCAGAAGTCTATATATTAGCAAATCACTCATCAACCACATCAACAAAAGGAAACTCAAACAGCACATGGAAAAATGATCGAGGATGCAAACAAGAAAGCTTACTATGGCATTATTGATCAAGATGATGAGAAAATGGCTGAAGGTTTTAGCTAGGATAAGTACATTCCAGCTGATTCAAATGTTCAAGCTTTCATTGCTCAGTTTGTTCAAAAGCCAGAAATGTTGAAGGAATGGATAGAAGTGTTACCTGACGAAGAGAAAAGTGAAGATGAAGGATCTGTTTCATCTAAAAACATTTCATCAGAGACAAGTGATGATGAAGAGATTGAACAGATAAATCTTGGAAAAACGCATTTATCTTCTGACACTTTTGAATTTTATTTTGCAGAAAAATTGAAGAAACTGAAAGAGAGAAAAGCTGCAAAAAGGATGAAGGAAGTAAAGATTGTGGAGAAGATAGTTGAAGTGGAAAAGATAGTCGAAGTTGAGAAGATTGTGGAGGTAGAAAAGATTGTTGAAGTCACAAAACCTTGTCTTACATGTTTAGAATCATGTAAACAGTGTGAGGAAAAAGATACAAGGTTTAGTGAATCAGAAAAGTTGAAAGAAAAATTGTTGTTCGATGTGAAGAATTTGAAAAAATCATATGATGTTTTGAATAGAACTGTGAACAGTTTGCAAGTGACAAACACAGAAAGAGAAAAAGCCTTGAAAATGTTGAATGCTACGATGATGTCGAAGCAGAAAGAGATAAATTTCTACATTGAAGAATGTGTGAAATGGAAGCAAGAGTTGGATGGTGAAAAAGTTGAAAACGAAAGAATCAGACGTTTACTGAAAAGTTATACAAGTTCTGATTACTTAATTGATAGAATTTATCCTACTTTTGCAGGTTTCGAGGCATTTAAAGATGAAGACAAGAAGTCTAAGAAGAAAACGGATACTGGTAAGAAATAAAGTGTTTGTTATAACAAGTGTCCGCCTCCAGTATGGGAAGGGTATTCGCCTAGAAAACCGAATGAGGAACAAGTCAAAAAGGCAGTCAATCTAAAGTTAGAGTCCGAGTTAACCGATGTATTACCAGACAACATTGATGTCACGTTCATAGCGTCCGACACAGATCATGAGTCTGAATTAATAAAAAGAATGGTCGATCAGGTATTGGATAAGGATGAGGAGTCAGAGTTAAAATCCGAGTCTGAAAGTTCGTGTCAGTCTGTCGGAAGTTCGAAATCGTCTGTCAGGAGTTCGAAAACATCGGGAAAACGGGTTTATAGTACATAGTTTTTGTTGTCAAAATCTAATTTGAATGACGAAACGTTTGAAGTTGCATATACTTTGAATGATTCTGACAAATTATATTTTGATAAAGAGTTTCCAATAAGAGGTGTTAAACTAGAAATGATCAAAAAGGTTTTCAAACTAACAGAAATTAATATTTATAAAATAAAAGATGAAAATCTTACAAGAAAACCAAGACCTTACACCTCAAGAGTACAACAACGGTTAAACAAGAAAAAGGGTTACAATTCTGGTTCGGGTTTCCAAAAGAAACCAAACCATAATGGTAACAACAAAAAGAAAGGTTTAGTTTTTATTCCACCAGAAAACTATAAAAATGAGAAAATTTCTAAAAATACGAAATTCGTTTCAGGTTCGTCTGCTGAAGAAGAAAAGAAGAGCTCATTCTGGAGACAATCAAATCAAGAATTTCTCGCTGAGAAAAAGAATGAGGTTCAGAGTAAAGAAACCAGAACCTGTTTTAGATGCAATGAAGTTGGTCATATTGCATGGAACTGTCCTAAATCAACCAAGACAAAATAGGGAGTTTCTGGAAAACTGAAAGAAGTTGTTGTTGATAAAACTGAACCACCAACTGAGAACTTTAAAGTGTTTGAAAACTCTACATATGAAGTTGGTGAATGTTCGAAAAGATTTTACAGGCGAAGTGTGAAACTTGACAACCAAAAATGGGTTGTTAAGAAATCTGAAGTAAAATCTGGTGATGAATCTGATTCCACAAAATCAGAGGAGCCAAAATTTGATGAGAGTGAAAACTCAGTTCCTTCAATGGATGATGAGAACTTTCGACAATTGAGGACTGAAAATTTTAAACAAAAAGTTGAAAAGGATAATTTTGATGTTGAGAAGGCTTTTAATGGGAATGTAAAGAAAATTTTCGGGAAGATGGTCGATGGGAAGGTTAAAGGGGTGAAGGATTTTTACGCTACAAAGAAAGCAACTTACACCCCAACTAAATCTGAATTGAAATCACCCAAGGCTGGTCAGGCTTGGGTGGACATTTTCTTTGAGTAAACACCTAACTTGCCGGAGATCCCAAGTTTGTTATCGTGGATCAGGAATCGGCATTTTTATTAAAAGTTGATTGTGTAAATGAATCTTAAAAGTGTTAAATTTTACAGGTTGTGAATTGCCGGAGCTTCCAGGTTGGTAAGTGCGAAGCAGGAATCGGCATCTCGATTGGTAAAATGGTTTGTGTAGAGGTTTATTCCTACATAGTTTTTGAATGTTGTGAATATTCTTACAAGTGGTACAAGTGATTAGTCAAGGTCATTAGTTTAAACTTGATGAAATCCTCATATATGTGTTTGAAAGACAAGATGATGAACCATATCCCCGAATCTAATGGTAAACCTACAAGTGGTAAAACAAACTTATTTTCCGGAAAAATCATTTTGATTAAAACAAACTTAAGTGTTTTGAAATCATAATGAGAAAATAATTTGTTGAAAGGGGGAGTTCTGATTGTCTATGCCAAGTGGATGGCGAATTGAGGCGATTTGATATCGGTTTTCAATTTTCTCTACAGTTTGTTTTCAATTTTCTTTAATGTGTTTGTATTTTAGGGGGAGTAGAAAATTTCAGAAAATCCAAAAACATTAGAAAATTTGAAAAAGCCAAAAACATGATAAATTTCAAAAATGAGTTTCGTTGTATAAAAGAGGAAATGATAGTACATCAGTGGACTGTCACAACATGCTAAAGAAATGAAATGCTTAAAATGTGATAAACAATCTCACTGCGGATATGTCAGTAGGTTTTTGCATATTTAGTAGATTGTGACGAGATATAAACTTAAAATTCAAACTTGCTTAGTTCGTGGGGAACAGTTTCTTGGATATATGGGTAACCCCTGAAATCTTTTTTGAAAGGTCCCTCTTTCTGAGATACTAGGTCTTTATGCTCAGTGATATCTGGGGTATTATCACGGACTTCTGCTGTATGGAAATACTGACCTAGTCCCCGTATAATACTTGCCGCAAATACTTGAAAAAGCACCACCCTCAGCAAGTTGATAAAACAATAAAATTGATAGTCACTGCTGTTGTAACAAAAGATCCTCTAAAGGGGATACACCGAAAAGTCGAAGCTGTCATCTCTCTGCGTATACGAAAGTATCGACCTGAGCTCTCACGGCCCTCGCAATTTAACCCCTTTACAGATATCATATGTGGTATACTCACCTGTAAGACTGAATATTGGGATCTGGATACGGGAGTATATTCAAGTAGTGGGACACGCGGATAAGTTTAATTGCTTAAAACAATAAATATCGTATCTCGGATCAGTTGAAATTTGTGTGAAAATTTAAAGTGGACCGATGATATACTGACAATCTAGGTGAATTGTTTAGAACTTAAAATGAAATCAAGCTTAACGGTGTTAGTGATTTGTCTCAAAACTGATGTGATCCTCTTACACAAAATCACAAAAATATGTGTTTGTAAATATTTCTTTTCTGCATTTTATTTCTTTTATCTCAAAATCCAAAAAGATTTTTAGTGTGTTTTAGCATAAACTTTTGAAAAATACAAAAAGATTTTCGACAACTGATGTTGGAGAGCTGCTTTTTCAAAATTCCAAGTGCTAGACATGATGACCATGTGGTGAGAGGGAGTTTATGATTTTAATCTAAATTGTTTAAAGATTATTTTTGCAAGTGGTTCATCATGTGTGTGTCAAGAGATTGTCTGTATTGGTGCATGTCTCGATTTTAGAAATGCGTAAATATGTAAAACTTACTTTGAGGTAGAGATCGTGCAGGAATATAGCTGAGCCAGGTTGATCGATCAAGGAAAGCTTGTGCTTGAAGAGCCAGGTTTCGGATACCTGAGGACTCTGAAGACAAAAGTTTGAGTCAGGATAACGATCTTGAACCCGTGAAAGTCAGACAACGATCCTGAAGCTGATGATGCTGATGTACTTAAGGAATGCCAGTATATCGCAAAGGGGAGTCTGTTGATGAAGATAGAGGAAGTGAAGCCCAGAGACTGATCAGGATTGAAGATGCGAAGACTCGACACAGTCAGACTCGTCAACATCTGAGGGGGAGTCTGTTGGTGCATACATCTGTCGACTTCGTCTTGTATCGAGTCTTATACTAGGATTGTTAGATCAGGGCATATTGTATGAGAAAATGTCAAGTTCTAGGTTGTTTAGAAGCTAATTCCGCTCGAACTGCTGATTCCGCCCGAAACTGCATGAGCATATTTCGAGCGGAATCACAATCATGCTGATTTCACTCCAAGTGGTCTTGTGTTATTTCGAGCGGAATCAGGTTGCTATAAATACCTGTTGAGCGAAATCATATGTAATAGTTCTTGTTTACGTATACCGAGGTGCTGCCGGTTTTCCATTTGATTGTACAATCTGTAATATCAATGAAAAGGGTGATTTAAGTGAATTGCTAGCTGTTTCTACATCAGTTACTTGTTTTACGCACCTGTAACTGATCAAAACTCCTCTGATAGACTCGTTCGGGTCAGCAAACGATCCTACACAACACGCCGCTGAACCTTCCCGCGGCCGTGGTCGGTCCCGTGGACGTGGCCGAGGCCGCTCCACTTTCTCACAGTCCAATCGCCAAAGGGGACAGCCCACTTATTCGGCCCAGTCTCCACATCCATACATCATTTTTCCGAATAATTGGGCTTCCAACCAATGGACCTCTCTCCTCAACAGCCCACAACCTCCTCCTCCTGGGCACATGGCCCGTGCAGGCCCATATGGCAACCTACAGCCCCACACCAACCGACATCGCCCAGGCACTCTCTACTCTCTCGATGAGTCAGACTTCAGTCCTAGTTGGATACATGGACACCGGTGCCACTGGCCACATGGAGCACCCAAGTATGAATTCCCCGTCTGTTTTTAGTACTTGCACTAATAAACAAATTATCGTTGGTAATGGCACCACCATTCCTGTTGTTGAACAAGGCAACAAAACCTTACCACCACCTTTCCCACCTTTAAAACTAAATAATATCCTTTATGCCCCAAACCTAATCAAAAACCTCATCTCTGTCCGTCGTTTAACGACAGACAACCTACTTTCCATAGAATTTGACCCGTTTGCTTTTCTTGTGAAGGATCTCAAGACCAAGGAACCTATCCTACGATGCAATAGCTTGGGAGACCTCTACCCTCTGACAACCAACTTCATCAAGCCTCCCACCAAACCTACTGCTTTAGCTGCTATCACTCAAGACCGTTGGCACCAACGCCTTGGACACCCGGACAACTCTTTATTGCATTCGTTAAAGTCTAGTTCCTTTATTAATTATAGTAAACCAAACAATACACTTTGTCAATCTTGTGTTTTTGGCAAAAGTGTCAGACTTCCATTTTATGATTCATTAAATAAAACTCATTTACCTTTTGATATTATTCACAGTGATTTGTGGACCTCCCCGATATTAAGCACCGACGGTCACCGCTATTATGTATTGTTTCTTGATGATTTCACGGATTTTCTTTGGACCTATCCCCTAACCAATAAATCTCAGGTTTACAACACATTCACCAATTTTCATAACCACATTCATACACAGTTTGAACGAAAAATTAAACAGTTCAAATGTGACAACGGTACCGAATACACGAACAATAATTTTAAAAAAATTTGCCAAAATAATGGACTGCAATTTCGTTTCTCCTGTCCCCACACCCCCTCCCAAAATGGAAAAGCCGAGAGAAAAATACGAACCATTAACAATATGATTCGCACTCTTTTATCTCAAGGCTCTTTACCTCCCTCCTTTTGGCATCATGCTCTTGAAACCGCCACATACCTTCTCAACATCCCTCCTAAGAAAACCCACAACTTCTTATCCCCTACTACACTCCTATACAACTTCCTCCCAACCTACACACATCTACGTGTTTTTGGCTGCCTATGCTACCCCATCACCCCCTCTACCACCATACATAAACTCACCAACCGCTCTAAGCCTTGTGTCTTCCTTGGTTACCCCTCTAACCATCGCGGGTACAAATGCTTTGACATGACAACACACCAAATTTGTATCTCCCGCCACGTCCAATTTGAGGAGTCCATTTATCCCTTTTCAATACAACACTCCCACATCAACCCTGACTACAACTTCCTTTCACCTCCCTTCAAGCCACTTTACTGGAACAATATTCAAACTCCCCAACCCACTATTCCACCCAACGCCCCACCTCACACACCTCTCAGACCAACCTCTTCTGGCCCAAACCACCCCAACCAATCCCCACCTACATCCCACCCTTCCTGCCCACATTCAACTCCCATACCCGCAGCCCAATTTTCTTCACCGACCCCACCTACATCCCCTACCCATTCTTCGGCCCCACAACAGCACGAACCTACCCCACCTCAGCCCACTCCACCTACCTCGGCACCTCAACATCCGATTCGTACCATGCGCACTCGAGCGATGGACGGCATCACCAAACCTAAGCAATTGTTCAATCTTCACGCTACCTCCATTGTCCCGATCCCTAAAAATCCTCACCTTGCCTTGTCCACACCAGAATGGTACGATGCCATGCAAAACCAATTTAGTGCACTTATTAAAAATGAGACTTGGGAACTAGTGCCACGTAGCTCTGACATGAACATCATTCGTAGTTAGTGGTTATTTAAGCACAAATTTCGTTCAGATGGCTCTTTAGAACGATACAAAGCAAGGATGGTATGCGATGGTCGTAGTCAACAGGTTGGCATTGACTGAGGTGACACATTCATTCCGGTGGTAAAACCAACAACTATCAGAACCGTTCTCACTCTGGCTCTCTCTCAGTCATGGCCCATACATCAGTTGGATGTTACAAATGCCTTTTTACATGGTCATTTGCAGGAAACCGTCTTCATGCACCAACCCATGGGATTTCGCCATCGGGATTACCCAGATTATGTTTGCCGCCTCAAAAAGTCCCTCTATGGTCTCAAACAGGCGCCCAGGGCCTGGTATCAACGGTTCACTGACTTTGTTGTTCAGCACGGCTTCACTCAGTGCAAGACAGATAACTCCTTATTCATTCATCACCACGGCCATGACATCGCCTATCTTCTCATCTATGTGGACGACATTATTCTCACCACCTCCTCCGACCGTCTCCGACAACGGCTCATGACTATCCTAGCAGGAGAATTTGCTATGAAGGATTTGGGGCCCTTATCCTATTTTTTGGGCATTTCAGTCACTAGAACGGCCGATACACTGTTCTTGTCCCAACATGCATATGCCAAAGATATCATTCATCGCGCAGGTATGGATTCGTGCAAACCTGCTGCGACACCGGTGGACACTCAGAGTAAGTTGCCCAGTGAACCAGATTCACTATTTGATGACCCCACCACCTATCGAAGCCTAGCAGGTGCATTACAGTACTTAACCTTCACAAGACCAGACATAGCATACGCGGTTCAGCAAATATGTATGCATATGCACTCTCCTTGCATAGCTCACTGGAACGCTCTTAAGCGTATCATTCGATATTTACAAGGCACTGCTGATTATGGTCTTCACCTTCATTCTTCTTCGGCACTCTCCATTCGTGCCTACACAGACGCTGATTGGGCCGGTTGCCCCGACACTCGTCGATCCACGTCCGGCTATTGTGTCTACCTCGGAGAAAATCTAATTTCATGGTCCTCTAAGAGATAATCCACCATTTCCCGTTCAAGTGCAGAGGCTGAATACCGCGGTGTTGCAAATGTAGTTGCCGAAATATGTTGGTTGCGAAACCTTCTACTTGAGTTACATCATCCGTTGACAAAAGCATCTTTGGTCTATTGTGATAATGTCAGCGCCATTTACTTGTCTGGGAACCCGGTTCAACACCAACGAACCAAGCACATCGAGCTCGACATTCACTTCGTCAGGGAACATGTCCAAAAGGGACTGGTTCGTATTCTTCACATGCTTTCACGCTTTCAGATTGCAGACATCTTCACTAAGGGTCTGCCTCGGGTTCTCTTCGATGATTTTCGATCCAGTCTAAGCATACGGTCGCCTCCCGCTTCGACTGCGAGGGTGTAATAGACGCCGCCAATTATGCCATTATTATTGTAATTGTATTTTGTTATTATTGTGCCAATCATCTCCAAAAATAGGAGATTGCATTGTTCCTGTATATATTCGTTTATGTTTAATGAGAATAGGCAAGGGATTATTTTATCTCACACTCAGAGACTAGGAGAGCATTAATGTGAACTTTGTAATGTTACCTTGCTGAAATCAATAAAAGTGAATGTTTTGAAGTGATATCTTTATAGTATTGATTGTGCTCTTGCTTGGTTTGTACGCAAATTTGGATTCCACACTTGTTTATGTATTAACAACAAGGAATAGGTTGTTTTCAATCAATTTCACGGACCTACATAAAATGATAAAAAAAAATTTCAAAAACTAAATTAGGCGACATAGCCTCTAATACTACTTGCAACATCTGCATCTTCCCTTTATAGTCTTTCCACAGCAACCCTTCTTGCAAAGGCTGGAGCCCCGTGTTGGACTTTTTATTCCTGGTCTTGAACTTCTTGATCCATCGTCTCCGCCTCCACCTCCACATCCAGGTAACTCACTTTGTCCAGGTCCATCTTTGCAATTATTAGCTTCACAAATAATAGTCATAACTAATTTTGTTTTTCTCTAAAAAAAGAGTAACTGCTAGAAAAGTGCAATTTTTTTTAACGGTCACGAATCCTCTAAATTGGTTACTGGCAAAATTCACCACATCGGGATACACTCGTCTCCGAACCGTGGAAAACCCCACCTAAGGTCGAAGCCCGTGATCACACTCGCCCCAAGGCACCACAGTACTCGGTTCAAGGATCGAACTAGCGATCTCCGCCTAGATTCCCATCATCACCAAGTGCGCAGAAACTAATGGGGAGGGCAGGAACCGAACCTGGGTCACTTAGAACGTTACACAAGTTCTCTTCATTACCATACCACCAACAAGTAACTAAAACATATCATTCTTATAAATTTCTTGAAAATATATATTGGAATTATGATCAGTACTGCACAATAAAAGGTTAACGAAATTGGTGATAAATCTTTGAAAATAAAAGGTCACTCCTTAAGATTGATACACCTTATATAAAAAATAAAATTCAAAAAGTGAAGTGATAAAAACTAATAAAAAGTTGTGAAAAACGAACTTAATTGGCGGCGCTTGTATGAGGTTCGAGCATCGGCCAACGATATGGTGTCAAGAGTCGAGCTAGCTACGATAAGCATAATGAGAGCCAAAGCAAGTCTTCCTTTTAAGATTGATGCCATTTGTGCAATGAAAGAATGAAGGATGATGTGTCTACTTATGGGAGTTTCAATTTATAGCCTTTGTCACAGGCTGTTCGACATTGACCACATTTTTTTGTCTGCTGTAACGGAAGAAGGGGGGAAAAGAATAAGATTATGAGAATAGTGTGCAAGAATGTATCTTCTCACTCATTTCCTGGCTATTATGTGTGCACTGACAAGTTACAAGTTGCATTTGGTCCCATGCGATATTATTAAAATGTATAAAGAAAACACTTTACAAGTTTTACTAGATTTCTGTGTTCTGGCTGCTTGTAATGTATCTCTGTGTGCCAGTAGCTACGTAAGAATTTTAAATTACACTGTTCCTGGATAGTGTAACTGTAGTTTGGGATGATCTTGACCCTTTAAACTTGTTAACTCATGGCTGTACGTGTAACATATGGGAGTAATTTATGGGTTTATAGAATTGCCATTCAAATAAAAATGTGAATATTAATGTGATTTGTTCTTCATTTCAAAATATTAATGTTTATTCAGTCATAAATGGTCTTATGTCATAATGTTATTATGACAGTAAAATATCCGGTATACATCTAGTTTTCTTTGTTTAAGATAGAGTTTCATTTTTTAAGGAGTGAATTTCAAAGATTGTTTTTTATCTTTATATCCATTTAAAGGCGATGTCCTTTATGTTAAAAATTGACGAGTTTTGTCCTTTATGTCTTCGTATCATACACGTTTTGCCCTTTAGGACTAACCCAGTTAGCTTTTTCAGTTAAATTTGGCCATGTGCTTTGCACATGAGGGCACTTTTGTCAATTCAAAGGTTGCAGAAGCTTTGAGCTGTAAATTCGCCATTAAACTTACCTTTGTATTGACAAAAATGTCCTCATGTACAAAACATATGACCAAATTTAACTGAAAAAACTAACTGGGTTAGGCTTAAAGGACAAAACGTGTATGATATGAAAACATAAAAGAGAAAACTCGTCAATTTTGAACATAAAGGACAACACATGAAAATTGGTATAAAGATAAAGGACAATCCTTGAAATTCACTCTTTTTTAAGCATGTTTAAAGTTCATGAACGTATAGGTAGAAGCTGGGGTGGAGCTAACCTAAAAATCTAGGGGTATTCTAATTATTTTTGGATTAGGGTTATCCTTTGTCACAACCCCCGTCCCCTATCCCGGGAGTGGGCGGCCGTCAGCCAGTTTCAGTGGTATCGGTGTTTATCAATTTAGTAGTGGAAAATTTCATCAGGACCGTAGTTACGAAATATTTTATCAGAGTTAAACACCAAAATATTTAAATTAAAGAAATGGGATATAACCCAAGTTTCTCTGATAGTATTTTTATATGTGGGGCAAAACTCGATTTTTCATTTTGATACATTTATAGGGAATAACCCCAATTATTGAAAATAATTCTCCTTTTTAATTAGGTAACTCTAATTGCCACTTTTCTAAGCCTTCAGTGCTCTCCAGCTGGCTTTTATGGGCGTCACACTAAGTTACCTGAAACACGTGTTTAAAACATTTTATCAGCAGGAAATACTGGTGAGTGAATCCCAGTTTAATCAAAACAGGTTTTATTATTTCACAGTATTGAGAGCGATTACAATGTTTATATCTACACAATCACTCATTCAGTACTTGCCACTCGACCGGATTTGTGGCTACGGTCATATCACACATTGGCTAACTCTTCGTCCAATTGTGAAGATTATCAAGTAATGTATACAAAACCTCATAATACCGGCAGTAATTGAAGAATTACAAAGACTCAATCACTGCTAAATTGCATTGTAAAACATTTAAGGTTTTGTAAAAACTGTTTATAAAAAGGAGATTACTCACATTGCTATTATAGGCCTTTCCTTTGTGACTTCCTAGTTATAATCTAGTTAAATAAACAATGCACACGTGTTAGTATAATAACCCATTTTAACATTAGTAATACCCTCCCCGAGACGGCATTCCAACGACTACGTCGGGCAGAACCACGACAGCCGTTACGGAATCCTAGATCCATCGGGCAGCGTATCTAATACGTATCCAGGGGTTATGATACTTACAAGAGGCAGAGCTTCGCTAATTAGGGGGGTATAATGCCCGGGTATAGGGCCTACTATTTAATTTTGAGAGAAAGAAAGAAAGATTTGGACGAAACAGACTGAAGGCCGATGCCCTCCTTATATAGGGCCTGATCTGGGTTTTCTCGCGGCCCGCGTAAGAGTAGCCAAAGGGCTGCGCGGCCCACGTCAATGCTAGTCAACGCGATAGCTTGGCTGGGTCATCGAGTAGGCTTGCCGTGTGTTGGGCCACGTGGCGGCCCAGGGTTCAGCCACCTTTCACCCTCTCGCGGTCCGCGTAAGGTTAAGGTGTGGCTTACGCGGCCCGCCTTAACTTAAAATTTTTATTTTTATTTATTTTTAATACTATTTAAGGTATTCGGGACCCGTTTTCACGTATGAGGTGTTTTTAGGGACATATAGGGGTATTCTAAATATATTAGGGGTGTCAGAAATATTTTTGGAGGGTTGATATATCTTGGTATAACTTCTGGATTATTTAATAAAATATATAGTGCACTCACATTAAGTATAGTAACCCGATTTCACTTTATCCCTACGTCATGAGACAGAACCCTAACGAATTTTTAGGCAGAGCCTTAACATACGTTACAGAACCCTACGTCAGTCGGACAGGATGTCAGTGATCAAGGGTTAAAACACTTAAAATGAGGCAAGCCTTTATTATTATTATTATTGGTAAAATAAAATTAACAATAATAATTTAGAGGGAGAAAGTAGGCGAGAGTTGTAGAAAGGAAAGGTGAAAAATAATCGTTTCTTTCTACTGCTATATATAGTGGAAGTTATACTTGATGCACACGGAAGTATGATTTCTTTTTTTTTTTTTCAGAATTGTACATTCTCATGTACACGTATATTTTTAATATCAAGCCACGTGTAGACTTGCATGTATTCATGCATTCCTTCATTTGTCATATTTTGCTTTTAGGCATAATTGTCATATTTTTGTAAGTTTGATTATTATTATTATTATTATTTCATTATATATTTATAATTAATTTAACTGTTTCAGTTATTTGGTGGTCATAACTTCTAAAATATGACGTTTTATAAAACAATGAATATGTCATTAGAACGAGAATAATGTTATCTACATTTTGAACCAAGTTTCATTAAAAACGGAGTGGGTTCAAATATAATGTATTTCTATAATTAAATTATTAAACGGTTCCTAGGCTCATCTAGGTACTTCATATATCTAACAGTCAACTTAGCCATGATCTATTGGTGTAATAACTTTATTTAAAATTTAAAATTTTGGGAATGTTACATCCTTTGTATAAAAAGATAAAAATTTTGCACTACGTAGACGAAGTTGAAAGTATTTTTACACTACGAATAAGTAGTTGAGCGGGTTACCCCTCCTTAAACATTACTACTGCCACTGATACAAAAAGGAACCCACATGAAATGGCAAGATGGTCAATTTTACAATAAGCATGTTTAAAGTTCTTGAATGTCACTAGTACAAAACCATATTTTTGGTGGTGTCAAATTTAATTATTGGTGGTGTTTTAGAATACAAAGCACCAAATAATAAGATTGTTGTTTTTTTGAGGGTGGAGTTGTTAATGGTACCATTAAATTGATTTTTTTTAGGGTGAAGTTGTTAATAGCACGTACCAACAAAATGAACCAATCAAAACATTTTGTTAGGCATCACATGGATCATAATCCTACAGTTTTCAATTGCTCTCATCCTATTCAAGGGATCAAATCAAGCCTCCAAAAACACAAACTTTATACCCACATATATACAGATACAATGTTAAAATCAAAATCTTTTTAGAGAGAGAAAAATGTTAAGGAAGAGCAAAGCATTACCAGAAAGTGTTCCGGAACGGCTTCCACAGTATCAAGAAACCGGAGACATTTTGTTAGGCATCACATGGATCATAATCCTATAGTTTTCAATTGCTCTCATCCTATTCGATCAATGGATCAAATCAAGCCTTCAAAAACACAACCTTTATACCTACATATATACAGACACAACGTTAAAATCAAAATCTTTTTTAGAGAGATAAAAATATTAAGGAGGAGCAAAGCATCACCGGAAAGTTTTCCGAAACGGCTTCCACAGTATCAAAAAACCGACGATGTGTCGTAAAGCGTATCAATGGCCTTATCTACGAAGAGACACGAGATTTTTGAAGATCTTTCTTGATGATTTTATACGTGATGCTATCAAATACACCGAAGATACTCGCCGAAAAACTATTACGGCAATCGACGTCATTTATGCTTTGAAGTGCCAAGGATGTACAATTATACACTATGTTGATTTGGTTTGATTGTATGTGTTTAAATTGTTATTTTAGGAAATGACTTTATACAAATCATGTTTGTATCTCATTCTTTGTAGCTTCCCATGAACATGTAATTATATTTCATTATGATTGTAGATTTTATACATTTTTTGTTTGTATAGTTTTTTGTTTTATTTGCCTTTGTATTAGATCTTGAATGTTTTATAGAAAAAAAACTAAGAAACATTTGTTCAGAAAATCCATCACCAATAACCTTTTTTATATTTTATTTTTTTTAAACATAAATGTAACCCAAGTGAACCAATCAAAGGAGTGTAAAGTTTTTTTGATATTCTAGTAGTAGATTAAATGGTGGTAAATGCATATTGACACGTGTTAGAGACTTATGGTTTCTATCATTGATTTTTTGATGGTGTGTTTTGAGATTTAATGGTTTACTAATTTGGTTTCTATAATTGATTTTTTGGTGGTGTTTATTATTTGGTGGTATTATATTTGTTGGTGCTCTCTCAAATGCTTTTGTACTAGTGTGTATAGATACAAGAAGGAACCCACGTGTATCATGGCAAGATGGTCAATTTTACAATAATAATAAAATTTAAATAAGGTTCAAAAAATGAAAAAAAAAAGATTTGGATTATTAGGAGGTTAAACAACCGCTACATTAAGGGAAGATATGACAAGTCTTTAAGTTAGAATGTTAAAGAATATTTCAAACTTTCACTTTATAACAATACTCATTTTCAGGCGTTGTCCTTTATGTTTAAAATTGATGAGTTTTGTACTTTATCTTTTAAAATCTATCACGTTTTGTCCTTTTGGCATAACCCAGTTTGATTTTTCAGTTAAATGTGGTCATGTGCAGGTCATGTGAGGGTATATCTGTGAAACTGTTTAATGCCTCTTTTAACACCCAAATTATCATCTTCCCCAATTTCATTCTTCATGAACCCTAGTTACAGACTTCCCCCAAATTAAGGAAAGAAGCAATCAAGTTTTTCTATATTTTTTTGCAGTTGGGCGGGTCAAAATCTACGAACCAGCAGCTAGTTCCTTCAAGAGAATCACAACAACAAATTGTTTCATATTCCAGTAGATAACACCAGCGATCAGAAACAATGGGAGACTTATCAATGGCCTTCACTTACGCCGTTAAACACGGCGGAAAACTCATGAACATCGATTTTCGAATGCTAGTAACACAAATACAATGATATATTTCTTGAACCAAATCGGCCGAAAAACATTTGACGCTGGAAATGCTCGAAACATTTGCTACTAAAGCCCTATTTTATGGCAATATTCAATCTAAGTGTTTCTGATTATGACTTTTAATGCAGAAAATTCAATCAAACTGTTTTCGATTATAATGGATAACAAGGGTTTGAACATTAACCAACCACTTTTGTCCGTGAGGCGATTCTCGTCGTCGTTAACACCATCACAGAAGAAGTAAAACAGAAAAAATGAAAGTTATCTTCCAGTTAACAAACCTTCAACAGAATCTTGTAAAACTGGATCAACATCAAGAAGTGTTCCTTTCGGGTGGGAACATAGTCCCGGAAGACCTAAGAATGAAAAGAATAAACAGATTCAAGTCACGGAAAGCCCTCTAAGTAGGTTTTTTAAACCCATAAAGATATTTAAAGCCTAATGTTCAAAATCAAGAAAGAAAGAAACTTCTGGTTCTCAGAATGATAGTGGTGAAGTGTACGTGGATGCAGTTGATACGATTTCATCAGGTGAAATGTCGTTCAATAGTTGTTGTGCAAGTGTTGTGATTGGACTCCGGTCGGATGTGAAACCATCTGGGCTTTTTGGGGCTGAACCGAGGATGAGGGATGTCAATTTGGGGGAAGTCTGTAACAAGGGTTCATGAAGAATGTAATTGGGGAAGATGATAAATTTGGGTATTAAAAGAGGCATTAAATGACAGATCTACCCTCACCTAACCTGCACATGACCACATTTAACTGAAAAATCAAACTGGGTTATGCCAAAAGGACAAAACATGATAGATTTTAAAAGATAAAGTACAAAACTCATCAATTTTAAACATAAAGGACAACGCCTGAAAATGGATATAAAGATAAAGGACAATACTTGAAATTCACTCTTAACTTTTTTGGTGGTGTGTTTTGAGATTTAATGGTTTACTTTTTTGATTGTATTATATTTGTTGGTGCTATCTCAAATAGGGTTGTAAACGAACCGAACGAACACGAACAAGACCATGTTCGTGTTCGTTCATTAGGGAAATTAACATGTTCGGGAATTGTTCATGAACGCATACCGAACATAAGTTTATGTTCGTGTTTGTTCGTTAAGAAAATTCAGTTGTTCACGAACAGTTCGTGAACACTAGTCTCGAACACAAATGAACGCAAACGAGCATTTAACTTGAAAATAAAAAATAAAAACATTGATATCCTTTAATATTGGATGTAAGTAGTTAAATACAACCATCAAATGAGAAATCAAAACACAAGAAGTCTAATACACCACCAAACATCGAATCAAGTTCAACTAACTTAGACATAATTATCCCAAAAAATGTCTTAGAATGTCCAAATTTTAGCTAACTTAGAAAAAATAGGGTTTCAAGTTTTCAACATGTAAAGGTTTATTACATATTATATTTTTAATATAATCAAACGAACATGAACTAACGTAAACAAATATTTAAGTTAGAATGTTAAAGAATATTTCAAACTTTCACTTTATAACAATATATCATACTAAAAATTTACTAAACTTATTGTTTAGTTTCACGTTCCCTTTTTTTTATTTTATTTAAAACAACATAATAGATACATACTAATAAAAGAATGAAGCTTATGAAGAAATGTATACTTTGACAAAAACTAAATAATCTGTTATGGAAATGCAAGGGAATTAACATATGTGAGTTGGCTCTTCTTAGTCCCTATAAACCCTAAATAATCTGTTATGTAAATGGAAGGGAATCTTAACTGAAGGTTGTATTAATCAATCTAAAGAGGTAATTCGCTACCTTAAACAGAAGAAGAATCAGATTCAACGACTCAGTTGAAGACAATTGTCGGCAAACCGCCAAAAATAAAGATAAAGGTGACATTTATCTGTAATGCCGACGAAATGAGGTGATGACTCAGCAGCAACGGTGGAATTCGAGAGGTTATAGATCTGATGCGATAGCAGTGAGATGGAACTCAATTTCCGGTGACGATGGTTATATTCCGAGCTCGAAAAAGAGATATAGAATGTCTTGTGTAAGCTTCAAAGTAATGATATTATGGACAACGATTATAGGTCTTAACCCCACAGTAACTAGTTTAATACTCGTCCGGTGGACGGGTTACGCAAACAACGTGACAAACAAACATAACCTATATTGAGGCTGTTTGGGATTGCTTCGCCTAATCTTCTTTTCTCCTTTTTCATATCCTTTTCTCCGTTTTGAAAAAGTCAAAAAGTTAAAAGGAGCTCAAAATAAGCAATCCCAAATACCCACAATAAGTGCACACAAATCTAAACAATATTACAAACAAAAGCACCATTCTTTAATATATAAAAAAAATAATCTACAAAAAACATAAGATTATTTCCATTGATTGTTTGGGAACACTTACTATTATGTATTTAGTGCAGACAAAATTAATGAGAATGCCTTGCTTTGAGCAGCCTAAATTTCAATGTATTTTGCAATGGTAGGCAAATTTTAATGTATAATTGCTTGATGGAGTAACAGTGTGACTTCTGCTGCTGAGCAAGTTTAAATTTCTTGAACCAACATGTATCTGCGCTCTGGAATAACAAAGGGAATAATGAAAAGTGTTAGTTAGATTTCCATAAGAGAAGCAAAATAGCATCAAATAAACATAATACTACACATGTAGCGGTTGAAAGCCAAGATTTTCACCAGGTACAAAGGCACACATGATGCTTAGAGATAAGTAGATAACATGGTAATCACAAATTGCATGTCTGCACCATATTAGTGATTAAAGACACATACTTTCAAGTACCAAGTTATTACAGTACACAACATTATGATGTGGTAACCTACCTAATTCCCAAAAAGGAAAAGGAAATAAAGAAAAAGTTAGGCCAAACTATTGTAAGAAAAGATAAAGAACAAAAAATTTGTATAACCACAAAAAAGATCATTTAGTACCACACATTATTATCAATATTAGATTTTTATATGATCAGTAAAAACCATTAAGAACTGGAACCAATAAGTCCCAAAAAGAAAGTGCCATCTCCAATTGCGATAAGAGAAAGCATAAGGGTGGGATATAACACAGCTTCTTTCTTAATTTGTTTCCTCAGCAAAGACTCCCTGCAAGCAACAGTTATTTAACAAATTAGCTAAATTGAATATTATTATGGAATTAGAAGTATATTGCAAAGTATAAAAAGCAGGTGTGATATCAACTCTTTCATTGCACATAACTCCTTGTTTCAGTATAAGAAATAAAATAGAAATATAAACTTAAATCAGAAAAAGATATTCTAAATTTCGCAAATGCTATATGACTACCGAATGGTTGCTCCATATACACATGCTTTCAACCTATCTTATATCATACCAATGATCTACGTTAAAAAGGGATTGATTGTATGTACATAAACGATGTTTAAATGAGAGAAAATGGACAACGAATCCTGCTCCAAATAATTTTTTCAATTTAACAAGATAATAACGATATTATACCTTCATGTTCCAAGCTTCAACTAACGCTTTCACTCCCGAAACAGAAAATGGACGATCATTTGAAAAGTACCCACCTTTTATGGCCTAAACCAAACCGTTAAAAAATAAGTTATTTTATAACTCATTCATGTGAAGAGTACCTACCTTCCTAACATTGGTATAAAACCTGTTGGCAGTTAATTACTTAGCAAACGTGAACCATTTTCTGTATGAAACATGTAACCGCTAATCTATAGCAAAATTCAACACTCGCAAAACGAATGCCTCATAACTCAGCATGAAGCAACACTGAAAAAAAAAAACAAAGTGAGAAAAACACATTAAAAAATACAAATGAACTTCTTTGACCCAATCCATATACAATATAACTTTGAGGAATTGTGTTTCCATAAGTAAACTGGTCCATGACCAATTTCACCCTACAGTTTCAATATTATCATAAACATGAAATGAGGATTCATAACTAAAAAGCATGAACCCATGACCGAATTCCAAGAACCATACAAAATGAATAAATAGGTCTAAAAGAGACTTACCACTTTGCAGATTCGACATCAACTCGGCAAGTGTACACGACCCGGTCACCCCTCGGCTTGGTTTTTTGACGATTCGTCATCGGAACCCGATTGAGTAATCCGGAAACCATGAAATTTGAGCTGAAACATTAAGCACCGGCTTGGAGACCCAAAAAAAAACTTACAGTTCTAGAGAGAACATGACCTCTTTTTGTTTCTCCAATGCATGAAAGCATACAACCTATTCACCATTCATTAATAAAATAAATAAATAAAAACAAAAGATAATTAAAAAAGTTTAAAAATGTTACTACTAAATCAGAATAAACCTACTGCAAACAGTACCTGATGATTAGGATAACGCGATGTTTCAGTATTTTGTTATAACCATTAAGTAATTATATCTAGTGGATCCCGAAAACAACCCAAATATTCCACGTTCTTCTTTGAAGCTTTTTTAGATGGTCAAGGAACCGAAGCTAGCAAACACTGTGTGTGATTTATGGAACGTCAGTGAATTCCTCAACAAAACTCTCATTGAGGGAAATTATCAAACACCTGGTGGGCAAGGTAAAGAAAGCTGAAAACTGTAAATGATGGATGCCATTACGAAACCCATAATCATACAACTTAGTTAACGGAGTCTTAAAAGAATTTAACTTCATGATAGAGAAAAGAATAAGATGAACATGAGTAGTTAGTATGTGTGTGTTGAATGGATATGAATAAAACTTACCATGATTCTCGTGACATAACTCAGATTGAATTCCTGACCTCCTTTAGAAACTCTAAATCGTGATCAATTTTAGAACTGATGGCTGGCTTCTGAAACGGGAAATCGACTAAATTAATAAAATTAAAGCAGAACCAAATCAGAGCAGTATGAGTAAAACATAATTAGAAACTCACAATATCACGAAAAGAATGGAGCTGAAACCTGAATGCTTAATGAGAAGTTCCTTCATGAGAACATAAATTAGAAACAAAATCGATTAGAAATAAAATTAAGAAAACATAATGGACTTATCAAAATCATGGAAAAAAAACCATTGGAAATACATGGGAAATTTGATTCTCGAATGAAAATTGAAGAACAGGGGAATGGAAAGTCGAAGAGGAAGAAGACATAGAAGAAAAAAATATGAAGAAAAACTTACCGTTCATCAAGTATTTGGGAGGCTGACGAGGCTCCTCCATGATTCCAATTGGACATGTTGAAGGCATCCAACTTATCCTCTTGAGACGTCAAACCCTAAAAGAACATATACGAGATTCGGCTATAGGAGATTCAGCAAGTGATATATAGGAAGAGGATAACCATCCAATTTTGTAACCGTGATAAATCGCAGATACCAGCCACGATGTGGGGAAGCAGTTGAGCAAATAAATAGGAGGATAATGGAGAAAGTGGGTTTGGGATCATGGAGGAGGTTGAGAAAACCACTCTGAACTGCCATAGACAGCAGTTACTTTTTTGAGTTTAAGTGGCTGAGATTTAATCTCAGCCAAATCCAATGGTGTATATTGATTGAAGAGTTAGTTAGACTTAATGGGAACCATAGATATATATAATTACGAATGATGATGGTTTAAGTTAAAAAGTTATTTGATGATTGTTTATAGACGAGTTGATGCAAACCCGCGCGTTGCGGCGGGACCAGATACGGTTCCAAAAATTTATTATAATGGTGACACTATTTTTAGATGTCCAAATTACGTAAAACCTAATAGAAAATTTCTCCGGGTTAGTACAACGGTCCAGGTCAGCTTAATAAAAAATACAATACAATAATAAACATCGCTATTAGAATTTAAACAGATAATATAAATATAATAAATTAAAATAAAATAATAATATAATAAAATAAAATTAGTTTGAGTTGTAGTAAATTGAATAATCCATATTTTATGTTATAGTAAATTGAATGATCAATAAAATAATAATTAAGTTTTCAGTTGACATTTTTATATAAATAAAAGCATAAAAAAATAATAGCATTTAGCTTATCTCTTGGAATGGCTGTTCAAAAAAAAAAAAAAGCTTATCTCTTGGAATCGCGCTCAATTTAAAGAAAAAATCCAAGTACAGACTCTTCTTCTCCGTATCACAGTAACAAAAGAACTTTCACGCAGTCGCCTCCGCCATTTCCGGAAAAATAAAACTCGCAATGAAAGTTATTTCTCTCAGTTCTCTTGTTTCTAATGGCAAAGTTCAACGATTTTATATTATTACTGAAGAACCAAAAAACCGAGGTTAGGCCGGAGCCTGTAAACGAGGATTTGGATCTTGTTGAGGATTGAGAAAGGTTCCTGCAAAAACAGAAAACCGTAAGGCTCGCTGCAGAGATGGGAGGGCCCCTCTGCGACCACCCTCCGGCGTGAGGATAAGTATTGGCAGAGAGAGAAAGTAGAGAGAGAAAATAAGGACGAAGGTCCAGAAAATCGTCCTTGGATTTGTACTTGAAGGGGTATTTATAGTAGTCAACTGAGATGACATCATCCGTCTGGACGTGCTTGAATGGAGGCTCGTCTTCGGAGGTTTTTGATATGGGACGGACATGTTTTAGATGTCCGTCCAAGTGGAGTTTGGTTCGTCTCAAGGATCATGTCCGGCTTCGGACATGTGTCTTCAAGTCCCCTAGTTTGGGGAGTCTTTTGTAAAGACTTGGCAAACTACCATTTCAAGCTTTTTGTTTTGCTCAGATGACGTGTCGCTGCGGGAGTGGTCTTGAGTTGATTACGTGGCGCATTTTGGATGGTGTGGGTGACCTTCATTATTTGGACCGTCAGTCACCTACAAGTGACGGTAACGGAACCCCTGTTGGGAATCGTGGGAAGCGACGGTTGATGTGATAGGTCCCAACCGACTTACTTTTTCTATAAATTTGGTTTTCACCATTTCATTTTTACCTTTTTTCCTCTCTTTTTCCATCTTCTCTGCTGTTATCTTCTCTAATATTTTCTTCTCCTTCAAAGAAAAAAGGTGCGTCTTTGTTCCTTTTTACTTTTTACAGTTATGGCTCCGGGTAAGGAAAATCTTTCGGAAAGCGTGAGTGTGCTTACCCAACGTCAGTTGGATAAGTTTATTAGAGACTATAGGATTCCCCTAGATCTTCATCCGGTCCTCCCTCCAGTACGGAAGCCATATATCCGTTCCGTCAAGGGAAGTTCCCTCTTTACACTCGCGTCTGCAACTTTGCCAACTATAGGGTTCCTTTTTCCCGTTTCTTGATTAGGGTTTTACAATTTTTTAGGGTTCATGTTTGTCAAGTTAACCCATTTGGCCTTAGCCGTATTAACCATTTTGAGATTTCTTGTCGAGCCCTTGATCAGAAACCGGATTTAAACGTTTTCCGATACTTTTATGAGTTTATCTCGGCCGGAGACTGGTACACCTTTGCCCACCGGAAGAATGTCCCTTATCCGTCCTCCAACGAACGGTCTAGTTTAAAGAACTGGAAAGATAATTTCTTTTGGTTAGACGACCGTTGTCTTTCAGAGGACATGAGGTGGCGTTTCAAGGACCAGTCTATGTCTTTTGATCTTGACGAAAACTTTGTGTTTAACGAGAGTTTAGGCCGCGCCTTGGTTGAGCATCAGTCCCCTATTCGTCCTCTTCCCGAGCATTTCCTTTGGTTAGGTCGAGTTAGTTTTTCATGGGCCCGGGGGGATAAGGATTGGCCGATTATTCGCCGGAAGAGTGACCGTAAGTTTCGGCTCTTTATATCCCCTTCGGCTCCCTTACTTAGTTGTTTTGCTAACTCTCTATTTGTTTTCGAAATGTTGGTGCCGCGATGTCGCTTCTTGATGCTCTAAAGGTTCCGAGCATGGACGCTTTTGATTTTGATTTCGAGCAGCAGGAGGATGTTCCGTTGATGAAACAGGTGGCACCCTCGGCTCATCCAATCCGCGGCCAGACTGATCCGAACGTAACCGCGTCATCTGCTGCTGAGGCGACCTCTTCTGTTCCTAAAAGTCCGTCCGAACAAGCTGCTATCAAAACTGTTTCTCTTGCTCTGGTATCTTCAAGGGAGGCTGGTGGTTCCTCCGGATCTCAAACTGGCCGAAAGTCCATCCTTGATGATGTGGACGACGATCCGGAAATTCGTGGTTTGGATGAGTCCCTTTTATCTCGGCCTTCATCTTTGAAGAGCAAAAGCGTTGGAGCGGATACGGATCTGATGATCCGATCCCGCAAGAGGAAGGGTGAGTCAGTTCAGATACGTTCTATCGATTCTCTCCCACTGCCAAAATTGAAGAAAACGAAAGGGAGTTCTTATTCCGGAGGCAATGTGATGGAGGAGTTTGACGAACATCTTTCTGGGGTAAGAGTTCGAGGGAGGAGGCAGCTTTAGCTCGTAGTAAACCGACTCCCGTCTATTCAGGTGGCTTCGTCCCTGATAGCGAAGTGGAAAGCATGGAGATGGAGAATCCGGAAGGGGCGGATAAGGGAAAAGCCCATAGTGAGCCGAAGGTGGTAACTTTTTCAGGTACGCATTTGGGCTCATCTTTGGGTCCGGACTGTTTTATGGATGATGAGGAAGATCAAGTGTCTTCGCTTCCCTCATCTTGGTTCGGACCTGAGTTGATGTCCTTTTTTCGATATGCAGATCTGTTCTCGGATGATATGGAGATTGACCCATCAACTGCTGAGGAGAAATTTATTCCCGAATGGGACATCCGGAACAAAGATACGGTGATGGACGTTTTGACTTGTAACACCTCGAATTTTTGTGTCCAATGATGTGTTAACACGTGGCATTTGTTTACACGTGGCATCTATAATAAATAAAGGACTAATTTTGACAAACCTTGAAAGTATATATAAATTCGAGGGTTATAAATGTCAACAAGGGTAAATATACTGTATAGTATCCCTAAATAATGCTTAAACCTTCAAACGAATAAATTATAGATCGTACAAAAATAAAACGCGGAAGAAAGTGAGAGATTACAAACTACAGGGGTTAACTGTGTCAACATGTTTAATAATACCTCTGAGTGACCCTTTAACGTTCCAAAGACTTTGTAACGGTATTATACCCTCACTAAAATAATATATATGAATTTCGCGAAGTTTCGATATGAAACGAGAAAGTTACGATCGAATTCGTAGAAGAAGGGTTAAAAGCGTCAACAGTGAAAGTTAAGGCTTTCCAATATAAATAATAAATAAACCGGGGACTTAATAATGCGGGTAATTAACACGAGGCCCCTATCGGTAAATAACCGAGGGCCAAACCGCAAAGTTACCCCTTCAGAACCGAAAGGCCAGGTGAATCATTACGAAAGATTTCGTTATTAATGGCCCGATTCTGTAATGATTATAAAAGATTTGAAAAATTCTGAAAATATAACCTCACGCGACCCGCGTAAGGTTTAAACCTAAGTTAAGGCGGGCCGCGAGCTCCCTCTATTACGCGCCTGATTTTATAATCCCAAGCGACCCGCGTAAAAGCTGCATGGAATGTCCATGCGGGTCGCGTACGACGCCCAGATGCAGAATAGTTGTGGTTTCTTGACTTTTGAGCTCTTGAACGATCATTTGATCAATTATGGCAGCATGGGTGACCCCTACACGACCCATACACCTCAGGGGACATCTACCCATCATCATGGTCAGTATAGATTGTTGTGTAGTGAACTAGAGGGCATGGTTGCACTATAAATAGCACCATTGTGCTCATAACCTTCATCACACTCAAAACACACTATCTGATCATTCTAAGGAGCCCTCTAGCTTTTCTTCTGCTCTATAGTCAAGAACACAACCTCTGTAAGTGATCTCACCCTTTGTGGTGTCACATTTCCATAGTTATAGCCTATAAACGCAACCGTCTTAACTAACGGTTGTCATTGCAATATCTTGCAAACGGTTCAGTCTTATGACGAATCAAAAATGGTTATGAGTTGGTATTTATGTGGGTATTAAACCGCTAAAATGGTTCCCCCTGATCACCACTCTAACTATGTCAAATATCGAGTCAAACGTGCGGTTAAAAAGTCAACAGAAAGCTATTTTAGCGATTTAAGCATAATCTGTAATATATATGTTATGGAACCTGTTTTGACAATCATAAAACATGATAATAAGTATATAAACATGTTTGCGCTCGTTTGAATCGATCATTTACTATATAGAACCGGTTCGGAGCCGAATGTCGCAAAAGTTTGACTTTTGCTTTGACTTCAGTTCTGACCCGTTTTAGTGAGGTATGAATATACCTTAGGACTCTCTTAGGACCAGGTCACATGTTGGTATACGCCTCTGTGGTCGGTTCATGAGTTATCCAAGTCTTTAGCGCATTTCCGTCATTCGCCTAAAAGTTGACCGTAACGGCCTTTTAAAATTAAAACGAGTATTTCGGACACGTGAACGGACCAAAACCTTGCTTGTTAAATTATAAGCATGTCCCTAAAGTTTCACGTCAAACCAAGGTCTGGAATGAGAGTTATGCTAAAAGGCGCACTTTTAAGAAAGTTTTGTAATTAACGGCGCAATTAGCATAACGCCCATCTAACCCAAGTTTTCGTCACCAAAACTTTTACCCACTGTGGTAAAATAATATTTTGGGAATTTTAAAGATTTTTAATAATTTTTACCTTGCTCATAACCTGCGGTTATGGCTACGGTTCGGTAAATACCGAATATGCCCTTTTTGGCCAAAACGGGAGTTCTACAAGGTCTTTTGACCCGATTCCAGTTGCTACTGGTTTTAAATAATAAATAAAGTATTTTAAGCTTTATAAACTGTCCGGGAAACTCAGATTTCCTGTAGAACTCGAAAATCCCTTTTAAAGTCTTTAAAATGACCGAAAAGCCCCTACGGGGCATAATATAAACTTAAACTCGTTACGGGCATTACGGAAGGTATCCTACTGATGCCAAAATACTTTTAAGGCATATTGACTTAGGAAATAAGCGTACGACTCTTATGGTTAACCGTTTCGCCTATTCGCGCACACGGTACGGCTCATGAAACTAGTTTTCGTGCAATAGCCGATATGGGTCAAATTATATTATTTGAACCCCAAAATCCAAAGTATGAACTATAAACCCATATAAAACAAGTCTCTGAACTTGTTGGGTCCAAATCATACTCCATTCTCGGTTTTCGCCTTTTCGTGCGAATTAACCATATCTATATATCGGAATCAACCGGTTTAAGCTACGGCTAATATAAGGACCGTTAGGATTCTAAGAGGTTAATTAAAACCTTCGTTCCAGATTAGGAGCCCCAGTAAAAGCTATCGGTGACTTGATCTAAATTAAGGATTAATACTTGCAAAGGTAAATACTTTAACTTATTTCCCCTATATGGGCTTGGGTTACGGTATATTAATACCGCTTGATTGAGCATTATATAATTCCATCGCTTAGGTGGTTAATTGATTAAATATGATCGGCTCATTTAAACAGTTTTGTTGCTTATAAGCCTTTGGGGGGTTTAATGACCGTTGTCCCGGATATCCTTGGCATCATTTTACGAAATGGCCACGACCATCGACATCCCGGTGTAGGCGTACACCCGGTATAAAGTGTCGACATTAAAACTAAAAGACGTAGCCGTTGGTTTCTGTACTACGGTTTTACGCAAACGTGGTGTGTCTATAAATCTTTAACCCGGCACGACCCGGGCTACTGAACGCATAAAAGAACATGTAAAACGTTCACAAGATCATTATGAATTTTCCCAAGTTATAAAAGAGTTTGTGCCTTGTGCATTCAAATCAATTTTAATAAACATTTTCAAATGTGTCAGTTGAATGTATTTACCAGTGTAAACTGACGTATTTTCCCCAAAAAGATTAAGTGCAGGTACCTAAACGTAATTGGCTGGTATTAGCTCCCTAGCGTCGGGATAAGCCTCGCAAGCTTGATTGCAGTATCTGATGGAACAATACTTTATCTGTATTTACGATCCACTGTGGATATTCAACTTCTGTAATACATTTTGATATTACAATCAGAGGTTGAAATTATATATTTAAATTATGCTTCCGCTGTGCATTATATAATTGTGTGGTTTGACTATATTGTTGCCAACATCGTCACGGTAATCCCCCACCGGGCCCACCGGTGAGACACGTGGAAATCGGGGTGTGACAGGTTGGTATCAGAGCCAACATTGAGTGAATTAAGCACTATCCTATTGTGTTTAATCTCAATGACACAATTGCACATACTTGAGTCTAGACAAGAACTTAGGACAAATTCGGATTGATACTCCTTTTTGTCTTTATTTTTTCGACTTGATTTTTATAAGTTTTGGAGCAGGAAAAATGCCACCTGTTATATTCCGAGGAAGAGGAAGGGGACGAAGAGGCCGAGGAGAAATCGTGACACATCACGATCAAGAAGCTGGACCATCTGGTACAAGACATCCTTCGATGACACGAAGCGAAGAGCCACAACGACGAAGAGATCTATACGAACCAGCGAGGCATTCCACTTCGCACAGCTCGACGCCATCCTACCGGCACTCCTTTGGGCCAAATTCGGAAAATGATCCCAACAACCCACAACCTTCCTTCATACCTCTACAACGTTCGGTATCGCACCGAAACTACGACGACCCTAGTCCATACTACGTAGCTCAGTTTAATCCGGCTGACTACATACAGGAACCTTCAGGTTTTGTTCCACTAGGGCCACAAGACCATTTTTCTGAAGATCCCATGGAGGAAGATGAGGATCCAACTGAACCAGCTCGTGGTACGCCCACGCATCCGATAGAAGTATCTGATGGATCTTCATATCATGGTCCGCAGTATCAAGGCCCAGATAGCTTTATGGCCTTGTTTGACCGACATGAGTGGTACAACACACCATCTCATCAGACACAACAACCGAGACATCCACAGGATCCCTCTGAGGATTCACGCTTTGAGGCAGTTACGCCACCACCTCCGCCACCGGCACAACCAGTAATACCTGATCCGCCGAGGCGTAGGAGGACCAATGCTCGTATGTCTACACGAGGAGGAGGGGGTAACCACTTCAGCACTCCTCGACATTCTAGTAGTAGCCACTATCCGCCACTACATGAAGAAGGACCTTCAAGTCCTATACAGGAGGCGAACTCCGCACCTACTGCACGAAATTCGCCACCATTTGGGTATGACCAACCCATACCAGCTTACACAGGTCCAACGGCTTACAACCCGTTTGAACCGTCACAAGCACAATACAACTACGGCTATGAGCGCGACCCATATGTGGTGTCGGCTAGATATAATGCGCGCTACCCTGACGGAGCACATGGAAACATGGGACCAGCGGACTACTCAGCCCATGGGTATCCAATACCTCCCAGACCTCCAGTTCCGCACCAAGCGCCACAACCACGATTTTCTCCTCCTGAGCAGGAAGAAATACTCCATCGACTAGATCGTGTGGAGAGAGAGTTCGAGGAGGAAAAGAAAAGCCACCGAGGATTTCTCAAGGGCTTGGCGAACCTACTAAAGGGCAAAAAGAAGAAACGTGACCACTAGCCCTTAATGGTAGTACGAATGTAATTTCTATTTTGAAATAAGTCCCTGTGTGGACAACTTATCGTATTTCAGTCCCTACGTGGACTTATATTTAGTCCTTGCATGGACACCTATCTTGTATTAGTCCCTGCGTGGACTTGTCACTTATTTTTAAACCTCTCTGGAGGTATGTATTATTTGAAAGACCCGTTTAGGGCAATATATAATTGTATTTGAAATTTCGGAATCTATGTTATGAGTTTTGTTTTAATATATATAAAAAAAAATAAATCAAAACCATTCCTTTTATATTGATCTGCTTAATAAAGAATCTGAAGGGGGTGAAACCTAGCTTGGGGTCTTTTAAGATCAGTCAAGATGGTACGACCTAGCTGAAAAGATTCTGATTCCCTGTTAACCTCTGTACGCATGTTAACATTCATGGCAGATGTGATTCGTTATAATCACGCACGTCATTCCTATACAATAATCCTTTAAGGATTTCAAAACCCAACTAAATGATAAATAAATCGCGGGTTAAATCACCAACAAAGGTGATCAATATTATAAAGACATCCATTTAGCGATGCAATGCCTACGGGCCAATATTATAAAGACATCCATTTAGCGATGCAATGCCTACGGGCCAATATTATAAAGACATCCATTTAGCGATGCAATGCCTACGGGCCAATATTATAAAGACATCCATTTAGCGATGCAATGCCTACGGGCCAATATTATAAAGACATCCATTTAGCGATGCAATACCTACGGGCCAATATTATAAAGACATCCATTAGTGATGTAGTGCCTACGGGCCAGTATTATTAAAACATCCATTAGTGATGTAGTGCCTACGGGCCGATATTATTAAAACATCCGTTAGTGATGTAGTGCCTACGGGCCAATATTATCAAAACATCCATTAGCGATGTAGTGCCTACAGGCCAACCATATTAAGACATCCATTAGAGGTATAGTGCCTATGGGCCATAATAATTGTCTTATAAGACAAAAGGCAGTAGTAGTCTATGACTCTCTGTCAGAAAGAGATAAAAGAACTACGGTTCAACTCTCTATGCTTTTGATTCTCTGGAATCTCGGCTAATATTATAAAACATCATCGTGATTAGGCTTTATGCCGCCAATACTATTTATATAGTTGAAATAGGATATATTCAGATCCTAATATTTAATGAAATAAAAAGTTAACCAAATATGGTCTCTGCACCATGGTTGACAAATTGTCATAAAAGACAATCATATAATAATCTCCTAAATTAAAATTTTGTTATCTTCTGTAACAGATTCAAGTTACAATGGCGGATCCCAATGGAGAGAACAGCCACACGAATGAAGATGACTATGACAATGCGTCAGTACATTTGACAGGCGCACAACTAAAGGCTCTGATCAACAATGCTGTCCAGGCAGCTATTGATCGTCAAAATACTGAGTCTCAAGGCAGATCTGTGTCAAAACCACACTCTAAACCAAAGACACACTCCAAACCACCCTCTGAACCCAAGAAAGATGACGACAAGCATTCGTCTACTGAGCACAGCGTTCACCGCGATAGAGAATATACTGATGCGTCCAGTGCTAAGGGTTGCACCTACAAATACTTTGTATCATGTAAGCCCCGTGAATTTACAGGGGAGAAAGGTGCGGTTGATTGTATCACCTGGCTGGACGAGATGGACACGATAGTGGACATCAGCGGGTGCGCTGAGAGGGACGTGGTTAAATTTGTGTCCCAGTCATTCAAGGGCGAGGCCCTGGCGTGGTGGAGAGCTCTGGTGCAGGCTTCAGGTAAGTCTGCCTTGTACAAAATGTCATGGGGGGAGTTTATTACCCTCATAAAAGAAAACTACTGCCCTCAGCACGAGGTTGAGAAGATTGAGGCTGATTTTGTCTCACTAGTGATGACAAACCTGGATTGTCAAGCTTATCTGACAAGCTTTAACACTATGTCACGCCTGGTGCCATATCTTGTGACACCAGAACCACGAAGAATTGCCCGATTCATTGGGGGCTTAGAACCGGCGATTAAGGCCAGTGTAAAGGCCTCTAGGCCAACGACCTTCAGGTCAGTTACTGACCTCTCCTTGTCTCTTACACTTGATGCTGTCCGTCTGAGGGCACAAAGGAGCAAGGAGGCTGAAAAGCGAAAACGTGAGGATGATACCTCACGAAAGTCCGGTAAAAAGCACCGTGGAAACGGTGAGGGCAAGAAAGGGTCGGAGGCAAGGAAGGAGGGGCAATCTGATGGAAGACCTCACTGCAAGGTCTGCAAGAAACCTCACTCCGGGAAGTGTAGGTTTGCGTCTGGTTCACAGTCGCAACAAAAGACTCCATCCTGTGGACTATGCAAGTCCAAGGATCATAAGACGGTGGAGTGTAAAAAGATAAAGGACGCAACCTGCTATAATTGTAACGAAAAGGGGCACATAAAGAGTAATTGCCCGAAGTATGCCAAGAAGGCGGAAGAAACGAAGAAATCAAATGCGAGAATTTTTCGCTTGGATGCAAAGGAAGCGGTCAAGGACGACACTGTGCTTACAGGTACCTTTCTCGTAAATAATATATTTGCAAGAGTACTGTTCGATTCTGGCGCTGACAAGTCCTTTGTAGACCAAAAATTTTGCCAACTACTAAATATGCCAATCAAAACCCTAGACATGAAATACGAAGTAGAGTTAGCAGACGGAACGATAGAAACCGTCTCTACCGTTCTAGAAGGATGTGAAATATCCATTAGGAACCATTCTTTTCCTTTATCTCTACTTCCTTTCAAACTTGCGGGTTTTGACATCGTGCTAGGCATGGACTGGTTATCCCATAACCAGGCCCAAATCATCTGCGGCAAGAGGCAAATAGTCATAAAGACTCCGAATGGTGAATCTCTTACCATTCGAGGGGATACGCATTACGGATTGCCCGAAGACGTATCTATGCTGAAAGCTTCAAGGTGTTTGAACAGAGGCTGTGTAATTTACATGGCTCAAGTGATAATTGAAGAACCAAAGCCGAAGATCGAGGATCTTCCTGTCATTTCTGAATACCCCGAGGTTTTTCCTGAAGAACTACCTGGTTTGCCACCAGATAGACAAGTGGAGTTCAGAATTGACATCATTCCTGGAGCAGCTCCGATAGCAAGAGCACCTTACAGATTAGCGCCAACGGAAATGAAAGAACTGAGGACCCAATTGGATGAACTGCTGGCGAAAGGTTTTATCAGACCTAGTTCATCTCCCTGGGGAGCTCCTGTCCTATTTGTAAAGAAGAAGGACGGATCAATGCGGTTGTGCATCGACTATAGAGAGCTGAATAAAGTTACCATAAAGAATAGATATCCTTTACCAAGGATCGATGATCTATTCGATCAGCTGCAAGGAGCAAGCTACTTCTCCAAGATCGACTTAAGGTCGGGTTATCATCAACTAAGGGTCAGAGATGAAGATGTACACAAGACTGCATTTAGGACTCGCTATGGTCATTACGAGTTCCTAGTGATGCCTTTTGGGCTTACAAATGCACCGGCTGCGTTCATGGATCTCATGAATCGCGTTTGCAAGCCGTACCTGGACAAATTCGTCATAGTCTTCATCGACGATATCCTTATCTATTCCAAGAACCAAGCTGACCACGAGAAGCACCTCCGTTGCATTCTCGAGTTACTACAACGTGAGAAACTCTACGCCAAATTCTCGAAATGCGAATTCTGGCTAAGAGAGGTTCAGTTTTTAGGACACGTTGTGAGTGAGCGTGGTATCCAAGTGGATCCCGCTAAGGTAGAGGCAGTCATGAACTGGCAAGAGCCAAAGACGCCTACCGAGATTCGTAGCTTCCTGGGTTTAGCAGGATACTACAGAAGGTTTATTGAAAATTTTTCAAGGATTGCTGCGCCCTTGACTTCCTTGACCAAGAAGAAAGAAAAGTACATTTGGGGCCCGAAGCAGCAAGAGTCCTTTGAAATACTGAAGCAGAAGCTGAGCAACGCACCTGTGTTAACCTTACCTGAGGGTACAGATAAATTCGTAGTTTACTGCGATGCATCACACACGGGCATGGGGTGTGTGCTTATGCAAAAGGGGAAAGTGATTGCCTATGCTTCAAGACAATTAAAGGTGCATGAAAGGAATTACACCACCCATGATTTGGAGTTGGGTGCCGTTGTATTTGCACTTAAGCTGTGGAGGCACTACCTTTATGGTATTAAATTTGTGATTTATTCAGATCACAAAAGCCTTCAGCACCTGTTCAACCAGAAGGAGTTGAACATGAGACAACGTCGTTGGATGGAAACCCTGAATGATTATGACTGCGAAATCAGGTACCATCCCGGCAAGGCGAATGTAGTCGCCGATGCATTGAGCAGGAAAGAAAGGGTAAAACCCATTCGAATCAATGCCAAGAGCATTGAAGTTAAAAATAATTTGATTGAAAGGATTTTGGCTGCACAGCGAGAGGCTGTGTTGGAAGCTAATTATCCTAACGAAAAGCTGGGAGTAACTGAAGAGCAGTTGACTCTTAGCAAGGATGGAATTCTTAGACTGAACGGACGTATATGGGTTCCGATATATGGAGGACTACGAGATGTTGTTCTCCAGGAAGCCCATAGTTCCAAATACTCAGTCCATCCTGGTGCTGATAAAATGTACCAAGACTTAAAGGCAAATTATTGGTGGATAGGCTTGAAAAAGTCTGTAGCCGCCCATGTAGCAAAGTGCTTGACTTGTGCTCAAGTCAAAGCCGAGCACCAAAAGCCGTCTGGTTTGCTACAACAGCCTGAACTTCCCGAGTGGAAGTGGGAATGCGTAACTATGGACTTCATAACCAAGTTACCCAAAACCAGGAAAGGAAACGATACAATATGGGTCATAGTCGATAGGCTGACTAAATCAGCTCATTTTCTACCCATCAAGGAGACACATAGCTCCGATATGTTAGCCCAACTTTATGTTGATAAGATTGTAGCCTTACACGGCATACCTGTGTCTATTATCTCCGACAGGGATACTAGATACACATCACACTTCTGGAAGAGTTTCCAGCAATCTTTGGGCACGCGTCTAAACTTTAGTACGGCTTACCATCCGCAGACGGACGGTCAAAGTGAGCGTACCATACAAACGCTAGAAGACATGCTTCGTGCATGTGCAATCGATTTAGGCGGTAACTGGGATAAGAACCTACCCCTGATCGAATTCTCCTACAATAATAGCTACCACACCAGCATAAAGGCTGCGCCTTTTGAGGCATTATACGGTAGGAAATGCAGATCGCCTGTTTGTTGGGCGGAAGTAGGAGAGGTCCAATTATCGGGACCAGAGATTGTTTTCCAGACGACGGACAAGATTGTCCAGATCCGGGAACGTCTCAAGGCTGCCCGCGATAGGCAGAAGAGCTACGCTGATCCAAAGCGTAAGGATTTTCACTTCGAAGTGGGTGAAAAGGTATTACTTAAGGTGTCACCCTGGAAAGGGGTGATGCGTTTCGGCAAGAAGGGCAAGCTGAGTCCGAGATATATAGGGCCTTTTGAGGTCATTGAACGAGTCGGATCAGTTGCCTATAAACTAAACTTGCCTGAAGAGCTCAATGGAATTCACAATGTGTTCCACATCTGCAATCTCAAAAAGTGCTTCGCCGACGAGTCGTTGGTGATTCCTCACACAGATGTGCATATAGATGAGAGCTTAAAGTTTATAGAAAAACCCTTGTCGATTGAGGATCGACAGGTGAAGAAGCTTCGCAGAAAGCACGTACCTATTGTAAAAGTCAAATGGGATGCTCGTAGAGGTCCTGAATATACGTGGGAAGTCGAAGCTACAATGAAAGAAAAATACCCCTATTTATTTGAGTAAATCTCGGGTCGAGATTTATTTTAAGGGGGTGAGGATGTAACACCTCGAATTTTTGTGTCCAATGATGTGTTAACACGTGGCATTTGTTTACACGTGGCATCTATAATAAATAAAGGACTAATTTTGACAAACCTTGAAAGTATATATAAATTCGAGGGTTATAAATGTCAACAAGGGTAAATATACTGTATAGTATCCCTAAATAATGCTTAAACCTTCAAACGAATAAATTATAGATCGTACAAAAATAAAACGCGGAAGAAAGTGAGAGATTACAAACTACAGGGGTTAACTGTGTCAACATGTTTAATAATACCTCTGAGTGACCCTTTAACGTTCCAAAGACTTTGTAACGGTATTATACCCTCACTAAAATAATATATATGAATTTCGCGAAGTTTCGATATGAAACGAGAAAGTTACGATCGAATTCGTAGAAGAAGGGTTAAAAGCGTCAACAGTGAAAGTTAAGGCTTTCCAATATAAATAATAAATAAACCGGGGACTTAATAATGCGGGTAATTAACACGAGGCCCCTATCGGTAAATAACCGAGGGCCAAACCGCAAAGTTACCCCTTCAGAACCGAAAGGCCAGGTGAATCATTACGAAAGATTTCGTTATTAATGGCCCGATTCTGTAATGATTATAAAAGATTTGAAAAATTCTGAAAATATAACCTCACGCGACCCGCGTAAGGTTTAAACCTAAGTTAAGGCGGGCCGCGAGCTCCCTCTATTACGCGCCTGATTTTATAATCCCAAGCGACCCGCGTAAAAGCTGCATGGAATGTCCATGCGGGTCGCGTACGACGCCCAGATGCAGAATAGTTGTGGTTTCTTGACTTTTGAGCTCTTGAACGATCATTTGATCAATTATGGCAGCATGGGTGACCCCTACACGACCCATACACCTCAGGGGACATCTACCCATCATCATGGTCAGTATAGATTGTTGTGTAGTGAACTAGAGGGCATGGTTGCACTATAAATAGCACCATTGTGCTCATAACCTTCATCACACTCAAAACACACTATCTGATCATTCTAAGGAGCCCTCTAGCTTTTCTTCTGCTCTATAGTCAAGAACACAACCTCTGTAAGTGATCTCACCCTTTGTGGTGTCACATTTCCATAGTTATAGCCTATAAACGCAACCGTCTTAACTAACGGTTGTCATTGCAATATCTTGCAAACGGTTCAGTCTTATGACGAATCAAAAATGGTTATGAGTTGGTATTTATGTGGGTATTAAACCGCTAAAATGGTTCCCCCTGATCACCACTCTAACTATGTCAAATATCGAGTCAAACGTGCGGTTAAAAAGTCAACAGAAAGCTATTTTAGCGATTTAAGCATAATCTGTAATATATATGTTATGGAACCTGTTTTGACAATCATAAAACATGATAATAAGTATATAAACATGTTTGCGCTCGTTTGAATCGATCATTTACTATATAGAACCGGTTCGGAGCCGAATGTCGCAAAAGTTTGACTTTTGCTTTGACTTCAGTTCTGACCCGTTTTAGTGAGGTATGAATATACCTTAGGACTCTCTTAGGACCAGGTCACATGTTGGTATACGCCTCTGTGGTCGGTTCATGAGTTATCCAAGTCTTTAGCGCATTTCCGTCATTCGCCTAAAAGTTGACCGTAACGGCCTTTTAAAATTAAAACGAGTATTTCGGACACGTGAACGGACCAAAACCTTGCTTGTTAAATTATAAGCATGTCCCTAAAGTTTCACGTCAAACCAAGGTCTGGAATGAGAGTTATGCTAAAAGGCGCACTTTTAAGAAAGTTTTGTAATTAACGGCGCAATTAGCATAACGCCCATCTAACCCAAGTTTTCGTCACCAAAACTTTTACCCACTGTGGTAAAATAATATTTTGGGAATTTTAAAGATTTTTAATAATTTTTACCTTGCTCATAACCTGCGGTTATGGCTACGGTTCGGTAAATACCGAATATGCCCTTTTTGGCCAAAACGGGAGTTCTACAAGGTCTTTTGACCCGATTCCAGTTGCTACTGGTTTTAAATAATAAATAAAGTATTTTAAGCTTTATAAACTGTCCGGGAAACTCAGATTTCCTGTAGAACTCGAAAATCCCTTTTAAAGTCTTTAAAATGACCGAAAAGCCCCTACGGGGCATAATATAAACTTAAACTCGTTACGGGCATTACGGAAGGTATCCTACTGATGCCAAAATACTTTTAAGGCATATTGACTTAGGAAATAAGCGTACGACTCTTATGGTTAACCGTTTCGCCTATTCGCGCACACGGTACGGCTCATGAAACTAGTTTTCGTGCAATAGCCGATATGGGTCAAATTATATTATTTGAACCCCAAAATCCAAAGTATGAACTATAAACCCATATAAAACAAGTCTCTGAACTTGTTGGGTCCAAATCATACTCCATTCTCGGTTTTCGCCTTTTCGTGCGAATTAACCATATCTATATATCGGAATCAACCGGTTTAAGCTACGGCTAATATAAGGACCGTTAGGATTCTAAGAGGTTAATTAAAACCTTCGTTCCAGATTAGGAGCCCCAGTAAAAGCTATCAGTGACTTGATCTAAATTAAGGATTAATACTTGCAAAGGTAAATACTTTAACTTATTTCCCCTATATGGGCTTGGGTTACGGTATATTAATACCGCTTGATTGAGCATTATATAATTCCATCGCTTAGGTGGTTAATTGATTAAATATGATCGGCTCATTTAAACAGTTTTGTTGCTTATAAGCCTTTGGGGGGTTTAATGACCGTTGTCCCGGATATCCTTGGCATCATTTTACGAAATGGCCACGACCATCGACATCCCGGTGTAGGCGTACACCCGGTATAAAGTGTCGACATTAAAACTAAAAGACGTAGCCGTTGGTTTCTGTACTACGGTTTTACGCAAACGTGGTGTGTCTATAAATCTTTAACCCGGCACGACCCGGGCTACTGAACGCATAAAAGAACATGTAAAACGTTCACAAGATCATTATGAATTTTCCCAAGTTATAAAAGAGTTTGTGCCTTGTGCATTCAAATCAATTTTAATAAACATTTTCAAATGTGTCAGTTGAATGTATTTACCAGTGTAAACTGACGTATTTTCCCCAAAAAGATTAAGTGCAGGTACCTAAACGTAATTGGCTGGTATTAGCTCCCTAGCGTCGGGATAAGCCTCGCAAGCTTGATTGCAGTATCTGATGGAACAATACTTTATCTGTATTTACGATCCACTGTGGATATTCAACTTCTGTAATACATTTTGATATTACAATCAGAGGTTGAAATTATATATTTAAATTATGCTTCCGCTGTGCATTATATAATTGTGTGGTTTGACTATATTGTTGCCAACATCGTCACGGTAATCCCCCACCGGGCCCACCGGTGAGACACGTGGAAATCGGGGTGTGACATGACTGCTAGGACGATGCTCTTTAATATAAATACTCCGATGGACCATGTTCAAAGTCGAAAGATGAAGAATCCGGATCTGGGGGCCGCGGTTTTGACTAACCAGGCTCAATCTAACATTTTCGTGACGGAGCTTTACCGTAGGTGGGTTGAAGCGGAATCTGTGCGGGAGAATTTGGAGAAGGAGGTTCGTTCGTTGAAACGTAAAATTCTCAAGAGTCCGGAGGTGGAAAAGAAGGTAGCCTAGCTGACCCAAGATCTTCGAACTCAGCAGGAAAAGGTCACTTCTTTGATGGCTCAGAATCAGTCGTCGCAGGCGGCTGCTGCGGCCGCCGCTGAAGACAGGGATAAAATCTCTTCAGAGTTCAAAGTATTTTCTGAATCAATGAAACAAAAGGACGAAGAGCATAAGATGATTTTGGCGAAGATGGAAGAATCTCTCAACAGCGCTCGTCTCGCGTACGAGAGTATGATGGCTGGTACGTCCGACTTTCCGTTTTATTAAATTTTCATTTCTTCTGTTTTTTCTAACTTTTTCCCCAGAGCGTGATGCGCTTAAAACAGGGGAAGCTGATTTGAAGGATCGTCTGGCGGAGATGGAGGCCGAGAATGCTTCTCTGAGAACAGAAGTGGATGATCTCCGCGAGACAAAAGTTTGGATGCTTACGGAAGGAGCCCAGCTTCTGGCAAAGAATATTCACAAGGGTAAAGAGATGACTGCTGCTGTGGCTGGAGTCAACAATGCAATGAGCGCGGTGGGCATTAATTCGGGTTTGCATTCCGGTTACGTCCATGCTTTGCAGAAAAAGACCCCTTTCAAAGAGGTTCCATTGTTGAATCGTAATGCCGCGGAGGAGCTTAAGGTGGCGGTCGCCTGCTTTGATACTCTCAAGTTTCCAGTGATAGAGGATCTTCCGAAGCTTAGCGATGCGTCCCTTCCTGAAATTAAGAAAGCCCTTCGTTTCGCCAGTGATGATTCTACGAATGAGTGAGGTGGACATGCCCGGCTTTTTGGGGTATGCACCTTGGGAATTTCTAGTTAGTCCAGATGCCATCCCTTCTTTTGAATGGACAGTATGTTCGGTACCTTGACAGGTGCCCTGTTTTGACTTGTAATGATGTTTTTACTTTTGGTTATTATCCTTTTGTGAATGATATTGATACTTATTCCGGTTGTTTGTGTCCGGTTTATATTTGATGTAACTACTTTGCACATGCGTCCATGTTTATGGTGTACATTTTGAATTTTCTAGAACGTTCTTTTGTTAAATGCGGATCCGTTTTGCTTTATTAAGGATAATTTGAAGGAAATACGAATGATGCCCGTTCGTCTTTTCCTTTTAGGGATGGATCCCTGGATTCGGCCGATGACTTATTTATAAGTTGGAACTTTTATTAGAGAAATCTAATATTCTATTTATTAGGTTCGGAGTTTAAATTTCTCCGATAAATGCAAAGTAAAAACATTTTTAACCAATCCGCAGGTACAACCCTCTGCGGTTCTTGTAATTTAACTTGTGCGGGAAAAAACATCCGCTTTACAGGAAAATTGAAAAAGATGACGGAGCTCATAGCCTCCGTTTTACAATTATTTGTTTCAAAATAACCTTCTAAAGATAACATTTTTTTAGATGCACTCCGTTCCAAGTACGTGGAACGGAGGTTCCGTCCATCTTGCTTAAAGTATACGCGCCGTCCTTTCCAGCTGTTTTGATCTGGTAGGGTCCCTCCCATTTGGGAGCTAACTTCCCCGTTCCTTCAGTTAAGCTCGCTTCATTACTCCGCATCACATATTCTCCAACTTTGAACCGGGTTTCTTTAATGTTGGAGTTGTAGTGTTTTTCCAACTCTTTTTTATACTTGGCTTCCCGGATTGCCGCGAGTTCTCTCCTTTCTTCAATTAAATCGAGATTTAGGCGGAGTTCTCGTTCATTTTCCTGCTGGCTCAATTGCATGCGAGGCGTGGGGATCCCTACTTCTGCGGGTATGACAGCTTCGGTGCCGTATGTTAGGCTGAAGGGAGTTTCTTTGTTGCTCGTCTTAGGCATAGTTCGGTGTGCCCATAGGACATGCGGGAGCTCGTCCGCCCATGAGACGCCTTCCTTCCCCAACCGCTTTTTAATGCCTTCCACAATACTTCGGTTGGTTCTTTGCACTTGTCCGTTGGCCTGGGGATGGGCCACCGAAGCGAAGCTCTGTTCGATGTGCATTCTTTGACACCATGTTTTAAACGGCTTCTCCGCAAATTGCTTTCCGTTGTCGCTTACTATGCAGAGAGGCATTCCGAACCTGCACACTATGTTTTCCCATGCGAACCTCAGCACTTGGTCTCCTGTGATCGTCCGGAGGGGTTTGGCTTCGACCCACTTCGTGAAGTAGTCGATGGCAACCAGCAGGAACCTTACCCCTCCGGTGGAGACAGGGAAAGGACCTACGATGTCAATTCCCCATTTCTGAAACGGCCAGGCCGACGTTACAGGAACAAGATTGTTTTTGGCACGAAGGCTTATGGGAGCGTGGCGCTGGCAGTCTTCGCATGATTGGAGCTCATTTATCGCGCTTTGGTGCATTCCTGGCCAGAAATAACCGGCATTCATGATTTTTGCTATAACCATTCTCGGTCCCGCGTGGATGCCACATATTCCCCAATGGATCTCCCTTATAACGTAACTTGCTTCCTCTGGTGTTAGGCATTTTAGGAGCGGACCTAAAAAGGTTTTCCTGTAGAGTTGACCATCGTGCATCTGATATTGCAGCGCTTTCACTTTTAACTTCCGCGCCTGAGCTTTGTCTTCTGGAAGCGTCCCATTTTTCAAGTATTCTACGATCGGAGTCATCCAAGAATTTTCGAACGTGGAAACTGACATGACTGACTTCGTCTGTTGGATGGCCGGAATTTGCAGGGTTTCGACTAGAACTTCTTTTGACAAATGGCAGAATGCCACGGACGCCAGCTTGCTCAAAGCATCGGCCTTTTTGTTTTTGCTCCTCGGTATGTGCACTATTTTGCAGGAATCGAAAGAGGAGATTAGACTGTTGACCTGCTGAAGATACCGAACCATATTATCCTCTCGTGCTTCGTACTCGCCGCTGACTTGATTGGCTACCAATAATGAATCGACATGAGCTAATACGGAGGTTGCACCTGCTTTGGCTGCGGTTTGCAGGCCTGCAAGGAGAGCCTCATATTCTGCTTCATTGTTTGAAGTTTTGAATTCGAAGCGTAACGCGTAAGTATACTCTATTCCTTCCGGATCTATTAGGATTAATCCTGCTCCCGACCCTTCTTTGCTGGAGGCCCCGTCCGTGTACAGGTTCCATACTTTTGGTAAGATGGGTTTTTCCTTGGTGCTTTCCCCTGTCGGGACCTATGTAAGGAAATCTGCCACTGCCTGGCCTTTTACTGGCCCTCTGGTACGATAGGTGATATCAAAGGCGCTGAGCTCTATTGCCCATTTGGTGAGACGTCCGGAGACCTCTGGCTTCCTGAGAATTTGCTGGATCTGAAGATCAGTCTGTACTTCTATATTAAAAGCTTGGAAGTATCTTCGGAGGCGTCTGGACGCATGTACCAAAGCGAGTGCCAATTTTTCGATCATCGGGTACCGAGTTTCGTAGTCTTTCAGGATGCGGCTCACGTAATAGACCGGGATTTGTGCCTGATTCCGATGTACCACGAGTACTGCACTTATCGCAAAATGGGAGGCAGAGAGATATACCGTGACAGTTTCTCTGGTAGCCGGTGCGGTTAAAGCGGGCAAGGATCCGAGGCATACCTTCAGCTCCTGAAATGCCGAGTCGGCTTCTGGCGTCCACTCTATTTGGCCTTTTTCCGTTCGTTTTTTCAATACATTCATGAAAGGGATAGAGCGATCTGCCGCTTTTGAAACAAAACGATGAAGGGCGACGAGCTTTCCATTTAGAGACTGGATTTCTTTGATAGTTTTAGGAGGCTGCATGGAGACTACCGCCTTGATTTTATCAGGATGCGCCTGGATTCCGGACCGTGTAACCCATACCCCGAGAAACTTTCCCTCTTCTAAGCCGAAAGAGCATTTTTTGGGATTGAGTTTAAGGTTGATACTCCGAAGCCTGGTGAAGGTTTCGAGTATGTCATCTATCATGTTGTTTTCGGCCCGGCTTTTTATGACCAGGTCATCGACATAAATCTCCAAGTTTCTTCCGATCTGATCTTTAAATGCTTTATCCATTAATCTCTGGTATGTGGCTCCGGCGTTTTTTAAGCCGAATGGCATTTTAGTATAACAAAACAGACCCTCATTTGTTACAAACGCGGTCTTATCTTCGTCCTCCAAAGCCATTTGAATTTGATGATAACCCTTATACGCATCTAGGAAGCACTTAAGACGGAAACTAGAGAGGGAGTCTATCTTTAAATCAATCTCCGGCAAAGGATAGCAGTCCTTTGGGCACGCATTGTTCAGATCGGAAAAATCGACGCACATTCTCCAGGTTTTATCTTTCTTTGTTACCATTACTGGATTGGAGACCCAAGTTTGGTAACGTACCTCTCTTATAATACCGGCGCTCAGCAACTTTCGTACGTCTTCGGAGATGGCCTTGTTACGAGCCGGGGCCATGTTTCTTTTTCTCTGAGCTACTGGTTTTATTGAGTGCGACACTTTTAACTTATGTTTGGCTAAACACCGAGGAACTCCAACCATGTCGGAGGTTTGCCAGGCGAATACGTCGAGTGAATTGGACAGTAGCTTCCACAACTTCTTCTTGGTTTGCTCGGGAAGTTGAGCCCCAATTGCAATTTTTTGTTCAGGAAAGTGTGGGTGTATAGCCCATTCTTCCGTGAGAGTATTAGGAGGCTCGATATCACCATCGCTCTGTCGTATTTCGGCTACACCGATCGTAGATTCGGAGTACAGCGTTGCTACCCCTGCTTCGGTGGGGAATTTTAACGCTCCATGTATGGTAGAACTGATAATTCCGAAAGCGCACATACTGGGTCTTCCTAATATGACATTGTGGACGGACCTTGCCTCAACCACTAGATACGTCAGATTGACAGTTCGAACCAAACTTCATTCCCCCATCGTTGTCGGCAAAGTGATTTGGCCTAAAGGCTGCACCACCTCTCCGGAAAAACTGACCAAAGGCATTGATACTCGGAGCAACTTTGCCTTGGTCTGTGGGGCTAACTGTTGAAAACATTGCTTGTACATGATCTCGGTGGCGCTTCCGCTGTCGACGTATACTCTTCGAACCTTGTGTCCTGCAATGATTGCGGACACTATGACTGGTCCATCCTTGATATCTTCCAGACTGACGGGCGGGAAACCAATGGGTTGCTGCATCCAGGCGGCCAAGTGCTGATTGGACCGCTTGATGCCTTGGTTGTTCACCCTTCGGATCATGCAAATTGCTGGTTGATTGTTCGGATTATCTCCCGAATTCCCTGAAGACTTTCCTTCCTTTACTTCTTTGACTAGATGCGATAGCTTTCCGGACCGCACTGCCTTTTCTATTTCTTGCTTCAAGGACCAGCAATCATCTGTATTGTGACCCCGAGCATGATGGTAGTCACAATATTTCTTGGAATTTTTGTCTCCTGGGTTTCGAAGTTTTGGTGGAGCGGGGAAATTTGCCCCTTTCGCACTGAGAATTTCACTGGGAGTTTTGGAGAGATCTGATAAATTGTAAAACCTTGACCCAGAGCTTTTTCCGCGTGGAGGTCTGTCATTTCTACTATAGGGGTGTGATCGTCCCCGACTCCCTAATGAGGTTTTATCAAACACCGACCCACCGTTTTTCTTCCACGAAGACATCTTGTGTTCTGACTCCGGAGGGGGGTTACACGCATTCTTTCCTCGAGCAAAAGCTCTGGCTCGTTCCATGAGTACCTGCATTGTTTTTGGGAGGTTTTCGTGTAACTTTTCAACCAGCTGATTGTTCCGAACGCCATGACAGAATCCGGAGATACGTAGTTGGTCAACTACCCCACTGATCTGCATGCTTTCCCGGTTAAACCGGTCAATGAAACTGTCTAAAGATTCTCCGTCCTTTCTCCGGATGTTGTGGACTTCGGTAATTTCTTTAGAATAGTGCCTTTGCTGGCTGAAATTTTGGAGGAATAGCCTTCGGAACTCTTCAAAGTCGTTGATCTCACCTTCATTCAACGCATCAAACCATACTCGGGCAGCTCCGGTTAGAGTTTGTGCGAACATAAAGCACCATGCTGGCATCGGCCATTGTTCAACTCGTGCAGCTCCGTCAAAATCGAACATATGATCATCCGGATCAGTTGTGCCATCATACTTTTTCACTGTAGTTGGCATTTTGAGCTTCGGAGGAAGTTTAGCGTGTGTTATACGAGCACTAAACTTTGACTTGGCTGTCATGGAAACTGGATGGTACGGCTTGGTGAGTTCCGGATCGCTGATTACATCCATCTGCGTTTCATTTCGTATAGTCAGTGCTGGTGAAGGTCCGGAGGAACCATGTACATATCCAGTATAAGTTTCCGAAGTGACAACTGTGGAAAACGTAGGAGGGGTGATCTTTGTGGGACCCATAGTCCTTGTTGGAGCTTCTTCATGAAAGAGCCTGGTTCGTAAACCGAGGATCTGTTCATCTCTGGCCTGCTGCGCTTTCAATCTTCGTAGAAGACTTGCATTTTTGGAGAGAAATTCTGCATCAAACTCTGATGTTTGCGAAGTGGGAAGTAGAATAAATGGCAAGGTTGTTCCTGGCCCTGAGCTTAAAGTAGCTGAGGTTGTAGAAACAATACTTGCTGGTGCAGTAGTATGTGTACTAAGAGTCGTAGATCCCAGATTCAAAGAACCTGAGGCCGCCATTTGTCAGTTCTTTGCTCAAGAAATTCACTGAAGTGAAGGACTAAGAGCTTTAAAATCGGATGGCGCCAATTGAAGAACCAAAAAACCGAGGTTAGGCCGGAGCCTGTAAACGAGGATTTGGATCTTGTTGAGGATTGAGAAAGGTTCCTGCAAAAACAGAAAACCGTTAGGCTCGCCGCAGAGATGGGAGGGCCCTTCTGCGACCACCCTCCGGCGTGAGGATAAGTATTGGCAGAGAGAGAAAGTAGAGAGAGAAAATAAGGACGAAGGTCCAGAAAATCGTCCTTGGATTTGTACTTGAAGGGGTATTTATAGTAGTCAACTGAGATGACATCATCCGTCTGGACGTGCTTGAATGGAGGCTCGTCTTCAGAGGTTTTTGATATGGGACGGACATGTTTTAGATGTCCGTCCAAGTGGAGTTCTGTTCGTCTCAAGGATCATGTCCGGCTTCGGACATGTGTCTTCAATTACATACATAATTAGCAACTTAATGGTAACTCAGGCATGTAAATTAATAATTATATATAATAATATAATTAATACCAACATAAAGTTTAATGCGAATACATTTGGTTTGGAGGCAATGGAGAGAAAGATGATGACCGCCCGCCACCAAGAACACCGGAACCAAAAAAATTATTGGAATCGACGGCATCGGAGCCAGCGGCAGAAACAACAATCAACCCACCACGAAAAGCATGGCGACCGTTGATCCAAATTTCAATGCCCCTGCCGTACTTGATGCTTTCCATATTTGTTTCTCGAATTTGTTAGAGACCAATTTGGTTTCATTCTGCCCGCCGAGTGATGATGTGCATCTCTCGGAATTTGTTTGTTTGAATGTGTGCATGTAAGTTTATGTATATTATGTTGGGGTATGTGCCTATTCGGAAGGGTACGATGGTTGCATGGCGGTTTTCACGACGGTTTGAAGTTTAGTGCGGTTATTCGGTGACGTCTGAGTTTTGGTGGGCATGTGTTTGAATTGAAAGGGCACGTTGTGTTGGGGTATGTGCTTATTCGGAGGGGTATGATTGTTGTATGGCTGTTTTTGGGCGGTTAGTGGTTCAGTGCGGTCATCCGGTGTGTTTGAGTTTAGTGGGTATGTGTTTAAATTGAAAGGGCACGTGTGAGTTTAGTGTTAACTTAAGTTACTTTTTGTATAAGGGTATAATTTGAAATAAATTGTTGGTTTCCAATTATTATTATTTTTATTATTGTTATAAAACCATTGGGAAATCTGTATTGAATCTTCAATCTATATATTCCATATGATACAAATGTGATACCTCTAAATAACAACATACAATAGTATATATGACGTACGTGTGTTAATTGTCAAAACAGTTATGAGAGGTTAACTGCCAAGCCAGTTACAACAGTTATGAGAGGTTAAATGCCAAGGCAGTTACAAGAGGTCAAGAGATGTTTTGTATATCTGTTTTATGACACTCCCCCTCAGATATACATATTGTTCACTATACATTATTAACAACATTCTTCAGGATGATGTTAAATCGATACTTCAGGACCTATATGATAAACTGATACTACAGGACCAGTTATGCTGCCTCGTTAAAAACCTTGCTAAGAAAAACCCAATGGGACAAAACTTAGCCAAGGAAAAGAGTACAGCGTGTATAATGCTCCCCCTCAATTCAACTAACGTCTTTTAATCTACGAAGCCCGATCTTATGTGATAACTGTTCGAAACTGCTTCTAGTTAAAGATTTTATGAACATGTCAGCTAAATTTTCACTTGATTTGGTCTGGTGAACATCAATTTCCCCTTCTTTCTGCAAGTCATATGTTGAGAAGAACTTTGGTGAGATGTGCTTTGTTCGATCACCCTTGATGTAACCTTCTTTGATCTGAGCTATGCAAGCAGCATTGTCTTCATAAATAATTTTTGGCTCCTTCTTGATCTGTTCTAATCCGCATGCTTCTTGTATGTGATTAATCATTGATCTCAACCACACGCATTCTCGACCAGCATCATATAGTGCTATCAATTCGGCTTGATTTGATGATGTTGCTGTAAGTGTTTGCTTAGTTGACTTCCAAGAAATTGTTGTGCCGTCATATGTGAATGCATAACCTGTCTGAGATTTTGCTTTGTGAGGATCTGATAGATATCCGGCATCAGCATACCCAACAAGCTGGGACTTTTGATCTTTCTGATAGAAAAGACCTAAGTCTTGTGTCCCGCAAATATACCGAAATATATGTTTCACACCATTCAAGTGTCTACGTGTTGGATTTGAACTGTATATCGCTAGTACATGTACTGCAAATGCAATGTCAGGTCTTGTGTTATTTGCGAGATACATAAGGGCACTGATCGCGCTTAAGTACGGTACTTCTGGACCAAGTACTTCTTCGCCTTCTTCTTGAGGGCGATAAGGATCCTTGTGTGGATCTAGCGGTCGGACAACCATAGGTATGCTAAACGGATGTGCTTTATCCATATTGAAACGTACTAACATCTTCTGGATGTAGTTTGATTGATAGAAAAATGTGCCATTGCACAGATACTCAAATTGTAGTCCGATGCATAATTTCGTCATACCAAGATCTTTCATTTCAAATTTCTTCTTTAACAACTGAGCAACTTTCTCTATCTTTTCAGGAGATCCGATGATGTTGATATCATCAACATAGACTGCTATTATAGTGAAATTTGAGAGTGATTGATTTATAAAGACACATGGGCTGATTACATCAGACTTGCATCCTTCCTTTTCGAGATATTCACCAAGTCGATTGTACCACATACGACCAGATTGTTTGAGACCATATAAAGATCTCTAGAGCTTTATAGAACACATATCTCGAGGTGTTGATTTTAATGCTTCAGGCAATTTTAATCCTTTAGGGATTTTCATGTAGATGTCATTTTCAAGTGTCCCGTATAAGTATGCGGTGACGACATCCATTAGTCTAATATGAAGTCCTTCAGAGATTGTGAGGCCGATTAGGAACCTAAGGGTTATCGCATCCACTACAGGGGAATACGTTTCCTGATAATCAACTCCTGGGATTTGGGAAAACCCTTATGCTACAAGTCGTGCCTTATATCGTACAATCTCATTCCTTTCATTTCTCTTTATTGCAAACACACATTTATAACCTACTGGTTTGACGTCTATGGGCGTTCGGACTTCAAGTCCGAAAACATGTCGCTTTTCGAGCGAATTTAGTTCGGCATTTATGGCTTCTTGCCATCTTGGCCAATCGTTTCTGTGTATGCACTCTTCTAAAGTTTTAGGTACGTAATCATTCTCATTGATTACATCCGTTGCTATAGCATATGTGAATATATCATCAACACGTGTTTTATTCCGGTTCCACATTGTACTATCTTGTACATAATTAATAGAGATCTCATTTTCGTTCGGTACCGGTGTTTCGTCTAAAACTTCATTTTCCTCTGGATTCATAGTTGTCTCTTCTGGGACATTTACCTCTACTGGGGTTTCACATATAATCTTTTGTGAGTTTTCACCAACTGCGTTACTTTGCTCTTTTCGTTTCTGTGGGTTTTTGTCTTTGGAACCGATTGGTCTCCCACGCTTTCGTTGTATAGTAATCGCTTCTGGGATTACTTCAATTTGAGCAGGTGCATTTGATGCTGGTACATGTGACTTTGTCACTCTATTCGTGTCTGTGAATGCATCTGGTAATTCATTCGCTATTCTTTGCAAATGCATAATCTTTTTGGACTTCATATTCACATTGACCACTTCGGGGGTCGAGATTTGATAGCGATGATGCATTCCACGTTATTTCTTGTGTTACCAGTCTTTCTTTGTCCTTGTCTCCCCCTAAGACTGGGAACATTGTTTCATCAAAATGACAGTCAGCATACCGTGCTGTAAACATGTCTCCCGTCATTAGTTCTAAATATTTAATTATGGACGGGGAGTTAAAACTAATATAGATACCCGGTCTTCTTTGGGGTCCCATTGTAGTACGTTGTGGTGGCGGTATTGGTACGTATACTGCACAACCAAAAATTCTAAGGTGGGACAAACTTGGTTCTCGTCCGGAGACCATAATCAGCAGTTGGTCTCAATCTAATCAGTGCAGCGGCATGCAAAATAACATGACCCCATGCAGAAGATGGTAATTTACATCTCATTAAGAGTGGTCTAGCGATTATTTGTAATCGTTTAATCAGAGATTCAGCTAAACCGTTTTGTGTGTGAACATGAGGTACCGAATGTTCAACATTGATCCCAATTGACATACAATAGTCATCAAAAGCTTCAGATGTGAACTCTTTCGCATTATCCATTCGAATGTTTTTAATTTGATTATCCGGGAAATTTGCTCTCAATTGTATGATTTGAGCTAAAAGTCGGGCAAATGCTACATTTCGAGTAGCTAAAAGGCACACGTGTGACCACCTTGAGGATGCGTCAATTAAGACCAAGAAATAGTGGAATGGTCCACACGGAGGATGAATGGGCCCACAAATATCCCCTTCTTTCTAAAAATGATGGGGTTTCATGTATCAATTTAGTTTGTGAGGGCCGAGTTATAAGTTTGCCCAGAGAGCATGCTGCACAAGATAAGTCTTGTGGTAGCAAAACTTTTAAGTTTTTGAGAGGGTGCCCAGTTGCACTTTTGATTATCCGTCTCATCGTTATGGTACCAGGGTGACCTAGACGGTCATGCCATATATTGAATGTGTCTTTATCTAATAGCTTTTGGTTACTCACCATGTATGATTCGATAGGATTGATATTAGTACAATATAATCCAGAGGATAAGGCTTCTAATTGTTCAACAATGGTTTCTTGGCCATTTTTGTTTGAAGTAATTTTGAAAATATTCAATATTATTTTCAGATAATGTTTTTAGGTGGTAACCATTTTTTCGAATATCTTTAAAGCTAAGTATATTTCTTCGCCAGGAGCATGTTTGATGAGTGGAACGTTGAGAAAGTTTTCTCTAACATGTCTTCATCGGTGATTTGTTTACCACATGATTTGAACTTAGAGGTGATGCGAAAAAGGGCAGAGTTGTACTCACTAACAGTTTTATGATCTCGTAGCCTTAAATGAAACCATTCACAGTGAGTTTTAGAGAGTAAGACCAACTTCAGGTAGTCAAATCGTTCTTGAATGTTTTTCCATAACTCGAGAGGGCCCTCGACAGTAAGTATTCCCTCTTCAGGTCTTCATCAAGATGATGGCGAAAGAATGCTATAGCTTTAGCTTTTTCTTGAAAGGAGGTTTTATTCCCATCAATGATCGCCTTTAGCTTTTTCTTGAAGGGAGGTTTTATTCCCATCAATGATCGTTTCCCCTAGACTCTTTGCTTATAGATGAGTTTTAGCATCAAGAGTCCACGAGAGATAGTTGTTGCCCGAGATTTCAAGTGCTACGAATTCAAGCTTTGACAAGTTCGACATTTTATTCGGATTGTGTATAAAATGTATATTGTATGAGAACTTCAGGTTCTTGTTAGTGAGAAGTGCGGGTTCTATAGCATAAAGAGTGTGCTATATAAACGAAGAGGAATCTAAAAAATGGCGGTTGAGTGCATCGCCGGGCAAGTTTTCTGGTATGTTTTCATGCTTATCGCTTTGAGTATAGTTAGAACTTTGGAGATGTTTGTAGCGGCAGTGACCACCGTGAATTTAGGAAAAAAAAATTATTGGCAAATCATGATGTTACAAATATGAAGATTTTATCGGTAATTTCATCGCTGTGCCTACGGGCGGGTGGGTTACCAGGTTTTCCCCAGAATTGGTGGTGGACCCGGGTTACTCTCGGAATACTCCGTTTGGTCCAGTGGGTGTCCCGAGAGTGCTCATCAAGGGTACAAGTCTGAAGGCATATAGTACAACCCATGTAAGCTCAAATAAAAGGTATGTCTTATCAATTTTAGTTGGTTTTATTTTGCGAATCTAAACATAATTGTCGATGATATTAGAAGAAACCTTTGCTATGAAATGATTGTTTTGTAGAATGATAAGTAAACAACTCATAATATCTTGTAGTTTTAGTAGCTATGTTGAAATGTTTAAAATAGGAATTAGTTAATTCTCTAGATACAATATTTAAGAGTAGATTGGTATAACATCAAAATCTATATCTGTCTATATGCATCCATCTATATCTATCTATATGTCACTCTTCTGTCTATGTTTACCATTCCCTTCTCTTTTTTTTTTTTTTTACTAATTATACATAATTCTTCAATACAAATATGAAGATTTTTAGGTTTCTGTCTTTGAAAAAAAAAAACTTTTCGGTCAAATCACAAAATCAAAACTTTTGTTTTAAAGTCTTTTCTGATTCTGACTGTTTCCGCTAAAAATATGTCAATTAAATTGACTCAATTTTGACTTTAAAAGTCAAAACTCCAAAACTCTTACTGTTGAAAAATGATGTTTCAGAAATCTAAGTGGTTTTGCAAAAACTTTAATCGATCTTTTTTTTTAATCTTATAAAATATGATAACCGTTCTGTGTAACGGTTTTTCCGGCGAATAACGACGGTGATCGGAGTATGCGATCACAGTTTTCGCGCCAAACCGTTTGATACGAATCATCGAAACAACACAAAATTTATAAAGTTAGGTGTTTAGATAACCGTTTTTTTTTGTAGATTATGTCCAATATGATGATCAAGAATCGAATAAACCTTTGATTTGATCGAAAATTTTCTGAGAAAAATCCGGCGCCAAAACGGAAAACAGAGACAGAGACGATGAACTTTTCACTGGAGTAACCCGCCAACCCGTCCGATGAATCTGAATCAACTAACTCCTTTGATTCTGTTCGTCCGGATTGTGATGAACGGAAAATTATCTGAATCCAAAAGTGGTGTTAATGAATTCCTGATGTTGAAGATCGCCGGTAATTTTTCCGTGAAGAGTCAATTCGTGCTGATAACGTGTTATAAAACCATTGGGAAATCTGTATTGAATCTTCAATCTATATATTCCATATGATACAAATGTGATACCTCTAAATAACAACATACAATAGTATATATGACGTACGTGTGTTAATTGTCAAAACAGTTATGAGAGGTTAACTGCCAAGCCAGTTACAACAGTTATGAGAGGTTAAATGCCAAGACAGTTACAAGAGGTCAAGAGGTGTTTTGTATATCTGTTTTATGACAATTATTATTATTATTATTATTATTATTATTATTATTATTATTATTATTATTATTATTATTATTATTATTATTATTATTATTCCTATTATTATTATTATTATTATTATTATTATCTATTATCTATTATCTATCTATATTAAAGTTGACGGGGCATGAATAGTAACAAATTTTCATATTATGTTATTTATTTTATTATTATATTATTTTAAGCATATTTTGTTTTTCTTTTATAACTTTTAAAGTATGATATTCGGTAAAATTTCGAATACGTCGTTGTAATGTGCTTATTTTATCTACATCTTGATATAAATTTTACTCAAAACTGAGTTGTGATTAGCGATGTACAAGTGAGCAAAACAACGTATATGTCATCAAAGTTGTCTCAACTCTCATGCATTAGTTTTTTTTACATAAAGTAACGTCGTTTAGCATTTTAGTTATTTTAATAATATGATATAATGCTTTATAAAGCTTCAAATTTACCGGTGCGACGTTCTTACTCTTATCAATGTTCGATCAAAGTTTTATTTGTCAAATATAATCAAGTTTTTTTGTTATCTACCGTAAGGAACGCTACACATATAACATGGGTACCGGTACCGCGATTTGTTTTATTTTCGCTTATTTTGTTGACATAAAACAAGTGTTAATATCTTCTTGGACCTATGTCTTTCGGCTATTGAATGCCGGTATCATACATATACTATAATGAACCGAACTAATACCGACCGAATATCCGATGCAACGCGCGAAAATATCCACTAGTTTCATTTGAAATCTCCGTAGGTTTCTATGGTGTCACCAGGAGTTTCAAGAAGAAACATTGCTTCCAAATTATTTTCAAAGTTGCTAATATTCCTCTAAAGTATTTTTAGTGTTAATATAAGCGTCTTTTTGTTAAATTTGAATAATTTAACCTTCAAATTTTATACTACAAATATATATGTATCTCAAGCATGTCATAAAGTGTATTATAGTTCACACTAAAGTTAGTTAACTTTATTTCATTGAATTTTGTTATTATTAGTATTATTATTTTTACTTTATTTTTGAATGGCAAAAAGTTTTACATGTAAACTCATCCTGCTCAGGGGTTATGTCCACTGAAGCTTCCTCGACCGTCATGAGACCGTACTCTCTGATGTGCGGGAACCGGATGGAATCAGTAAACCCCTCCCCCCCCCCTCCTTCACACGTAAGGTTCGAACCCGGTATTAAGGCCCATATTCGTCCTTTCACCGAGATGTTCGTCGAAAATGGCCAAGCGGGAATTGAATCTGCGTCTCTACTAGGGAGGGCAGACCTTTTGACCACTGGACCAACATCTTACTTAACCTTCACATTTAATTTAATAAACCAACATAATTAATAAACCAGTAATAAGATTTCAATTTTATCCGTCTAAAATACATTATAACTTGTCGTTGGCTCCCCGCGTTGCGGTGAGGGGGCGTAAAGCCATGATATCAACGTTGCAGGGAGGGCGTAAAATCATGCTAAGTTGCAACCGAACGGCGACCAAAACCAGAACAAAACATAAAATAAAATCACGAATTTATAACACTAGTGCTTCACATGACGTAAAACATATACGAAGTTGAAGTGGTAAAAAAATTTGAGAAACCAAATGTGACTATCTAACATCGTGCTAAGTAACAACCGAATAAGGACCAAATTCGAGAAAAAGCGTAAAATAAAACTAACAAAAAACAAATTAATAAACTCATTTAATTGTTGTCGGACAAATAATAAAAAAACAAAAATTTTATTATAAAAAGAAAAAACCTTAAAGTTGCAAAAAGAATTAAAAAACAAAAAATAAAACACTAAATACGAAATCACAAAAACATAAAAATGACACTGTGCATCTAATTTTCCACCAAATGTCATGAACTAGTAGATAACGTCTACGGTTTACGGCGGGTTTGTTTTTTCCTTAACAGTAGACTTCATGTGTTACTTTGAGATAGTTGGTAAGCATATAGTGTACTAAATTCTATGTTAAAATAGCGGACCAACATTGTCACACCTTGACTTTTGCGGAAGCGTATACATGTGACTTGATCAGTTTTCATTGCATTCGATTATAATAAACAAATATACGACTAAAAATACGATGTTCATCCATTCATAAATTTTAAAACATTACAAAATATAAGTTGTTTAACTTTTCGACTAACACAAGTATTAAGTTTAAGTTACAATCCATTATCAGATTCAAGTTCCACAAAAAGGACTTGTTAAACAAAAGACAAATTTCACGAGGCTTTGCATTCTATATCTCATCAAGGATGGGATATACGAATCAAACCTTTCAAAAGTGGATGACATCTAAACTTGAAATTTACAGCTTGAAAATAACACCAGCGCCAAAGATCCATCTAGTTTCCTGAAATACATGTAAGTTTGAAAACAATCAACAAAAGTTGAGCGAGTTCATGCGTTTTGTATGAGTTCCAAATGAACTTGTAAACATTTGAGAGATTCTTTTGATAACAGGTATCTAAAGCGTCTATGAACAGATCATTAATGTTTTGCAAGGACATTAATATGTGTGCTAGCGTATGGAAGTACTCAAACCTAGCAAATTTTCTCCGGTCCATCCGGCTGGAACGACCTAGTCAATACATGCGGCCACACAAGGACCCATAAGTGGGGCTCGCTACACCCGATAGATCTACCACTCCTGCCCATCGGTCTTAACAAGATTAATGGCACTTAATAGTGCGCCTACCCATCCACATGATCTAACAGTTCATTCCCTAGCTAAACCATACCATTGAAACATGTTTTTCACCCCCGAGAGTTATAAATCCGAAAACAGTTAAGAGAAAAGGGGGACACGAACTCACAAATTTGCGTCCGAAGTCTTGTGCACTCAAAGTTGATATCCGCGAGTCGTATCACTACCTACACACTTGCTATGTTTTATTAGACACTTAGTTCGTGTAACGACTCTTAGACTTAGTTATTTATTAAGACTTATTTTGGAATTTTGGTATACTTTGAGTTACACCCCCGGTGTATGATGCATATATAATTTTATAATTCCAAATTTAATATAGCAGTTAAAATAACGATATTTTAACTTAAATTATTTTCATGCAATTATTCGGGGGTATTTGTTAAAAATGATATATTTTTAACTCGTTGTTCGTATGGTTCTCATATACGTATGTTTGTAGATTCCACAACCAACATATCATTCATTGAATGTTATACATCTATTCGTATTCCCAAGTATAGGTATACTTGTATTATGAGTATGTTACTTTGTATTCTCATATTTATGTATAATACTTGTATATGGGTATTTTACCAAGTGTTGGTAGTGTATGTCGGTATGTATTTGTACATATAGGAATACGTATTTTCTTGTATTTATTAAGTATTTCGTACTTAATGTATATTTAATTTTGCCGAAATATTGTTTTTGCACTATTAAAAAACACCGTTCTTATATTCTTAATATATATATATATATATATATATATATATATATATATATATATATATATATATATTAAGAAAATTTTATAGAAAATATATCTATAATTTTGACTTGGTAAAATATGTATATATTCACATATACCTTAAAAATAATATATTTTAAGATCAAAGTTAGAAAATATTATTTCCATAAACAACTCAAAAATATATTATTTTGGTGGAAACTAAAAATATATATTTTCTTACACTCCAAAATAATATATTTTCAAGTTGACAGAATATTATATATTTTTATAATAATTGTAAAAATACATACTTTGTCGTTTGTTCGGTTTTGAAAATACCTTTTACCAAGTTTGTCAAGATATGAATTAATTTCCGAAATATTTATATAATTTGTCTAAGGTGTCCATTGTCCGAATTGTCCAATATTTGTGTGCAAGTTATGTATTTATTTTCTTTTAATTTTTGTAATTCTTCAAATTACAATTTTTGGTATTTTGTGAGGTATATTATTTTCAAGTTCCTAATTTTTAGTATAACTAATACAAATAATATACACATAGCACATAATTTGTGTGACTTCTAAATATATATTTTCCTAAATATATAGTTAGTCATTTTTATTCTTGAAAATCAAGCTCCATTACTTGTAATTTTTATACCAAAAATTATGGCAATTTTTATACTTAAAACCGTGATTCAAGATTACTTGAAATCACTTGTTAAAACATATTTTTCTAAGTGTTTAATTTCTACAAAATTTTTGCCATAGTTTCCTTTGAAAAATAGAGGTTTCCTTGCTTTAAGCATATCATTTTCTTTTTCAAAAATCATTAACAATCATCAGCAATCATCAACAACTTACCATATGCCATGAAAATACATTTTCATTAAGATGTGAACTTGAATGTTTTTATAAAAATTTGTAGTCTTTTAGTATGATGTTTATCAAGTTCCATTAAGCTCTAAAACATGATTTTTATTTCACAAAAGCCATTTTTATAAAAATTCCATCTTCACAACTTACAACTTATTTTTACAAAAATTCATCTTCTTGAATTGATCATGTCTTCTACACTTCAAGGGTTTCATTTTCACCCATTAACCAAGTTCACTTTCTTTCAAAAACCAAATCATGCTAAACTTGAAGTAAACTTTGTTTTCTTGAAACTTTGATTTTTCGAATCCTTCACTTTTAAGATCTACAACTTGTAGGAACCACAATTTTACACAAAAGCATGCTAACTTTCAAGTTCATGTTTTACATAAAGGTTTTTCAAGTTCATCTTCAAGTTTAACTATGGATCTTTCAAGATCCATGCTTTAACTTCTTTGATCTAGGCTTCTAACAAGATTCAACAACAATTTCATCGCATACATCAAATATCACCAAAAACACTTGTTTTTCTTTAGATTATGTTAGGTCTTTATGTAATCATACTTTAAAGTTTAGTTTCTTTGAAAGTGTAATGTCACACCCCGATCTCCACGTGTCACCGGTGGGCCCGGTGTGGGGTACGTGACGTAGTTGGCGTCGTCATAGACAAACAACACAATATAACAATGCACAGCGGAAGCAGAAATAGATACATTTCAACTTTATTTAAAATGTAATAATAAACATCATAAGTAGTTGAAACGGATCCACAGGCGGATCAATAAAATAAGATAAATTGTTCAACAGTTTATTTGTCGTCCGAGCTTGCGAGACTATAGTGGACGCTCTTAGGAAACAGCCAGCCTAGTTCGTTTAGTACCTGCACTTAACCTTTTGGGAAAATACGTCAGTTTACACTGGTAAATACAAATCAACTGACTCATTTTGAAAATGATTGAAAATTGATTTAAATGCACAAGGCATAAATATTTTTATTAACTTGGGATAATTATGCAATATAAACTTGTGAACGAATTACATGTACTCGTACTTTTGGTGGCCCGGGATCTGCTGTCCGGGCTAAAGATTAAATGACACACCACATTAAAGAGTTATACACGTCGGGTGTACGCCTACACCCCGTGCTCTGGTCGTGGCCATCTCGTAAGATAATGCCAAGGATATCCGGGACACGGTCAATAACCCCCCAAAGCCCAAAGTAAGACAAGACTGTTTAAACGAGTCACACAAACTATTCAAGACTGTACACCCAAGGCGCAGGATTTGTGCGCTCGATCAAGCGGTATTCTATATACCGTACCCCAAGCCCGTATAGGGAAAATAAGTCAAAATGTATTTACATGAGCAAGTATGAATCAGAATTGGTAAGTGCAGGTAGCTTTTACTGGGCCTCCTAATCTGGAACAAAGGTTTGTAATAACCTATTAGATTCCTAACGGGTCTTTTATTTAAGCCTAAGCTTTGACCGGTTAGTTTTAAGGACGATACGGTGCAAGCGCACGATTAAGCGAAAGACCGGATAGAATGTGATTTAGACCCGACAAGTTTAAATACTTGTATAATATGGGTATACTAAATACATTCTGGATTTTGAGATAAAAATGATAACGTTTGACCCGTTTCGGTCAATTTACGCAAACTAGTTACGTAAACCGAACCGAACGCTAAAAGGGCGTTACGGGTAGCCAAAAGAGTCAAATGCAAGTTTCCTGAGATAATATGCTTTAAATATGATATAATATCAGTAAGTTATGTTCTATTATGCCCCGAATGATTTTAAACTCAATTTACACCTCATAAGGGCATTTTGGTCATTTAAAAGATTATAAAAGAGTCAAATTGGAAATCTGAGTTACGGGCCTTATTTATACAGTAAATATACTTCATTTGATGTATTATAACAGTAGAGTATGACCCGTATACAAAACTTAACATTTAAAATCAAACTATGCACCGTAGGGGTATTTTAGTAATTTCACAAGGGCTAAAACTGCCAAAACTGGAAATCTGAGTTCAAACATTTATACTTACTGTTATTATATGAAAATATACTAATTACATCAGTAGGTATGAGTCTTATATGTTTAAAATGAGTATAACGCTTACTATGCGCTAAAAACGCTAAAAATGCGATTTAGAGCCGTTTCCGGGTTTTTAAAAGAAAGCTGAGATTTTTATACTTCCAGAATGCTCCAAATAATTTATTTAACATATAAAATCAGTAGAAAAATATTTGGGGTCAAAAGAATGTGTAAAACTCATTTTATGGCTTAAATGGTCAAAACCGGCATTAACCGAATCGGCTAAGCGATCTATGATACGATCAGCCAAAAATTAAATAAAAATCATCAAAAATCCCAAAATAATATATATCATCAGTGGGTACAAAGTTTTATATCAAAACGTAGCCTGAAATAGGTTATACGTTAAATGCGCCGTTTATGTAACTTTAAGATATAGTTTTACGATATCGGCCATAACTCAAAATCTGGACCACCAACTGATCTCAAATTTTCGGTGCAAGTTTATATATTAGAAATAAAGATTTCTACTCTTTCACTTTTCCAAAAATCACGTTTTATATCAAAAAGGGCAAAATAGTCAACTTTAAGCATAAATCGGAAACATGCAAATGAATCGGCTAAGTATAGACTCAAGATGTAAAAATTCCAGAAAGTTTAACCAAAATAAAAATGGTCAAAAATAAGCTCCAATACAGATCTCAAACATGCATGTACGGATCCGAATGGATAGTCTATGAAAAAGTCGTTCTACAAGACTTTCGGTTCCGATTCGTATTTATACTAAAGATTGTCGAGTTGGTTATGCTAAAACACATTCTTATATTCATTATAATTTATTTTTGATGATCAAACTGATTGCATGTCATCTACATTACCATTTAAGCTATTTTTCGCAAAAACGATTTCTGTTGACTTTTTAGAAACAACTTTGACTCGACAAATAGCATGCTTAGAGTGGGAATCAGAGAATACCCTTTTGAGGGTTTGTTTCCCACATAAATACCAACATATCAGTGGTTTCAATTTGAGAAGTGACAGAGTTAAACTCGTTTAATCGAAAAGTCAAATTATAAGAACAACGGTTTGACTTTTAGCAATTAATCTATGCTAGAACGAATTATAGCATGATGTAAAGGATTACCAAGGTCCTAATGAAGCCTAGCAAGCACTTGGAGTCGGCCTTGATGATCAGAAAGCTCCTGGAGAAGTCTTGAGAGTTCTTGCAATTGCTAGTGTTCTTGTTTACAATGCATGTGCCCAAAATAATGAGCTTTTGATCTGATTTAAGGAGGTTGCAGAGGTTACAAGAGGTCTCCAGGTGTCCTAGGCATGCATACACTCCTATTGGTGAGTTATGGAGGTGGCCACAACTGTTACACACTCAAATTCGGACTCAACAGCCCTGTTTCGTGAAAATGCTGCACCTGGGCGCGGGTCGCGGCCCGCATCAGCCTGCCCAGGCGGGCCGCCTGGCCTCTGCAGCTGTCAAACTTTGTTCCATGTTGACAGTTTTAGTCCCTGACTTTGCATGCGATGTTTCGACTAGTTATCTTGACTCGTAAACCCCCAAACTTGGTTTCTAAGAACCTTGGGATATTTACTAACATGGTAATGTCCTCGGACAACTTTGCGCTCATTCGAAAAGCCATGAAATTCGACGTTGACGCTTTTAACCCCTCAAGTACGGTTTTGGCCATAACTTTCTCATATGTTATCGAAACTTCACGAAATTTTTACCATATATTCTAGTGAGTATATTTTAGCATTACAAAGCTTCAGGTCTGCCAAAAGTTCACTCAGAGGTATAAATTCAACATGTTGACACTTTTGGCCCCTATAGTTTGTAATTCCTCACTTTTGTGCATTTTCCGCTTCGTATGATCCATGATCCATCCGTTTAAGGTAAAAAACATTATGTTGGGTTATTATAGAGTCTATTTATCCATTGTTGACACTTTGGACCCTTACGTTCCATAGTTTTCACTGTTTGTCAACTTTAGTCCCTCTAAAGTATGTTTTCACATACCGGAACCTTATGACACGTGTCAATACATTATTGGACGAAATTTTTTCGAGGTGTTACATCCTCACCCCCTTAAAAGAAATCTCAACCTCGAGATTTACTGAAACAAATGAGGATATTTCTCTTGCATCGTGGATTCCACTTCCCACGTGTATTCGGGACCTCTACGGGCATCCCATTTGACCTTTACAATAGGTTTATACTTCCGTCGAAGCTTTTTCACCTGTCGATCCTCAATCGACAAAGGTTTTTCCACGAACTTCAAACTCTCATCTATGTGTATATCTGTATGCGGTATAACCAATGATTCGTCAGCGAAACACTTCTTCAAATTACAGATGTGGAACACATTATGAATAGCGCTAAGCTCTTCAGGCAAGTTTAACTTGTAAGCGACTGACCCGACACGTTCGATAATCTCGAAAGGTCCTATATATCTCGGGCTTAGCTTGCCTTTCTTTCCAAATCGCATCACACCCTTCCAGGGCGATACTTTAAGCAATACTTTATCACCTACATCGAAGTGAAAATCTTTGCGCTTAGGATCCGCATAACTTTTCTGCCTATCCCTGACAGCTTTCAAACGATCGCGAATCTGAACGATCTTGTCTGTCGTTTCAAAGACGATATCTGGTCCTGACAACTGGACATCTCCAACTTCTGCCCAACAAATGGGCGATCTACACTTTCTACCGTATAGGGCCTCAAAAGGCGCAGCCTTTATGCTGGAATGGTAGCTATTGTTGTAGGAGAATTCAATTAGTGGTAGGTTCTTATCCCAACTACCACCCAAGTCGATCGCACATGCTCGCAGCATGTCTTCCAAAGTTTGAATAGTACGCTTGCTCTGACCATCGGTCTGAGGATGATAAGCCGTACTAAAATTTAAACGAGTGCCCAATGATTGTTGGAAACTCTTCCAAAAATGCGACGTATATCTAGTATCTCTATCGGAGATAATAGATATAGGTATACCATGCAACGCTACAATCTTATCGACGTATAATTGAGCTAACATATCGGAGCTATACGTCTCCTTGATGGGTAGAAAATGAGCTGACTTAGTCAGTCTATCTACTATGACCCATATGGTATCATTTCCCTTTTTCGTCTTCGGCAACTTGGTGATGAAATCCATTGTCACCATTTCCCATTTCCACTTGGGAATTTCAGGTTGTTGAAGCAATCCTGACGGCTTCTGATGCTCAGCTTTGACTTGCGCACAAGTCAAACATTTAGCTACATGCTCAGCTACTGACTTTTTCAAACCAATCCACCAGTAGTTTGCTTTCACATCCTGGTACATCTTATCAGCTCCAGGATGAACGGAATATTTAGAGCTGTGGGCTTCCTGGAGGATAACGTCCCGAAGTCCTCCATAAACTGGAACCCATATTCGTCCGTTTAGTCGTAGCATTCCATCTTTGTCGTAGGATAATTGCTCCTCAGTTACTCCTAACTTCTCTGCAGGATAGTTAGCTTCCAACACAGCTTCCTTCTGTGCAGCTAACACCCTTTCATTCAAATTATTTCTTATTTCAATGCGCTTGGCATTGATTCTGATTGGTTTCACCCTTTCCTTTCTGCTTAAGGCGTCGGCAACTACATTTGCCTTGCCTGGATGGTATCTTATCTCGCAGTCATAATCATTTAAAGTTTCCATCCATCGTCTTTGACGCATGTTCAATTCCTTCTGATTGAACAGATGCTGAAGACTGTTGTGATCTGAATATATTATACACTTGGTTCCATACAAGTAATGTCTCCATAGCTTTAAAGCAAATACAACTGCACCCAATTCCAAATCGTGGGTAGTGTAGTTCTTCTCGTGCACCTTTAGCTGTCGAGAAGCGTAGGCAATGACTTTGCCTCTCTGCATGAGTACACAGCCCATGCCAGTGTGTGACGCATCACAATACACCACAAATTCTTCAATACCATCGGGCAATGTCAACACGAGCGCATTGCTCAACTTCTTCTTCAAAATGTCGAAGGATTCCTGCTGCTTAGGGCCCCAATCGAACTTAATCTTCTTACGAGTCAACGAAGTTAGGGGCGCAGCAATTCTTGAAAAGTTCTCGATAAATCGCCTATAATATCCTGCCAATCCGAGGAAACTGCGAATCTCGGTAGGAGTCTTCGGCTCCTGCCAGTTCATGACTGCTTCTACTTTAGCGGGATCTACTTGGATACCACGCTCACTTACTACATGTCCAAGGAATTGGACTTCTCGAAGCCAAAATTCACACTTCGAAAATTTGGCATAAAGTTTCTCCTGATGCAGAAGTTTGAGAATACAACGAAGGTGTTTCTCATGGTCAGCTTGGCTCTTCGAGTAGATAAGGATGTCGTCAATAAAGACGATAACGAATTTATCTAGATAGGGCTTGCAGACACGATTCATGAGATCCATGAATGCGGCTGGTGCGTTGGTGAGCCCAAACGGCATCACTAGGAACTCGTAATGTCCATAACGAGTCCTAAACGCTGTCTTGTGCACATCTTCGTCTTTGACCTTCAGCTGATGATAACCTGACCTCAGGTCGATCTTGGAGAAATAGCTTGCTCCTTGAAACTGATCGAACAGATCGTCGATCCTGGGTAACGGATACCTATTCTTGATAGTGACTTTGTTAAGCTCGCGGTAGTCGATGCACAGACGCATCGATCCATCCTTCTTTTTAACGAACAAGATTGGCGCTCCCCAAGGAGACGAGCTAGGTCTAATAAAACCTTTAGCTAACAAATCATCCAACTGCGTCCTCAACTCCTTCATCTCCGTTGGTGCCAATCTGTATGGTGCTCTTGCTACAGGCGCAGCGCCTGGAATGATGTCTATCCGAAACTCCACTTGCCTATCTGGTGGCAAACCGGGTAGTTCTTCAGGAAATACTTCAGGGTATTCTGAGATAACAGGGATATCTTCAATCTTCAGCTTCGGCTCATCAATGGTAACTTGTGCCATATAGATGACACATCCCTTCTGCATGCATCTGGATGCCTTGAGCATGGACACTTGCTCAGGCAATCCATGCTGGGTATCTCCTTGAATAGTGAGTGACTCACCAGATGGAGTCTTCACTACTACTTGCTTTCTGTTGCACACAATCTGGGCTTGGTTTTGCGCTAACCAATCCATGCCTATCACTATATCGAATCCAGCTAGCTTAAAGGGAAACAAGGATAACGGAAAAGAATGATTCCTAATGGATATAACACATCCATGTAGAACAGTCGAGGCGGTTTCTATGGTTCCATCGGCTAATTCCACCTCATATTTCACACTTAAGGTTTTAACAGGAAGGTTTAACAATTTACAAAACTTATCATCTACAAATGACTTATCAGCTCCTGAATCAAATAGGACTCTAGCAAAAACATCATTTACAAGAAAAGTACCTGTAATGACGTTGTCGTCTAGAACTGCTTCCTTGGCGTCCATTCTGAAGACTCTCGCATTAGTCTTCTTTCCTTCATTGGCTTTCTTCGCATTCTTTGGGCAATTTGGCCGGATGTGCCCTTTCTCGTTGCAACCAAAACAAGTTGCATCCTTAATCTTCTTGCAATCTAAGGCTTTATGGTCTGTGGACTTGCAGATTCCACATCGTTTTTCGTGAGACTGGGATTTCGCTTCCAAACGACATTTCCCAAAATGGTGTCTCTTGCAGGTCTTGCATGTGGGTTTCTCACCCGACTGATGATCTCCCTTCTTAAATCCCGACCCTTTCTTATGGTCGTTGTTCCCTCTGTGTCGTTTCTCCGATCTTCGTGAGGTGTCATCCTCACGTTTCCTTTTGTTTTCCTCTGAGCTCTTCATAGCTCTCAATCTGACTACATCTTGAGTGAGGGAGAGGGATAGATCAGCTACGGATCTGAATGTCGTAGGCCTTGATGCCTTAACGCTTGCTTTGATCTCTGGTGCCAGACCCCCAATAAATCGAGCAATCCTTCGCGGCTCTGGGGTCACCAAATACGGCACTAATCGAGATAAGGTGTTGAACGTGGTGAGATATGCCTGACAATCGAGGTTCTTCATTACCAGGGATACGAAATCCGACTCAATCCTTTCGACCTCGTGCTGCGGGCAGAAATTCTCTTTGATTAGGGCTACAAACTGATCCCATGTTAAGCTGTACAGAGCGGCCTTACCGGCAGCTTGTAGAAGAGACTTCCACCATGCTAGAGCATCTCCCTTGAATGACTGGGACACGTACTTCACAACGTCCCTATCAGCACACCCGCTGATGTCAACAACTGTATCCATCTCATCAATCCATGTCATGCAGTCAACTGCTCCTTTTTCCCCAGTAAAATCCCTGGGTTTGCATGAAACGAAATACTTGTACGTACAGGACTTGCTGTGCGTATCATGCTTCAGCTTGATTTCTTGCTTAGGAATACTGCTGTGGTTGGAGGAGTGATTATCCCCCTCATCCTTCTTCGGCTCATTCTTCTTAGAAGGTGGCTTACTATGAGCCTCTGAATGAGTCTTGGGCTTGACGTGCGATACGGTTCGGGTTCTACTCCGAGTCCCGCTAGATTCCCTGAATTGCCTATCCATAGCTTTGGCAACAGCGTTTTCAACCAGTGCTTGCAGTTCCGCACCAGTGACGTGAATCTTTGTATCATCTGGGTGTTCTCCAGAATGACTGTTGGTCTCCTCCGATTTGGCCATGTAGCTTTAAGCTACATAAAAGGACAAGGTCTTATTTAGAAACCTAACAGTATTATCGTTCTAGACGATTTATTAACCATGGTATTAAGAACCATAATAGTTAATTTATTTAATTTCATTCAGGGCTTTTATTAGCAACTATATTATGGAATGAAATATATATATTGGCACAATAGGCCTAGTCACTTCGGACAACTTCTAAATTATAAATTTAGATTTTTATAGGATTAGCATTGTATAATTAAACAAATAATCCTTTACTTGGCAGAGAGTCATAAACCACAACTGCCTTTTTGCTTTATATGACATAGTCATAACCCGTAGGTATCAAGTCATTACCAGACTTGTATACAGATATAATCTGTAGATAATTTATAATAAGGGTGACATGTGTGATTTTACGAATCACGCTTAGTCAAGAATGTTAACATGTTTTTAGATGTTAACAGAGATTTGAATCTTTTCAACCAGGTTTTACCATATTGGCTAGGCCTTTTAATAAGACATTCAAGCTACGTTCTACCTTACTAAGATTCTTATTAAAATGGCAAATCAAATAAAAATTGATATTTTCCATTTATTTGAATATTATATTCATGCACATAGATAAAATGAAAAATTTAAATTAACCATTTAAATTAAAGTAAACTAGTACAACTTTTGCCTTAAACGGGACTTTTCTCAAATAGCATGCCCACACAGGGGCTAAACCAAACAACAACAACAAAACAAACAAACAGACAAAACCCACGCAGGGGTTAACAGAAACAACATACCCACGCAGGGGTAGAATAAGAGAAATATACCCACGTGTGGGTAGAATACAGGAATAAATGTCCACGCAGGGACATGAGTAAAAGAGCTAACAAACAAAGGATTTAATAATCCTTCTTACTCTTACCCTTAATCAAGTCAACCATCTTCTTGAACATACCGCGGTTGTGTCGGCGATCATGTTGCAATTCCCGTCGCACGTCGTGTATCCCTTGCAGGATTTCTTGGACTTGCGGTGGCGACATCATCGGTGCCGGCGGCGGTGGCTGATACTGCGGTGGCTGTGGAGGCTGCGGCTGCTGGTATCCCTGCGGTGGGAATCCAAAAGCTGATTGTCCCGTAACCCAGGGACCTCCAAAAGCACTCTCCTGGTTGAGAGGGTTGTAGCCTGAAGCTAACCAGTAGGGATCCCCCGTATAATCATAACCGGGAGGAAAAGTCGGCTCGAAAGGGTTGAACTGTGCTGCGCTAGCATACGCACGGATTGGCTCTCCAAAATTCTGCGGTGGCGGTGGCGCAATAGGCGCAGAAGTAACCTCTGAGACGGGATGCTGAGAATCTCCCATCTCTGACTCCTCGTGGAGCGGCGAGTAGCGGCTGCTACCTGAATGTCGAGGGGTGGCAATGCGAATCCCTCCTCGCGTAGACATACGCGCGTTCCTCCTTGGCCTCTGAGGCGGAGGAGGCAAAACCGGTGGTGGTGGTGGCGACGGAGTAATCACGTCGCGCCAAAAGGCCTCAGATGGGCCCTGCTGCAAAGGCGGCTGCTGAAGCTGCTGCTGCTGAGATTGGTGCTGCGAATGCACGGGGGAGCTGTGATAAGACTGGTGCATGGGAGAGTTGTGGTGGCTGGGGGTATAAAACCAATCGTGCTGCTTAAACCTCTCCTCGTAGCAGTCAACACCATTGAATGGTGATCCCCTGTATGGTGGCCCATCCGATATCTCAATGGGATGGTTAGGCGTGCTGGACGGTGGCAGGGAAGGGTCAGTGTCCTCGTCGACCTCCATCTCGTTACCACCAGAGAAGTGGTCTTCAGGTCCTAGTGGGTTATGACCCACTGGTTCATCCAAGAAAGCATCAGGGTTATACAGGCCCTGATAAACTGGTGCTGGGTAGTGGTGAGGTGACTGGTGTAGGGGTATGAAAGATCCATGGGAGTCATGGGGCCCATTTTCAGAATGTGGCCCAAAGGAGTGAGGTAGGGATGGTGAGGTACTCAGTGATACCGAGTGCCTGGCTGGTTCGGCGAATGATCTCCAAAGATCATGGGCTGCAGTGTTGTGCGATGCTGATGGGGCTCGCCTGTGCGAAGGCCCTGCCTCGTGGTCATGTGATGTGGCGAATCCTCCTCGTCCTCGCATACGTGGCGGCATAATGAACCTGTCAAAAATCAAACAAGTTGCACAACAAAATATATAAGACAAAGCTAATAATAATTAAAAATAAAGCAAACGAAATTTTGAACATTTCCTAAGTTCTTTGTCTAGACTCGAAAATCGAGGAATGTGCAATTGTGTAACTGAGATTAAACACAAAAGACTAGTGTTTAATTCACTCAGCGTTGGCTCTGATACCAACCTGTCACACCCCGATCTCCACGTGTCACCGGTGGGCCCGGTGTGGGGTACGTGACGTAGTTGGCGTCGTCATAGACAAACAACACAATATAACAATGCACAGCGGAAGCAGAAATAGATACATTTCAACTTTATTTAAAATGTAATAATAAACATCATAAGTAGTTGAAACGGATCCACAGGCGGATCAATAAAATAAGATAAATTGTTCAACAGTTTATTTGTCATCCGAGCTTGCGAGACTATAGTGGACGCTCTTAGGAAACAGTCAGCCTAGTTCGTTTAGTACCTGCACTTAACCTTTTGGGAAAATACGTCAGTTTACACTGGTAAATACAAATCAACTGACTCATTTTGAAAATGATTGAAAATTGATTTAAATGCACAAGGCATAAATATTTTTATTAACTTGGGATAATTATGCAATATAAACTTGTGAACGAATTACATGTACTCGTACTTTTGGTGGCCCGGGATCTGCTGTCCGGGCTAAAGATTAAATGACACACCACATTAAAGAGTTATACACGTCGGGTGTACGCCTACACCCCGTGCTCTGGTCGTGGCCATCTCGTAAGATAATGCCAAGGATATCCGGGACACGGTCAACAACCCCCCAAAGCCTAAAGTAAGACAAGACTGTTTAAACGAGTCACACAAACTATTCAAGACTGTACACCCAAGGCGCAGGATTTGTGCGCTCGATCAAGCGGTATTCTATATACCGTACCCCAAGCCCGTATAGGGAAAATAAGTCAAAATGAATTTACCTGAGCAAGTATGAATCACAATTGGTAAGTGTAGGTAGCTTTTACTGGGCCTCCTAATCTGGAACAAAGGTTTGTAATAACCTATTAGATTCCTAACGGGTCTTTTATTTAAGCCTAAGCTTTGACCGGTTAGTTTTAAGGACGATACGGTGCAAGCGCACGATTAAGCGAAAGACCGGATAGAATGTGATTTAGACCCGACAAGTTTGAATACTTGTATAATATGGGTATACTAAATACATTCTGGATTTTGAGATAAAAATGATAACGTTTGACCCGTTTCGGTCAATTTACGCAAACTAGTTACGTAAACCGAACCAAACGCTAAAAGGGCGTTACGGGTAGCCAAAAGAGTCAAATGCAAGTTTCCTGAGATAATATGCTTTAAATATGATATAATATCAGTAAGTTATGTTCTATTATGCCCCGAATGATTTTAAACTCAATTTACACCTCATAAGGGCATTTTGGTTATTTCAAAGATTATAAAAGAGTCAAATTGGAAATCTGAGTTACGGGTCTGATTTATACAGTAAATATACTTCATTTGATGTATTATAACAGTAGAGTATGACCCGTATACAAAACTTAACATTTAAAATCAAACTATGCACCGTAGGGGTATTTTAGTAATTTCACAAGGGCTAAAACTGCCAAAACTGGAAATCTGAGTTCAAACATTTATACTTACTGTTATTATATGAAAATATACTAATTACATCAGTAGGTATGAGTCTTATATGTTTAAAATGAGTATAACGCTTACTATGCGCTAAAAACGCTAAAAATGCGATTTAGAGCCGTTTCCGGGTTTTTAAAAGAAAGCTGAGATTTTTATACTTCCAGAATGCTCCAAATAATTTATTTAACATATAAAATCAGTAGAAAAAGATTTGGGGTCAAAAGAATGTGTAAAACTCATTTTATGGCTTAAATGGTCAAAACCGGCATTAACCGAATCGGCTAAGCGATCTATGATACGATCAGCCAAAAATTAAATAAAAATCATCAAAAATCCCAAAATAATATATATCATCAGTGGGTACAAAGTTTTATATCAAAACGTGGCCTGAAATAGGTTATACGTTAAATGCGCCGTTTATGTAACTTTAAGATATAGTTTTACGATATCGGCCATAACTCAAAATCTGGATCACCAACTGATCTCAAATTTTCGGTGCAAGTTTATATATTAGAAATAAAGATTTCTAATCTTTCACTTTTCCAAAAATCACGTTTTATATCAAAAAGGGCAAAATAGTCAACTTTAAGCATAAATCGGAAACATGCAAATGAATCGGCTAAGTATAGACTCAAGATGTAAAAATTCCAGAAAGTTTAACCAAAATAAAAATGGTCAAAAATAAGCTCCAATACAGATCTCAGACATGCATGTACGGATCCGAATCGATAGTCTATGAAAAAGTCGTTCTACAAGACTTTCGGTTCCGATTCGTATTTATACTAAAGATTGTCGAGTTGGTTATGCTAAAACACATTCTTATATTCATTATAATTTATTTTTGATGATCAAACTGATTGCATGTCATCTACATTACCATTTAAGCTATTTTTCGCAAAAACGATTTCTGTTGACTTTTTAGAAACAACTTTGACTCGACAAATAGCATGCTTAGAATGAGAATCAGAGAATACCCTTTTGAGGGTTTGTTTCCCACATAAATACCAACATATCAGTGGTTTCAATTTGAGAAGTGACAGGGTTAAACTCGTTTAATCGAAAAGTCAAATTATAAGAACAACGGTTTGACTTTTAGCAATTAATCTATGCCAGAACGAATTATAGCATGATGTAAAGGATTACCAAGGTCCTAATGAAGCCTAGCAAGCACTTGGAGTCGGCCTTGATGATCAGAAAGCTCCTGGAGAAGTCTTGAGAGTTCTTGCAATTGCTAGTGTTCTTGTTTACAATGCATGTGCCCAAAATAATGAGCTTTTGATCTGATTTAAGGAGGTTGCAGAGGTTACAAGAGGTCTCCAGGTGTCCTAGGCATGCATACACTCCTATTGGTGAGTTATGGAGGTGGCCACAGCTGTTACACACTCAAATTCGGACTCAACAGCCCTGTTTCGCGAAAATGCTGCACCTGGGCGCGGGTCGCGGCCCGCATCAGCCTGCCCAGGCGGGCCGCCTGGCCTCTGCAGCTGTCAAACTTTGTTCCATGTTGACAGTTTTAGTCCCTGACTTTGCACGCGATGTTTCGACTAGTTATCTTGACTCGTAAACCCCCAAACTTGGTTTCTAAGAACCTTGGGACATTTACCAACATGGTAATGTCCTCGGACAACTTTGCGCTCAACCGAAAAGCCATGAAATTGACTTTGACGCTTTTAACCCCTCAAGTACGGTTTTGGCCATAACTTTCTCATACGTTATCGAAACATCACGAAATATTTACCATATATTCTAGTGAGTATATTTTAGCATTACAAAGCTTCAGGTCTGCCAAAAGTTCACTCAGAGGTATAAATTCAACATGTTGACACTTTTGGCCCCTATAGTTTGTAATTCCTCACTTTTGTGCATTTTCCGCTTCGTATGATCCATGATCCATCCGTTTAAGGTTATAAACATTATGTTGGGTTATTATAGAGTCTATTTATCCATTGTTGACACTTTGGACCCTTACGTTCCATAGTTTTCACCGTTTGTCAACTTTAGTCCCTCTAAAGTATGTTTTCACATACCGGAACCTTATGATACGTGTCAATACATTATTGGACGAAATTTTTTCGAGGTGTTACATGTAACTTGTACATAACACTAACATGAAGTAAAATAGAGTTTTTGAAGCTTACTACTAGCTCTAGTGGCTAGGGAAGTGGCAAGAACAAGATAAAGATGAAGAATGAAGAAATCAAGTGGTTAAAAGCTCCACAAAGGGGTCCTTCAACTTCTAACACTTGATACCTTCCTTGATGATCTTCTTTCACCTTTGAACATCCTTGGATTAGCTTGAAAGTGAAGCAAAAATGATGGTGATAGTGATGGTGTTTCAGCCGTGAGTTAGGGAGAAAAAATGGGGAGGAAGAAGTTTGATTTTTCTGAAATAATGTAATGATAAGGTTATGTTGTGTTCTTGTTCCCTTTAATCTTTACAATAAGCTTTCTACCATGAAACAAACCCATTAATCATCAAATTATGAACCAACAACTTTAGACAACATGTGGGCATGGGGCCCACATGTTTTGGCCGTTTACAACATGAGGGGGGGGGGGTAAAGTGTTAAAATTTGAAAGTTGAAGGTTTAAGATGTAATTTAAGGGTTTAATGTTAGGTTACATGTGTTTATGTGTTTTCAAGGATTTTGATGTGTTTTATGACCAATACTAGCTAAATAACACTAAAACAATGTTTCAAGTTCACCTTTTATGTTTCCGGTAGTGTCCGGTTAATTGTTCGGTTATCAGTTCGTTAAAGTGCTAAATAGTGAATTTTACAAGGTATGAAGTATCTTTTGTGACAGTTTTTATTCCCGACACTTTACAAGTTATTATGGATGATTAAACACCATTTTTGAATGTTATTTTGAATTGTAAAAGCTGAATTTTGCTGAATAATGCTGAATTTTGTGTTTAAAATGCGTTTCGGGTGCTTTTTAGTGCTTATTTTAGCTTCCGGAAAGTGTTTATGTTAACCCTTACTTTCCCACATAGAGTTCTAGTATAACCTTGGTTCTGGGACTCAATCTGCATCCTAAACATGCAATTTGACTGAGTACTGGACTCCTGTTAGTACTACTAGTTCAGCTGATAAGCGTGCTAGTTTTGTTCTGCGCACTGTTTAAACCGTTTCGAGTCGAAATCAGTAATGATAGTCATTATGCATCATGAGATATTTTGTGAGTTCTTTAAACGTAATCTAGGGATTCATGCACATCACATGTTCAAAATACACAAACATATAAAATACTGTTCACATTGTACAGAAATTACATGAAAAATGCCAATTGTCACATTTTCTCCCCGTTAAAAGAATTTCGTCTCGAAAGTCAAGCTGCGTTATCGGTTGTAGGGGAGTTGTGAAACAGATGTGGACACTTAGACTTGATTTGGTCTTCACGTTCCCAAGTAAACTCTGGGTCGTGACGTGAATTCCAATGAACTTTGACGAGTTTAATGGAGTTTGTTGTTGACCTGAATCTCATCTGCTGGAATGATGATTGTTTATTGAGTAGGACTTTTCTAGAGATTAGACACGTGAAACGTGTCATGTACGCTGCTGAGTTCTTCTGGAAGCTTTAGCTTGTATGCAACGGTTCCGATATGTTCCAGAATTTCGAAGTGTCCAATGTAACGTTGGTTCAACTTTCCACATTTTTCCAAATCGTACTACGCCTTTCCAAGGCGAGACTTTCAACAAAACCATGTCTCCAACCTCAAATTCCAATGGTTTACGCCGCTTGTCGGCATAACTCTACTGCCTACCACGAGTTGACTTGATACGATCACGTATCTGAGCAATCTTATCCGTGGTTTCCTGAACCAACTCTAGACCGATGAGCTGTTTATCTCTGATCTCCACCAAAAACAACGGGGACCGACACTTTCGCCCATACAAATCTTCAAACGGGGCGGCCTGAATGCTAGTGTGATAGCTATTATTGTAAGAAAACTCCACTAAAGGCAAGTGAGTATCCCAACTTCCACTGAAGTCCATCACACAAGCACGCGACATGTCCTCCAAAGTTTGTATCGTCCGTTCACTCTGGCCGTCCGTCTGAGGGTGAAAGGACATGCTAAGATTCAATTGAGATCCAAAAGCCTTCTGAATCGTTTGCCAAATCCTCGCCACAAAACGAACTTCTCGGTCCGATATGATAGAAATAGGCACTCCAGGACGTGCCACGATCTCATTGAGATATATTTCTCCCAACTTCTAGGTGTTGTATTTTTCACTGATCGGTAAGAAATGCGCGGACTTTGTGGGTAGATCAACAATTACCCAAATCATATCATGACCTCTTTGCGTTCTCGGTATTTTAGTAATGAAATCCATCGATATATGTTCCCACTTCCATACAGGAATCTTAGGTTGTTGCAAAAACCCTGATGGTTTCTGGTATTCCGCCTTAACCTTGGCACAAGTAAGACAGTTACCCACATATGTAGCAATATCAGCTTTCATCTTAGGCCACCAATAATAATCCTTCAAGCCTTGGTACATTTTGTTTGATCCCGGATGTAAGGAGTACCTCGACTCACGAGCTTCATCCAAAATAAATGTGTGTAGATCGCCGAATAATGGAACCCAAATTCGCACCATAAGGTACAATGTTCCACCTTCCTTTGGCAGCAATTGCGCACCATTCCACGTAATAATTCAGCTCGTAGGTTATCCGGTTTAAGCGCTTCCTGCTGAGCTTCACGAATCCGAGTAGTGAGATCAGTCTGCATGGTCATCTCTAAGGCTCGCACCCTTAGAGGCTTTGCACGCTCCTTGTGGCTCAAGGCGTCCGCTACCACGTTCGCCTTGCCCGGGTGATACTTTATCTCACAATCGTAATCATTCAATAGCCCGACCCGTCTTCGTTGCCTCATGTTTAAGTCTTTCTAATCGAAAATGTGTTGCAAACTCTTATGGTCTGTAAAGATCGTGCAATGAGTACCATACAAGTAGTGACGCTAAATCTTCAATGTGAATATCACCGCACCTAGCTCAAGGTCCTGTGTGGTATACTTCTTCTCATGCACCTTCAATTTACGAGATGCGTACGCGATGACTTTGTCCCGTTGCATCAACACGCAACCAAGACCTTGTCGTGAAACATCATAATAAACCACAAATTTGTCGGTACCGTCGGGTAAGGATAAAATCGGCGCCTCATAAAGCTTATCTTTCAATAGTTGGAAAGTCATTTCTTGTTTCTCACCCCAATCAAATTTCTTATCTTTCTGGGTTAGGGACGTTAACGGCTGAGCAATCTTTGAAAGATTCTCTATGAATCGCATATAGTAACCCACTAACCCCAGAAATTGTCGTATCTCAGTTGGGGTTTTGGGTGCAACCCAATTTTTGATCGCCTCAATCTTAGTAGGGTCGACATGAATTCCATTCTCATTTACCACATGACCTAGGAATTGCACCTCGCGAATCCAAAATTCGCACTTCGACAGCTTCGCGTACAATTGTTCCTTCTTCAAGAGTTCTAAGGTAGCTCGCAGATGTTGCTCATGCTCTTCCTTGGTTCGCGAGTATATAAGGATGTCATCAATAAATACAATCACAAATTTATCCAAATACGGTTTACACACCCGATTCATGAGATCCATGAATACTTCTGGTGCATTGGTTAAGCCGAACGACATGATAAGGAACTCGTAATGTCCATAGCAAGTCCTAAAGGACGTTTTAGGGATACTTTCTTCTTGTATTCTCAGTTGATGATATCCCGATCTCAAGTCGATCTCCGAGTAGTAACTAGAACCTTGCAATTGGTCGAACAAGTCATCAATCCTCGGCAAGGGGTACCGATTCTTAATGGTTAGCTTATTCAACTACCGGTAGTCGATGCACATACGGAAACTACCATCTCTCTTTTTAACAAACAACACTGGAGCTCCCCAGGGTGAGAAGCTCGGCCTGATAAATCCCTTGTTTAGCAGCTCTTGCAGTTGAGTTGAAAGCTCTTGCATCTATGATGGAGCTAACCAGTATGGTGCCTTTGCCACTGGTGCTGCTCCTGGCACTAAATCTCTGTGGAGGTAGCCCAGGCAAGTCTTCGGGAGTGACTTCTGGAAATTCCTTCAGAACGGGGATGTCTTAGAGCTTTGGCTCCTTGGTCTCCTTGTTGATGACATGAGCGAGGAAGGCTATGCAGCCTTTTCGGAGGCACTTCTGCGCCTTCATGCAGTTGATGATTCGTAGGGGTGTTTCACGCTTTTCATCATGAATCTTCAGTGTTTCTTCATTTGGCAGTGGGATGCGAATGGTTTTCTCGTGATAAACCACCTCAGCCAGGTTATTGGTCAACCAATCCATTCCGACAACTATATCAATACTTCCCAAACCAACTGGTTAAAGACCGATAGAAAAGTCTCGCTCTCCAAGTTCAAGAGTACAACCCTTAATCACCTCACTTGCTTCAGCTGACTTTCCATTTGCCAGTTCTATTGAATATGGGATGTCTAGCTTACTTGGGACTAGGCCAAGTGTATTCTTAAATTCTATAGATACGAAACTAAAGTGGGCGCCAATATCAAATAGAACAGATGCATAGTGTTGGTTAATAGGGAACGTACCTGATGTGCACAAAATGCAACATATAAATTACATCAATTGTGGCATAAAACTAACCCTTTTTTAGTACTAATGTTGGAAAAAGTGTGCTTTTGTCTTCCTTTTGTATTTTCAGGATTAAATGAGGTCAAATGAACAAAAGAAGCAAAAAGACAGCTAAATCTAACGTAAATACAAGAAAAGGAACAAAAGTGGCATGCCCGACCTCCCGACAGCATCTTCCCAAGCAAAACAAAGAAGGCAGAAGACTGAACACGCCCCGTGCTCAGTGAGCACGGGGCCGTGCTCAAGTGCCAGCAGAAAAGACAAAGTCATAGAAGCTTCTGTTGCCCACCACGGGGCCGTGCCCAGCGGACACGGGGGCGTGGTCAGCTTCCTGCTGGCGCATTTATTGGAATTGCGAATTGCAATTAATGAAGAGAGAGACACGGATGGACACGGGGCCGTGCCCGAGCTTCTGTTCAGCCTATAAATAGGAGTGGTTGGAGCTTTTGGAACTCATCCCTTGGCACACCACCTCTGTCACACTTCACCCACCACCCACCACCACCATAACACCATCATCCACCACCATCATCCATTGTCCATCACAGAGTGTGTGAGTCGTCTCGGGATCCAAGATTGATCGTAAGAGTTCTTGACAATCAAAGGTCATGTTTGCCTAAGTCTCTTACATCACTTGGTGAAGACAAGTGTTTAGTGTAATACTTTTTATTTTTAATCTTTTGCACTTTTTAATTGGTTTTGTATTAATGACTTTAATTACTAGTTTCTTATGTTGAAGGTGATTCTTCCTTATCGTTTCTCCGTGGTGTCTTGGCATTATTTTACTGTCTATATAAAATAAAAGATTTTCACCATTCGTATCTCCACGGTCTATATGGAGGTATGTTGGCTATCTGGTCAGGGGTTAAGGGAACGGTTTGGTAAGAGTCTTGCCATTGTTCAGTGTATAGATCCTGCAAAGGACCTGGGTCAAATTTAGAAGGACCTCCTTCAATACCCAAAGGTATTGGATGGCGGGGGTCCAAACTCTTTGATCCCCTCATAAGTTAAACTACTATTAAAACTTTAACCCAGCTACTTAGGACTGTATCCCTGCTGACTCAGACTACTTAGCTGAGGGTAACGTCGCCTTCAAAAGAGGGGCCTACCACGTTATGCATTAATAACTTAATTAATTATCTTTCAATAATCCGACCCTTTAGGATTGTATCCTTGCTGACTCAAACTATTGGGTTGAGGGTAACGTCACCTTCAAAAGAGGGGCCTACTACAATAACTAAGATAATCTCTTAAATAAGTGCAAAAGTGTGAAAATAATCAAAGGTTACATTACACACGAGTCGGATCCAAGTGATTCATCTTGTCTATCTGTTTTTTTATTTTATTTTATTTTTCAGCATTTTAGTTGGTTTTGTTTTCTAGTTTAAAAACCTTTTTTCTAACATTTTGATTTGATTAGACGTTGAGGATTAACCGGTACTAAAAGCTCTTGTCTCCTTGGACGACCTCGGTATCTTACCAACACTATACTACGTCCACGATGGGTGCACTTGCCCATATGTGTGTTTAGTGTTAGTAAATATCGTGTTTTATAAATTTAAAACTTGGCTAAAAAGTGTAAAAAGGGCTTAAAATATATACCTAAATTATATTACACCTAACGCACATCAGTACCCGTACTACGTTCGGGCCCTTGCGTGTCCTGCGTGCTCCCATCGTGAAACTCTCCTACGAGTTTGATTTTTCTTCAGGCAGTCCTTCCGATAATGTCCTTTGTCGTCACATTCGTAGCAACCTTGGCCCTTGCCGTTTCCATTACCGCCCTGGTTTCTATTATCGCTTTGGTTTCCATCACCACCCTGGCTTTTATTCTCACGCCCCATACCAGATCGACATACCTCCTTGCTATGCCCGATCTTGTCGCAGTTGTTGAGAGGATTAGTACTTAGAATAATCAGCTGATAGAAGCACTGCCATTGGAGGGAACTTAGAACATGCATTACTTATTGAGATCAACTGTTGAGAACCAGTTTTGGCTTTCAGTATCATCTGTTCTTCTAGGTTTTATTACATGGGCCAACAAAATCGATATTGGTACCGTGTTTGTTTTTATAGCATTCGATCGATCTAAAACATGTGTTGATTGCTACACCGAATGCATGTATCGTACCGATACGGAAATAAGAATCGATAACGACTGAAATCCCGCCGCAAAGCGCGGGGGAAATCAACTAGTACATATGATTTGACACTTTTGATGAATAGTGATTCCAAGTTTTTAGGTTTTTATTTTCTTTTTACTAACTTTTTTAGGTATTTACTTGTTTTTTAAATATATAATTATTGATAATTTAACTTCATTGTTTCTAATAACTTGTGCTCGTTAATTTTTTTAAAAATCTAACTTCACATTTATTGTTTATCAATATTGTGATACAAGTCTTATTGAAAATGGATATCGTCCGCTATCGTACCAAATTGAATTGAAACCAACGATGAATTGTAACTTACTAATTTAAGTTTTTACTTATTTTCTATTAATATTTTATTCATCATTTTACTTTTTTTCTAAGTTTTATTGGAAATGGATAACGTCCGCTAGTGTACGAAACCGAATCAAAACCAACGATGAATTGTAATTTAATTTTAAATATTTACTTATTTATCAATAATATTTTATTCATCATTTAACTTTTTTTTTAAAACATTACGATTTTAATTTTACTGAAAACGGATAATGTGTTGCTATCGTACTAAACCGAACAACATATGTATCTTTATCGATACCAATATTTATTGTTATTGTTTTTTTCTTTCATATTTATGGTTTGAAGTTTGCTAACGGATACTGTACCGTTACCGTAGTGAACCATATTGAAACTGACCGAATAACATCGGTGCCAGTACCGGTGCTCGTTTTTATCGTTTTTTATTAATGGAAAACACGTATTGATTTCACTACCGAGTGATATATCGTATCGATACTGTAATAAACGAACCGATACCAATCAAATACCTACAGTAACGTACCGCCGCAACGCACGATCAAATACACTAGTTAAGTATTAAAACCAGATAATTTGTACATATAAATTGAAATCATATAAAGCTTAGTTACATACGTGCGATTATACGAAAGAAATCGTGTAAAATTTGCTAAAACCTTTTTTTCTTAAGTTTAAATTTAAATCTTTGTTTTCTGTTATTATTATTATTATTAAATTAATTTTTTACTTATTTAAAATAACTTCGACCATTGTAAAATCGATATCCTTTTCCTCGTATAAAATCTATATCCATTTACTCATGTTTTTTTCGGTTGCTATAGTAAGTCTCAGTGTCATAACCTAACAAACCAAACCGATACTTGTTGAAATCTCGTTGCGTAACGCCAGTAATTCTGCTAGTTACTATAATAATAAAATGATAAAACAAAAATTCAAAAACTAAATTGATGGCTATTTATTATAGGCGACATAATCTCCAATAATACTACTTGCAACATTTGCATCCTCCCTTTATATTCCTTCCACAGCAACCCTTCTTGCAAAGGCTGGAGCCTGGTGTTGAGACTCCTGGTCCGGGTCTTCGTGATCCATGGTCTCCGCCTCCGCCTCCACATCCAGGTAAGTCACTTTGTCCAGGTCCATCTTCGCAATTATTAGCTGCACAAATAATAGTCATAAGTAATATTGTTTTTCTCTAAAAAAGAGTAACTGCTAGAAAAGTGCAATTTTTTTTAACGGTCAACGAATCCTCTAAATGGGTTACTGGCAAAATTCACCATATCAGGATACACTCGTCTCCGAACCGTGGAAAACCCCACCTAAGGCCGAAGCCCGTGAACACTCGCCTGAAGGCACGACAGTGCGGTGAGGTAACCCACTCGGTTCAAGGATTGAACTAGCGATCTCCGCCTAGTCTCCTGTCATTACCAAGGGCCGCAGAAACTAATGAGATGGCAGGAATCGAACTCGGATTACTTAGAACACCAGGTTTCTCCCTTACCACTCCACCACCAACTAACTAAAACATATCATTCTAATAAATTTTAGAAATATATTTTGGAACTATGATCAGTACTGCACTATAAAAGGTAACTGAAATTGGTGATAAATCTTTGAAAATAAAAGGTCATTCCTTAATTTTGATACACCTTATATAAAAAATAGATAAAAACTAATAAAAAGTTGTGAAAAACGAACCTAATTGGCGGGCACCCTTGTATGAGGTTCGAGCATCGGCCAACGATATGGTGTCGAGAGTCGAGCTAGCTACGATAAGCATAATGAGAGCCAAAGCAAGTCTTCCCTTTAAGATTGATGCCATTTGTGCAATGAAAGAATGAAGGATGGTGTGTCTGCTTATGGGAGTTTCTATTATAGCCTGTCACGGGCTGTTCGACATTGACCACATTCTTTTGTCTGCTATAACGGAAGAAGGGAGGAAAAGAATAAGATTATGGGAATATTGTGCAAGAATGTATCTTCTCACTCATTTCCTTTTATGTGTGCACTGACAAGTTACAAGTTGCATTTGGTCCCATGCGATATTATTAAAATGTATAAAAGAAAACACTTTACAAGTTTTACTAGATTTCTGTGTTCTGGCAGCTTGTAATGTATCTCTGTGTGCTAGCGGCTACGTAAGAATTTTAAATTACACTGTTCCTGGATAGTGTAAGTGTAGTTTGGGATCATCTTGACCCTTTAAACTTTTTAGTGGGAGTAATTTATGAGTTTATAGAATTGCCATTCAAATAAAAATGTGAATATTAATGTGATTTGTTCTTCATTTCAAAATATTAATGTCTATTATCAGTCATAAATGGTCTTATGTCATAATGTTATTATGACATTCAAATATCCTGTATACATCTAGTTTTCTTTGTTTAAGATCGAGTTTCATTTTTATAAGCATGTTTAAACTTCATGAATATATAGCTACAAATAGGGGTGGAGCTAGACTAAAAATACAGGGGTATCCTATTTTTTTTTTTTTTTTGGATTAGGGTTATTCTTTGTATAAAAAAATAAAAAAATTACACTACGTAGACAAAGTTAAAGATATTTTTACACTACGAAAATAGACTTAAGGGTAGCCCGGGCTACCCCTCCTTAAACATTTTCTCCGCCACTGGATACAAGAAGGAACCCACATGATACGGCAAGATGATCAATTTTACAATAAGCATGTTTAAAGTTCTTGAATGTATAGATACAAGAAGGATCCCACGTGTATCATGGCAAGCTGGTCAATTTTACAATAATAATAAAACTTAAATAAGGTTCAGAAAATAAATAAAAAATTGAAGGTTTTGGTTATTCGGAGGTTAAACAACCGCTACATTGAAGGGAAGATATGATCAGTTTTTAAGTTAGAATGTTAAAGAGTATTTCAAACTTTCACTTTATAACAATATATGATATTATAAATTTTCTAAACTTGTTGTTTAGTTTCACGTTCGCTTTTTTATTTTATTTAAAACAACATAATTAATTACATACTAATAAAAGAATGAAGCTTACGAAGAAATGTATACTTTGACAAAAACTAATTAATCTTTTATGGAAATGGAAGGGAATTAACATATGTGAGTTGGCTCTTCTTCGTCCCTATAAACCCTAAATAATCTGTTATGGAAATGGAAGGGAATTGTAACTGAAGGTTGTATTAATCAACCTAAAGAGGTAATTCGTTACCATATACAGAAGAAGAATCAAATTCAACGACTCAATTGAAGACAATTGTCGGCAAACCGCCAAAAATAAAGATAACGGCGACATTTATCTGTGATGCCAACGAAATGAGGTGATGACTCAGCGGCAACGGTGGAATTCGAGTGGTTATAGATCTGATGCGATAGCAGCGAGATGGAACTCAAATTCCGGTGACGACGGTTATATTCTGAGCTCAAAAAAGAGATATAGAACGCCTTGTGTAAGCTTCAAAGTAGTGATATTATGGACAACGATTATAGGTCTTTAACTCCACAGTGATTACGAAGGATGATGGGTTAAGTTAAAAAGTTATTTAAAGATTATTAATAGATTTGAAATAAATCGTTGGTTTCCAATTTCATATGGTGTCACTAGGAGTTTCAAGAAGAAACATTGCGTCCAAATTAATTTCAAAGTTGCTAATATTCCCCTAAAGTATTTTTAGTGTTCAATATGGGTGTGCCTATTCACACTAAAGTGCCTATTGACACACCAAACCCTAGCAAAATTAGGGTTTATCTACGTTGTGTATTGAACAATACGCTGCGTAGATAAACAATGAATCTCAATGCCGGATAACCAATCATTGCACAGAAAACAAAGTTCTATACGCTGCGTATAGGTCTATACGCAGCGTATATAAACCATTAGATTTTTTTTGCTCATTTTGGTAGGTTTGAGGGATTATTTTTTCACAAAGTTTAAATACGCTGCGTATTGACCTCCAAGCAGCTTATATAAAGGTCTGAAAATGTCTTTTATACCCTTGTGTTGAGGCTATACGAAGCCAAATACAAGGGTAGTTGTGTCATTTTTGTCTCATACGCTGCGTAGGGACCTCTAAGGAGCGTATATAAAGCTCCATTTTTGTATTTTTTATTGTGTATTCCTTTGTTTATTTATAAAAAAAGAAAATTATTTATAAAAAAAACAATATTATTGGTAAATAATACAAATATAAATTATAAAAATAAAAAATAATATAAATATTATGAATTATAAAAATTAAAAAAGAAAATTATTTATAAAAAAACAATATTATTGGTAAATAATACAAATATATTGTTTTGTTATCGTTTAAATTAAATTATCGTATTCCTTTGTTTATTTATAAAAAAAAGAAAATTATTTATAAAAAAACAATATTATTCGTAAATAATACAAATATATTATATTGTTATCGTTTAAATTAAATTATCTTATCGTATTGCATCGTATCGTATCGTATTGCATCAAATCGTATCGTACAGTGTATAGTATATAAGTCTCGTATAGAGGCCTATACGGGTGTTATTGTATAGTATAGTATCGTATCGTATAGTGTAGTATAAGTCTCGTATACGTTTCCTATAGATCTTGTCTATGCATATAGGATTAGACGGGACCTAAACAACACCTATACGATACGATATCACACTTATAGGCTTATACGAGGTTAATACGTGACCTAAACCACACCTATACGATACGATATCACACTTATAGGCTTATACGAGGTCAATACGTGACCTAAACTACACCTATACGATACGATATCACACTTATAGGCTTATACGAGGTCAATACATGACCAATACTACGTTATATGAAACGATATCACACTTATAGGCTTATACGAGGTCAATACATGACCTATACGCCGCTATACGATACGATATCACACTTATGGGTTTATACGAGGTCAATACGTGACCTATACGACGCTATATGATACGATATCACACTTATAGGCTTATACGAGGTCAATACGTGACCTATACTACGTTATACGATACGATATCACACTTATAGGCTTATACGAGGTCAATACGTGACCTATACTACCCCTATACGATACGATATCACACTTATAGGCTTATACGAGGTCAATACGCGACCTATACGACGCTATACGATACGATATCACACTTATAGGCTTATACGAGGTCAATACGTGACCTATACTAGGTTATACGATACGATATCACACTTATAGGCTTATATGAGCTCAATACCTGACCTATACGCCGCTATACGATACGATATCACACTTATAGGCTTATACGAGGTCAATACGTGACCTATAAAAGCAATATGATACGATATCACACTTATTGGCTTATACGAGGTCAATACGTGACCTATACTACGTTATACGATACGATATCACACTTATAGGCTTATACGAGGTCAATACGTCACCTATACTACCCCTATACGATACGATATCACACTTATAGGCTTATACGAGGTCAATACGTGACCTATACGATGCTATACGATACGATATCACATTTATAGTCTTATACGAGGTCAATACGTGACCTATACTACGTTATACGATACGATATCACACTTATAGCCTTATACGAGGTCAATACGTGACCTATACTACACCTATACGATACGATATCACACTTATAGGCTTATACGAGGTCAATACGTGACCTATACGACGCTATACGATACGATATCACACTTATAGGCTTATACGAAGTCAATACGTGACCTATACTACGTTATACGATACGATATCACACTTATAGGCTTATACGATGTCAATACGTGACCTATACTACACCTATACGACACGATATCTCACTTATAGGCTTATACGAGGTCAATACGGGACCTAAACCACACCTATACGATACGATATCACACTTATAGGCTTATACAAGGTCAATACGGGACCTAATAATTGTATTATTTTTAATTCTTATAATTCATAATTTTTGTATTATTTTTAATAATATTGTTTTTTTATAAATAAACATGGAAATACCCCAAAATACACACAATTAATTTACTCTTTTTTATAAATAAACAAATGAATACACAATAAAAAAATACAAAAATGGAGCTTTATATACGCTCCTTAGAGGTCACTACGCAGCGTATGAGACAAAAATGACATAACTACCCTTGTATTTGGCTTCGTATAGCCTCAACACAATGGTATAAAAGATATTTTCAGACCTTTACATACGCTCCTTAGAGGTCTATACGCAGTGTATATATACAACATTGCAGGGAGGGCGTAAAACCATGCTAAGTTGCAACCGAACGACGACCAAAACCAGAACAAAACATAAAATAAAACCACGAATTTAAACACCAATGCTTCACGTGATGTAAAACATATACGAAGTTGAAGTGTTAAAAAAATTGAGGAACCAAATGTGACTATCTAACATCGTGCTAAGTGACAACCGAATGAGGACCAAATTCGAGAAAAAGAGAAAAATAAAACTAACAAAAAACAAATTAATAAACTCATTTAATTTTGGTCGGGAAGATAATAAAAAAAACAAAAACTTTATTATAAAAAGAAAAAACCTTAAAGTTGCAAAAAGAATTAAAAAAATAAAAAATAAAACACTAAATACAAAATCACAAAAACACAAAAATGTCACTATTCATCCAATTTTCCACCAAATGTTATGATCTAGTAAATAACGTCCGCGCTTCGCGACGGGTTTGTTTTTCGTTGACAGTAGACTACATGTGTTACATTGAGATAGTTGGTAAGCATATAGTGTACTAAATTCTATGTTACAACTGTGGACAAACTTAAATTAATGTCATGCTTGAGCGGATTGGCAGGAATTCATGTCATGCTTGAAGACCGCATAAACGTTGATCCTTCCTTACTTCTAGCTTGATTGATTTTCAAAAAAGTAACTCCACCGTGAAAGTTATAACTTGTGTTTTAAGAATAGAAAAAAAAACTTATAGCAAAAAAGCCACCAGCATGATGGAACTTCCATCACAAGCAGGCTAACATCATGTGAGATCTTTCAACAGCAAAATTAAAATGACAGAACAGCTCCTTAAAAATTGATAAAATAACAAACACATACGCTACCAATGTTTTACCATTTGAGTTCATGGTACAGATTTTGATACGTTTGAAGGTCCAAAATGGAATGTTATAAGGCTCCTTGTCATTTAACCAGCTTTTGATATTGTACCTGGAAGTGATTTAGAATGTCAACAGTAGTATTGTTTGAAAAGTGCAAAAAAATCTCAACTGATCAATTTTATCTTTTGAAAGCCATGGTTTTTTAGAATCCCATCCACTAACAATCTGCATATGGACTGGAAGGTCATACTTAATTTCCAGACATAGATGACATAAGAATATAGGTTTCCACAACTTGAAACAATGTAATTAGATCGTATTTACCTCTTGGAGCTAACTGAAATATTATTTAGCACATTGTGTTGAAAAAGGGTTGTGATCAATATTAGTTGATAAGCTAAAAGTCCATCAAAATACCTTGTACGTAGAGATCTAAGGGCCTGAGAAAGAGTATACATAATCTATGTCCATTCTTTATCATCCTGAGAAGTACCATAATGTGTTAACTTCGAAACTTAAAAGATAGACAGCTTGACAAAGAAAATAATACCATAAAAAAGTAAAACCGAAGAAACCTGTTGCATAGAGGATCCATTATGCAGCTGCCAAGTTGAGGGTATTTTCTCCACAATACCAAGAAAAAAGTATATGCCTAATAGTTAGATGATTCACCAGCATGAGCATCCTTAAGAGTTAAGACTGATTAGTGCTTCCACATGAGAAAATATCCTAAGTAGCTGCATTATTTAGTAAAAATCATATTTAACAACATCAAATCTAGGGAGAATTTCATGCTTCAATTCTTGATCTGGGCAACAATTGATTATCAATCAGTCTTCATTAATTAAAAAGTCAATGCCAATTTATCAAGAAACCCGAAACAACTATTCGACACAAAAAGTTATCAAGAAAGTCTTAACAAAATGTCAAAAAGGCATAAAATTTTGACGATTTCAAACAAACCCAAAAAAGATTTTGGGAAGAAAGCGAAAAATAGTTGAGGGTTCGCCTACAAATTAAACGATAAACGAAGTTGAATCAAGAAATTGGGTTCTTGTAGATTAGGGTTACAGAGCATCTCATCTCGATGTTTGCTGATCTACACCAAGATGGGACATGCACGACAGATCTGACTCGCCAAGGTTCTGCTGGAGCCCTAGGCGCTACCAGTAACATCGCCACCATCAAGGTGTGCTTGGGTTTGAGTCCATCATCATGATTAAGCTCTGGTATCAACCTGATAAGATTCCGGTTGAAGTGTATTCCAGAAGAAAATGGAATCGGGTCAAAGATGCCAACATGGGACAGTTGGGTTATGTTTTCGGGTCTGAGTTGGATCCACTGGGTCAGGAAGAATTTAATGGGAAACTGGAAGAGTGGGGATCATTTACTATGCCTATTATCAGCAGGAAGATGGAAGAATAAGGGGCTTTCCTTATGCCTACTTTAAGGAGAAGTCACTAAATGTCATCGGTCTGTATAAGCAGGCTTTTCACTTTTGTATTCTCATTCTTGTTTTTCATTGTCAAAGGTTGTGTAATTGGAGACCTTGCCCCTCTCGAATCGGGCCGATTATCTCACTTTAAATAAAAGTTCCCTGCTTGAATCTTTGATCTAATCATTTGGTTCCATTGCCGGGAAACGAAGATGGTTCAAACCCGGAATAATTCTGAGGGCAGCGGATCCAACTCTGATCAAATTGCTGCTCAGTTGGCTGCCATAACTGCTAAATTGGAATCCATTGACACAATGAAGGAAGATATTGCAGCGTTAAAGGCCGGAGAAAAATCAAAAGGAAGTTGTTATGATGAAGGAGAAAGCTCTCGGAGGAATCGACAATCCTTCCGGCCCTATAACAAGATTGAATTTCCAATTTTCAGCACAGGGGATCCTCGTGGATGGGTGTTGAAGGCTGAAAAATATTTCAAGTATTACCAGATACCTGATAAAGAGAAAGTTGAAATTGCTTCTATGCATTTAGAGGGTGATGCACTAGACCTGTATTCTTGGCTCTCAGTGGATCAGTCAATTACATTCTCGGAAGATTTGGTGCAAGCATTTACAAGAAATTTTGGCCCAGCTGAATTTCAAAATCATGATGAATTTCTGTGTAGCATAAAACAAACTGGTTCGGTTCAAGAATACCGACAAGAATTTGCAAAGAGATCTTCTCGAGTCTCCAATTGGCCAGACCATTGTCTTTTGGGAGTCTTCCTTAATGGGTTAAAGGAGGAATTAAAGGCCGATGTGAGAATTCATAAACCCCAAACTGTTTACAATGCAATGAGCCTTGCCCTAGAGTTCGAATCCAAAACTATCACTCCACGCCCCGGCAAGAGTTCTATGAATCTAAATTCGAAACCCACTATATCCGAACCCAAAACCACTACCATCAACCCAACCCAAACATCCATCCAACCCAAAACTTCATTCTGACTCTCGGAGGCTGAAAGGCAAACCAGATACCTAAAGGGAGAGTGCTTTCGTTGTGGGGACAAATACGGGCCAGGCCACAGATGCAAAACTGGTACTTTCAAAGTTTTGGAGGCGGATGAAGATGTAGAAGATCAAAACACATCGGAGTTGGCCGATTCCGATAATAACCAGGAGGGTATTGCCGAGATTAGTTTACATGCCATTCTCGGAAAATCACATCCCATAACTATGAAGATACATGGTATGTTAAACTCCACAGAAGTTTTGATTTTAGTTGATGGGGGATCTGCCCACAATTTTATTTCAGATGTGTTGGAAAATGAACTCAAACTTGTTACACAACCGGTGGCACCTTTTCGGTGTTCAGATTGGTAATGGAGATGTAATTCGATGTGGCCAAATTTGCAAAAATCTTTCTGTACAGGTGAATGATCTGAAGATCACCCAAGATTTTTACCCGTTTTCCATTGGAGGGGCTAATTTGGTTTTAGGTATTCAATGGCTAGCCACCTTGAATACAGTTCAAGCCAATTGGAAAGAATTATTTATGATTTTCACCATCAATGGGAAACGATACAAGTTGCAGGGAATTGAAACCGGACCCCTAAAATCTTCTAGCTTCCAACACCTAGCTATTGAACAACCAAATAACCCACAAATCCCAACCCCACTACAGCCAATTGTCAGCCAATACTCTTATGTGTTTGATGAACCACAAAACCTACCACCTATTCGAACTCAAACCCACTCAATACCGCTAATCCCAAATTCACCACCGCCTAATATCCATCCCTATCGATACCCCCATTCTAAAAAAACTGAAATAGAGAACCAAGTCGACAAACTTTTGGCGGCCGGGTTTATTCGGTCTAGTACGAGCCCTTTCTCAAGCTCGGTATTACTTGTGAAAAAGAAAGATAATTCGTGGAGGATGTGTGTGGATTATCGGGCCCTCAACAAGATCACAATAGCTGACAAATACCCCATTCCGAATATTGATGAGTTGTTGGATGAATTATATCGTGCTACGGTATTTTCTAAACTTGATTTAAGGTCGGGTTATTACCAAATATGAGTGGCTGCCCAAGACATTGAGAAAACAGCTTTTCGAACTCATTCAGGGCACTACGAATTCAAGGTTATACCCTTTTGGCTAACTAATGCACATCTACTTTTCAGGCTGTTATGAATGATTTGTTTCGTCCCTTTCTTCGGCGTTTTATACTTGTATTCTTTGACGACATTCTGATATACAGCCCCGATATGGAGCAACATCGTTTTCACTTGGGACAAGCCCTAAAGCTCCTTTACGACAATAATTTTTTTGCTAAACTGTCCAAGTGTTGTTTCGGGCATCCACAAGTTGTGTTCCTTAGACATGTGGTCAGTTCAGAGAGAGTTAAAGTGGAGGAAGAAAAGATATCAGCGGTGAAGTCTTGGCCAATCCCTTCGACAGTTAAAGATGTGAGAGGTTTCCTTGGGCTTACGGGTTACTATCGCCGTTTTGTTCGAAATTATGGGTTGATAGCGCGACCTCTCACGGCCTTGACTAAAAAAGATGGTTTTACATGGTGGGAAGAAGCATTACATGCTTTTACCGCCTTAAAACAAGCATTGCTTTCCGCACCGGTTCTAAGGCTACCTGATTTTTCAAAGCCATTCGTCATTGAATGCGACGCTTCATCCGACGGGGTAGGGGCTATACTATCCTAAGAAGAACATCTAGTGGCCTATTTCAGCAAAGGGTTCTCCCCTTCTAATAGATTCAAATCGGCTTATAACCGGGAGCTCCTAGCCTTAGTGTTAGCGGTACAAAAGTGGAGTCATTATCTCCTTGGCCTCCATTTCATTATTCGTACCGATCATTACACGCTAAAGTTCTTACTCGAGCAACGCATTACTACCACTGAACAACGTCGTCTCTAACTAAAGCTTATGCCTTATGATTTCTCTATTGTTCACAAAGCTGGTAAAGAAAATAAAGGCGTCGATGCATTGTCTCGTCAACCCCATTCTGGTGAATTGTTAACGTTGGTTATCCCTTATTGTGTTGAGGTGGCTGAAATTAAATCAAGGCTGCAAACTGATCCAGTTACCAGCGAGATATTCAGCAAAGTACAATCTGATCCATCTTCTATTGCAGGCTATTCAATCGTCGAGCAGTTCTTATTTTACAAAGGTCGTTTGGTGATACCAGAAGTCCCTAATATCAAACTCAAGTTATTACAGGAGGCACATGACACCCCAATCGGAGGTCACAGGGGTTTTTTTGAAGACTCTTAAACGCCTATCCACACGTTACTTTTGGCCAAGAATGAAACAAGAAGTTCGAAATTTTGTACAGCAATGTATTGTGTGCAAACAACAAAAATACCACACTTTATCTCCAGCGGGTTTGATTCAGCCTTTACCTATACCAACAGGTTTGGGAAGATATCTCAATGGACTTCATTGTTGGGTTGCCACATTCGAACCGTTATGAGACAATTCTTGTGGTGGTTGATCGTCTTAGCAAATATGCTCATTTTTTATGCCTGTCTTATCCTTTTACAGCCAAGGGGGTAGCTACACTCTTCTATAAGGAAATCATTCGGTTGCATAGGGTCCCTCGTTCTATTATTTCTGACCGGGTGTGGTATTTCTTAGCAATTTTTGGCAGGAGCTTTTTCGTTTAAGCCAAACTAAGCTTCAATTGAGCACCAGTTACCACCACCAAACGGATAGGCAAACCGAAGTTTTGAATCGTTGCCTTGAAGCTTACTTGCGGTGTTTTGCCAGTGAACAACCTAAAAAATGGAGTACATATTTACCTTGGGCCGAGTATTCCAACAATACGGGGTATCATACTTCAACATGTATGACGCCTTTTTCCATTGTGTATGGGAAGGAACCTCCTTCGTTATTCCCTTACGCTATGGATGAGACTAAGAACGCAGAATTGAAGCAGCAACTGCTGGATAGAGATGAGATGCTAAGGCTCCTACAACATAATTTAAAGAAAGCCCATGATAGGATGAAGAATCAGGCCAATCTCAAGCGTCACGAATTATCATTTCAGGTTGGGGATTATGTCTTTCTCAAAATTCAGCCCGACCGTCAAAAAAGTTTGGCCAAATGTCGCCATGACAAACTGTCCCCCAGATTTTTTGGACCCTATCGTATAAAAAGAACCATTGGCCCCGTTGCTTATGAGTTGGAGCTTCCTCCTTTTGCTCGAATTCACCCGGTATTTCATGTATCTATGCTCAAGCCAGCTCATGGTTCATTCCCATCTGATCCACTCACTCCGTTGCCAATTACTAAAGACTGGGAGATTGATTTGCAACCACATTCTGTTCTTTCTCACAGGTGGTCTTCAGAAGCTGGTCATCCGGTTCTGGAAGTATTGGTCTCTTGGTGCAATCGTCCCGTGGAGGAAGCCACATGGGAAACTTATGACTTGGTAGCAGAGCAATTCCCAACATTCCGCCTTGAGGACAAGGCATTTTACCGGGAGGGAAGTAATGATAAGATTCTGGTTAAAGTGTATTCGAGAAGAAAGTGGAATCGGGTCAAAGATGCCAACATGGGGCAGTTGGGTTATGTTTTCGAGTCTAAGCTGGATCCACTAGGTCAGGAAGAATTTAATGGGAAACTGGAAGAGTGGGGATCATTTACTATGCCTATTATCAGCAGGAAGATAGAAGAATAAGGGGCTGTCTTTATGCCTATTTTAAGGAGAAGTCACTAAATGTCATCAGTCTTTATAAGCAGGCTTTTCACTTTTGTATTCTCATTCTTGTTTTTCATTGTCAAAGGTTGTGTAATTGGAGACCTTGCGCCTCTCGAATCGGGCCGATTGTCTCACTTTAAATAAAAGTTCCCTGCTTGAATCTTTGATCTTATCAACAACAACAACAACAACAACAACAACCATACCCAGTAAATCTCACGAATAACAAAGCTAGTCATAGGGTCTGGGGAGGGTGGGATGTCAACAGACCTTGCCTCTATCCCTAGGGATAGAGAGGCTGCTTCCAGAAGAGACCATCGGCTCCAAAACGAACAACAAACCAACACATCAAGTTCAAGAATATAGAAAAATAGAAAAACAGACTATAGAAAAAAGAAGTCACCTATACGAAGAAATATCATTATTAATTTATTAAATAATTAGGTATATTTATTGTTCTTGGAAGTTCTCTTTTAGTAGCACACAGGCATAAAGTTCATCCAAATAGAGGAAATGAAAGGCATACCTCTAACCGTCTAAGTTGCCGAAGCCAGAAGGTGCTCAACCGATCAAGTGTTGAAGGTTGATCACATGCAATGGCAAAAACTATTGCATTAGTCTTTTTAGTTCATCATCAAGTTTGCCTCGATTCTCCACAAACTGAAATAAATAATTAAAAAATCACCACTCAGTAATTCATATCAACACTAAAAATGATGTTAAACACAAATCATCAACACTAAAAATGATGTTAAACAGAAAGATGCATCCTATTGATTTTCAACAGAGCACGTTGCTTTCGGAGTTCTACAATGACCTCGAGCCAAAAGCTACCTCTTTAATTAGCCAACAAACTTGGCAAAAATATGTCAGGCATACTTGAGTCCTATACAACTAAAGATGGCTGCCATCTAGATTATTTGGGTACCAGCAACAGCAAGGAATTCCAAAGGTATAATCTCTAAAAAACTATTTCTTATTTTAAATTATTAAATTGTTGGAATTACCTCGCAGATATGTAAATCTTGTGCAAGAACTCCAAAGGGTGGATATATCTACATTTCTTGCTTCTGAAATGCTTGCTTTCTTTCTTAACTTGCACAATGCCATGGTTATCCATTATGTCATCATTGTTGGTCATCCTGGTCAGCAGTAATTGATAGGAGATAATCTATTTCTGGTTTTTTATATATCATTGTCGGGTCACGCTATTCTCTTACAGCAATTGTTAATGTTTATAAATAGATATAACCAAAGATCATGTTACTCGTTTACAAAACCTTTTGGTTCTAGTGACAAGGGTCTAGAGGTAGAAAAAACAAAGCATCTCCATTTTGGTGCCGATCGAATCGGGTAGCATTGTCTATTACACGGCTAATAATTATAGCGACAGATAAAACGATTTTTATCAAGAATTGTTTGCATTGATTCGAACCGATTTGAATACATAGAACCTCACCCACCCATATACATGTTAACCCAAAGCAAGATCAGAATAACATCATAGGGTTTTTGCACGAAACCATCCGAAGCTCCAATTCCAAGGAAAAAAACTCAATTCGTTCAAAATTTCTTAGAACAATTCTTCCTCTCTAAAGAACGGATATTTATAGAGCTTCCAAATACATTTAAAATGTTGATGTTGTATCAGCAATGAAATTGTTTATAAAACTCAACTTATACAAATAAAAAGTCTTCTTTATTAGTAAAGCATTCACGGGCATAGTAGTTGCATGTAAGTGAATTAAGCACTTTAAATTGTATGATAAATTTATAACCACAAAACGATAGTTGACCCGAAGTATAGTTAAGCAATAGATGACAATTAAGTATAAACAATGTAAAATGAGTAAAGAAGCAAAGATTATGGATGGAGTTAGCTAATAAAGCAAAGATAATCAATACAACTTTAAATACAGGCTAAAAGTATGTAAACATTAAGCCAAAACACTCATGACCAATCTGTTCAAAAGTTTACAAGTAGGGGTAATCAAATAAAACTAATAAAGCAGATTCAAGACAATAAGGTATGTCATACAATGCGAATGTATAAAATGATCTAGAGGGGTTTGTAAATGCATTTTTCGTTTAAAAGAGATTGTTAAGGGTCATAGTGGAGTGATGTTTGAGCAGACTAACATGATACCATCACACCCCCGTGAAACCACCACCACCATCGTCGAACTCGGTTATCGGCCGCTGTGAAACCCCCAAATGCACCACCATTACCTACCCTCACATCCACAACCAGCATCACCACTGACGTGCATGCGGATGTCTATATTTTTTAGTATATTTTTAGCTCTTTTTACTCGCCGATTCAAGTTTTAAATTTATAAAACACGATATTCCACTATCACTCTACACACATGGTAGGGCAAGTGCACCCATCGCGGACGTAGTATAGTGATGGTAAGATACCGAGGTCATCCAAGGACACAAGAGCTATTAGTACCGGCTTATCGTCAACGTCTAATCGAACCAAACTTTGACAAAATGTTTTTTTTAACTAAAAACAACAAATAAACTAAAAAGCAAAAATAAAAGTAAAAGTAAAAACAGATAGACAAGAAAAAATCACCTGGTTCCGACTTATCTTTCATGTACCCTTTTGATGATTTCCGCACTTTGAACATTTTAAGAGATTATCTTAGTTATAGTAGTAGGCCCCTCTTGTGAAGGCGACGTTACCCTCAACCTAGTGGTCTAATGGAAAACACGTATTGATTTCAATACCGAGTGATATATCGTATCGATACTATAACAAACGAACTGATACCAATCAAATACCCACAGTAACGTACCACCACAACGCGCGATCAAATACGCTAGTTAAGTATTAAAACCAGATAATTTGTACATATAAATTGAAATCATATAAAGCTTAATTACATAGGTGCGATTATACCAAAGAAATCGTGTACAATTTGCTAAAACCTTTTTTTCTTAAGTTTAAATTTAAATCTCTCTTTTCTGTTATTATTTTTATTAAATTAATTTTTTACTTATTTAAAATAACTTCGACCGGTGTAAAATCGATATCCTTTTCCTCATGTAAAATCTATATATCCATTTACTCATGTTTTTTTTCAGTTGCTATACTAAGTCTCAGTGTTATAACCTAACAAACCAAACTGATACTAATTGAAATCTCGTTGCGTAACGCCAGTAATTCTGCTAGTTATTATAAAATAAAATGATAAAAAAAAAATTCAAAAACTAAAATGATGGCTATTTATTATAGGCGACATAGTCTCCAATACTACTTGCAACATTTGCATCTTCCCTTTATAGTCGTTCCACAGCAACCCTTCTTGCAAAGGCTGGACCCTGGTAATGGACTTGGTATTCCTGGTCCTGGTCTTTGTGATCCATCGTCTTCGCCTCCGCCTACACATCCAGGATAGTCACTTTGCCCAGGTCCATCTTCGCAATTATTAGCTGCACAAATTATAGTCATAAGTAATTTTGTTTTTCTCTAAAAAAGAGAAACTACTAGAAAAGTGCAATTTTTTTTAACAGTCAACGAATCCTCTAAATGGGTTACTGGCAAGATTCACCATGTCGGGATACACTCGCCTCCGAACCGTGGAAAACCCCACCTAAGGCCGAAGCCCGTGAACACTCGCCTGAAGGCACAACAGTGCGGTGAGGTAACCCACTCGGTTCAAGGATTGAACTAGCGATCTCCGCCTAGTCTCCCGTCATCACCAAGGGCTGCAGAAACTAATGAGAATGGCAGGAATCAAACTCGGGTCACTTACAACACTAGATTTCTCCCTTTCCACTCCACCACCAACTAACTAAAACATATCATTCTAATAATTTTTTGAAAATATATTTTGGAACTATGATCAGTACTACACTATAAAAGGTTGATGAAATTAGTGATAAATCTTTGAAAATAAAAGGTCATTCCTTAAGATTGATACACCTTATATAAAAAATAAAATCAAAAAGTGAAGTGATAACATGTCATTCGTTAATCTCCCAGTGAAGTGATAAAAACTAATAAAAAGTGTCATGTTGTGAAAAACGAACTTAATTGGCGGGCACGCTTGTATGAGGTTCGAGCATCGGCCAACGATATGGTGTCAAGAGTGGAACTGGCTACGATAAGCATAATGAGAGCCAAAGCAAGTCTTCCTTTTAAGATTGATGCCATTTGTGCAATGAAAGAATGAAGGATGATGTGTCTGCTTATGGGAGTTTCTATTTATAGCATTTGTCACGGGCTGTTCGACATTGACCACATTTTTTTTTGTCTGCTGTAACGGAAGAAGGGAGGAAGAGGAAAAGAATAAGATTATGAGAATAGTGTGCAAGAATGTATCTTCTCACTCATTTCCTGGCTTTTATGTGTGCAGTTTTTCTTCACTTACAAGTTGCATTTGGTCGTTCCCATGCGATATTATTAAAATGTATAAAAGAAAACACTTTAGAAGTTTTACTAGATTTCTGTGTTGTGGCAGCGAACTTTCCACTAAATAGCCAGTCTTTTTTTTTTTTTTTTTTTTGTCGAAACTTGAATGGACAGAACCCGAGCCGGAGAAAATCTAGAATGTCAACTTGTCAAGAATAAAACTAAGAGAAAAAAAACTAAGGTAGTGTTTGGTATGCAGTAATGAGAGATGTAATGGAATGGATGATTACGAGGGAATGAAGAAAAGTGTGTTTGGTTGGTCAATGAAATGGAATCACCCATTCCAAAATGCATTCCATTCCCTCAAAATCATTCCTTCCACCCCCCATGTTTTTTTTTTCATTTCATCCCCTCTTGCACCATTCATCAACAACACCACAACCCACCACCTTCGCCATAACCCACCACCTTCGCTACAACCCACCACCACCACCACCCACCACCGACGTCATCGTCGCCACCCGCCACCACCTCACCCCGACAGCCACCGCCTCCGCCACCCACTCGCCACCGTTATCACCCACAGCTGCGACCAACCGCTTACGACACTCACCGCCGCCGCCCACCAACATCATCGACGCCGCCACCACCGCCACCACCAACCGCCGCCACCGCCACCTCTGCTGCCATCCACCACCAACGACCACCTTGCCACCAGCACCACTCGTCGTCACCGCCGCACCGCCACTCGCCGCCACCACCACCACCCATCGCCGCCGCCGACACCTACCACCACCATCTATAACCACCCACAATCACTACCGCCGACCACCACCACCACCACTCACCGCTGATTTTATTACTCCGTTTTTCTTGCCTACCGAACAATACACAATAATAACTCATTCTATTCACACATGGTAACCAAACAAGACATGGAATGGTAATGATCCATTGCATTCCCTCGTCCATTCCATTGCTTCGTCCATTTCATTATCTCATACCAAACAGACCCTAATAAAAGAAGCGTGTTGTTAAATATACCAAAAATTCAACCTTTTAGGAGACAGAAAATTGCTGACATTAATTACCCAAAACATTAATTACCTAATATTTCTATTTTATTTTTTAATTATTAATTATAATCACTAGTTTTTAACTTTTATATTATTTTTTAAGTGAACATAAAGTATTTTTTATACAATCAAACTTTTATGTAATAACTTTTCTTAATCTTTGTTATAACACACAGACTTGACAAGTGTTTTTGAATAAATTATTCAACTTTTAAACCAATCAAGTTGAATAAAAAGTGGTCTGAAATGTGTAAAAATATTAAAAGACAACAGTTTATCATATAAATGTTTTAGTTTTTTTAATTTAAGATGATTAATATATAAAGCTATGGTGCTTCATATCACCAAAAACAATTTTAAATAACATTTATAAAGCTATGGTGCTTGGTATATTAATCCATATGTTGGGCGTATTTATCACACCCCTAAAAGAAATACAGTTTTTGTTCAGATCAGATAAATTAATTAATACATATATAGATAATATTATTATATATAGTACGTGGTATACTGGTATAGATATGAGCTTACCTTCTTTTTTATTAGGATATTTTAAAGTTTATAAATGTATTTTACCGGATATAAAACTAATATAGATCAAGTGTACTACAGAGTCAAAATAGGTCTAATCTGTGCATCAGAGGTTCTGTGGTTGGCAGTGGAATTCGCATCAATCTTCTTAACGTTTATCCACCGCAAAGTATTGTGGCAAAAAGGAACTTGTGGTTAGAAATTTCTAACCTCATTGACCCGACAACTGGGCTTTGGGTTCTAGCAGGCGATTTTAATGCGGTGAGATCCAGCGAAGAAAGGAAACACTCCACATTCAAACCGGTATGTGCAAATAACTTCAACGAATTTATTTTCAATAATGGGCTGCTGGAGTTCCCGATGCAGGGGAGGAAATTAACGTGCAGTAGGGACAATGGGAAGAAACTCAGCAATCTTGATCGGTTTCTGGTCTGTCCGGAGTTTTTCAATAAATGGCCTTCGGCTTGTGTTAGGGTTTTGCCGTGCCATGTTTCTGATCATGTAACACCCCAAAAATGTTTAATGTGAAAATAAGAAAAAATAAATAAAGAACTTAACGTTGTTAATGAAACATGGCAAAATGGTAGTTAAGTTATGGGAAAGCTTAAATTTAAACACACTTTCAAAGTGGGAGGGTTCAGTGTGTAAAATTGTGAAAAAAAAAATGAATTGGGGTTGAAGTGTGGGTGTGCGACGCTGGGAACGATCAGGAAGGGTAAACCCCTTTTTCTTCTCTAGTTCCTCAAATCTTTAACAAATTGAAGGTGTTTCTGGGTATAAATCGAATGCATGTGACCAAATTCTCAACCATCTAAGGGTTTCCTACATAGGGTAAGTCAGATTAAGTGATTTGATGCACTTTCATGAACTAGGGTTTAATCAATTCGTGAAAATTGGAGAAATCGAGCCTGTGTATGAATTAGAAACATCATTAGAGGATGTTTTATGATTGGAATTCGTTTGTAATGATGGTTTGAAGAAAAACCCATTTGTTCTAATAGTATGATGGTTTTGACGTTAAATTAATTGAGTAGTTTTGATTGATGAATGTTTATGTATTAGGATATTGATGAATTGTTATGATTGTAGAATGATTAAGATATGTGAATTTAGTTGATTAAAAGAGTTGTGAATTTTGCTAGTGAAATCGTGCATGGGATACATGTACATAAGGCTTAAAATGTTGTTGCACACCATGTGTTCGTTAAAATGCCTCAATGAAGAATAATGTGATTTTGAATATATTGAAAGTATTGAATTTGCATAGGGAAAATGTTGTATTTGATACATTGCAAAATATGAAATGGAACGTGATTGATGCGTGAATGTGATTATTATGTAGTGAATGAAATAATCTAAATAAGAATGAATTATGTGTAGGAGTGAAAGAAGAAGGAGCTAATTCCGGTTCGCAACAAAAGGCTCAAGAACCAGGTAAGTTCGATTTACTTACAAGTTTATGTAATGTTAATAGTTGTTCAATTATCATTACAAATCCATGTTTATTGCTAGTCTTAAAACCCATTAGTTTCTAGTTGAATTTATAGAAGGTATGTTATCATGCATACTAACTCCTATTAGTAAATTGTTCATGCCAAAACCATATTTGATATTTGTGTTAGTTCAATAGCAAATGGTAAAATCCGTTTGAATGATTTACATGAACCGTAGAATTGTAGAATATATGTTATGACCGGTTCTTTATGGGATAACCGGGTAATGAGAAAGTAAGCCTAAAAGGAAAAGAATTTGTTCGTTGTAAACGAACCGAAGGAAAGTTTGATCATGAATGATATTATCCGTTATTAACGGATAATTTACGAATGAAAGGAATTTAACTCGATCCGTTATTCACGGGTTAGAGTATATGTAAATGTTATGTACGAATGAAAGTGTCCGTCCCAACGGGACAAGTATGTCTTGATATATTTCAAGTTTTGAAGTTGTATGCTTTGACCCGTTTCATGGGGTGAGATAATGCGTGTATATGATGAATGCATGAATGGGATTAAAGTTGTAATATAAGTTTAGAAGTGATGTGCTAATGAGTTTTAAACTTGATGTTTGATGTAGGTAAATCCTTGACTTCATAGCTTGGCGACTCAGAACGAACACACTCGATATCACGCCCATCAAGCGCTTCCGACGATGTCACATTAGTATGGCCTTAGTTTTGGTCATATGTATTTTAACATATGCAATCTTTTTGGTGTCCTTGTGAATTGGGTAAAAACTTGGTTAGTAAGTAGCTATTGTATTAAAACAACTTAAACATGTTGGTTTTGCTTTAGTTTATGAAAATGGGTCTTTTAAGTTAAGCGTCTTATTATTAAGCAGGAAATTATCTATGTTACGAATGGGTCATGCCCAATTTTTGTAAAAAATTCATATGTTTTTATAGTCTTTTAAAAAGGGTATGGATTAGGGCATTATAAGTTGGTATCAGAGCATAGGTTTGAGGGATTCAAGTGCAAGTATTAGTGCTTGAACTCAAACAGATAGCTCGCGCGATGGTGTGTTCGTTCCAAGGCCGCAAGAAAGGTAAATATTTAAATTTCTATAAGTTAAGTAGGAATAATGTGAGGTTAATATGAAATTATAAAGTGGTATGTGGGGCTGAAAAAGTGGGAGGATTAAAACGGAGGGTTGGGAGCTCGTATAACTAAAATCGGACTTGGGAAATGGACAAACGACTAAACAAAGAGCTGCAGCAAAACAACCGCAGGAAGGCCCGTCGCCAACGCCGGCTTGGCCCGTCGCCGACGCAGCTACCCCTGCCGACGGCCTAATTCCCTGTCGACGCCACGAATTACCCGACGCCATTTTTAAAGCCCCGTCGCCGACGGCATGTAGGGGCGTCGCCGACGGCTTGAGCTACACCAATTCGCTGAAATTTTTATTTTTCATAATTTAAGTTCCCCTACTTCTCCGAAAACCCGTTTTATGTTCTTGTCAAGTTATTAGGAGATATAATAAGTTATGTAAAGTTATGTAGATCGTTGGTGATGAAGTAAAATTTATAAAAGTTGAATGTAATGTATGGAATGGCATGAAATGAAATGAATGACGGATGTATAAAGTGGAGTTGGAAACGTATGATAATGAATAATGAAAGAAGTAAATGTAGACTAAAGTACTTGGATATGTGAAGGAACCTGAATTGTTAATAAATGAATATAAAAATGATGAGATTAGTGGTGAAATTAATTTGAAGAATATGAGTTAGATGGAATTCATATGAGAATTCGAATAAAAATATGCTTAATCAGAATTATGCATTAGAGGCTTGTACCTTGTACTTGAATGGTGTGATGCTTATGTGTATTTAATGATTTGTCTTGTTATGATTAAGAGGCGAATATGTGCTAAATGCGAATCATACGAGCTTATTAGTAAAGGATATGTTGGAATTATGTTATATAGTTAACTTGAATGATATTTACTATTTGTAGAATCATGAAGCATTAGCATGTGAAAGTACGTGAAAGTGAATGTATATATGTGTATTGTTTGGAGGATTACGTAAATTATATATATATCATACAATATGAGTATGAAATACGTAGAATATTAATATTATGGCCTATCATATTTAGATGATTACATGTTCAAAGGTTTAAAAGTATGTAAGCAAGACAGTTGACTATCTAAAAGTCAACAGTATAGGGATATCATGGAATGGCCATTAGACACAAATGTTAAAGTAAAGAGTTAATGTGTTATGTATAGTGATTTACATGTTATGCTTGATGATAGTTTAGTCGTATGGAATGGAAATGAGATAACCATTAATAAAAGTCTCACTCATACGAAATTTGATTAACGAAAGTCAATTAACGGATGAATAGAAAGAAAGTGAATAGTTGTATGTATGCTCACATAAGTTAACAATGTTACGAATGTAATAATATGTAAAGATGGAAATCTTGTCAATTGACTCAAGCATGGTTGGCATAATGTTAAACCAGTAAGACCTCATTATAAGGGTAAACCGGTCATAAATTCTAGTTGAGAAGTTTTAAGGCGGAAATGAGAACTTGGTAATGTTAATGAAAGGTATGGAAAGAATATTAGTTGAGATGTTAGCTAAAGACATTTTGTAAATATGTTCGAATTGAAAGTAAGTACAACGCGTACTACAATACTCATATACAATAAGTACTAAGTGTGATTAACTTTAAAATGTCAAAACGTAGAAGTCAGTAAATAATAATTATTTACAAATTTTGGAAATATTACGTGAGAAATGCAACGTGTAATGTAGGATGCTCATTAGTAAGAGACATGCTAGAGAACGTAGGTGAATTAACACCAAATATGGTGAACGAACAAATGGAAATGGTATATTAAGGGATGGTCATGTATTGACCGAAGCTCGAGAAAAACACGAGAATTATCTCACTTATGTTCGGTCAAGCTAGCAAAAAGGGGTCTAACGATTCTTAAAGGATCAGATCAATATAAGAAAGAAAGATAAGAATGAAAAGTTTAAGCTTACGACTGAATGTAAAATAAGCTTAAGAAAGAAGGGTGGGATCCGTAAGCAAACATGGATCAAACCAGTAAGAATGAAAGATAACAAATTAAAAGTTCGAATTCGTAAGTGAAGACGGATTAAACAAGTAAGAATAAAAACTAAGAACGAAACTCAAATGAGTCATACGGGTCAAATGGCGATCACCATTTGAACCCGGTATTTAATGTTCGATTTGTGAAGTTTATTACTTATAGGTGAGCATAATGTATGGGCATGCATTGTCACAATTTGGAAAGTATTAACCGTCGCAAAGTATGAATAACGAGTCAAGGGATTTGACCCGCGCCAGGTATGTATAAAAAGATTATATTTTTAATAGGAGCTTAGGGCTCGACTAGAGAATGATGTGTCAGAATAAGATAACTGATACACATACGTAAGAATGTATTTACAATTAGACTTCCGAAAAGTCAAACGAAGTAAATGAAGTCCTTGCAAGTATGCAAGTATAAGGTACGAACGTGTACCTCGATACGACCACATTAAGTAAGGGGGTGTTAGTCTGACCTTGAAAGGTCAAACTGCGAAAGTTGGCGAAATGACCAATAAAACGAAGGGATAGTATGTAAGAAATGGAATGTATGGTATGTTTTAGCATGTACGTAAGAAAATTGTGAAAGAGACAATAGGCAAACAAACACCATGTAGGACGTAATTATGAAAGGTTATGTGCTAACTATTTATTTATAGATAAATACGATGGAATTCTTAGTGAGATGATAGTAATAAAGCTAGTGGAAGGATGCTCACGAGTGGGAGCATATTTCGTGAATGAATGAGACCAATTCTGGTACGGAAGGTACATATAAAGAAATGGATCGATCCGGCACACGGATAACTGATTTATGCAATGAAGGCGAGGTTAGTGAAATATTTAATTCTTGATTAATGATTAAGAATCCGTAGATTTATTTGTAACTGTGAACAAAATGAATGGTAGGATAATTATGGTATGGTATACAATAATCGACTTGTAACGATCAGCGTGAGAAGGTATGAATGTCATTAAGAGGGAGATCTAAAGGCCTTAAATGAAAATTTGAACTGATTTGGTTAAATGCCCGTGTGGTGCTCGTACACAACATACCTGGTTGCTATCATAAGTAGTTTATGCAAGGAGCTAATAATAAAGTGTTGCGAAGGATTAAATTTGAGGCTAAACTCAAACTTGTAATTAGTTCAAGTGACGGTAGTAACCGTAGAATGATGCTTTATACTCGTATTACGTATGAAAAAGTAATTAGGAAGTGGGTAGCTTTGTATCAGTACCACTAAGTCGTTAAATGTTTATAGTATACGTATAATGTTATCCTAAGCCCTTATATGAAAAAGAAAGTAATTAGAAGAACGTTAGTAATGGGATAATGGGGTTTGCTCATGATTACAATAATGAATTATATCGTGCATGATTCGTGAGTGGGATGAAATAAATCGATTAATTTATATTAGTAGATGTATGAATATGTTACGCTTAATTAGAAAAATAGAAACAAGCCATAAGCATAAGCTTGTACGACCAATAGTATACATTGAAATAAATTTCAAGGAACGAAGTGCTAGTGATGATGTATGCTAGGAACTAGCATTATAAAATGAAAACGACACTAATAAGAGCTCTGGATCAGAGTCTGACTTATATGTGATTATGAAAGTAATTTATTTAAGTTAAGAATGTAGGGACAATGCACATAAATATGTTTATGCATGAATGAAACTTTTGCCAAGACCCCGAATGCATTTATGTTGTAGTAAGCTTGTGAATGAATAGATGAAAAATTAAGAGTATAATTGATCTAATTTGTTATGTGTCCAGGTTTCGGGGACGAAACCTCTTTTAAGGGGGGTAGAATTGTAACACCCCAAAAATGTTTAGTATGAAAATAAGCAAAAATAAATAAAGAACTTAACGTAGTTAATGAAACATGGCAAAATGGTAGTTAAGTTATGGGATAGCTTAAATTTAAACACACTTTAAAAGTGGGAGGGTTCAATGTGTAAAATTGTGAAATAAATAAGAAATAAAAAAAATGAATTGTGGGTGAAGCGTGGGTGTGCGACGCTGGGAATGATCAGGAAGGGTAAACCCCTTTTTCTTCTCTAGTTCCTCAAATCTCTAACAAATTGAAGGTGTTTCTGGGCATAAATCGAATGCATGTGACCAAATTCTCAACCATCTAAGGGTTTCCTACATAGGGTAAGTCAGATTATGCGATTTGATAGACTTTCATGAACTAGGGTTTAATCAATTCATGAAAATTGGAGAAATCGAGCCTGTGTATGAATTAGAAACATCATTAGAGGATGTTTTATGCTTGGAATTCGTTTGTAATGATGGTTTGAAGGAAAACCCATTTGTTCTAATAGTATGATAGTTTTGAAGTTAAATAAATTGAGTAGTTTTGATTGATGAATGTTTATGTATTAGGATATTGATGAATTGTTATGATTGTAGAATGATTAAGATATGTGAATTTAGTTGATTAAAAGAGTTGTGAATTTTGCTAGTGAAATCGTGCATGGGATACATGTACATAAGGCTTAAAATGTTGTTGCACACCATGTGTTCGTTAAAATGCCTCAGTGAAAAACTATGTGATTTTGAATCTATTGAAAGTATTGAATTTGCATAGGGAAAATGTAGTATTTGATACATTGCAAAATATGAAATGGAACGTGATTGATGTGTGAATGTGATTATTATGTAGTGAATGAAATAATCTAAATTAGAATGAATTATGTGTAGGAGTGAAAGAAGAAGGAGCTAATTCCGGTTCGCAACAAAAGGCTCAAGAACCAGGTAAGTTTGATTTACTTACAAGTTTATGTAATGTTAATAGTTGTTCAATTATCATTACAAATCCATGTTTATTGCTAGTCTTAAAACCCATTAGTTTCTAGTTGAATTTATAAAAGGTATGTTATTATGCACACTAACTCCTATTAGTAAATTATTGTTCATGCCAAAACCATATTTGATATTTGTGTTAGTTCAATAGCAAATGGTTAAATCTGTTTGAATGATTTAAATAAACCGTAAAATTGTAAATGAATATTTGTTATGACCGTTCTTTATGGGATAACCAGGTAATGAGAAAGTAAGCCTAAAAGGAAAAGAATTCGTTCGTTGTAAACGAACCGAAGGAAAGTTTGATCATGAATGATATTATCCGTTATTAACGGATAATTTACGAATGAAAGGAATTTAACTCGATCCATTATTCACGAGTTAGAGTATATGTAAATGTTATATACGAATGAAAGTGTCCGTCCCAACGGGACAAGTATGGCTTGATATATTTCAAGTTTTGAAGTTGTATGCTTTGACCCGTTTTATGGGGTGAGATAATGTGTGTATAAGATGAATGCATGAATGGGATTAAAGTTGTAATATTAGTTTAGAAGTGATGTAGCTAACGAGTTTTAAACTTGATGTTTGATGTAGGTAAATCCTTGACTTCATAGCTTGGCGACTCGGAAGGAACACACTCGATATCACGCCCATCTAGCGCTTCCGAAGATGTCACATTAGTATGGTCTTAGTTTTGGTCATATGTAATTTAACATATGTAATCTTTTTGGTGTCCTTGTGAATTGGGTAAAAACTTGGTTAATAAGTAGCTATTGTATTAAAACAACTTAAACATGTTGGTTTTGCTTTAGTTTATGAAAATGGGTCTTTTAAGTTAAGCGTCTTATTGTTAAGCAGGAAATTGTCTATCTTACGAATGGGTCATGCCCAATTTTTGCAAAAAATTCATATGCTTTTATAGTCTTTTAAAAAGGGTAAGGATTAGGGCGTTATAGATCACTGTCCTATCATTTTAGAGCTCGTTAATCTGAATTTTGGTGCTCTGCCTTTCCGGATCTTCAGCTCCTGGATTGGTAAACCGGGTTTTGAGGAGTCGGTTCGGGCAGCGGTGGAGGATTTTGTGCCGTTCGAACCGCTGGATTCTAGTTTAATGGCAAAGTTTGCTCGCATAAGAACTGGTGTCAACGGTTGGAGGGACGAATTTTTAGCAAAAGAAAAAGAAAGTGTTAGTCTGGCCGTAGCTGAATTGGAACAATTGGAAGTGGAAAGGGAATCAAGGGACCTTTCTGAAGAGGAAGAATGGATTATGGCTAGGGTTGTAAACGAACCGAACGTTCAGCGAACTGTTTGTGAACCGTTCGGTGGGAAGTTTGTTTATGTTCGTTCGATTAGCTTAACGAACGAACACAAACAAAAAGTTTCGTTTGATTAGCTTAGCAAACGAACAGGAACAAAGGTCTCGTTCGTTCGACTGTGTTCGTGAACGTTCGTTCATGTTTGTTCGTTTACATTCATTTTTGTTCATTTGATTATTTTAAAAAAATAATAGCTAATAAACCTATTATCTAAACATATTGAAACCTTGTTTTTTTAAGTTAGCTAAAATTATGTCTAAGTTAGTTAAACTTTGAATAATTATGTCTAGGTTAGTTAACTCCATTCATCGTTTGCTGATTGTGGTAAGCTTCTTGTGTGTTTGATTTATCATCTAATGGTTGCATTTAATTGATCATGTCTATGTTTTTATTTTATTTTTTTTCAAGTTAAATGTTCGTTTACTTTCGTTTTATTCGCCTGTGTTCGTTTTTGTTCGAGACCAGTGTTCACGAACTGTTCGTGAACAACTGATTTTCCTTAACGAATGAACACGAACATAAACTTATGTTCGGTATGCGTTCATGAACAGTTCGCGAACACGTTAATTTCCTTAACGAACGAACACAAACATGGCCTTGTTCGTGTTCGTTCGGTTCGATTACAGCCCTAATTATGGCTGAGAATAGGAAGGTTATCAAAGACGTGGAATATAGAAAAAAATTCAGACCTCATCCAGAGATCTAGTTCCAGGTGGCATCGGAAGGAGACGAAAACTCTAAATACTTTCACGCTTTGATTAACAATAGAAAGGCGTCGAACTCCATACATGGTCTCAACATTAATGGGGAGTGGTTCACAAAGCCGTCTAGAATAAAAAAGGAGATCTTCTCGTTCTTCCGGGATAAATTCAAGGACGCCATCCTGAACAGGCCGGATCTTTTTAGCGACAATTTCAAAAAACTCTCAGACGCTAAGAGTAATATGTTGGTGGAACCTTTTTCGGCTTAAGAGATAAAGGAAGCAGTGTTTGAATGTGGAGAAGATCGGGCTCCGGGTCCGGATGGAATGAATTTTTGTTTTATGAGACACTTTTGGGACTTAATCGAAGAAGATTTTGAGATTTTTTTCTTTTCTGAATTTCATTCCAAAGGAGAGATCTCTAATGGAAGTGCTTCTTCGTTTATTACGCTCATTCCTAAGGTTAAGGACCCGGTTTCTCTCAATAACTATAGACCTATCAATCTGGTAGGTGTTATAAGTAAGGTGATATCAAAAGTCATTGCTAACCGGATGAGTAAAGTGTTGGACGGGGTGATTTCGGAGTATCAATCGGCTTTCCTTTCGGGTAGATATATATTTTGGACGGTCCCCTTATCATCAATGAGCTTGTTACATGGATCAAGAAAAGGAATTCGAAGGCTTTCTTCTTAAAGTTAGACTTTGAAAAAGCTTACGACAATGTTAGGTGGACTTTCCTTATTAATGTTCTCCTCCAAATGGGCTTTCCGGCTATATGGTGCTCTTAGATCTCGGGCATCTTACGATCGGCTAAGTCTTCCGTCCTGGTGAACGGGGCTCCCACTTTCCAAATTAAGTGTGAAAACGGCTTGAGGCAAGGTGACCCGCTCTCCCCGTTTCTATTCTTAGTGGTTATGGAGGCGCTTTCGTGCATGGTTATCCGTGCAAGGGAGGCAGGGTTATCCGCTCTCCCCGTTTCTATTCTTAGTGGTTATGGTCCCGTCATCACTCACCTTCTTTATGCGGATGACGCGATAATGGTTGGGGAGTGGTCCAAGGAAGAAGTTGAGAATGTCATCAGAACTCTTCGGTGCTTTTATGTTAGTTCGGGTCTAAAAATTAACATGAAAAAAGTCCAACTTATTCGGTATTGGAGTCAATTCGGAGGAAGTTGGGAACATGGCCAATGAGGTTGGCTGCAAGCCGAAGATGTGCACAAAATGCAACATATAAATTACATCAATTGTGGCATAAAACTAACCCTTTTTTAGTACTAATGTTGGAAAAAGTGTGTTTTTGTCTTCCTTTTGTATTTTCAGGATTAAATGTGCTCAAATCAACAAAAGAAACAAAACGGCGGCTAAATCTAACAAAAATACAAGAAAAGGAACAAACGTGGCATGCCCGACCCCCTCGACAGCATCTTCCCAAGCAAAAACAAGAGAACAGAAGGCTGAACACGCCCCGTGCTCAATGAGCACGGGGGCGTGCTCAAGTGTCAGCAGAAAAGACAGCTGTAGAAGCTTCTATCGCCCACCACGGGGCCGTGCTCAGTGGACACGGGGTCGTGGTCAACTCTATGATTCGTAGAATCTAGGGAAATCTTGATAGTACAGATACGCTTCTGCACATGGGGTCGTGCTCAACGGACACGGGGGCGTGGTCAACTAATGCAGACAAACTGCAATTAATGAAGAAAGAGAAGGAGAATGGACACGGGGCCGTGCCCAATGGACACGGGGCCGTGCCCAACGGACACGGAGCCGTGCCCGAGCTGCTGTTCAGGCTATAAATAGGGGTGCTTGGCACATTTGCAAACCATCCCTTGGCACACCACCTCTCTCACACTTCACCCACCATCCACCACCATCACAATACCATCATCCACCACCATCATCCATCATCCATTATAGAGTGTGTGAGTCGTCTGCGGATCCATGATTGATCGTAAGAGTTCTTGACAACCAAAGGCCATGATTGCCTAAGTCTCTTACATCACTTGGTGAAGACAAGTGTTTAGTGTAATACTTTTTATTTTTAATCTTTTCGCACTTTTTATTTGGTTATGTATTAATGACTTTAATAACTAGTTTCTTATGTTGAAGGTGATTCTTCCTTATCGTTTGTCCGTGGTGTCTTGGCATTATTTTACTATCTATATAAAATAAAAGATTTTCACCATTCATATCTCCACGGTCTATATGGAGATATGTTGGCTACCTGGTCGGGGGTTAAGGGAACGGTTTGGTAAGAGTCTTGCCATTGTTCAATGTATAGATCCTGCAAAGGACCTGGGTCAAATTTAGGAGGACCTCCTTCAATACCTACCGATATTGGATGGCGGGGGTCCAAACTCTTTGATCCCCTCATAAGTAAGTTACTATTAAAACTTTAACCCGGCTACTTAGGACTGTATCCCTGCTGACTCAGACTACTTAGCCGAGGGTAACGTCACCTTCAAAAGAGGGGCCTACCACAATATGCATTAATAACTTAATTAATTATCTTTCAATAATCCGACCCTTTAGGATTGTATCCTTGCTGACTCAAACTACTGGGCTGAGGGTAACGTCACCTTCAAAAGAGGGGCCTACTACAATAACTAAGATAACCTCTTAAAAAGTGCAAAAGTGCGGAAATAATCAAAGGTTACACTACACACGAGTCGGATCCAAGTGATTCATCTTGTCTATATGTTTTTACTTTTATTTTATTTTTCAACATTTTAGTTAGTTTTATTTTTCTAGTTTAAAAACCTTTTTTCTAACTTTTGATTTGATTAGACGTTGAGGATAAACCGGTACTAAAAGCTCTTGTGTCCTTGGACGACCTCGGTATCTTACCAATACTATACTACGCTCACGATGGGTGCACTTGCCCATATGTGTGTTAAGTGTTAGTAAATATCGTGTTTTATAAATGTAAAACTTGGCTAAAAAGTGTAAAAGGGCTTAAAATATACATTTAAAATCTATTACACTACACGCACATCAAGTTTTTAGCGCCGCTGCCGGGGACACAAGGGTTTTAAGAAAGTTAGTAATCAACGGCCTAATCGTTTTTTTTCTAATTTTTCTGTTTTTTTAGGATCTTCTTAGATTTTTCAGTTTCTGCAGAGCTCAGCACGGGCTGTGCCTGGTCGGACACGGGCCGTGCCCCGCATTGTTACTGGCAGTTTTTTATTTTTCGAGTTACCGAGAGTTGAGCACGGGGCCGTGTCGGTTGATGTGCACAAAATGCAACATATAAATTACATCAATTGTGGCATAAAACTAACCCTTTTTAGTGCTAATGTTGGAAAAAGTGTGCTTCTGTCTTCCTTTTGTATTTTCAGGATTAAATGAGCTCAAAGTAACAAAAGAAGCAAAAAGACAGCTAAATCTAACATAAATACAAGAAAAGGAACAAAAGTAGCATGCCCGACCTCCCGACAGCATCTCCCCAAGCAAAACAAAGAAGACAGAAGACTGAACACGCCCCGTGCTCAGTGAGCACGGGGCCGTGCCCAAGTAGCAGCAGAAAAGACAAACTCATAGAAGCTTCTACTGCCCACCACGGGGCCGTGCCCAGCGGAAACGGGGGCATAGTCAACTTCCTGCAGGCGCATTTATTGGAATTGCGAATTGCAATTAATGAAGAGAGAGATTTGGATGGACACGGGGCCGTGCCCGAGCTTCTGTTCAGCCTATAAATAGGAGTGTTTGGAGCTCTTGCAACTTATCCCTTGGCACACCACCTCTTTCACACTTCACCCACCACCCACCACCACCATAACACCATCATCCACCACCATCATCCATTGTCCATCATAGAGTGTGTGAGTCATCTCGGGATCCAAGATTGATCGTAAGAGTTCCTGACAATCAAAGGCCATGTTTGCCTAAGTCTCTTACATCACTTGATGAAGACAAGTGTCTAGTGTAATACTTTTTATTTTTAATCTTTTGCACTTTTTAATTGGTTTTGTATTAATGACTTTAATTACTAGTTTCTTATGTTGAAGGTGATTCTTCCTTATCGTTTATCCATGGTGTCTTGACATTATTTTACTGTCTATATAAAATAAAAGATTTTCACCATTCATATCTCCACGGTCTATATGGAGGTATGTTGGTTACCTGGTCGAGGGTTAAGGGAACGGTTTGGTAAGAGTCTTGCCATTGTTCAGTGTATAGATCCTGCAAAGGACCTGGGTCAAATTTAGTAGGATCTCCTTCAATACCCAAAAGGTATTGGATGGCGGGGGTCCAAAATCTTTGATCCCCTCATAAGTTAAACTACTATTAAAACTTTAACCCAACTACTTAGGATTGTATCCCTGCTGACTCAGACTACTTAGCTGAGGGTAACGTCGCCTTCAAAAGAGGGGCCTACCACATTATGCATTAATAACTTAATTAATTATCGTTCAATAATATGACCCTTTAAGATTGTATCCTTGCTGACTCAAACTACTGGGTTGAGGGTAACGTCGCCTTCAAAAGAGGGGCCTACTACAATAACTAAGATAATCTCTTAAACAAGTGCAAAAGTGCGAAAATAATCAAAGGTTACACTACACACGAGTCGGATCCAAGTGATTCATCTTGTCTATCTGTTTTTTTTATTTTTTTTCAGCATTTAGTTAGTTTTATTTTCTTAGTTTAAAAAAAAAACCTTTTTCTAACATTTTGATTTGATTAGACGTTGAGGATAAATCGGTACTAAAAGCTCTCGTGTTCTTGGAGGACCTTGGTTTGGATGCGGGGATCATTTATCCCGTTTCGGACAGTGCATGGGTAAGTCCGACTCAGGTAGTGCCTAAAAAGTCTGGCATCCAGGTAATAAAAGATGAACAAGGTGATCAAATTGCCACCCGCCCGGTCACCGGGTGGCGAGTTTGCATTGATTATAGAAAACTAAATGTTGCTACCTCCAAAGACCATTTCCCGTTACCCTTCATTGACCAAATAATTGAAAAACTTTCCGGTAAAAAATACTACTGTTTTTTGGATGGGTATTCGGGTTATAACCAAATTGCTATTCACCTGGATGACCAACACAAAACCACGTTTACATGTCCATATGGTACATTTGCTTTTCGGCGAATGCCATTTGGATTATGTAACGCCCCAGCCACATTCCAAAGATGTATGATGAGTATATTTTCGGACATGGTCGGGGAATTTCTTGAAGTGTTTATGGATAATTTTTTCATCTTTGGCCCAAGTTTTGATTCTTGTCTCGATGAGTTAGAAAAAGTTTTAAAAAGGCGTGTTGAGACAAATTTGGTGCTAAGTTGGGAAAAGAGCCATTTTATGGTTCAAGAGGGTATTGTATTGGGGCACGTGATATCGGACCGGGGAATGGAGGTAGACAAAGCAAAAATTCAGGTAATTTCGTCTCTACCCCCACCAAAGAATGTTAAGGGGGTGAGATCATTTTTGGGACACGCGGGGTTCTATAGAAGGTTTATTAAGGGTTTTAGTGTAAGTACAAAACCTTTATGTAACTTATTGTTGAAAGATGTTCCATTTGATTTTACTAACGAATGTTTGCAAGCATTTCATGTGTTGAAGGAACAGTTGGTGAAGGGTCCTATCTTGCAACCACCGGATTGGTCAAAGCCGTTTGAAATTATGTGTGATGCTAGCGACACGACCATTCTAGCAGTTTTGGGTCAAAGGGTAGATAAGAAGCCGGTGGTGATCTATTATGCAAGTAAAACTTCATCTGAGGCGCAACTAAATTACACCACAACAGAGAAAGAATTATTAGCGGTGGTGTATGCCTTAGACAAGTTTAGATCTTACATTTGGGGGAGCAAGGTGATCGTGTATTCGGATAATAGTGTGGTCCGATACTTAATGGAAAAGAAGGATGTAAAGCCCCGGTTGATTCGTTGGGTGCTTTTGTTGTAGGAACTCGATCTCGAGATTCGGGACAAAAAGGGGTGTGAAAATGTTGTAGCGGATCATTTGTCCCGGATCCCATTGGAAGGTGTTGATGACCCGAGTGAGATTAATGAACGGTTTCCCGATGAGCAATTGTTGGCCGTTTCTACTTTTGTTGCACCTTGGTATGCCCACTACGTGAACTATTTGGCCAAGGGTGCAATTCTGAATCACTGGAAGAAGAAGAGACGACGACAATTCTTGAGTCAAGTTAAACAATATATATGGGATGAACCGGATTTGCAAAATCGTACCCGATCAAGTGATAAGAAGATGTGTTCCCGAAACTGAAGTACTAGAGATTTTGACCCATGCTCATTCTTGGCATGTGGAGGGCATTTTAGTGGGAACAAGACGGGTTATCGGGTGTTGTCTTGTGGGTTTTATTGGCCCACGATTTTCAAGGATTCCTGCGAGTATGCTCGAAATTGCATAAATTGTCAAAGAGTGGGAAGCATTTCGAAGCGGGATGAAATGCCTTTACAACCAATCTTGGTGGTTGAGGTGTTTGATGTTTGGGGAATAGACTTCATGGGTCCTTTCCAAACTCAAATGGGATTTTGTATATATTGGTTGCGGTTGATTACGTTTCAAAATGGATTGAAGCTATCGCTACGAGGACCAACGATCACTCCGTTGTATGTAAGTTTGTGCAATCCAATATTTTTGCTCGATTCGGTGTGCCTAGGGTGATAATAAGTGATGGCGGTTCACATTTCAAGAACTTCAATTTTGGGAAATTGTTAAAAAGATACAATGTGAATCACCGTGTTTCTACACCGTACCATCCGCAAATAAGTGGACAAGTTGAAGTGTCCAACCGTCAAATTAAAGAGATTCTAATGAAGATGGTAAGAACGGATAAAAAAGATTGGTCAACCAAACATGATGATGCGTTGTGGGCTTATCGAACGGCTTACAAAACTCCACTTGATACAACTCCGTATCGAATGGTGTATGGAAAAGGATGTCATTTGCCTATGGAGTTAGCACATCGGGCATATTGGGGCGATTAAAACGGTGAATGCAAACTATGACGAAGCGGGTCGGGTGCGAAAGCTACAATTTAATGAGATTGAGGAGATACGGGATCAAGCCTACGAGTGTGCATCGGCATACAAAGACAAGCTGAAGAAAGTTCATGATGCAAAAATAAAGAAAAAGAACTTCGAAGTGGGTCAAAAGGTGTGGTTGTATAATTCAAGGTTGAAGATGTTCGCGGGAAAACTCAAGAGCAAGTGGATGGGTCCTTATGTCATCCGAAGAGTGGGGAGATTTGGTGATGTCGATATTCAAGACGAACAAACCAACAAGCAGCAAACGGTGAACAGACATCGGCTCAAACCATATTTGGAAGGTAACGACATCAACAATCTAGAGCTTGATAAAGTGGGTTACATTCTACGCCCATTGGATGACGAAGAAACTTGAAAGAGGCCCAGGTTTGGTGTTTGTACATATTTAGTTTAGTTTGTCTTGTTTGAATAAGTCCCGTTTAGAACCGGTGTGTGAAACAAGTGTGTGGATATCCGTGCAAATTTCTCGAACATACTGCTGAGGACAACACGGGTTTTTAACGGGGGGGGGGGGGGATTAATTTTCATGTTTTCGAAAATTATAAAAACAATAAAAATTATAAAGTTTAAAAAAAAAACTTTAAGTTGACATGTAATAAAAATGCCGGACCAGAGTCACCCAGTGATCGCCGTAAGTTACGGCATCTTGCCGTAGCTTATGGTGCCATGTGCATAAAAAAAAACCTTGCGGCGCCAAGGTACTGTCCTACGGCGCATGTTTTGGACCCAGACCTTGCCGTAACCTACGGCAGGTGCCGTAGGTTACGGCACCGAGTGAAAAGATGGGGGCAGACCTATCGACGTTTTTATATAAAAAAATTATAGATAATAATAATAAAACCGGAAATATAATAATAATAATAATAATAATAATAATAATAATAATAATAATAATAATAATACTAATAATAATAATAATAATAATAATAATAATAATAATAATAATAATAATAATAATAATAATAATAATAATAATAACAATACTTTAAACAAAACCTCAATTCACCCTAACCACACAATCGATCAAAAACAACCCCAACCACATATCATATCTTTCTTCTCCATCTTCTTCTTTCTCTAAAAAACCCTAAACATCCATACCTTCAAAACTCCATAACTTCTTCAAAACCTGTCCGATTTTAGTGATTCCTGAGTCCATCTTGGGTGAAATTTCACAAGGAATCCAGATTTACACTTGTATTTCAAAGATTCCATCGTTTTTTGGGTCGGATTTAAGCATAGGGGTGCCGAAAATTTGGGGGTTTTTGTGGGTTTTTGTGTCAACTTCAAGAGCTTGTTGTTTTCATCTTCTACAACACGAAGGTATGCAATTTCACTTCATTTTTTTATGTACATTGAGGTATGTAAGTTTTCATTATGTTTTTGCTTACACACTTGCTTGTATGTGAAAAATGATAAGATATTGTTGAACCTTTGAATGTTTGGGTATGAGTGTATTTGATGTCTAGTAAAAAACTTTTGGAAAAAATTATGAATTATAAAAACATCATGCCGAATTTTTGTTTGAAAGAATGAATCTTTGGTTTTTGTACACTTATACCCATAACATAAAGCAAGTGTGGAGAAGATTGGGAAGTTTCACTAACTTGAATTGTTGTGTGGTTTGTTTGTGAATGTGTGTAGGTATGGTGAAGACAAAAGGTAAATCGGTTGCAAGTTCGTCTAAACAACCTCAAGTGGAAGAGGAGCAACCAAAGAGGAGGAGATTGACACGGGTTGGTGATCCGGACTCGGATTGGACATCCGGTTCGTTACTAGACCAACCCGCGGAATGGAGAGAGGATTTGTTCCATGAGCAAATGAACAACTTGAAGCAACGGGCTGAAGCATTTATTTGTGAAAAGGAGATCCGGGAGGTCAATTTCGGGCCGTCCGGGATAACGGACAAGTTTAAAGCATTGGGTTGGGGGCAGCTTTGAAGTGTTATGACGGTGAGGTGAAGAAGATGTATGACTCTCAGATTCAAGAATGGATAGCTTCACTTGAATGTCCTCCATTTAAGGCCCCAAAACAGATGAAGCTTGTTGAATGGTGTAACGAGGTTAAAGTTGAGATGTCTTATGATTCATTGCGTCGAATAGCGAAGTTTGAAGACCAACCATCCAATGAGTACATCTACCCAAGCCTCAAAGATCTCTATCACGAGCCCGACAAGCATCCTCAATGGCAGAATATGCTTGATTACCTTTTCCTTCCGGGTACGACACATGGGAAGTTGTATAGACAAAACTTAACAATGGAAGCAGAGTTGTTGTTGACATTGTGTATCTACAATGTCATCCCGAGGCGGGGTGACAAGATGGAGGTTCGGTTTCAAGAGCTGCCGATATTGTATATGATGATGCATGGTTCTCCCAAGGTTCCCTTCCGATTTCTAGTGTTGAACAACATCTGGTTGAGCAGAAATAGTGGAGAAAGAAAGATTGAGCCTCATTGCCGGTTGATCACGGCGTTGCTGAAGAAATATGGGGCAATTAAAGGTGATGAAAAAGGTTCTTACAAGAGGTTTAAACCATTTGACCTCAAGAATCTGGGTCCAGGTTGGGAGTATAAGGAATCGGAGAGGTATCATAAGCTGAAAACAGATGGGAGAAGATGGAGAGTCATAAAAGCGGATGCGAGACCGTTACGACCGGGCGAGGCCGATGAGCCCGAAATGACAGATGAGGAAGTTAGTGGTGACGACGACTACTGTTAAGACACGTTCATGGTTGATGCTCAGGTAGGGGGTGCCGGTCCAGCTGGGGTTCAGGGAGCCGGTGTGAAGTCTGGCTACGTGGGGAGTGCATTCGATTATGCAAAACAGGCCTACGATCCTTATTGGGCTCATTCGGGGAATATGGGCCAGATCATTGAACAGAGGCGACTCCCCACTTTTGGCGAATGGAGTGAACCAAACCAAATGCTCTTCGATCAACAAACTTTTATGGGTGCTAGCATGGAAAGAGCTCTCAAACAGAGCTACGACAATAACGAGCAATGGAACCGTGCTCATATGTATGCCCATGAGGAAGAAGTGAACAATCGCTACTTAGACGACCGCCAAAGACGCTTGCATGATCAGTGGCATGCAGGTCAACCACTTGAAGCGGACCCGCCAGGGGTGGACTATACCACACTGCCACCGTATGATGGTAGTGTGTCTTACCCCACCCCACCATTACATCATTCTCAGTGGGTGGACCCACACGCCATGAGTTATCAACAAGCGGGTCAAAGTGGTGATCAAGGAAGTAGCAGTAGCAGTGGGGCATTTGGCTTTGGCGAGTGGAATGATATGATGACATCCATCTTCGGGCCTCCGCAGCCGAAGTATTACTAGCCAGGTCGTATTCTGCTCCTTTGTATATTTGTGTATATTGTTATCTAGTATGTTTATGTTATGGTTGGGAGGTAGGGTGGTGTTTTGATGTTGATGTGTTCTTTTGGGATGTATTAGTGGTGGTGTGTTAGATTTTTCATAAAAATAAAAAAAAAATACAAAAAAAAGAAGTTTGGGGTTTGAGATGTAAAACTTGTGTTAATGTTGCTAGTATTAAGCGATCTTTCCCTCAAAACCATACATTGGGACAATGTATCCCAAGTGTGGGGATGGGGGGGATTTTTGAGGATTTTAAAATTTTTGTAAGCCAAGTGGAAAGTGTAAAAAGTCGAAAGCTTGATATTGTTCTACTTGACACATCGACACCTATTCCTAGTCTCTTCTTGGTGAGAATTTAAGCCACATATGATTGTTATAGATATTTCTTTGTTTGAGTGGCGGTGTGTGTATTGTGTTAATAGAACTTGTGTACGAATTCTTGTCAAATCCTAGAGTTAGCATGCTTTTGAGAATGATAGGGGACTTTTAGGTAGCCTCGTCTAGATGTGTGAGAGTGCGGGATTGGTGGGTTGGACCTCACTCTTTACATATATGAGCTTGCTATTGTGAGGGGTGGGGGTTTGGTCCTTAGAAAGCCATGTTTGAGCCTTAGACCCTTCGGTTGCGACCCAAACCTACTTCCTACAAAAATTTTACCTTTTGAGACGACCCGGTTTAGGAAATTTTGTATGTTATGTTGATATTCTTGCATATATAGTTGAAGTTTGATGGAAAAAAGAGAGAAAAATATGAAAAAAAATACAAAAAGAAGTACTTAGTCGCAATCGTAGTTGAGAATGTTGAAAAAGTTGTGTATATATTTGGTGTTTGCTTTGTTAGTAGTAGAAATAAAAAAAAAACCGGGTCAAATCAATTAGCTCTTTCATATGTACTCCACCATTTCCTACCCTTGCACCTAGCCCCATTACAACCCGTAAGTTCCTTTGATTCATAAGCATGCTAGATATTTGATAGGAGGAGACTCGATTTTTATACAAGCTTATTGTCACGCACACATACATACGCACTGAGAGATCTACCATTATATGCTAATATTTCTTGTCACCGAGAGTTTTGTGAGGGGTGTGTCTTGTGGTATGATTGAAAGTTAATAGAAGGATAGCACACTTTAGCTTGGTTTGCATGATTGATCGCTTGAGTGTTGAAAATGGTTTTTAAATGGGTTGCTTGGGACAAGCAACGGGTAAGTGTAGGGATGTGACGGTGGTCCATAGGACAACCCTTAAAAGGTTTAATACAATGCACATTCTACACTTATTTCGGTTAATTGCTTGAACTTGGTAATCACTAGAAGATTTGATGTGCATGTGTTATAATGCTCAAAATGCGAGTTTTAGGAGGCACGAATGGATGCTAGAAGTTGGGGAATCAAAGATTTGAAGAAAGCAAGTGTTGATGGAGAAACAAGGAAAAGAAACCCACTCAGCACCGTAACCTACGGTGCCCTGCCGTAGGTTACGGCCTTCATTTTTTCAAAACTCTTTGCCGTAGCTCAGTATAAGACTGCCGTAAGACTTATATTGGCACCGTAGCCTACGGCTGGTGCCGTAGGTTACAGCGCTCTGTTGACTTTCGGAACTTGGCTGACCGCCGTAAGCTACGGCGGGCGCCGCAGCTTACGGCGCCGACTGGGCTACACTTGTAACTCATGGCATTTATTGCCATTTTGATGATGTTTTATGGGTCTTGTCATGGGTATTCAGTTACACAATCATTGGCACCGAAAATTGGGAACATCTTGGGACCTTGGGCTTGAAGAACACTTTGCTAATCATTAGTTTATTGTCTTTTGATCTTGATGAACAATTATACTTTTGTTATGATGTTAGTTCGAGCCATGAGTGGCTAAACGCTTTGAGATCATCCTGGATTGAAGGTTTACTTTAGACTTTTCATGTTTGATTTCCTAATTTCTAGAATAACAATCTTTATCTGTATGGTTTGTTTGTTATGTTGTGTGATTGCTTGTTAGTAATTTGTTAATTCTTGCGTTGAACTAATTAGAAACCATACGTTCTTGGTGCTGTTGGCAATCGAGATATCATGGGTACAGTTAGGCTTGGGTAAGGATTGATTGATCATCGGGTAACAACCTCACGTTCTAGGAATCTGAGTATTAGTTCCCTTTCATCACTACAAGTAGTCACACATGAGCTATGTCTATGTAGTTCTTTCTAGTGGAATGATAACATGAATGTCAATTGAAACCGGAAATCTAGGATGGCCCTTTGTCCCCAATTTGTTCACAACCAAAACTTTTCTCTTGCAATTTAAGTAGTTAATTTAGTTTTAAAACCAATCCAATCAAATCAACTCTTGACTTTACTTTTAGTGCAATTAGTTTAATTCTAGTTAACTTCGATAAACCTTCAAATAACACATATTCCATAAACTCCCTGTGTTCGATACCCACTTGCCACTATCTATTTATTAGTAATTGGATTAAATTTGATTGTGACCACGACATCACGTCAAATATCCTCTTCATGCACACGAAGTTGATGATACCCAGAACGAAGATCGATCTTCGAAAAGCAAGTAGCACCCTGTAACTGGTCAAAGAGATCATCAATGCGAGGTAGGGGATATCGATTCTTGATGGTAAGCTTATTCAGCTCACGATAATCGATGCACATTCTGAAAGATCCATCCTTCTTTTTGACAAAAAGAACGGGAGCACCCCAAGGTGAAAAGCTAGGACGGATAAAACCTTTGTCAGAAAGCTCCTGAAGCTGCTTAGACAACTCTTGCATCTCAGACGGTGCAAGACGATATGGAGCTCTAGCAATAGGATTTGCACCAAGTATGAGATCAATACGGAACTCGACTTGGCGTGCTGGGGGTAATCCAGGTAACTCTTCAGGAAATAACTCCGGATAATCCCGAACAACAGGGATATATTGAATAGACTTACCTTTGCCTTTATCTGCTGTAACATTTGCCAAGAAGGCCACATAATTCTTTCGCAGATACTTCCGAGCTTGATAACAAGACATAAGCTTAAGGCTACTAGTAGGTTTCTCACCACGAACCTGTAGAATCTCACCTGACGAAAGCGGCACACGAACGATCTTCTCAAAACAAACTACCTCCGCGTGATGCTTGGCTAACCAATCCATACCCACAATAATGTCAAAGCTTCCAAGATGCATTGGCGTGAGGTCAATAGGAAAAAGATGGTCGTTAAGGTTCAACTGGCAGTTGCGAAGAACCGAATCAAGAACAACGGATTCTCCACTAGCAACTTCTACTGTCAAAGGCTTACCTAGTTTCGTTCTAGACACGCGAAGCAAAGGCTCAAAAGATAACGACACAAAACTCTTATCGGCCCCTGAATCAAAAAGAATAGATGCAGGTTGATTATTAACAAAGAACGTACCGTTCACCACTTCATTGTCTGCTTGCGCCTCAACAACATTCATGTTAAAAGCTCGCCCTCGAGCCTGAGCCTGAACCGGATTTGCATTCACCAATCTTGGACATTGGTCACGGTAGTGGGTCAGATCCCCACAGTTATAACAAGAGCCTGGTGGGTAGTGAGGTCGTGCAGCTTGACCTTGTTGCTGAGTAACTTGTTGGGCTTGGTTCTGCACTGCCCGATTCTGATTAGCAGGGATGCGACATGTAGCAGCAAGATGACCGGGTCTTCCACAGTTAGTGCAATGACGACACTGGAGATGTGGTAGGTGATGCCCGTTACACCTATCGCACAAAGGTGCATTGCCAAGATAAGGTCTTTTCGCGAGTGGTTGCGTAGGCTGATTTGGTGCAGATTGAGCCTGTGCAGTAACGACGTAGTTTTGGGAAGCCTTTCGCTTCCTTGAACCCTTTACAGAACCCGCATCGCTACCCTGCTTGTTTTTATCTTTCTTGCTATCCTTTTTATCAGACGCCAGCTTCTTACCCTTCTTGTCACCCTTTTTGTGCAGCTTCCCCTTTCGAACCTGTGACTCAGTCAAAGTCGCAGATCGCTCGATTGCCTGACGGACTGTGGTAGGGTTACTACCAGTAATAATGTCTTGTATGGAGTCAGGTAGGCCATCGATGTACCTCTCGATAGCCTTCTCGAGTGGGGTAACCATTGTTGGGCATAACAAACTCAGCTCCTCATACCTGTCAATATATGCCCGGTGCTCGCCACTATCTTGTTTCAGATCATTAAACTCTCTTTCCAAAGCTCGCAGTTCATGACGAGGACAAAACTGCCTCATCATAAGAGCTCTGAGTTCAGCCCATGTTTGTGCTAAAGCAACTTCAGCACCACGATCTCTCATTACCCCATTCCACCATGTCAAAGCCCTCTTCTGAAATACGCTTGAAGCAAACTCGACCTTCCGATTCTCAGGACACAGAACGTGACGAAATGTACTCTCAAAGCTCTCGAACCATTGAAGGAGCCCAGTTGCCCCCTCAGAACCACTGAACTTGAGTGGTTTATCCGAATTAAAACTCTTGAAGTTACATGGAGCGTTCTGATTGTTATTGGCTTGGTTCACCTAAGCTATAATGTTTGGGAGTGCGGAAGCCATGTGCTGTGCCAGAATATCTGCCATTTCGGCATTAGATAACGGGTTTTCACGTCGAGGAGGCATGCTAAAAAGAGGAAACATGAGAGGAAACGAGTGAGATGATTGGTGAAAAGAATGAGATGAAACAAAATCAACAAAAGCAAAGATGGTGGTCATTCGTCCGTATCACAAAGCAAACAAACGACACACAGTGACTAATCAAAGTAAATGGGTCAAAAATAATGCTTAGCGAAGACATGCTCGCCTATAAGTGAACACTCACCCCAAGAGTTCCAAGGTAAGAGTGACTGGTCCGATTATGTGGATTTGTACGAACACTCTAGCCTTAGACAGAAAACCCAGGGTACAGGCATTCACTCTTCCAGTTTGCACATGTTCACACGATTTAGAACCCAAAACTTTGACGAGATTTTGAAAATTTGGAAGGTACAAGGCCAAAATCAAACTGGAAGGGTTCAAAACCATATAATAAATTATTTAAAAACAGAAGATTGTTTTTCAAAAATCGTTTTAGAAAATTGGGTTCTTGTTTTGGTGATCACCTAAGGATAGGTGAAGTGCATGTTTTAAGATCTAAACACAAGATAACTTGTGTTGGGGTCCTAGAAAGGTTATAGTCTAGGTCAAAGCATTACTAATAACCTAATTCCCTATAACCATTGGCTCTGATACCAACTGTTATGTCACACCCCGACCACGTAAAACATCAAATCGTGGCGGAAACATCGGGGAGTGTTGTAACAGAATTATTGTTCCACAACCATGGTAATTTAAATTACATTTTATTCGATAACCAAATGTGGAATACATTGTCTTAAAACTAGTTCTATCTTCATTTTAAGTCTCTAAGGCACAAGTCCGCCCTGGTGTCACGATCTTCCTAAGTAACAACTCCTGAAAACACATGTGAAAATAGGTACGTCAGCATAAAAATGCCCATGAGTTACATAGGTTTTATGAAAATAGGATTCATGACTTAGTTTTAAAGAAATGTTAAATGAAAATTTGTCATGGATCTTGTTAAGTGTTTTCTTTCGTAAATCATATGAGAAAGCGATAATAAATCAGATGATATGTATATTTAAAAGAATAATGTATGGTTAAATAGATAACCAAGTAAAATAAGTTGTATAAACATACTGTTTTATAAAACAAAGTCTTGTGAAAAATATGTTATTTGTGTAAAATGTATAAGTTCAAATTGAAATGATTCAAATAACGCTACATTATGTAGTATCACACAGGCACTTATATATAGAAAGTACCAGCGGCGTATCCACCATGCTTGTATTATATTACACATGTATCATTACTTAAATCACTTAAACAAACCACCAATGTATAAAGTTCATGTTTAAACCAATTGTCAAAAGTTCTTGTATAAACCATGTCAAATGATACAAGTCAAAATGTAGTCATGTAATGTGTAACAAATGTTATGTATGGTAATTAAAGTGTAATCACTTAAACCAAATGTAAAAATGTACAAAACAAAGTGTTTTTGGAATATATCAAAAAGTTGTGTTTTGCAAAGTAAATGCATGTTTTACTGATACAAACATTTATGCGGTAAGTTAAACGCATACATTCAAGCCTTGAGACAGAAGGAAAACCCTAAGTAAAGGTTATCAAAAGAATGTTTTCGGATTCAGTCATTCCTTTCATCCAAACAAACCTAGGATGTCAGGAACAGGATTTGTCAAGTCCTATGAACGTATCTAAGTCCCGTTTGTACAAATTAAATGTTATACCAAATGTAAACATGTTGTATGAAAACAATGTACTAAGTATGCTAAGTTAACATACAAAGTAGAAAAGTCATGTAAATCAGTGTGCTAGCATGCTCAATCAACATACATAGCAAAACATATATGAAATCATGTACTATAAGTGTACTAATGAACATAGCAAGTATATGATGTGAAAACATGAAATCACGAAAGTAATAAGTAGGCACATGTGTTTCACCCCAAAACGTTTGAAAAACAGTAAAAGAGGGGTCTCTGTACTGATGCGTGTTAGTGTATATATGTTTTAGATATATATTTTAAGCCCTTTTTACACTTTAGCCAAGTTTTAAATTTATAAAACACGATATCTACTAACACTAAACACACATATGGGCAAGTGCACCCATCGTGGACGTAGTATAGTGTTGGTAAGATACCGAGGTCGTCCAAGGACACAAGTGCTTTTAATACCGGTTTATCCTCAACGTCTAATCAAATCAAAATGCTAGAAAAAGATTTTTAAACTAAGAAACTAAAACTAACTAAATGCTGAAAAATAAAAACAGATAGACAAGATGAATCACTTGGATCCGACTCGTGTGTTAGTATAACCTTTGATTATTTTCGCACTTTTGCACTTGTTTAAGAGATTATCTTAGTTATTGTAGTAGGCCCCTCTTTTGAAGGCAACGTTACCCTCAACCCAGTAGTTTGAGTCAGCAAGGATACAATCCTAATGGGTCAGATTATTGAAGGAGGTCCTACTAAATTTGAAGGAGGTCCTACTAAATTTGACCCAGGTCCCTTGCAGGACCTCTAAACGCTGAACAAGGGCAAGACCCTTACCAAACCGTTCCCTTAACCCCTGACCAGGTAGCCAACATACCTCCATATAGACCGTGGAGATATGAATGGTGAAAATCTTTTACTTTATATAGACAGTAAAATAATGCCAAGACACCACGGACAAACGATAAGGAAGAATCACCTTCAACATAAGAAACTAGTTATTAAAGTCATTAATACAAAACCAATTAAGAAGTGCAAAAGATTAAAAATAAAAAGTATTATACTAAACACTTGTCTTCACCAAGTGATGTAAGAGACTTAGGCAAACATAGCCTTGATTGTCAAGAACTCTTACGATCAATCTTGGATCCCTAGACGACTCACACACTCTATGATGGACATTGGATGATGGTGGTGGATGATGGTGTTGTGATGGTGGTGGGTGGTGGATGAAGTGTCAGAGAGGTGGTATGCCAAGGGATGAGTTGCAATGTATCCAAGCACTCCTATTTATAGGCTGAACAGAAGCCTGGGCACGGCCCCGTGCCCGTCTGACACTATCTCTCTTCATTAATTGTAATTCGCAATTACAATTAATGCGCCTGCAGTACTTTGGGCACGCCCCCGTGTTCACTAGGCACGGCCCCGTGGTGAGCAATAGAAGCTTCTACAAGTTTGTCTTTTCTGCTGCTTCTTGGGCATGGCCCCGTGCTCGCTGAGCACGGGGCGTGTTCAGTCTTCTGTCTTCTCTGTTTTGCTTGGGAGGATGCTGTCGAGGGGTCGGGCAATACACTTTTGTTCCTTTTCTTGTATTTAAGTTAGATTTAGCTGTCTTTTTGCTTCTTTTATTAATTTGAGCTCATTTAATCCTGAAAATACAAAAGGAAGACAAAAATACACTTTTTCCAACACCTTAAAAGGGGTTAGTTTTATGCCTCATTTGATGTAATTTGTATGTTGCATTTTACACACATCAAATATCCCCACACTTGAATCTTTGCTTGTCCTCAAGCAAAACTCTTTAATATATGGCTTACACTCCCAAATGGAATGGGTAGAAGAGAAGGTTTTGGGCTTGTCATAGAGTGTCGGGATTTTCCAAGATTGTTTAGGTTTTATTTTTATTTATTTACAATCCTATTCGTCATGATTTATTAAAAACTTTTTATAAGGTAAATTATTTATTAAGGCATAACATGCCTTTCTAAAATTCCATTTATATACAGGTTCACATACCTCACGGGGGAAATCACTCACACTCGGCCGAAGGTGTATTTTTAGTGAATCACTCGAGAGTAGCATGGAACTTATTCCTACCATAAGCTTGCCAAGCAATCAATCCTCCTCCTTTTTAACTTTATACCTTTGTAAATATCAAGAGGACTTTTTGGGTAAAGGGTTAGGCTTGGGCTAAAGGTGGGTAGTTGGGTTAGTAGAAAAGGGCGAAAGGCGTAAAAAGCGTCGGTTTTCGTAAAACATTTTGTTTTTGTGACTCTCTATTTTTAATGAAGTATTTATTCAAACAAGCTTTTGTTTGAGGAGCTTTGTTTGTTTATTTCCAACTTCATTGTAAAATATATTTTTATTTTTTTATTTTTTATTTATTTATTTATTTATTTTTTCGTAGTCACACGAAAACCGAGCTTGTAACTAAAATAAAAGGTAAAAATAAAAAGGGTTTTTGGTGGGTAAAAAGGGTTTTTGGGTTAAGAAATGAAAAGGTTTAGGCTCAAAGGGGTTAACTAGGGGGAATTTTTGGGTAGGTGAAAAAAATAAATGTAGGATCGTTTGGTGACCCGAACGAGTCGTTCAGAGGTGTTTTCGTCAAGTACAGGTGCGGAAAACAAGTAAATGACGTAGGAATAGCTTGTATATCACTTTAAACTCCTTTTTCTATTGATTTGACGATGAGTACAACCTGTTTTCGATCCGGCAGTACTTCGGTACGAAAATCAGGAACCGTTACAAATGAGATCGCTCTAAGGGTATTTATAGGCGACTGGAACCGCTTATTGGACAGGCCCAATAAGCGGTCCATATACATGTCATAAAAGCGGTCCACATGTTGACACATGAGCGGTCCACATCCTTGACACATAAGCGGCCCACTATCACCATGTACCTATGAGCGGTCCAAACCCTATAAACCTATACAATCTCACTATTTCTCGTATATTGTGCCCAGATCTAACATTTAAGACTAATGACTCGATACAAGACGTAATCAGCAGATGTAGTGCACCAACAGACTCCCCATCAGATGTTGATGGAGTCGACTATCGAGTCACACCATGCTGTATCTTCACATCTTCAGTCTTGATCAGTCTTCGAGCTTTTCTTTCTCTATTTACAGACTCCCCCTCTCGATTTACTGGTATTCACATCTTCAGTAACATCTTCAGGATCGTTGTCTGATCTACACAGGCCTTCAGAATCGAATAACCTGGCTCTAAAAACACTTTAATTCTCTTGATCAGATCTCTTGATTCCTGCACAATCTTAACCCAGAAATAAATTTTCTAGATTCATCACATATCAAAAACTTGTGCACCAACACATGACTCTCTCTCACTAATCTATGATGAACCACTTAAAGACGGTTAAAATTAACAAAAACAGTTAAATTTACACAAACACTCCCCCTCAAATACTGTTCATCATGTTTAGCAATCGGAATTTTGAAAATCAGTTTTCCAACATCAGTTGTCGAAAATCTTTTTGAATTTTTCAAAAAATTTATGCTAAAACACACACAAAATCTTTTTGGATTTTTTCAAAGAGAGAAAACAAAATGCAAAAATAAACTATTTACAAACAATATTTTTGTGAGTTCATGCAAGAGGATCATATCAGTTTGTGAAACAAATCACCAACACCGTTAAGCTTGATTTCATTATTAGCTTTAAACAATTTACCTAGATTGTCAGTATGTTTGTCCTCTTAAATTCTCAACACAAATTTCAATTGATTCAAGATACGAGATTAATGTTTTAGAAACTTAAACTTAATTGTGTATCACTCCACTTGAATATACTCCCGTATCCAGATCCCAAATATTCAGTCTTACAGGTGAGTATACCACAGCTGATATCCGTAAAGGGGTTAGTTGCGAAACCGTGAGAGCTCAGGTCAGAACTTCCGTTCAGCAGAGAGATGACGGCTCGACTTTTGGTGGGTCCCCTTTAGAGGATCTTTTTGCATTTCAACAGCAGCGACTATCAATTTTATTGTTTCATCAGCATGCTGAGGGCGGCTCTTTTTCAAGCATTAGCAGAAAGTATTATCCGGGGACTAGGTCAGTACTTCCATACAACAGAAGTCCCGGGATAATACCCCAGATATCACTGAGTATAAAGACCTAGTATCTCAGAATACGGGACCTTTCAAACAAGATTTCGGGGGTTACCCATATATCCAAGAATAGTTACCCACGAATCAAGCAAGTTTGATTTAAGTTTATATCTCGTTTCAATTTACTAGATGTGCGAAAATCTACTGACACATCCGCAGTAAGATTATTTAACACTTTTTAGACTTTACATTTCTTTAGCGTGCCGTGATAGTCCACTGATGTACTATCATTTCCTCTTTTTCGCAACAAAACTCATCTTTGAATTTTATCATGTATTTGGTTTTTTTCAAATTTTCAAATGTTTTTGGATTTTCTGAAATTTCCCTACTCTCCCTAAAATACAAACACATTTTAAAGAAAAATTTGAAAACTTCTAGACTTTTGACCTACTAGAAACATAAAAAGTAAAACAAACTATACAGAAACTTGACAACTGACACTGAATCACATCAAATCGCCATTCACCAAGCATAAACAATCTGAACTCCCCCTATCACAAATCATTTTCTCATTTAGATTTCAAAACACTTAAGTTTGTTTTAATCAAAATGACTTTTCCGGAAAATGAATTTGTGTTGATAACAACCACTTGTAGGTCTGTCTTTTAAAAAACGGGGATGTGGTTCATCATCTTGTCTATTATTTTTGTCATGAATAGTAAATCAAGTATAATTTAATGTCCCTGATTTACCATTTGCCTTTAAGAACCTTCTGTACCACTTGTAAATATACTTCAAAGTATACACTTCAAAATTTAACCACAAATACCACCTGTGTAGTCAAGATTACCACTTGTAGATACCCAACAACTACCACGTGTAGGAATATTACGTCTACATCACCATTATACCAATCAAAATGCCGATTCCTGCTTCGCAATTACCCACCTGGAAGCTCCGGCATAGTCCTTTTACCTGCAAAACATTCAAACATTAATCACAATCATTCAAGCAGATATATCAAAAACTAGAATGATGCCGATTCCTGATCCACGATATAAACTTGGGATCTCCGGCGTAGTCCTTTGACTATTCTGGGAAGCAAACTTCCCTCCAAGTCTTCTCAGACTTGAGGACTTTCAACTCTTCAGCTGTAGGGTTGTATGTCGCCTTTTTAGTTGCGTAAAAATCTTTTACCCCTTTAGCTTTTCCACTCAACATTTTCTCAAATATCTTCTTAACATTCCCGTTGAATGTTTTCTCGACATCAAATTCCGTTTCATCATCATAAAATTGATTTGAAATTTCAATTTTTCCAATTTCCTTCATAACCTCTTCAAACTTCAATGATGGAAGAACATCATCATTTTCTGAACTTTTCTCCATAACTTGTGGCTCTTCTGGCTTTGTGGAACCAGATTCATCGCCGACTTTCACTTCACCTTTCTTCGCAACCCACACTTGGTTATCATTTCCTTGTCTTTTGTAAAATGTTGTCTTTTTCTTTTTCTTTGAGCATTCTCCAACTTCATTTTTCGAATTCTTAAACATTTTGGATTTCTCAGCTTTTTCTTCAACTTTGTCTTTCATCTTCTGAGAAGCTCCCTGTTTTGCTTTGATATCTTTCGAACAATCCGATGCAATGTGACCAGCTTTATTGCATTTCAAACAGGTTTGATCATTTCTCGGATGAAATACTCCAGTTCCATTCTTTCTTTTTTCAGCAAGAAACTCTTTGTTAGTTTGTCTCCAAAATGATTTCTGTTGTTCATCTTCCGAGCTTCCACCTGTCACAAATTTAGATTTTTTTTTAGAATTTTTCATATTTTTATCATCTTCTGGTGGAATAAAGCCTAAACCTTTCTTTTTGTAGCTACGATTTTGGTTGGTTTTCTTAGGAAATCCAGAACCAGAATTGTAACTCTTTTTCTTGTTTAAACGTTGTTGAACTCTGGAAGTATACTTTTTAGGTTTTTCAAAATTTTTTAAAACTTTTAACTCAGGAATATTAACCTCTATTAGTTTAAAAGTTTTGTTGATTAGATCCGTTTTAACACTTAAAATTGGAAACTCTTTGTTGTAATATAATTTGTCAGAACCATTCAAAGTATAAACAACTTCGAATGATTCATCATTCAAATCAGCTTTTGATAACAAAAATTCTTTACTATAAGACTGTTTAACCGACGAATTTTGACTGTTGACTGACGACTTTGACCCTCCAGACTCAGATTTTGACTCTGTCTCCTCATCAGTATCCAACACCTGATCGACTACCTTTTTGATTAGAACAGACTCATGATCAGTATCGGACAAGGTAAACGTCACATCAATATTTTCTGGTAAAACGTCAGTTGTGTCGGTTTTAAGCTGTATATTGACTGCTTTTGCAAGTTGTTCCTCATTTGGTTTCCTAGGTGAATACCCATCCCAAATTGGAGGCGGACACTTGTTATAGCTAACGGTTGGTTTCTTACCACAATCTTTCTTTTCTTTTGGCTTTTCAGCTTGAAAAGCTTCCATACCTGCAACAGTTGGGTAAACACGATCAATAACATAATCAGAGGTAGAATAGCTCAACAATAACCTCCTAATCCTCTCATTTTCAATCTTTTCTTTCTCCAACTCTTGCTTCCATTTGGCACTTTCTTCAATGTAGAAATTTATAGCTTTTTGCTTCGACATTAAAGTTGCATTCATCATCGTCAGCGCCTGTTCTCTTTCTGTGTTTGTCTTTTGAAGGCCAGTTACTGTTTTGTTCAACACGTCGTAAGATTCCTTCACATAATTTAGATTGAACAATAACTGCTTTTTCTTTTTATCGTACTCAGCTATGATGTCATCTTTTGCTGCACATTCTTTGCAAGCTTCTAGACACTTCTCACAGGGCTTGATGACTTCAACAATTTTTTCAACTTCGACTGTTTTCACAGCTTCTACCACTCTCTCGACTTCGATCACCTTTTCCACTTCGATCACCTTTTCTTCTTTCACAGTTTCAGTAATCTTCTCAGCAACACTTTCAACATTTTGAAATTCACCTTCAGATTCAGATTGTTTATCTTTTTCAGCTCGTTCCTCCGCTAGTTTCTCCATTTTTTCTGCAAAATAGAAATGAAAACTATTAGGAGACAATTGAGATTTTGCAATATTTATATGTTTCTCTTCCTCATCATCACTGCTGCTTAAATCAGGTGATTGATCAAAATGTACAGACTTATCAGAATCACCATCTGATACATCAGAATCCGATGGTGTTTTGTCAAATACAACATCCTGTTCTTGAACAGTTTCATCTGGATTATCTGAAATATCTCCAGAGTGTTCTGAGATTCCATCAGTACTATCTGAACTATCATCAGACGACACAAATTTTTCATCTCCACTTGACACATTCTCTCCAATAGATCTCATCCAAGTAGCAAACAAATTTGGCTCTCGGACAATCTTTGCAATGAAAGCTTTAAAACCTCCCTTTTCATCTACAAACATATCCCAACTGAAAACCTCTGGTAGTTTCTCATCATCTTGATCGATAACTCGTTCTGCTGTGGCTTCAGATGATATGTAGTCACTCCAGCTGAAATCTACAAAACATGCTCTCTTGGGATCTTCAATTTTTCTTCCGTGAGCTGTCTGAGGTTCCTGGGATTGACCAACTTGCTGATAGATAGCTTTGCGGTAATAGTCATCTTTCCCGAATGGATTCTGTGCTCCGCTAGCTTCTCTTCCTTTGCACTCCCGTTTGAAATGGCCCTTCTCCCTACAACGAAAACAAGTAACTTTAGATTTATCAAAACCTAAAGTAGAAACATGTGCATCAAGAAAGTCATTTCTCCCGGTAATGGTTTTGAAGTTCTCAGCTCGACGAAGAACACTGGCAAGACACCATTTGATATCCATGAGTTCCATCTCTTCGGCGTCTATTTGATCGTAATCCTCTTTGGTGAGCATAGGATTTCCGATCCTACCAGCAACTAGACCTTCATAAGATAACAGAACTGAACCCAGAAGTGCCATGTGGTCTTTAGCAGTGTCTTCAGAAAAGCTTTGACCTTCTGGAAGATTGAGAGCTATGTTACACTGAATTATATATCCATTTCCGGTTTTTGTACTCTGAGATTGAAAGCTTGTGTTAGTCTCTTTCAGATTCACACTCAGAAACGATGAAAATCCACTGCTACTCTTGTTCGAACCCTGATCAGCTTTCTTAGATGAATCACCAGCACTGAAAGCGGTTTGAATTTTCGGACTTCTTTCAACTTCAGAAACTGGAATACTACCTTTATAGTACATTTTAACATCTTGTTGACCACTAGAATTATTCATCCTCGCGATCTTTTGCTGTTCAAGATCCTGACTCTCAATTTTCTCAATAAACTGACCAATTGTAAGTTTCTCATAAACACCCGTGTTTTTCAGTATCATCAAATACGTTCCCCACTCTTTCTGAGGTAACGCGTCAGCCAACTTATCAACCCATTCCTCCCGACCTTTTTCAACTCCCAACATCGATAACGAACGCACTAAATGGCAGTATCTCTCAATTAGCTTTTTAGTATCCTCTCCCGGCAAACTGCTAAACAAATCAAATTCTTTTTTAAGCAATGCCTTCTTGCTTTTGATCATACTTTCACTACCCTCGAATATCACTTTAAGAGCATCCCAAATTGACTTCGCAGTTTTGTCGTGTTGTAGCAGAATGAATATATCTTCTTTAATCGCCTGCTGTAACAAACTGATCATCATTTTTTATGCTCGGTACATTGCACGTTCTTGTTCTGAGAATTCAGATATCTGTTTAATGACTTGTAATTCTGTTCGAGGCAATGTGTATTTTTCCAATATGCATTCCCACGATCTGAGATGATTTGCCTGAACCCAGTTTTCAAAACGATCTTTCCACCCGTAGTATTCTTCAATACTCATCAGTTTCGGGGGTTTCTGGGTGGTTCCCGTCTCATTCTCAAGATTCATGGCTTGAGCAATCGCGGCTGGAGTAGTCGATGTAGCAAAGGCGTTGTAAAATTCAGAATTCATGATGACTTAACACGTTTTTCAAGGCAACTGACAGAAAAGTGGTCCAAGTAAATCCTTAAAAGCGATCCAAGATTGATCCGAAACAGCGATCCAGAAAAATATCTTTGGAGCGGTCTAACAGCTTTCCTTGGAGCGGTTCAAGATATGATGTTCTAATGAGCGGTTCAAGGTAAGTTTGTTCGAGCAGTTCAAGAAATAATCAAATGGTCCAAATTGGCGATCCAGGTAATTGTTCGTACGAGCAGTTCAGAAAATGTATGAATAAGCGGTTCACAATTTCTTTTGGAGCGGTCCAAGTCACTTGATCGAATAAGCGGTTCTAAACACGTACGAATGAGCGGTTCAAGCTTGGTCCAAAAAGCGATCCATGAATGTTCCAGAAAAGCGATCCAATTTCGGACAACAATTTGACCCACAATTTCTTCGAATTTCAACCCCAAACTTTCAAGGGTTTGTCTTTATACCATCGTGCACAATTCCTGAGATTTTGAGCAAGTTTCGACCGTGAAAAGTATCTGAAACTGAAAAAGAATGAGTAGAAGTCAGAATTTTCAACAATTTCCAGTTATTTCCTGTAGAACTCCTCCTCCTGAAGCTCTGATACCACTTGTAGGATCGTTTGGTGACCCGAACGAGTCGTTCAGAGGTGTTTTCGTCAAGTACAGGTGCGGAAAACAAGTAAATGACGTAGGAATAGCTTGTATATCACTTTAAACTCCTTTTTCTATTGATTTGACGATGACTACAACCTGTTTTCGATCCGGCAGTACTTCGGTACGAAAATCAGGAACCGTTACAAATGAGATCGCTCTAAGGGTATTTATAGGCGACTGGAACCGCTTATTGGACAGGCCCAATAAGCGGTCCATATACATGTCATAAAAGCGGTCCACATGTTGACACATGAGCGGTCCACATCCTTGACACATAAGCGGCCCACTATCACCATGTACCTATGAGCGGTCCAAACCCTATAAACCTATACAATCTCACTATTTCTCGTATATTGTGCCCAGATCTAACATTTAAGACTAATGACTCGATACAAGACGTAATCAGCAGATGTAGTGCACCAACAATAAAAATAATGGTGATGTGTGTAAAATGCAACATATAAATTACATCAAATGAGGCATAAAACTAACCCTGTTTAAGTACTAATGTTGCAAAAAGAGTGTTTTTGTCTTTCTTTTGTATTTTCAGGATTAAATGAGCTCAAATTCACAAAAGAAGCAAAAAGACAGCTAAATCTAACATAAATACAAGAAAAGGAACATAAGTGGATTGCCCGACCCCTCAACAGCATCCTACCAAGCAAAATAGAGAAGGCAGAAGACTGAACACGCCCCGTGCTCAGCCAGCATGGGGCCGTGCCCAAGAAGCAGCAGAAAAGACAAACCTATAGAAGCTTCTATTGCCCACCACGGGGCCGTGCCCAGTGAACACAGGGGCGTGGCGAAAGTATAGCAGGCGCATTAATTGTAATTGCGAATTACAATTAATGAAGAGAGAGAGTGTCAGACAGGCACGGGGCCGTGTCCAGCGGACACGGGGCCGTGCCCAGCCTTCTGTTCAGCCTATAAATAGGAGTGCTTGGTTTCATTGCAACTCATCCCTTGGCACACCACCTCTCTCACACTTCATCCACCACCCACCACCATCACAACACCATCATCCACCACCATCATCCATTGTCCATCATAGAGTGTGTGAGTCGTGTCGGGATCCAAGATTGATCGTAAGAGTTCTTGACAATCAAGACCATGTTTGCCTAAGTCTCTTACATCACTTGGTGAAGACAAGTGTTTAGTATAATACTTTTTATTTTCAATCTTTTACACTTTTTATTTGGTTTTGTATTAATGACTTTAATAACTAGTTGCTTATGTTGAAGGTGATCTTTCCTTATCGTTTGTCCGTGGTGTCTTGGCATTATTTTACTGTCTATATAAAATAAAAGATTTTCACCATTCATATCTCCACGGTCTATATGGAGGTATGTTGGCTACCTGGTCGGGGGTTAAGGGAACGGTTTGGTAAGGGTCTTGCCCTTGTTCAGCGTTTAGAGGTCCTGCAAGGGAACTGGGTCAAATTTAGTAGGATCTCCTTCAATGCCCATAGGTATTGGATGGCGGGGATCCAAACTCTTTGACCCCCTTATAAGTTAACTACTATTAATACTATAACCCGGCTATTTAGGACTGTATCCCTGCTGACTCAGACTACTTAGTCGAGGGTAACGTCACCTCCAAAAGAGGGGCCTACCATAATTTGCATTAATAACTTAATTCATTATCTTTCAATAATCCGACCCTTTAGGATTGTATTCTTGCTGACTCAAACTACTGGGTTGAGGGTAACGTCGCCTTCAAAAGAGGGGCCTACTACAATAACTAAGATAATCTCTTAAACAAGTGCAAAAGTGCGAAAATAATCAAAGGTTATACTAATACACGAGTCGGATCCAAGTGATTCATCTTGTCTATCTGTTTTTATTTTTATTTTATTTTTAGCATTTAGTTAGTTTTTATTTTCTTAGTTTAAAAATCTTTTCTAACATTTTGATTTGGTTAGACGTTGAGGATAAACTGGTACTAAAAGCTCTTGTGTCCTTGGACGACCTCGGTATCTTACCAACACTATACTACGTCCACGATGGGTGCACTTGCCCATATGTGTGTTTAGTGTTAGTAAATATCGTGTTTTATAAATTTAAAACTTGGCTAAAAGTGTAAAAAGGGCTTAAAATATACATCTAAAATATATATACACTAGCACGCATCAAGTTTTTGGCGCCGCTGCCGGGGACACAAGGATTTTAAGAAAGTTAGGAATCAACGGCCTAATCATATTTTTATTTTTCCTTTATTATTTTTTAGGATCTTCTTAGTTTTTCAGCTTCTACAGAGCTCAGCACGGGCCGTGCCCGCTGAACACGCCCCCGTGCTCAATAATCGGAACTGGCAATCCTGTTTTAAGTCAGACACTAAGCTGAACACGGGGCCGTGCTCACTCAACACGCCCCCGTGCCCAAGATTCACTTACTGAAAACAGAACCGTTAGATCCCGGCGGTTGGTAATTTCTGACATAAACATGAGTGATAGTAATTCTTGTTACTTTCGGCACTCTTATGGTACGTGGTGTCAAATATGTGGAGGCGAACATAAAGAATTAAAATGTTACTTTCTAAATTATAGGCCCCACTACATAGACCCACCGATTCCTTATAACCTTATGAGGGGCGAAAGTAAAAATAATCACTATCTCTCCCTCGAATGCGCCCAGTCAGATATTCTAGCAGAAATGCTTCTTGACGAGTTATTTCAACTAGAAGAGCTAATCTTAAATTGGTCAAAAGAGCTTAGGAAGGATTTTATTGATCCACCCCAAGACGATGACCATGAAGAAATGTTGGGATCGCATTCCGACAACCTCGTTGCTCCCGAAAATACCTTCATACCTAGCGAAGAGTTGGACGATAGTCGTCCCTGTGCCGATTATGCCGTGAAGGACTCTTTATCGACTTCGTTCGGTGCATACATAGACCTGAGCGATTCGGCATACACCTTCTTTAACGAGAGCCCGGGAAAGGGTTGGACTTGTCCACCTAGAATGAAAATAGGAATTACCCTCACCGACAACCTCTTGCGTTCTCGCCTTGGTCTAGAACAATTAAGGTATCTTAGGCACTTTGGGGTTGTTCCAACAAGTCAGGAGCCACCCGATACTATTAAGTTCCTTAAAAATTAGACAAACTTCATAAAACAGTCTCTCGACACGGGGCCGTGTCCAGCCAACACGCCCCCGTGCCCACCAAAAGATTCCCTTCTGATCCTTACGTCAGAATACGGACAAACTGTGTCAGAATTCCATCTGCACACGGGACCGTGCCCACTGAACACGGGGCCGTGTCCAGGATGCTGTCGTTTTCTATAAATGCAGCCAAGAATTCTGCACATTTAGACCAACTTGGGACAGAGATTTGAAGGAATCTTCTGTCAACTATCCTAGGTAAGTTCTAAAAGAAGGTTCCAACAACCCATCTTGTCCTTTCCTCTCTTAACCATTTCCTTCTTCTTCATCTTTCTCCAAGAACCTCCATTAAAGTTTGAATTTTTCAAGCTTTGTGGTAGGGATTTATGAGTTTTATTCAAGGAATCCTAGTAAAAATATGTTGTATAACATTGTTTTAAGTTACTAATGTTTTAAAAAGCACCCACAAGTTCAGAAAATAACTTAAAACTTCAAGTTTCCTTGCTCCAAAACTCTGCAGAAAGATGAACACGGGGCCGTGCTCATTGAGCACGAGGCCGTGTCCGGTCTACTGTTTCAGCAAATAAACTATCTTTAGTTTGTTTTTCGTAGAATGTCGAGTGAAAACAGCGAAACATCTTCCGTGCATTCGTCATACAACCGAAGAGGAAGGAGGCCCTCCATTGAAGCTACACTTGTGCATTATGTAATAGCATTAAGGGAGGCTCTCGACGAAATGACGTCAGTAGAGGAGGTCTTAATCGACCGTATTAACGATCTTACGGTGGGACTCGAGAGTAGCTTCCAAGAGATTAACCTCTTGCACCAGAGGTTAAATATTCATGTAGCACCCCCGATGGAACCGGTCCTCCCTCAACAGGATTGGAACCTGGTGCTCGGAGTTAACAACCCTACCGGGTGGGACGACTTTCCGGCGGAACCTCCCATGGAGCACCAACAAGAGATCTCGGTGGAAATCGCAACTCCTCAAACTGACGCTAATGAGCCCTCTTTTCTCCTTCCAAGAGAGGTGGAGGAGTGGCTCGCCGACATATGAGGAAAACCACACCCGAAAGAAGGAGCTCTATAAGGCCATATCTAACCAAGATTACTAGCTTCTTGGAAATTTTGCTAATTAAAATAACGTGTAGGCTAGAACTCCATGGTTTAATGCTTCTTTGTTTTCTTATCTAGCTTAATATAAATTTAGGACTATGTAAGATCTCTCTATGGTTTAAATGGAACGATGGTTTTAAGGATTGGATGGTTCATAACAAATAAAACACACTCATGGTGGTAAAGGATGATAAGGGAAATGAGAAACATGGCCCCATGCACAAGAACAAGGCCACACGTCGACAATTTCTCCATTGCAGTAGGTTTAACACGGGCCGTGCCCAGCCAACACGGCCCCGTGCTGAACCCCCTGCAGAAAAATGCCCGGTTCAGGTAACTGGACACGGGCCGTGTCCAGGCTTCTGTTCCTTTTTCTTAATTATCGTTACTTGCACCTGAACACGGGGCCGTGTCCAGGCGGCCAGTAACATAAATTTTTGCTTTTAAACACCATGTTACACATTCAGTCAACCTAAAAAGTTATTTTTGGGACACATTGAGGACAATGTGTAATTTAAGTGTGTGGGGGGGGGATGCTAAAACCTTGAAATTTTGCAAGTCCTAATAACAAGCCTTACACAAAACTCTATTGGAACCGCTAATCACCCCAAATTTTTTTTTCAAAATTTTCATTTTTTTACTTGTCTAAAGTTTAAGTTGGGAATTCTAAGATTAATAAGGTTATATTTTTGCAAGTTTACAACCGATAGCGTCGTGATAAAAAGAACTAACATAAGAAAATTATGAAACGGCACGACAAGCTTAGTTAAAATTCGATTATATATACTTGATCACATAGAAAAACTCATTCCCACAAAAAGTGAGTTTTGAGCCTTTATTGAGCAAACAAATACACATCTTTAGACTAAATGCTCATTTTTTTCGTTTCTTGTGTGAATAGCCGCTTGGTTCTTACGACTCTAGAACTTGCCACGACGATTCATTCCTAGTCCTTACCAACTTAAACCCAAGTAAGTAAATGATGGAGACATTAGGACTAATCCTTTTTCTTTCAAAACCATTATTTTTATTTTTCTTTTCACCTACCAAAAACTCCCCCTAGTTAACCCCTTTGAGCCTAAACATTTCATTTCTTTACCCTAAAACCCTTTTACCCACCAAAACCCTTTTTATTTTTACCCTTTATTTTAGTAACAAGCTCGGTTTTCGTGTGACTAAAAAAAATAAAAAAATTTTGATGATGAAGTTAGAAATAAACAAACAAAGCTCTTAAAACAAAAAGCTTGTTTGAAGAAATACTTCATTAAGAATAAAAAGTCACTAAACCAAAATGTTTTACGAAAACCGACGCTTTTTACGCTTTTCGCCCTTTTCTACTAACCACTAACCCAACTACCCACCTTTAGCCCAAGCCTTCACCCAAAAGGTCCTCTTGATATTTACAAAGGTAACAAGTTAAAAAGGAGGAGGATTGATTGCTTGGCAAGCCTATGGTAGGGATAAGTTCCACACCGCTCTCGAGTGATTCACTAAAAATACACCTTCGGCCGAGTGTGAGTGATTTCTCCCGTGAGGTATGTGAACTTGTATATAAATGGAATTTTAAAAAGGCATGCTATGCCCAAATAAGTAATTTATCCTATGAAACGTTCTAAATAAATCATAACGAATAGGATTGTAAATAAATAAAAATAAAACCAAAAAGATCTTGGATTCCCGACACTCTATATCAAGCCAAAACCTTCTCTTCTACCCATTCCATTTGGGAGTGTAAGCCACGTATTAAAGAGTTTTGCTTGAGGACAAGCAAAAATTCAAGTGTGGGGGTATTTGATGTGTGTAAAATGCAACATATAACTTACATCAAATGAGGCATAAAACTAACCCTTTTTAAGTACTAACGTTGGAAAAAGAGTGTTTTTGTCTTTCTTTTGTATTTTCAGGATTAAATGAGCTCAAATTCACAAAAGAAGCAAAAAGACAGCTAAATCTAACATAAATACAAGAAAAGGAACATAAGTGGATTGCCCGACCCCTCAACAGCATTCTCCCAAGCAAAATAGAGAAGGCAGAAGACTGAACACGCCCCGTGCTCAGCCAGCACGGAGCCGTGCCCAAGAAGCAGCAGAAAAGACAAACCTATAGAAGCTTCTATTGCCCACCACGGGGCCGTGCCCAGTGAACACGGGGGCGTGGCGAAAGTACAGCAGGCGCATTAATTGTAATTGTGAATTACAATTAATGAAGAGAGAGAGTGTCAGACAGGCACGGGGCCGTGTCCAGCGGACACGGGGCCGTGCCCAGCCTTCTGTTCAGCCTATAAATAGGAGTGCTTGGTTTCATTGCAACTCATCCGTTGGCACACCACCTCTCTCACACTTCATCCACCACCCACCACCATCACAACACCATCATCCTCCACCATCATCCATTGTCCATCATAGAGTGTGTGAGTCATCTCGGGATCCAAGATTGATCGTAAGAGTTCTTGACAATCAAGGCCATGTTTGCCTAAGTCTCTTACATCACTTGGTGAAGACAAGTGTTTAGTATAATACTTTTTATTTTCAATCTTTTGCACTTTTTATTTGGTTTTGTATTAATGACTTTAATAACTAGTTGCTTATGTTGAAGGTGATCTTTCCTTATCGTTTGTCCGTGGTGTCTTGGCATTATTTTACTGTCTATATAAAATAAAAGATTTTCACCATTCATATCTCCACGGTCTATATGGAGGTATGTTGGCTACCTGGTCGGGGGTTAAGGGAACGGTTTGGTAAGGGTCTTGCCCTTGTTCAGCGTTTAGAGGTTCTGCACGGGACCTGGGTCAAATTTAGTAGGATCTCCTTCAATGCCCATAGGTATTGGATGGCGGGGATCCAAACTCTTTGACCCCCTCATAAGTTAACTACTATTAATACTCTAACCGGCTATTTAGGACTGTATCCCTGCTGACTCAGACTACTTAGTCGAGGGTAACGTCACCTCCAAAAGAGGGGCCTACCATAATTTGCATTAATAACTTAATTCATTATCTTTCAATAATCCGACCCTTTAGGATTGTATCCTTGCTGACTCAAACTACTGGGTTGAGGGTAACGTCGCCTTCAAAAGAGGGCCTACTAAAATAACTAAGATTATCTCTTAAACAAGTGCAAAAGTGCGAAAATAATCAAAGGTTATACTAATACACGAGTCGGATCCAAGTGATTCATCTTGTCTATCTGTTTTTATTTTTATTTTATTTTCAGCATTTAGTTAGTTTTTATTTTCTTAGTTTAAAAATATTTTCTAACATTTTGATTTGGTTAGACGTTGAGGATAAACCGGTACTAAAAGCTCTTGTGTCCTTGGATGACCTCGGTATCTTACCAACACAATACTACGTCCACGATGGGTGTAGTTGCCCATATTTGTGTTTAGTGTTAGTAAATATCGTGTTTTATAAATTTAAAACTTGGCTAAAAGTGTAAAAAGGGCTTAAAATATACATCTAAAATATATACACACTAGCCCGCATCAATGGTGTTGAAAGAAAAAGGGTTAGTCCTAATGCCTCCATCATTTACTTACATGGGTTTAAGTTGGTAAGGACCGGGAATTAATTGTCGTGGCAAGTTCTAGAGTCGTAAGAACCAAGCGGCTATTCACACAAGAAACGAAAAATGAGCATTTAGCGTAAAGATGTATATTTGTATGCTCAATAAAGGCTCAAAACTCACTTTTGTGGGAATGGATTTTTATGTGATTAAGTATATATAATCAAATTTTAACTAAGCTTGTCATGTCGTTTCATAATTTTCTTATGTTGGTTCTTTTTATTATGACGCTATCGGTTGTAAACTTAATAAAATATAACCTTGTTAGACTTAGAATTCCCAACTTAAACTTAGACAAGTAAAAAAAATGAAAATTTTTGAAAAAATTTTTGGGGTGATTAGCGGTTCCAATAGAGTTTTGTGTAAGGCTTGTTATTAGGACTTGCAAAATTCAAGGTTTTAGCATCCCCCCACACTTAAATTACACATTGTCCTCAATGTGTCCCTAAAATAAATTTTTAGGTTGATTGAATGTGTAAAATGGTATTAAAAGCAAGATTTTATGTTACTGGCAGTCTGGACACGGCCCCGTGGTGACCGGGCACGGCCCCGTGTTCAGATGCCAGTAACAATGATTAAAGAAAAGAAACAGAAGCCTGGACACGGGGGCGTGTTCGGTGAACACGGCCCGTGTCCAGTTACCTGAACTGGGCATTTGTCTGTAGGATGTTCTGCACGGGGTCGTGTTGGCTGGGCACGGCCCGTGCTGAGCTTACTGTAATGGAGAAATTGTTGTCGGATGACCCTGTTTTCATGCATGGGCCATGTTTCTCGTTTCCCTTGACCACCATGAGTGTGTTTTATTCATTTCAACATCATCCAAACCTTAAAACCATCATTTCATTAAAAAACTATAGAGAGATATTACATAACGTTCCTAAAAAAAATAAAAAGAAGTAAAATCTTAACTAATTAGGTTAGGAGGTACACAAAGTTATCATAAAGAGTTCTACTTTTTGTTAAGAAAATTTCGGGAATAGTTTCCCGATGTAGTAGGACTCTCGGCCGATGGTTTTCTTCCTAAATGTTGTTAAAGCCATTCTTCTATCTCCCTTGGAAGGAAGAAGTTGGCTTCATTTTCCTCAACATCTTGCGGAGGAGGGGGAACAACCATCGGGACTCCTTGTACTATCCCTTGCGGAAGCTCCGGGTGTATGGCGTACCATTCGTCGGGTATGATGACTTCGGGAACCACGTTCCATGCCCTTTGGGTTATTATAGGTACCAAAGGAGGAGAGGCGAGTAGGTTTAACCTCTGGTGCAAGAGGTTTACTACTCGGAGACATCCCTCCAGTCCCACCGTTAGATGGTTGATACGGTCGACCAATGCTTCTTCCACCCCCGTCATTTCATCAATAGCCTCTCTTAGGGCGTAAACATAGTTTACAAGAGAGTCTTCCGCCGTTGATGATCTCCTCCAATGTCGGTTATTTCTTGCTGAAGACGTTCCGCTTGTTCTGCTTGCCATTTCTGGGTAATAGACCGAAGAGAGCTCAATTTTCACAAAACAGAACCTCGGACACGGCCCCGTGCTCGCTGGGCACGGCCCCGTGTCCACTTGTCTGCAGGTTTTTAGACTAAGGAATCTTGGAGTTTTAAATTATTTTCATGGTTTTTAGCCGAGTTTTAAGCACAGATAATTTAAAACAAAGTTACACAACTAATTTTGAGTAAGATTCCTTGGATAATAACCTTACAAACTTCACATCAAAGGTTGGAATCATGGAGTTTCCAAGCTTTCATGGAGGAAATGCTGAAAAATTGAAAGAGGAGGCAATAAATAAAAGTGGAAAAGACAAGATGGTTCTTGGAAACCTTCTTTTAGAACTTACCTAGGAGAGTATGAGTGAAGATCCCAGGAATCTCTGTCTTTTGAAGTGGTCAAAAATGAGCAGGAATCAGGCTGCATTTAAAGAAAATGACAGCGCGTTGGACACGGCCCCGTGTTGGTTGGACACGGCCTCGTGTCCAGTTAAAATCCTGACACATTTTGTCCGTATTCTAGCAAAATCAGCAGAGAATCTTTTAGGTGGGCACGGGGGCGTGCTGACCTGGACACGACCCCGTGTCTGGAAGCTGTCTTATGGAGTTTCTCCATTTTCTAAGGAACTTATTTATATCGGGTGGTTCCTTACTGGTTGGAACAACCCCAAAGTGCCTAAGATACCTTAATTGTCCTAGACTAAGACGAGAACGCAAGAGGTTGTCGGTGAGGGTGATTCCTATGCTATGTATAGGTGGACAAGTCCAACCCTTTTCCGGGCTCTCGTTAAAGAAGGTATATGACGAATCGCTCAGGTCTATGTATGCACCGAACGAAGTCGATGGAGAGTCCTTCACGACACAATCGGCACAGGGACGACTATCGTCTAAGTCTTTGCTAGAATTGAAGGTATTTTTGGAGCGACGAGGTTGTTGGAATGCGATCCCAACACTTCTTCATGGTCATTGTCTTGGGATGGATTAATGAAATCCTTCCTAAGCTCTTTTAACCAATTTAAAACTAGATTTTCTAGTTGAAATAACTCGTCAAGGAGCATCTCTCCTAGAATATCTGGCTGGGCGCATTCGGGGGAGAGATAGTGATTATTTTTACTTTCGCCCCTCTTAAGGTTATAGGGAGACGGTGGGTCTATATAGTGGGGCTTATAATTTAGAAAGTAACATTCTAATTCTTTATGTTTGCCTCCACATAATTGACACCACGTACCATAAGAGTGCCGAAAGTAAAAAAAATCATTATCACTCATTTTTGTGTCAGAAATTACCAATCGTCGGGATCTTACGGTTCTATTTTCAGTAACTGAATCTTAGGCACGGGGGCGTGTTGAGTGGGCACGGCCCCGTGTTCAGCTTATTGTCTGACTTAAAACAAGATTGCTAGTTCCAATGATTGGGCACGGGGCGTGTTCAGCGGGCACGGCTCATGCTGAGTTCTGCAGAAGCTAAAAATTTTAAGAAAATCTTAACAAAAATAAACAGAAAATAAAAAAAATTGATTAGGCCATTGATTCCTAACTTTCTTAAAATCCTTGTGTCCCCGGCAACGGCGCCAAAAATTTGATGCGTGTTAGTGTATTTATGTTTTAGGTATATATTTTAAACCCTTTTTACACTTTAGCCAAGTTTTAAATTTATAAAACACGATATTTACTAACACTAAACACACATATGGGCAAATGCACCCATCGTGGACATAGTATAGTGTTGGTAAGATACCGAGGTCGTCCAAGGACACAAGTGCTTTTAATACCAGTTTATCCTCAACGTCTAATCAAATCAAAATGTTAGAAAAAGATTTTTAAACTAAGAAACTAAAACTAACTAAATGCTGAAAAATAAAATAAATATAAAAACAGATAGACAAGATGAATCACTTGGATCCGACTCGTGTGTTAGTATAACCTTTGATTATTTTCGCACTTTTGCACTTGTTTAAGAGATTATCTTAGTTATTGTAGTAGGCCCCTCTTTTGAAGGCGACGTTACCCTCAACCCAGTAGTTTGAGTCAGCAAGGATACAATCCTAAAGGGTCAGATTATTGAAAGATAATTAATTAAGTTATTAATGCAAATTATGGTAGGCCCCTCTTTTGGAGGTGACGTTACCCTCGACTAAGTAGTCTGAGTCAGCAGGGATACAGTCCTAAATAGCCGGGTTATATTATTATTAGTAGTTAACTTATGAGGGGATCAAAGAGTTTGGACCCCCGCCATCCAATACCTTTGGGTATTGAAGGAGGTCCTACTAAATTTGACCCAGGTCCCTTGCAGGACCTCTAAACGCTGAACAAGGGCAAGACCCTTACCAAACCGTTCCCTTAACCCCCGACCAGGTAGCCAACATACCTCCATATAGACCGTGGAGTTATGAATGGTGAAAATCTTTTATTTTATATAGACAGTAAAATAATGCCAAGACACCACGGACAAACGATAAGGAAGAATCACCTTCAACATAAGAAACTAGTTATTAAAGTCATTAATACAAAACCAATTAAGAAGTGCAAAAGATTAAAAATAAAAAGTATTATACTAAACACTTGTCTTCACCAAGTGATGTAAGAGACTTAGGCAAACATGGCCTTGATTTTCAAGAACTCTTACGATCAATCTTGGATCCTGAGACGACTCACACACTCTATGATGGACAATGGATGATGGTGGTGGATGATGGTGTTGTGATGGTGGTGGGTGGTGGATGAAGTGTGAGAGAGGTGGTGTGCCAAGGGATGAGTTGCAATCTATCCAAGCACTCCTATTTATAGGCTGAACAGAAGCCTGGGCACGACCCCGTGTCCGCTGGGCACGGCCCGTGCCCGTCTGACACTATCTCTCTTCATTAATTGTAATTCGCAATTACAATTAATGCGCCTGCAGTACTTCGGGCACGCCCCCGTGTTCACTGGGCACGGCCCTGTGGTGAGCAATAGAAGCTTCTACAGGTTTGTCTTTTTTGCTGCTTCTTGGGCACGGCCCCGTGCTCGCTGAGCACGGGGCGTGTTCAGTATTCTGTCTTCTCTGTTTTGCTTGGAAGGATGCTGTCGAGGGGTCGGGCAATCCACTTCTGTTCGTTTTCTTGTATTTATGTTTGATTTAGCTGTCTTTTTGCTTCTTTTGTTAATTTGAGCTCATTTAATCCTAAAAATATAAAAGGAAGACAAAAATACACTTTTTCCAACATTAGTACTTAAAAAGGGTTAGTTTTATGCCTCATTTGATGTAATTTATATGTTGCATTTTACACACATCAGTACTCACTTGAGATTGCTCAATAGACTTTAGATATCCACCAAGCAAAGCTAGCAGATCATGGAATCAAACGACACCTAATATAGATAACTACGTTAATAAACAGAGATATTCGGAGGATCGGGTAGTATGAGGGTTCGTAAACCAAATAAGTGTAAGTACTTATGTAATATGGTTTAACAAAGCCTACATACTAAAACGAAACCTATCCTAAGTGCTTTTGACCCGTTAGGACCCGTTTAGGTAGCTTATGCTACTTTAACGCGTCGTTCGCGCAAAACGCGTTCGGAACGCTTAACTAGTCCTATGATAAGTTATATATGCCTTAACATGTCTAATATGGTTGCTAAATCAGTTTAGATGTCAAAAACTATGTTACATAGGCTTAAAAATGAATTTTGGCGAAAAAGGGTATTTTGGTAATTTTCCTAAGGCATATAATTTACGCATCATACAACTACTTAAACGATGTGACCATAAGGTATAACCTCGGAAGGTTATTCCCTATACAACTATGGTCACCTAAAGTGTTTGGTCGGATCCTAATGATCAACCAAATGGGTGGGTTCGAAAGTATAAGCGATTGTTTAGATCGCTTACCTTTACGACCCTAGACAAGCACAAATCTAAAAGTGACGAGCTAAACATGTTAAAACATGTTTTACGAAGTTTAAAAACAGGTTTGATATCAAGACAAAGGGTCTTGATACCCACAAGTAGTTTGGTTACAAAATACGCAAAATACGCATTTTGACCGAAACTACGACTCGTCACTGAGCCTAGATAACGTCGTAATCAGTAGGTATAATCACTAGGGACTATAACCATCGTGATTACGCTCACGTTATGAAGTTCAAACAAACTTCTCGTTGATCATAAACTGGTCAATCCAGAAAGTCAAATGCAGTTTGACTTTAATGCTAAAAATGAATAAAAAGAACGAAGAATACTTACAGAAGGTACCCGCAAGATTTGATCCGATTTACCCTCAGGTATGAAGTATGAACTCCAACTTAGAAGGCCAAAATCAGATTCAAATGTGGGTTTTGCACAAGTGAATGAAGGGGGTATTTATAGATGTGGTAGAGCCGTTAGGATCGTTCCTCGTAATCCGAGATTCAATCACAGCCGTACACATCGAGCCCATTGATTTATAAAACCAGGGGAGCCCCTAGAAATGCCCCAAAACCATTTGCACAAGTGTGGAACAGCTGAATCAAGCTGGAATCACATTCTGCTGAACTGGGGACACCTTACGGACCGTATGGTCCAGCCCTTACGGACCGTATATGGTCTGCAGAACAGCAACTTTCAAAAGTTGGCAGTTTTAGTCCCTGTGCGCGTATGGTCGTGTTTTGGCACTTCTAACACCCGTCAAACCCATTTTTAAGCTCCATAAAGATGTTAAAGCATAGGGAACATGAAACATTCTCAAAAATATGTCGGATGTCGGTTCGTTTGGCCGTACGATTGCGTTGTTCGGTTAATTACGATGGAAGTCGTAACGGACGCAAAAACGGTCCAAATTGCGCGACGAATGGATTTTTGACAACCCAATCACTAAAACATAATATTCTAATTATTACATAAATTTTTGGATGCCTGGATGTATTCAAAACGTAAGTTGTGCGCGAAAATGCAAACTTATGCACTTTTTGACGCTTTTAGTCCCTGAATGAGCATAAAGTTTATTTTAGCACACCGAACCCCTCAAAGCCTATTTCTAAGCTATGTAAATGATATGTAGTGTGTGTTTAACTTATGGTCATGTTCCGGAATGTTCGTCACAGTTCAATTTGGCATACTTTCACAGTTTGTCAATTTTAGTCCCTGTAAGCGAATTAACTTGATTTTGCCATACCAAAGCCTTCAAAACTTATTTCTAAGTTATGTAAGGGTTATTTAAGGTATGTTAAGCATATGTTGATGTTCCGGAGTATTTGTCGCGTTAAACTGATTACGTTTACACACCAGTTTGCGTATAATTCTCAAGAAAGCGACATAGAGTTTGAAATTGAATAAAAACCAAAACATGAAAAATGTCAAACATAAAAAAACAAACATTGGGATCAAATAACTTTATTTCATTGATAAATAAACTGTTTACAATGATTACAAGCACAGATGTCACATCAAGCTCCACCAGTAGCCCAATATCCTGCTAATGGTTGGTCACTCATAACCTTTTCAAAGGAATTCTCATTAATATTTATTTGCAAAATATATATTTTTGACAATTTGAGAACCAACATTTCAGGATGCACGTATAAATAATTTCTTGACTGCAAACCCTTGAATTTTGATGGCACGGGTGGTGCCATGGCATTCGTCCGTTGGATGGAGAAAATGGATTCTGTCATTCGCATGAGCAAATGTACCCCAAATCAGACTGTGTTATATGTCTCGGGTATGTTCATGGCTGAAGCGTTGTCTTGGTGGAATCTACAAGTACAAATATTGGGAGACGCAGCCGCTTATGCCATCACATGGGATAGACTGAAGGAGATGATGAGAGAGATCTACTGTTCGAGAGCGGAGTTACAAATGTTAGAAACGGAGTTTTGGAATCTAACAATGGACGGACCAGATATTTATGGGTATACACATCGATTCCATGACCTTTCACAAGTAGTTCCTTATATGGTAACTCCGGAGTTTAAACGAGTTGAAAGGTATATTTGGGGATTGGCACCCCAGATCCGGAGCATGGTTACCTCTTCACATCCTACCACGGTCACTGAGGCCATCACAATCTCCGTTAGTCTAACCGAAGAAGCAAAGTGGATGAATAAATTTGACAAAAAGGGTACTGAGAAAATGAAGGAAAAACAAGTAGAATCCGCTTCACATGACAATAAGTGGAAATTTTCACAATTCAAGAAGGGATCCCAATCGAACAACAAGAAAAAGGAGAACCCCCCCCCCCAAAGAGAATGGGGAAGGCATTCGTAGCGGCAGCAGAAACGGAATCGAAAGGTTATGTGGGGAATGCACCAAAGTGCAACAGATGCGGGTATCATCACACGGGTAGTTGCCGAACTATCAAGTGTAATAAGTGCGGAAAGATGGGGCACCGCACCCAAAAATGCTAGGGTAACAACAAGGTGGTTAAGAAAGAAGGAGGTAGCAAAAACGATATCGAACGAGGGCAAAATCAAGGTTGTTTCAATTGCGGTGATTTGGGACACTTCCGGAAGGACTGTCCCAAAGAAAACAAAGGCCGTGGATGAGCCTTTGTGATTGGAACTAAAGAAGCGCGACAGGATCCCAACGTAATCACCGGTACGTTCCCTGTCAACGAACATTTTGCTTCTATTTTATTTGATACCGGTGCAAATTTTAGTTTTATATCTTTAGAATTTAAAGATATGCTTGGACTTAAGTCAACTAAACTAGATGTTCTATTCACTATCGAATTAGCGAATGGAAAAGTGATTGAATCCGATAAAATTGTTAAAGGATGTTCCCTAGAACTAGGAGGACGAAAATTCAAAATTAACCTAATGCCCGTTCAACTAGGTAGTTTTGATATTGTAGTTGGAATGGATTGGCTATCCACCAACCAAGCCGAAGTCGCATGTTACGACAAGATCATTCGAATCCCCCTTCCTAATAATGAGAAACTTCTTGTTCACGGTGAGAAAAACGAAATGCCATTACGAATTATTTCCTGTATGAAAGCCCGAAAGTGCCTACGAAAAGGATGTATAACATTCTTAGCACACATAGTTGACAAAAAGGCCAAGGAGCTAAAACTCGAGGAAATCCCGGTTGTGAAGGAATTCCCTGAAGTCTTTCCAGAAGACTTGCCAGGAGTACCTCCACAACAACAAGTCGAATTCTGAATAGACTTAATTCCAGGTGCCGTACATGTGGCAAAGTCTCCATACCGATTAGCTCCTTCGGAAATGCAAGAATTGTCCACACAACTTCAAGAGTTTTTGGATAAAGGTTTCATCAGGCCAAGCTACTCACCTTGGGGAGCTCTAGTGTTGTTCATGAAGAAGAATGACAGAAATTTTAGGATGTGCATACACTATCAGGAGCTGAATAAACTCACAATCAAGAATCAGTATCCATTACCGAGGATTGATGATCTATTCGATCGACTACAAGGATCAAGCTATTATTCGAAGATCAATTTGAGATAAGGATACCATCAACTCAGGATTCAAGATGAAAGTGTTCCAAAAACGGCATTTCGAACTCGCTACGATCATTATGAGTTCTTTGTCATGCCATTTGGCTTAACAAATGCACCAGCGGTGTTCATGGATTTAATGAATCGCGTGTGCAAACCCTATCTTGACAAATTTATGATAATGTTTATCGATTATATATTGATATATTCACGAAACAAAGACGAACACGAGCACCATCTTAGAACTATTCTCCAGTTGTTGAAAAAGGAGAAACTGTATGCAAAATTTTCTAAATGCGAATTTTGGCTTCGTGAAGTTCAATTTCTTGGACACGTAGTCAATGAGAAAGGCATACACGTTGATCCATCCAAAATTGAGGCCATAAAGAATTGGAGTGCACCAAAGACATCGACCGAAATACATCAATTCCTAGGATTGGATGGTTATTATCGAAGATTTATTGAGAATTTTTCAAAGATTGCTCAATCACTCACTTCTCTCACTCAAAAAGATAAGAAATTTGAATGGGGAGAAAAACAAGAAGCAGCTTTTCAACTGCTTAAAGACAAACTCTATAATGCACCAATTCTGTCACTTCCAGACGGTACAGATGATTTCGTAGTTTATTGTGATGCCTCACGACAAGGGTTAGGATGCGTGTTGAAGCAAAGGGAGAAAGTTATTGCATACGCATCACGCCAACTAAAGATACACGAAAGGAACTATACCACACATGACCTAGAGTTAGGTACAGTGATATTTGCACTAAAAATTTGGTGTCGTTACCTATATGGAACTAAATGCACGATAATCACGGATCATAAGTGTCTTCAACATATATTTAACCAGAAAGAGTTAAATATGCGAGAAAGACGATGGGTTGAATTGTTGAATGAGTACGATTGCGAGATCAAATATCATCCGGGCAAAGCGAACGTTGTCACGAATGCATTAAGTCGAAAAGAACGAGTTAAACCTTACCTCTTGAATTCGTGATGCTCACCAAGAAGCATTGAAAGAAGAAAACTTCAAAGCAGAATTGCTTAGAGGTATGGAAAAACAATTAGAGCCGAAAGAGAACGGAGCCTCATATTTCATGAACAAAATTTGGATTCCTCATTTTGGTGGTCTTCGAGGCCTAATTCTTGATGAGGCTCATAAATCCAAGTATTCGATACATCCTTGAGTAGATAAGATGTATCACGACCTCAAGGAATTTTATTGGTGGCCTAATATCAAAGGTGATATTGCGACATATGTTGAAAAATGTCTAACATGTGCTAAAATTAAGGCCGAGTACCAAAAACCTTCTGGATTGCTACAACAACCCAAAATCCCTAATTGGAAATGGGAACATATTTCCATGGATTTTATAACTAAATTACCTAAGAGTTCTCATGGTCACGACATGATTTGGGAATCCTCGACCGATGAACCAAGTCAGCTCAATTCTTGCCTATCCGTGAGAAAGATAGTACTGAGAAGTTAGCAAAAATCTATCTCAAAGAAATTGTAGCAAGACATGGTGTACCTGTGTCGATAATCTCTGACCGAGACGATCATTTTATATCAAGGATTTGGCAGTCATTCCAGAAGGCCTTCGGATCCCAATTAAATTTGAGCACGACCTTTCATCCCCAAACTGACAGCCAAAGTGAACGCACAATTCAAACTCTAGAAGATATGTTGTGCGCTTCTGTGATGGATTTAGGTGGAAATTGGGATACTCACTTGCCTTTAATGGAGTTCTCATACAATAACAGTTATCACACGAGTATTAAAGTCGCACCATTTGAAGCGTTATATGGCCGTAAGTGTTGATCTCCGCTATGTTTGGCGGAACTAGGCGACAAACAAATGTTAGGTCCTGAGTTAGTTCAAGAAACTACCGATAAAATATTCAAGATTCGAGACCGTATCAAGGCGGCTCGAGACAGACAGAAAAGCTACGCGGACAGACACCGCAAACCATTGTCTTTTGAGGTTGGAGACAAGGTGTTGCTAAAAGTCTCGCCGTGGAAAGGCGTAGCTAGATTCGGTAAGCAAGGGAAGCTTAGCCCGAGATACATAGGACCATACGAAACTTGGAAAAGATTGGAAACGTCGCCTACAAGTTAAAACTGCCAGAAACACTCAGTAGCGTTCACGACACTTTCCACGTGTCGAATTTGAAAAAGTATCTCTCAGATGAATCACTTATTATTCCCCCGGACGAAATCCGTGTAGACGATAAACTCCATTTCATCGAAGAACCTGTTGAGGTTTTGGATTAAAAAATTCATAAAACGAGGAGAAGTCGTATCTAACTAATTAAAGTCCGATGGAACTCGAAATGAGGACCCGAGTTCACATGGGAACGAGAAATAAAAAAGAAGTACCCTCATTTGTTTAAGAAAGTCCCAACAAAGAGTAACGCAACCTAAAATTTCGGGACGAAAACAGGGGGAGAATGTGACAATCGGCAAAATTCCAGTAATTCCGTACAACCTGAACAACTATTTCAACTATTAAAGTCTTAAAAGTCTAGGAATTACAAAAAAAATCATAGTGAATTATGATAACAAATCTGTTGCGATTGGAAACAATATCCTAGACTAACAATAGGAACGCGAATAAACGATACTTGTCGGTACTAATTTCGGTACAGTCTGAAACGATGAAAACAAGACATACAGATATGTCTACACAAATATTCTATAAAAAGCTTTGTCCAAAAATAATATGTGCCTTATTATTTAGAAAATCCCAATTAAAAACGAAATTGTCCAAAGTCCACAGAAAAATACAGCAATCCTGCGGACGTGTACAACATTCCGTGGAACGAAACAGTAACCGTCCGAAAACCCGAAAATAAATATTATTTTAGATTAATAATATAATGGGTATTAAAAACGACACAAAATTCGCAATTGGATGTTATTGCGTTAAGCTGCACGGCTAGTTTAGTAAACCGCCAGACAGCAAAGCCGGTACCGGAACCCTGTCAAAAATAATAAAATTTTTAGTCCAAAAAATTGGATTAATTATTTGTATAATAAAACATGTGCAAAAATAATTTTTGTCGTGTTTGAGTAAAACACGGTGTCAGTATTTAACCCGGTACAGGACCCGAACCGACTTTTTCACCCGAACTACAAACTAAAAATTTTGGTTAACTAATTTTACCTAATGTCACTCTACTTTAAAATATTAGAGCTTAAAACCTTTTAGATATTTTTATTAAAATTTCAAATTTCTAAAAATTCCTAAAGATTATAGTTTAAGCAAAGTTTTTATAAAAAAATAAACAAACCCTCCCCCCCCCCCCCCATAGCTGATTTTCGGTCCTAAGTGGGTCCCTCACGTAAGCTCAATCATCACTAATGTGTTGTGTTGGAACAAGGAGATGATGATTAGTGTTGTGTGCAAGAATCAATATGAACTAAAATCTTCTCTACACTCCACCACCTTCCATAATCCCAAAAAACCATCAACATTTACCACATTCCTCTCTCTCTCTTCCAAAAATCAGCTAGATCAAACTCCCCTTCACTTCATCTCCTTTCATTCTTCAAACTCAAGAATACATGCTCATATGGAAGTTCATGGATGAAACAAGATACTAGGGAGTTTGGCAAAAATAAGGAATAAAGTTTCCTTTTCGGGAAACTTAAGAACTATATCATGTTCATGCTACTTTTGTTGACAATTTTTGATGGATATTGATATTTGATGATGTTTTGTGTTGAAATAAATTGAAAACAAGTTTTATAGAAACTTGGGGAAAAATCCATATTTCAAACAAAACTATGGCAAAACTTTATAAATTATGTTATGTTTAAAAAGTTGTTAAAACAAAGAAGTATGTAACTAGAACAACTATTTTGGACATGGTTAAACAAATTTTGGACAAAGTTATAAATTCATATTTTATAAAAGGATTTCTAAACAAAAGTGACAAGTATATATTTTTGGATAAAATATGTACTTTCAAAAATATTCATCAAGTATCATAAGTATATATTTTTTGATGTGTACATTATATGTTAATTCAAGTAGGACCAAATGAAAAATTGATACACATCCACAAAAATTACCAAAATATGTATATGAACTTGAAAAACGAAATAAAATTTTCATCCTTAGACACAAATGGACAAATTTGGACACTATTGGACAATATGGACTTTTGGACAAAATAAAATGGCACAAACAAGACAAAAGGTAAAAACGAGACGAACGACACGAAAGGAACAAACGAGACGAATAAACCAAGCCGAAACATAGAAAATGGTCATAACAAAATAGGAGCCGTCACAAAAACTTATGCACTAAAAAGGTTCATATATGACATAAGTAATAATTTTATAAAAAGCTAGATTTTTATAAAAGAGTTAAATGCCATTTTAATTCCTGTGGTTTGGGCCATTTTGTCAGTTTAGTCCAAAGGTTTCATTTTTAACATATGTGTCCAAAAAGGTTTCACAGTTGCCATTTTAGTCCACTGGGTTAACTTCATCCATTTTTTCTGTTAACGAGAAGGCCAATTCGGTCATTTTATATGGCTGAATTTCCCTTTTAGTTAACAGAATTACATACAAAATGGCTGAATTGGCCTTCTCGTTAACAGAAAAAATGGATGAAGTTAATCAAGTGGACTAAAATGGCAACTGTGAAACCTTTTTGGACCCACAGGTTAAAAATGAAACCTTTGGACTAAACTGCCAAAATGGCCCAAACCACAGGGACTAAAATGGCATTTAACAAAATACAAGTATTACTATTATTTTTTACTAGCCCGAAATCTTGTAAACTAAAAAAAGGGTCAATAAATAAAATCGGGCTAGAGTCCATTTCTCATAAATAAAATTTGGGCTAGGCCCACTTTTACAAAACAATGGACTAAAAATAAATTTTTAGTCAAAATTGGGCTAAAGCCCACCCTACAAAATACTTGGACTAAAAACCCAATTTTTGTAAATTATTATGGACTAGATACATTTTTGGAAAATAATTTGGGCTAGGCCCATTCTTACATAACTTATTTGGGCTAAGTCCACAATTATAAACTAAATTGGGCTAGGCCCACTTTTACAAAAGAGTTTTGGGCTAAGGCCCACTCCTACAAGTTAATTTGGGCTTGGCCCACTTTAAACAAAGTTATTTGGGCTAGGCCCATATATACCAAATACACAAAATGGACTTAACATCTAATACATAAATTAAGCCCATTCAAAAACAAATCAAATAGAATATATATATATATATATCTATATATATATATATATATATATATATATATATGAAAACACAATAATGATAGCAAACGATTACGAGAAACTACAAACGAAATACAAGATGAAATACTTGTACGATAAACAAACACAAACCTAAGTGTCTAACGAGATTAGAACACTTGTAGGTCGAGTAATGAACCACGAACAAGGAATCAAATAGAGATTTACACGGAACGCAAATCTGTGAGTTCATGTTTCCCCTTTTACTTTGAATGTTTATAGTTTTAAACTTTTGGGGATGTATACATGTTACAAATAGTATGATGATACGATGAAACTATTTTGATCACATGTAGACAGGTGTTTAAAATAAAGGGACCATTAATGAATAAACAAGTACCGAGGAACAAACGAATATATCTATTTGGATTTTGGCAAGCCCCACTCTTAACGGCAATGATAACCACGATCGTTAAGAGTGCCTTTGTGTCCAAACTAGTGTCGTTGACACACATGATAAATTTTCAAGGTTTGGTCGCCTCCTATTCTGGCATACATATTAGTGTCCTTGCAAAACACTAATGATCATACGATTTTTCATCATACCATACAAAAACGAATTTTACTACTTCAAATGTTTTGGAGACTCATTTGACGCGAAAACAAAATAACATGAATTCACTCAACTTTTGTTGACATTTTCAAAATTAACATGTATTACAGAAGATTAGTGGACGGCTTTGGGAAAAAATATGTTCGAGTTGTTATCAAGAACGCAAGTTTTTGAGATGTCATCCGTTTTCAGTTGTTATGTTGTGTGAAACTATTTTGAACTTTGAATAATGTGGTTAATGTTGTAGTTGTTTTAATTCCAAACAAGATGTTGGTATTGTAAATAATGGTTTCAAAACGAATGTATGGATGAACATCTTTTTATGGTTTTAATATGTTGTTTACTCAATTGATTGTAATGATTGCCGCTCTCGTCACACCTCGCAATACGCTTCCGCATAAACCGAAAATTGGGGTGTGACAGCAGTAGTACTGCTGGAGCTGGCTCGAGGATCCAAAGAATAACTTGAAAAGAGCAAGAAAAAGATCAGAGATTTGCACATAATTGTAAGCATTCGTTGTGTTGTTGCTGGTGTGTTTCTGCAGTGGGTATGATGATGTATTTATACAGCAACTGAGTTGAAACAACCAAACCGAATTAAATGAGAGGAAAAAAGTGCATTAAACGTCTTCAATTCATTTTAATTCGTCATTTAATTCTTAGCCAAAACCGTTGACTCGCCTGTTTCAAATGCTTAAATGAAGCTGCTCTGTCATTAAAGTCAGGAAGTTTCTCTCTCTCGCGCGCGCAAGCAGGACAAGCATTCTGGTGCGCGCGCGCCACTTTGGCTCACTTTCATGCGCTCCTGGTGTTCACCACTCATGCGCTCCAGGTCTTCACCACTCAAACTTTGCCTTAAACATGACTTTTTGAAATAAAATGAAGTACTTGTCCACGTAGGGACTAAAAAGGAAATACTTGTCCTCACATGGTCTAAAAGAGAAGACATATCCATGCATGGACTTTTGGAATAACAATACATCATGATAAATAAAAGAAAGCCTTCACTAGTCTTTGCGACATGGGGTGTTAGTGGGATGGTGGTACGAACAATGGTTACATTTGGGATACGGCCCAGTGTAGTTTCTCTTTGGTGGTTCAGTGGTGGTGATGACAGCTACTGTTTGAATAGGCTGAGGATTTGGCAGAGTAACAACCGCACAGTTTTGACCGGAAGTCTTCCGTTTCTTGTTCTTGTTTTTCTTGGTTGGCTGAAAGGGTGAGGGTTCAACAGTGGTGGTGTCGGTGGTAGCTTGGTATGCATTTTTCGATGAAACCTTGTCGAAGGTTCCATGAAGAATGCAATTGTTGTTGAGTTCAGCGGCTAAACGGTACACGTCTTTGAGGGTTTGGGGAGAGGCAGAAACGACGTGGTTCATCAGGGTAGGTGGAAGGCAACGGATGTACTTGGCAACGACCTTTTCAACAGTGTCTACTTGACAAGGGCAGAGAGCACTGAGTTGTTTGAAGCACGCTGTCAGACCAGCGTTGTCGTTCCCAACTTGCTTCAAATTCAAAAATTCATTTTCTAGTTTTTGACGCTCGTGTGGAGGACAAAACTCGTCCTTCATTACTTGCTTCAGTTCATCCAGGGCAAGGCGTGAGCGACATCGCTTCCTCGCTTGTTACACTCGGAGGTCCACCATTCGAGAGCTCTCGAACGGAACACCCCAGTAGCGTTCAAGGTTTGCAGGTTGTCAGGGCAACCACTTTGAAGGAAAGTTAGTTCGATAGAATCGAACCAGTTCAGCAGGGCGGTGGCACCATCATTGCTAGTGAACTCGAGTGCTTTACAGGCCATAAACTGCTTAAACTGGAACGTCGCTCTAGGTGTTCCCACCTTCGAATCGACGGAACCATGGGGTGAGTCAGGGTTTGGTTGGATCTTGCTAACGATGTCAGGTATGACCTTGGCCATGAACTTCATGCATTCTTTGTTTGACGTCGTGTTAGAGTTGGAGTTGGAACCCTTCTTGGTCTTCTTGGAGAGACTGTGGGAATACATCTAAAGAATCGAAAGAGAGGGAAAGAATGAGACTTGATCCTAATTCAAAATAAAGTTTTTTCATGTATAAGCATGTAATTATCATGTAGCGCGTATGATTCATATAAATTTCATGTATGCAACAAGTATTTACAAGGTATATCACGTATGAATGAGTAAAAGAGTATAACTTTAGTTTGTTCACAAGAATTATTATTGCTTTTGATTGCGAGAGATGTGCGAATCGTGTATCGATTTTGAAATGAACGAGGTAACAAGTATAAAATCACATATAAATTGAAGTAACATAAAAGAGAGTCTCAATAAAACATTGGATTGTTTTGTGTTTGGAGACTTCAACTATTCCAAAGTGAATCGAAAGTCCTTTCAAATTAGGGAAACATGCTTTGGCCTATAAGTAAGATACTCTCGTCGAGAAGCGATTAACCGTATCTTACACTTCCAGTTACTACACGTCTCTAATCGATTGAAACAAACGAAACTTTGGCGGGATTGAAAATCGAGGAATGGGACTTAATCGGCAAGATGCGTGTTTCACCACTAACTTGACAATTTCGTACCCTAAGTGTGGTTGGTACTCGTCAGGTCAAAATTAATTTCGACACTTTGACGAGGATCCACTAGAATTTGAATTGGAAATTTACCATCAAGATGTGGACTTCACTCCTAACTTGATGTCGTAATTTCATGCAAAAACAGAATAAGCGAGATGAGAGTCGTTTACCAAATTATGGGTTTCACACCTATTTTGGTAAATTCATCTCGTTTGTATTACGAGCGTCTTCAAGTCTTCAAGTATATTATGTAAAATGTCTTAGGAAAGACATGTGGTAAGTATTAAGAAAAAAGAAGAGGAAGAAGCAAAAGGGAAGAATAAACATTTTAAACAAGTAGCAAGAATGGTCAAACGTATGGTACCTACTATAGACTAGGTCGAACATGGAAATTATACGTAATTCCTTATAGTTATGGCTGTGATACAAATCAGTCACACCCTAACCGATGGCAGAAACATCAGAATGAGACGAACGAGATTGCTCAAAGACTTCATAACATTATGTAACAATAATTAAGTTCAAAACCGATTTCATTCAGAATCATAAATTGTCAATTACAATGAAAGAAATACAAGTACAACATTGAAATAGCAAAATACAACAACAATAACATAACAAAATATTCAAATCTAGTATTTTGAGCGTGTTTCTAAGTCGTCCTACTAGATTCATCATGAGCATCATCATCAACCTGTAACATGTTAAAAATAATGGTTCAACGCAAAATCATTGGCAAGTACACAAGTTTGTATATACGTAGCATAAGTATATAAAGAATTACTCGAATCCACATGGCAAAATTGTATACAAGGTTAACTAGCATGCAATACTAATTGTCAAATCCAAGTGTCCACAAGAATTATATGCATCCCTAGCCACTAAAGTGACGAGACCGTTTATGAATAATAAGCTTAACAATACCTCGACAGGCGGCGTGCAACTCCTAAGCATAACAATAAGCATGTATAATGGATTGAGAGAGTAAAGTATGTTTGTGTTTGTGTTTGCGTATTTTGTAAGTTAACATGTTACAACCTAAATTGTGTAAAAAGGAAAACGGGTCAAGTGTACTCACGGTGTTGCAAGCTTCCACTTGGTAATTCCTTGAAGAGTTGATTATTTGAGGATGGAACACCGAGTTCTCCTACACGAGAAAACATAGGGGTGTGAGTATTCGGATGATAAAGGAGGATTTGGATTCAGAATTTAAATATCAAAAAGTACGTATATGTGAAAGTAATACCCAAGTTCTAAGAGTTTATTTATGACACCATAATTAGTGGTTTCATGGGTCCCAAATTGCCCATTGGAATCATTACAAGAACTCTAGAGTCTTTGATATAATAGCTTAGGTTTATGATGGTTAATTATGGTTTGATTAACACCAAAAACTCATCCATGTTTTTTATAATTATATATAGTTTATATAGTAATAATACATCCTAAAACTAAGTCCAATCACGTATTGTCATATAGCATCTTTTATGTCAAGCATGAAGGTTAGAAAACCTCATTATAAAATTCACCACTACCCAGACCATCATGAAGATGGTGGGAGGGTCATGAATAAAAATAACGTAAACCTAATCTAACAAGTTATAAAAGTGTTTAAATGAAGGAGTGGAACTTAGTTTGGAAGGCCAAAGCCTCCATTTGTTCACACTTTACAAGTCACAAGTTCATCATATGAAAGATGATGACTTGTGCTTGTTTTCATCATTTGATTAGTAAGTATAAATAGAAAATATGTGAGTGTTTGAACTCATAACTTGGATGGTAATCACCCTAATACAAACCCACAATCATAGACTTGATTGTGAGCTTGATGGGAACAAGATTCCATCAAGTTATTTAACATAAAATGAACATACAAGAAGATGAACACAAAACAGAAAGTTTAAGGTACTTTGGACCTCAAATATGGTGAGGTTTCACCTTAGATTACCTAAGTAATCTTGTGAAACCCTACCTAGAGGTTATCCAAGTGCCAAGAAAGAAGAAATGAGTAGAGAAGTGTAAGAGAGTTGAGTTAGAACTCACTTAGAAAGTCTTGAACTCTCTGATTATAATATGAGAATTGTTGCTATTTGAGAGTGTTTTAGGGAAGATTGAAGTGTTTGTAAAGTGAAAAATGAGTTTAGGATGTGTGGGTTTTATAGTTGAGGTTTAGGGCTAAGAGTTAAGTGTAATTAAGAGGTAGTTGCAACCATAAGAAACACACAAATGACCAATAGTTGAGCTGATTATAATTTTCTGCAGATTCTGGTCCCTGGCGGGCCACGACGGAGGAGCTGGGTGCCGGTCGCGGGGCGCGACGGCCTTCGGCCACGAAACTTATTTGATTTTTGTCATTTTCAGTCCTTAATGTTTATATATGTTATGTTTTGATGTGTTTTAAGTATGAAAGGCATAGTAGAAGGTGATTTTATGTATACTAAACATACAACCAAGTATGTAAATCATGAATAATTATCGTAAACGTTCAATGATATAAAAACATGCGTGAAAAGTGTATAAATTGTGTATGTATGATATGTATCTGCAAGTTTTATACGTGTTTACAAGAACTATGAATAAGGTATCACATGTATAATGAATTTAAACGTATAAGCATGCATGAATAAGTAAAGCATAAATTGCAAGAAATGACGAATTTTATTATGATCAAAGTCTTGGATTTTACAATGATACAACGAAATACGAATACAAGTTTCCAAAAATAGAAGTACAAGACAAGCTTTCTAATTAAGGAATGTTGCGAAAAAGCGGAGCGTTACAGTCTCCTCTTCTTTAGAAATTTCGTCCCGAAATTTAGGAAGATGCAACGAACAGATGCAGATACTTAGCCTTCATATCACTTTCGAGTTCCCAAGTAAACTTATCGCCACGTTTTCCATCCCATAGAACCTTGATGATCTCGACAGGTTTCTCCACGAAGTGCAAAGTCTCGTTACTTTGAAGATCTTCGAGTGAAACTTGAAGTCCATCTTCAGCTAGACATTTCTTTAAGTTTGAAACGTGGAAGACTAGATGAATGTTGTTGAGTTCTTCAGGTAGGTCTAGTGGATACGCTACCTTGCCAATCCTTTTGAAAATCTTGAAAGGACCTACGTAGCAAGGTGCGAGTTTGTCGCAGCCCCCAACCTCTACCCCGGGAGCGGGAGGCCGCGAGCCAGCCAGATGGTATTGGTGTTGATTAATTTGGCAGCGGAAATGAGACATCAGGACCGTAGTTAGGATATATTATCAGAGTTTCAAAACACCAAACTTTTATAATAAATAAATGGGATAAAACTCAAGTTTCATTGACAATACATTTATTGGGATAAATCCTAATTATTTGAAAACATAATCTCCTTTTTATTTAGGTAACTTTTATAGCCACTTCTTTAAACTTTCAATTCTCCATAACTGGTTTCTACTGGCTTCACATTAAGTTATCTGAAACGCGTTTTAAAAAGATTTTGTCAACAAGAAATACTAGTGAGTGCATTCCAGTTTAATCAAAACAAGCTTTTATAACTTTACAGTATTGAGAGCGATTACAATGTTTATATATACCAATATACTCATTCAGTATTTGTCATGTTCACAGTTCCATGACGGTGCTCATGTTACTCATTGGCTAACTCATCGTCCAATAGTAACAGACTACAAGTAGTGTATACAAAACCCCACATACCAGCAGCAATTGTAGAATACAAAGACTCAATCACTTTAAGTATAATTTAAAACATTTAAGGTTTTGGTAAAACAATTGTAGAAAAAGAGAATAACTCACATTGTTGACTTAGGTGTTTCTATAGCTTCCTGGTAGTGTTCCTGATTATAGTCTATTAAAAATAAACAACGCACACGTGTTAGTAAAATAACCCAAATCACATTATCCATACAAAACGGGACAGAACTCCAACGAACTTAGTCAGGTAGAGCCTCGACATGCGTTACGGATCCCTAGATCAATCGGGTAGGGTAACAGATTTGTGATCGGGGGTTAAAATACTTACAACAAGGCAGAGATTCGTGTTTTAGGGATATTATATCGAGCAATACTTTGCTATAATAGGGACATAGAGAAAAAGAAAATGAGCGACTGAAGACTGAGGCCTTCGACCCCTTTTATAGGCTGATCAGGGGTGGCTCGCGCCCCGTGACCCACTGTGGTCGGCCCTTCGTGGCCCGCGAGGGACTAGACTAGGGCTTAGCCTTGGTTAGTCACAAGTGTATGTCATCTGGGTGTCGTGCCACGTGGCATGCTGTGGTTTCGCCTGCATACACTCGATCGCGCCCCGCGACTCTCCTGGAGATCTTGCTCACGGCCCGCGAGTGACCAGTATTATTTGTTTTATTTGTTTTTTTGTTAAAATTAGAGTTATACGGGTCCGTTTACGAGTATTCGGGTATAACTAGAGCGTTTAGGGGCGTTTTTTAGGGTTGTTATAGAGTTTCCCTTTCTTACCAAAACGAACTATGAATTCTAAAGGTTTGCGACGTTTATCAGCGTAACTCTTTTATCGGCTTCTGGCTTTCAGCAAGTTCTCTCGAACCTATAAAATATTGTCCGTTGTCTCTTGTATAAGCTCGGGACCGGTGATTTGAGCTTCTCCGATCTCGTGCCAACAAATAGGCGAATGACACTTACAACCATACAATGCCTCAAAAGGTGCCATTTGAATTCTCGTTTGATAACTGTTGTTATACGATAATTCGATCAAAGGAAAGTGTATATTCCAGTTGCCACCAAAATCGATTACGAATGAATGAAGCATATCCTCTAGAGTTTGGATACTACGTTCGGTTTGTCCGTCAGATTGAGGATGAAAAACGGTGCTAAGGTTAAGAAGAGTACCCATGACGGATTGAAAAGTTTGCCAAAGACGAGATGTGAAGCGACCATCACGATCAGAAATGATGTTAATGGGGAGACCATGACAACAAATGATTTCGTCCGTGTAGATACGAGCCAATCTCTCGACTTTGTAATCTTCACGAATGGGGAGAAAGTGAGCGGATTTGGTCAATCGGTCAATGATCACCCAAATACTATCATGACCTGAAGAAGTACGGGAAAGTTTGATGATAAAGTCCATCGCAATCCTCTCCCATTTCCAGACATGAATTTCTGGTTGTTCGAGCAAGCCAGAGGGACGTTATCTTACTATCTTGATATTGAGGTTGCGCATGAAGAATTTGGTATTTCAATTAAACAAAAAGCATATACCAAGAAGAATATAATCGAAACTGTTATGTTAGATTGTAACCCAACGAAGTGTTTATTTTAGAACTGGGGATGAAGTTAACTAAGGATGAAGGCGGTATACTGGTGGATGCTATGGGGTATAGAAGACTTGTTGGATGTCTTCGTTATATGTTGCATACGATACTCGATTTATCTTATTTTGTTGGAATTGTGAAGTATGTAGGGCATATATGGTGATACACCAATTACATGATCTTCTAATAAACAAAAGATGGTGGGCTTATCATCTTGTGAAACCAAGTTCAAGGCTACCACGACTGCGCTTGTTAAGCCATTTGGTTAAGAGGTCTTTAAAGTGAAATCACGGGATGAAAAGTGCGACGAGTGGTTATATGAGTTGATAGTAAATCCAGTGTAGTACTTATGAAAAATCTGATTTTCATGGTCGAAGCAAGCATATTGACATGAGATACTTTTTCATTCGAAAATGTGTCAAGAAGGGGCATGTTTTATTTTTATTTTTTATTCTCTTAATATATAATAAAAAAACTAGAAATTACATCGAGATAGAAGATAAACAGGGTTTGATCTAGTACATTTGTGGAGATGAGCAATGCCAAGATACAATGACTAAGCCACTCGTGAGAATCATGTATACAAAAATGTGAGACCTACATGGTGTTGAAGACCTCCGGATTTCAAGTCTAAAATTAGTAGTGATTGTTGGCCGATACCGGCTAATGCCCTGGCTTGAACTCACGGGCTGCGATGATGGGCCGGTTCCGAGCACATGCATATTGGTCTCAAGTAATCAATTAATTAAACCAATTTGAGATAAACCAAATGAGTTGTATGTGATTTATAATAGCTAATTAGATTATTATTAGATAATTATGGGGTTTTATTTATTATCTAATTAGGAGTTTGAGTTAAATCTTTAGTTAAACCTAGTCACAACCTAATCAAAGTTTTGATTTTGGTCATGAGAGTTAAATTAGTTTTAAGCTTTTTTTCTGGATCAATAATACTAGAGACCTATTTCCTAAACTATGTGTTACTCGTTTTAAGTTTATCTATTACAGAATTGAAAACACTAGTTTGGATGATGAAGACTTTAACAGATTTCTAAGGTTGATACCACAAGAGATCCGAACACAGTTTTGTCCATTCAATATCAGGATACTTTAATTTACAATAGTAAACGACCGCCTACATTTTTTGGAATACTATAAATACAAGGCTGCATATGCATTCATCTTCAATTCTTTCTATTCTATTCATCAGCCATGAATACACCATTAATTTCTAGTTTTCTCCTTGCTCTCTTTCTCATCTCATCTTGCTACTCAGTCACTGCCCAGCCCTTCGACTACCCTACCGCAAAACTTTCCACTACATGGACCAACAAAAAGTCCGCACCCCACTCCGTAACCTTCACAGACGGCTCAACGGTCCGAGCCATCCTCCTTAGAGGATCATTCGGATTTAAGTTTGCCTGTGGGTTCTACTGCAACGGGACCTGCGACACTTACCTCTTCGCAGTCTTCATAGTCCAAACCAACAGCGGGTCGGGTATTGTTGGACCGGCTATCGCGTTCCCTCAAGTTGTTTGGTCAGCAAACCGAAACCATCCTGTTAAACTCGGTGCAAAACTAAACCTTAACAAAGCCGGAGATTTAGTGCTCCGTGATGCCGATGGTAGCCTTGTTTGGTCTACCAACACAGCTGGAAAACAAGTTACTGGCATGCAAATAACCGATACTGGAAACCTAGTATTGGTTGATGCTCGTAAGAAGATTGTTTGGCAATCTTTTGATCACCCGACAGACAGTTTGGTACCTGGGCAAAAACTGTTTGAAGGACAGAAGCTGGTTGCTAGTGTTTCTTCAACAAATTGGAGGAAAGGTTTGTATTCTGTTGAGGTTACTAATAAGGGTTTGTTTGGTTATCTTGAAACAAAACAACGTCGAGTTTATTACAAGTATGTGGTCAATGGGCCTGATAGAAGTAAACAAAGAAGTTATGTTAGGTTCCTCAATGGAAGTTTGGCTTTGTTCATTCATTCAGCCGAGCCGAGTCGTCCGGATGGTGTGATTCGGGTGCCGCTAGCATCATCGGCTCAGTATATGAAACTAATGCCCGATGGGCATTTGAAAGTGTTGGAATGGAGTTGGCAGTCTGGGTGGCGGGTGGTGGCTGATTTGTTTGGAGTTCGTCGCCGGAGTATGTAACGGATATTGTATGGGATGGTTTGGAGACTACTACTTCAAGACATCATTGTTGCTTTTGTGTGTAATAAGACTATCCGCATCAGTGAAAGGCTATCCTTTTTACAAACAGCCTAATCAGCATGCCATATCAGCTTTTCACTTATTCTTCCCACAAACACTTTTTACCCACAACAATAACATATATATCCTTCCCACAAACAACCTTATAAAAAAAAGAAAGGACCCACCATTAGCCCATTCTTCACCATTCTTCCCCAAGAATTGTGAAGAATGTACACCCTCCATGTCATCCTCTACAACACCCACTAATCCATCCCTCTCACAAATACCCTCCACATAGGAATGAACACCCTCCATGCCACCTACAAACATCCTTGATGTGGATAGTCTAAAGGAATGATAGTTGATCACCGTACGTGTTAATTTGTTGTATACTTTGTCAAGTGTTAAGTCTGAATAAGTTAAATAAACACAGTAATTTGTTGTAATACATTTGGTGGCACTACTACATGAATGATTAAAAGATGTAATTGTATGTTCAAAAGATACGGTGTCTTTCTCAAAATCACATCTTATATTTGTTTTGAAAGAAAAGCATGAGGGGCAAAACATACGGTTCTAGAAGTGAATCTCTTGATATAATAGTCATAAATAAAATGTTAAAAATTAAAAATAAGTGTTAAATAAATACTAGTATTGATTAATAAAATAAAAGTTAATAATAACAATAATAATAAATAAGTAAATACTAACCATATATCTATGATTGATTTTTTCTCTATTAATGATATAGAATAAGGTAATATAAAAAAGTTTTCATATATAGTGTTAGTAATAATAAATAAATAAATTTCTAATAATAAACAAATTATTTTTTTATATGAATACAAATAGGTCCGTTCAAAGCGCTCACTGTTCGCTCGAAAATTGCTCGGAATATGCTTATTTGATTTGAGGCTCGGTTGTAAACGTGGTGCTCAGCTCGGTTCGGTTCATGGAAGTATGAAGACATTGGTTCGGGAATTGAGGATTTTGTTGTGTATTGTGATGCCTCGCATACAGGCATGAGTTGTGTGCTTAAGAAGAGAGGCAATCATATGCATCACGACAATTAAAAATGCACGAAAGGATTTACACCATCCACAACTTGGAGTTGGGTGTCGTTGTATTTGCACTAAGTTGTGGAGACATTACTTATAAGGCACGAAGTGTATTATTTTCATTGACCATAAAAGTCTCCAGCATCTGTTTAACCAGAAAGATCTGAATATGTGACAACGCCGCTAGATGGAGACTCTAAATGATTATGATTGCGAGACTCGCTATCATCCCGGCAAGGCAAATGTGGTTGCCGATGCACTAAGTCGCAAGGAAAGGGTTAAGCCGATCTGGGTTAACGCCAAGAGTATTGAACTCAAGAATATCTTAAATGAGAAACTATTGGATGCGCAAAAGCAAGCCTTATTAGAGGCTAATATTTCTAATGATGGTTTAGGTGGAACTGTTTGTCAGTTATCACCAGGAAAAGATGGAATCCTTAGATTGAATGATCGAATCTTGGTTCAAATCTTTGGAGGACTTAGAGATCTAATCCTCCAGGAAGCGCATAATTCTAAATATTTTGTTCATCCTGGAGGTGGCAAAATGTATCAAGATCTGAGAAAAGATGGAATCTTTAGATTGAATGATCGAATCTAGGTTCAAATCTTTGGAGGACTTAGAGATCTAATCCTCCAGGAAGCGCATAATTCTAAATATTTCTAAATCTATAGCCACCTACGTAGCTAAGTGTCTAACGTGTTCACAAGTTAAAGCTAAACATCAAAAACCGTCAGGACTTCTACAACAGCTTGAGATTCTCACGTGGAAATGCGAAATGGGAAATGGTAACTAGGGATTTAATTACCAAGTTACCCAAAACCAAACGTGGCGATGACGCGATTTGGGCCATCGTGGATAGGTTGACGAAGTCAGCCCACTTTTTGCCAATCAAGGAGAAGAATAGCTCTGACAAATTGGCTAAATTGGCTAAATTGTATGTGGACTAGATTGTGTCCCTGCATGGCGTGCAAGTATCTATTGTATTTGATAGAGATACTAGATATATATATCTCACTTTTGGAAGAGTTTCCAGCAATCCTTAGGCACAAGATTAAACTTCAGTACAACTTACCATCCTCTGACTAATGGACAGAGTGAGCGTACTATTCAAACTTTGGAAGACATGCTTAGGGCATGTGTGATTGACTTGGGTGGTAGTTGGGATGACCACCTCCCCCTAATAGAATTCTCCCTAATAGAATTCTCCTACAACCGGCGCTTCACAATTCCAACAAAGTAAGATAAATCGAGTATCGTATGCAATATATAACGAAGACATCCAACAAGTCTTCTTTACCCCGTAGCATCCACTAGTATACCCCCTTCATCTGTAGTTAACTTCATCCCCAGTTCTAAAATAACAGTTTTGATTATATTCTTCTTGGTATATGCTTTTTGTTTAATTGAAATACCAAATTCTTCATGCGCAACCACAATGCCAAGATAATAAGATAACATCCCGGAATTTCTAATTGTTCGAGCAAGCCAGAGGGACGTTATCTTAGTAATTGTTATATGCTTTCTGAGTCACACCCTGATAAATCAGAGCTGGTCGTGATCTGACTGGTATCTTCATTGCACAGCGGAAGCTAATTAAGCTAAGACTTCTAGAAAGCAAACGCCCACTAAGTACTCGAATCCACATGGTTTTCCTATTCCAACCGTGCCATAATTTTGAAATGCAGCCTGAGAAAGAAACATGCGAAAAATCAACATAAAGTTGAGTGAGTTCATAGTTTGTTTGTAAAATATTTGAAATAAATCTTTTTGAATAACCGGTTTTTAAAATATCGTTGAGAAAACGAACTTAAAATCATTTTCTTTAGCATGTTATATGAAACTTTGTATTCGTGGAACTTTGTATGTGTAACGCATTATGTTCGTAAAACCTTGTAATTGTAAACTTTTTTGTTTGTAGAATTTGTGTAACCGTCAACGTCCACCCTGACAATGACAACATGTATGCATGAACCTTTGAGTTGTATTTGTATAGACATGGTATGTAATTGTAAATGTAAGTTGTAAAATGTAAGTTGAGAGTTGCAAATGTAAGGAATTTGAGATCGCTAATGTTTAGCTACGACATTAACATGTGTGACGACTGATATGGCTGTCGTGGGCCACTCAAAAATAATAACCTAACTTTACCAATAGACAGGGTAAGTCGGGTGTCGAATCCACGAGGAGCATGTGGTTAGTATTACACGTTTTGTTTGTAAATTTTATCAAACTAACTAATGATTATAAAACTGATATGGAATTAAAAACACATGAAACAAGTTGCAATTAAGAAAAAGATTGAGTTGTAATAAACAATGATGAGAAAAGGTGATCACTCCGTGATTCAGATTCTATAATTACTAATAACCTAGTTCTGATTTTATTGGATGCTATTGATTGAATAGTAAATCTGTCACATCTACCAATTACCTATGTAGTTCAAAATCTTAATAATAATTGATCAGATAAATATTAAAACAAGCATACATAGAAATCATTCAATCAACAAAAGCATAATTGGATTCAAAACGTAATTATAACTCTGACTGTCACTTAGGATTTGTCTGTCACACAAATTATATAATCACGCAAATAGTCGGCTGTCACCCGACTACAAATCCAAATCTCAATACAAAACAACAACTAGAATTAAAAGCGTCTCATAAGAATCGTTCACCCGAGGTGTCCACGAGAGATTTAGCCACTCATGATACTCGTACAACCTTCAAAGGCTTGAATAATAATTAAAAACATCATCTTATTGTATATAAATAATAATGACGAAAATAATATATCAAACTTCAATGTTGCCGTCGACGTGTGTATCGATATTGATGATGCAATTGTGTGTTGATGTACAAAGAATGCAATTAATGCCTCCCTGACCCTCGTACACGTGATCCTACTTTTGTGTCTAAAGTCCACCAGCAGCCCAATCAGTGCGGCCCAATAATCTGCTTGAATATCATAAAAAATGGCGCCTCCAATCCACAAGCCCACATGTGATGATATATTGTTGATGTCTCTTGTTCACGTGATTTGTGCCAAAAAGTCTTCCACCCCAAGAAGTCCAATCATGATGTTTTTTTCTTTGTTTTAATCGGCCCCCAAGGTATTGTCTCGGCTGTGTGTGTGGGGCGAAGAGATGTTGATTCTAATATTTTTGTGTCGATGAATTATATAATCCCCAAAGTCACTTGCTTGTTGACTCCTTTTTCCTTATTAATCGGCCCACTCCAATTCAAGCCCACTTTCACGTCAATGATAATGATGATGTTGCTGTTGACTTGTGTAGCCCAATAAATTCCTTCTCTAGCATGCGAAGTTCACGTCATGTCTGAATTAAGGTTTGCAAAGCCCAATTAATACCCCAAAGTAACAATGTGCTGCTGATTTCTCCACCGTAACTTACGGCTTGAGTCCGTAGGTTACGCTGTGAACATTCTGTGAACTTTTGGCCATTTTGAATTCTACTTTCCATTAATTACATACAACTCCCTAGACCTCAACATTTTTCGTTTCTTGCACGTTTAAGCTATGTCTTGGACCCGAACATCTACCAAATGCTATGATTTCTCTCGCCAAGCATCCTAGCTTCTTCCTCTTCACTTCTAAGCACTTTAACTTCTCCGTATTACGCGTTAAACCTGAAAACCATAAAAACCCGTAGCTATTATATTCGAGACACGTAATCACTTAAAACACAATAATTCACACAAAATACGCAGGTTAACACTCGGGTTTCACACCTTCCATCACATCTCCACACTTAACATTGATTGTCCTCAACCAACCATTACAAACATTACTCAGCTTATTGACAATTCACCATCAAATCCCTTACCGAATCAACAATTTAAGGTCCCAAGTCATACCCATCCCATAGACTGACACAATCGAGATTGACAATCTGACAAGTGAGTGATACGCATTTAACACAATTTAAGACTTACCTAAGCAAAACTAACATGCTTATGATACTACACACATGCCACACGTCCCTCACAATAATCACTCCTCTCAGTTTTATCAAAACTAACGTGTAATGTGCTAGTGTATATTTCACTTAAAACCAAATATGCTACTTTGCAATCATAAGCTTGTATAGCAATCATACCTCCACTGTATCAAATAATGTAACACATATCAAAAGGACTTTTCGGGTTTTGGGTTAAGGGTAAAGGTAAGGATGTATTTTTGGATTTTTATGTTTATATGGCGAACACAAACGAACATACCAAACCACGACAACTTATTCACAATAAAACTAACACGAACATAATAATAATTTTTTTTCTTTTTCTTTTTTTTCTTTCTTTTCTCTTTTTTGTTTTTCTTTCTTTCTTTTTTTTTTCAACGAATACCTAACACATAATTGTCATTTATGGTTGGTAATCAAATGGATCAAACAAGGTGTGACAAACGAAAGGTATAAGGCTCAACATAGTTTACTAGGGTAAGATGGATAAACAATCAACATATGAAACAATGAAGGGATCCTAATGCCTTTATCATCTATGTGTATACGCTAAACCACAGTCTTAGCATGTATCAAACCACACAAGTTCTAACACAAAGCAACATATGGCCCACTATAAGCAAATGAACATTTATTGTAATTCAACTAACAATCTAGTAGGCTCAAATATCTCACCGAATAGAAGGAATATGGGTTACCGACATGTAGCAAGTGTAATTCCTAAAGCATGTTACCCCTTGTTAGGCATCTCTTCTCAACTATTCTCTAAAAACATGTTAAAAATACTCTCATGAAACTTAAAGAGACAACCATGACTAGGGATCTAAGTTTGTTTAATATCAGCAAGGAAACCATTAGCGATTGAAAATGTTGGTTTTCATGTAGTTCAAGGATACTTGAGAAACAAAAATTTTCAAAATTTTTCAATTTTTTCACAATTTCAACCATTCAAGCATTTAAGATCAACAATTATACCAACCCTCTCTCGAGTTACCGCATCCCCACACTTGGGATTCATTGTCCCTAATGTATGGTGCACTTTATAATCTAGACTCAAGAGATACCACCCGCAAACCATGAACGGCTAACAACCTACTCGACGCGACAAATAACACCATTCCCAACACAAAGACTCAAACCACCAAATATACGAAAAGAAATGCAATAATAAAAATGGAACAGACTCCCCTGGTTTAAAGCATAGAAGCCTCATGCATCATGTTCCACCACGACCGTATAGCATTTCATTTGCGGCCGTGTCCAACAAGTACTCGGGTCAATCTCTATAATTAGTGTGCAAATCATCCCCGTCCAAATGGAGATTGAGTACGGACAGTTCTGACTGAACTCTAATCCATGCATTGTCCGCAATTGCAACTAGAACGTACGAGGACTTCATCAAACATCCCCACACTTGGACCATTGCATCCGTAGAGATTAATAACCTGGTAACCTACAAAAATACTCACGCAAAACAAAAAAAAAAATATACACTACTCTACATCCTCGGGCTGCCTCCCGAGAGTGCTAAGTTTATAGGTCTTCGGCCAGACCATACCTGAAATGCTCAAGGTGGTTTAAATGCCATCTCACGTGCAAAGACCACTCGTGCTGGTGGATGGTTAGTATCCCACTGCCATCCTTCATTCCATATGGCATCCAAATGATCCGGGTTATCGAAATTTATCGACTGTGAGAATTCATCCTTAATTTTCCTTGCGGGCTTCTTCTTTTCCTTCAACTGTGAGAACTCACCCATATTCACCTCAAGTGGTCTCTTCTTGGATTTGGTTGCATCCTTTGGTGACTCCTTTTCTAACTTGAATGATCTCTTTTTATTTCTCATCTTGAGCCACCACGGTGATTTGACCACTTTATCCTTCACAACCTTTTCATCTTTCGACCTGTCAATCATAGCAACACTCCCTTTTGGGCCATCCTCATTAATTGAGGATGACACTTATTAGCAATATTAGAATAAGAACAAGTGCAAGACATAAAAGTTAAGGAAAACTTACGTGACCCGAAGACCATATTCACAGTATTAGCATTGCAATCAATGGTAGCCTTCGCGGTTTTCAAGAATGGTCGGCCTAAGATGACCGGCGGTTGTCCTTCAACATTGGACGACGTGTGGTCCACAACTAGGAAATCTTCGGGGTAATAGCAATCTCCTACTCTTATAGCAATTCCTCTCAACATCCCCCTAGATGGTTTCCTTGACCCGTCTGCAAGCACAACCGTGATCTCCACCTTTTCAAGCTCACCAAAATCGTATTCATCAAACACTCGACTCGCCACTATGCTTATGCTTGCCCAATGATCCACCAATGCCCTCTCAGTCTTGAACTCACCCAACTAGACTGGGATCATAGGCACATTCTCCTCTTCATCTTCAACACTTGCAACCAAACAGATTGCACCAATGGTCATATTTAAACGGACGGGTGAATCATTATCATCAACTATTACCCGTACAGGAGTTACTGCCTCTACATCTAATTCTTCAATACAAACCTAATCTTGGGATCCGCGATTAACTCAGATATTTGAGATTGTGAGTCCACTTGATTGTTGCTTCCTAACCTCTCAGACTCTCTTTTATCCCGCTCACTGCATAGTGCATTTATTAATTCACCTTGCTTGACTACATCTTCATAAATCTAATATATCCTATCAGAACTTGGGTTCACCTCCTTCATTGCATCATGGATGGCGTTGAGTGCATCCAATAACCTATTCCTATCACTGGGGATGTCTTGGGCGTAAACTGATGAGTCATATTCAATAAAATGACCAATGCCTCCATAACCATAGTCCTCAAAATATTCTGATTTTCCAATAAAACCCCAATCTGGCTTGCACCGGTAACCATCATCCATCTCATAATCATTGTACTCCTAATTTGGATCATGATAGTAGTCCATATCATCGATCTCTTCTTGATATCTATCTTGATAAGAATAACCCTAGTAACCAGCATCTTCTTGTCTTTGCATACGTTGGGACCATACCAACTCATCAAATTCAACCTTACTCTCGAACATTGGGCATTCATATACCCAGTGTGATAGCCACACCTTGTGCATGAAGTATATTCTTTATATTCCCAGCTCATATTTCCTGCACAAGTAGTAAACGAAAAGCAGTACCGAACAAAAAGAAAAAAAGACAAAAGTGAAAGAACAAAAAAACTAACCAGAAAAGGCAAATACTTTTTGAATTTTAGAGTTTTTATGTAAAACGAAAGTGAACAAACAAAACTAAACTAAACTAAGCGCACTAGCTCCCCGGCAACGGGGCCATTTTGATGTGGCTGTCGTGGGCCACTCAAAAATAATAACCTAACTTTACCTATAGACAGGGTAAGTCGGGTGTCGAATCCACGAGGAGCATGTGGTTAGTATTACACATTTTGTTTGTAAATTTTACTAAACTAACTGATGATTATAAAACTGATATGGAATTAAAAACACATGAAACAAGTTGCAATTAAGAAAAAGATTGAGTTGTAATAAAGAATGATGAGAAACGGTGATTACTCCGGGATTCAGATTCTATAATTACTAATAACCTAATTCTGATTTTATTGGATGCTATTGATTGAATAGTAAATCTGTCACATCTACCAATTACCTATGCAGTTCAAAATCTTAATATTAATTGATCAGATAAATATTAAAACAAGCATACATAGGAATCATTTAATCAATAAAAGCATAATTGGATTCAAAACGTAATTATAACTCTGAATGTCACCCAGTATTTGTCTGTCACACAAATTATATAATCACGCAAATAGTCGGCTGTCACCCGACTACAAATCCAAATCTCAATACAAAACAGAATCTAGAATTAAAAGTGTCTCACAAGAATCATTCACCCGAAGTTTCCACGTTTTAGCCGCTCATGATACTCGTACAATCTTCAAAGGCTTGAATAATAATTAAAAACATCATCTTATTATATATAAATAATGATGACGAAATTAATATATCAAACTTCAATGTTGCCGTCGATGTGTGTATCGATATTGATGATGCAATTGTGTGTTGATGTACAAAGAATGCAATTAATGACTCCCTAACCCTCGTACATGTGATCCCTCTTTTGTGTCTAAAGTCCACCAGCAGCCCAATCAGTGCGGCCCAATAATCTGCTTGAATACCATAAAAAATGGCGCCTCCAATCCACAAGCCCACATGTGATGATATATTGTTGATGTCTCTTGTTCACGTGACTTGTGCCAAAAAGTCTTCCACCCCAAGAAGTCCAATCATGATGTGTTTTCTTTGTTTTAATAGGCCCCCAAGGTATTATCTCGGCTATGTGCGTGGGGCTAAGAGATGTTGCTTCTAATATTTTTGTGTCGATGAATTATATAATCCCCAAAGTCACATGCTTGTTGACTCCTTTTCCTTATTAATCGGCCTACTCCAAATAAAGCCCACTTTCACGTCAGTGATAATGATGATGTTGTTGTTGACTTGTGTAGCCCAATAAATTCCTTCTCTAGCATGCCAAGTTCACGTCATGTCTAAATTAAGGTTTGCAAAGCCCAATTAATACCCCAAAATAACAATGTGCTGCTGATTTCTCCACCATAACTTACGGCTTTAGTCCGTAGGTTACGCTGTGAACATTCTGTGAACTTTTGGCCATTTTGAATTCTACTTTCCATTAATTACATACAACTCCCTAGACTTCAACATTTTTCATTTCTTGCACGTTTAAGCTATGTCTTGGACCCGAACATCTACCGAATGCTATGATTTCTCTCGCCAAGCATCCTAGCTTCTTCCTCTTCACTTCTAAGCACTTTAACTTCTCCGTATTACGTGTTAAACCTGAAAAACCATAAAAACCCGTAGTTATCATATTCGAGATGTGTAATCACTTAAAACACAATAATACACAAAAATACGCATGTTAACACTCGGGTTTCACCCCTTCCATCAATGACATAGGAAGCATCTAAACCATATGAATTTTTCCATCGATTCATGACTGGAGACCGAAAAGCACTCTTAGGTAAAATGAGGCCAAGAGTGAGGCTGCCTGAAACCCATTATATCTAACCTTTCACTCCCCGGTCTAGGTATATAGTTGATTAATGGTGCTTAAGTCTCACCCTATTCGTAACATGATCTATGCATCATTCCTAAGTTTTTTTCCACATACCATGGTACATGTATTTTCCCCAAAGTATAGAAAACTAGAAAACGTTTGTATGCACGTTACAAAAATACGCTTGTTTGAAAACTGGTATAGTTAACATAAACTTTTCGTTAACCATTTGTGTTTATTGAAATTCACAACCATTCATGATAGTTAAAACTTGTTTGTAACATGGTTTAGAAATATGTAATTTATGTTTATCGAAAACCTTGTATGCTTTGCAAAACTTTCATGTCTTTCCACCCCGAAAACATTTATAAAAATGTAAAACTGTAAAAAAGGTGGGGTTATGAACTCACTTTGATTTCCTTGTGCAAAGCTAGCTAAATACGACTCCATGATGTCGTTTCCAGGACGTGACTCGCTAGCATGCATTCTATAATATCCCTAACACAGAATATCTTATAAGTTTCTAAATAAAAGCGCTAACTAAACTGCGTGTCACCGAGCTCTACCGAATCATTAACCGAACGACTCGACAGTAAGTTGTTAACTTAATGGAAACGATAAAGATATATTTGTTAAGTTTCGTTTAATGTCGTTTATAATTAATAAGCCTTCGAAAGACTTAGTTTTCAAGAGATTTAAAATATATAAATATTTATATAAGAATATAAGAATATAAGAATATATAAATATATAAATATATCGATATAATCGCGTTAGTCGTCTCGAGAAATCGTATGTGTATGTAATGAATATTTTTATGAAATTATTATATTGTAAACTTGTATCATGTCTCGCGTCGAAGAGGTTTGTCAAAATATATTTATATATCGTTTAGGCGTTGGAAATAAATATTAAAGTTATATTTATTTAAGGGGAATTGGCTTGTAATGATCCCAACTAGAGGTCATTGACCGTTGACAGTCCCACCTTTAAATATTCCCCCTATCGATCCCACCTTTCACCTAGTTTTCCTAGGCTGGTCCCAACTAGAGGTCATTGACCGTCATTCTTATAGTTTTAATTATTTACGTGAAAACGAGTTCGAACCGAACAAATTGACAAATTATTAGCTAAAATTTACTTGGATTTACTTACTATATTGTCTTTATAAATTGAGTATACATATACATTGTTGCATAATTGTTAAATTTTGAAAAATAAAGACAACTTGTGTTGTCGGGTGTCCAAAAACAGAGGAAACTCTGCCCGTTTTTTTTGGAAAAATCCGAAAACAAAATGTGTTTTATTGTAAAACGACAACTAATGACATCAAGCGATTTTTATAGAAAAAATACAAATGTATATTATTTTCAATAAACTTTATAACCTACGAAGACGTCGATGGCGCGAACTCTTTTACAAAATCAATATAATTATTTATATTGTTTCAAACGCCGATAACCTGAATTCGTTTATACAAATACAAATAACATTAATTCTTTTTATAAAAATAAATATAGTTTATATATTTATTTCGAATATCATATCAGACAACACGAATTCGCTTTATAAAAATAAATATAGTTTATATATTTATTTCAAATATCAAACCAAACGACGGTTCTTTTTATGAAAATGAAAATAACTATTATATTTATTTTAAACGACCTCAACACGAAAACTTTATTAAATAAATATAGCTTTTTATATTTATTTCAAACGCCTGAATGACATATACATATATTTTGATAATTATCCTATGAGACGCGATATATAATACGAGTTCGTTATATATTATTCTCATATAAAATTCTTTGCATACATGTACGACTTCTCGGGATGACTAACGCGATTATATCGATATATTTATATATTGTTATATAAATATTTATATATTCTAAATCACTTAGAAGCTAAGTCTTTCCAATACTTACTAATTATTGACGATATTAAACGAAACTTAACAAATATATCTTTATCGTTTCCATTAAGTTAACAACTTACCGTCAAATCGTTCGGTTAACGATTCTGTAGAGCTTGGTGACATGTAGTTTAGTTACCATATTTATTTAGAAACTTATAAAATATTCCGTGTTAGGGATATTATAGAATGTATGCTAGCGAATCATGTCTTGGAAACCACATCACAAAGTCATATTAAACTAGCTTTGCACAAGGATATCTAGGTGAGTTCATAACCACACCTTTTTATGGTTTTACATTTTTATAAATGTTTTCGGAGGTGGAAAGACATGCACACTTATGAAAAGCATACAAGGATTTCATTAAACATAAATTACGTATTTCTAAACCGTCTTACAAACAAGTTTTAACTATCACAAATGGTTGTGAATTCCAATAAACACAAATGGTTTACGAAAGGTTTATGTTAACTATACTAGTTTTTCAAACAAGCGTATTTTCAAAACGTGTATACAAACGTTTCTAGTTTTCTAAACTTCAGGAAAATACACGTACTATGGTATGTTGGAACAAAACTTAGGAATGATGCATATATTGTTGGAGATTTAGTGAAATGAGTTTTTCACTAAATATTTTGGACATCAATAATATTTATATATGTGTTGTATAAATTATCATTTATGGTTTTGTGTTTAAACCATGTCCAAATAGAGCTAAGATAATGAGATATCGAAGCTTGAAGTTGTATGTTTGGAACAAACAAAGATGAGAAAAATGGATTGAGATTTGTCACCTTGTCCCACATAGGTCGGATGACAAAACTTAAAGTGGTATATAAGGAGGAGCACTCCTTGTAAATTGTTCCCTTAAAGGCAAACACTAGTGGGGATCCAAAGGGTGAATCGCACCCGCGCATATGCGTGTGTGATGTGGGCTATAGGCTCAAAATGGTGCACTTTGAACTTCACACACCGCCTTTGTATTTTTGCCCATGAGCGCGTGGTCAGATACAGGACGGGTCCGCTTATGGCACACCCTTGGATGGCCTAGGCAGTTGCCATGGCATGCCGCATGTCGATGTGGCGCGAGCTCCTTAGGTGCATGGCGCACATCATTGGCTAGGGCAGAGAATGCAGGTGGCACACGAATATGGATGGCGCATGACCGGGTGGCGTCCTTGTATGCGTAGTGGCATCCGTGTGGCGAGCGGCTCCATATGGCATGGCGTGAGATCCTTGAAGTGTGGCGTGCGGACTGGCGGATCAGTTCTAGCATGCCCGCAGGTTTACAACAGTAATAGAGTGCCAGTTGGAAAGTAGCCTTGGAGCGGGTTCGCCTGCGCGCACGCGCGACTAGGAAAGCTGGTCAACCACTAGTGAGTTAACGTCTAAATGGTCTCAACTCGTTTAATTCTGTCATGAATGAAAATGGGCGTTTCAAGTTGACCACTTTAATCCATTTCATTGAACTTTAATATTGTCTGTTATAATTTTAAATAGGGAAATTGGTTTTTAATAAACCAACCTTTGTCCCGTTGGTAAATAATAATGTTACCTACGTAATTGGTATACAATAATCCTAACTATCAACATGTTGGTACTCAATGAACTTCCGTTAATTTTTTTTAACTGAAGTTAATTTTTAAGTTTTATTTATTACACAAAAAGTCCTTGTAGTTGTAATTTACTAGTTTTAACTATTTTATAAAACAAAAAAAACCTCAAGGGACTGCAATTTACTAGTTTTAAAATAGTTAAAACTAGTAAATTACAATTACAGGGACTGTTTGTGTAATAAATAAAACTTAAAAACTAACTTCAGTTAAAAAAAATTAACAGAAGTTCATTGAGTACCAACATGTTGATAGGTAGGATTATTGTATACCAATTACGTAAGTAAGATTATTATTTACCAACGGAACAAAGATTGGTTTATTAAAAACCAATTTTCCTTTTAAATATCTTGTTTAGTACAAGATTAATGAGAAATTAAACCCTATTCATTACAAGGTTTAATATCTTGTTTAATTGCCTAAATTATGACAATATTGATTTGGTTTTAATTACCTCTTTATGTGTATGACTTTAAAAAGAATGAGGACTCATTCTAAAAGAAAATGAGAGATATACACACAAAAAAGATGTCTTGTGTTCCATGAAATTTTAGAGAGGAGCAGTCTCTAAAATTATCCTTTTATCAACTTCATCTTTTTCTTAATTGTATGAACACCAAATTATATCCGGTGTAATTTCGGGCGTGAGAGCCATCTCCGGCAGTACAACTAGTGCTTCGGTTATTGTATCCTGGAAATAGACTGTCTGTGAGGAAGCGCAGAATCTGTTTTAAGGGCCCCGTGTCAAACACGATCCTCAACCAAAACCGTCAACGACAGTTTGTTCATTCTTGCAGCGGAGGTTCGTACAAGATGGTGTTGTTGAAGTTCTTCCAAAGACGCTGGCTTGAATCAAGATTGGTACAATTATATTGTATTTTATATTTGTTTATTTAGTTTATGTAACCGGTATTGTACTAGAAGAATTTCCCACGAATAATGAGAGTCTCGTTATTATATATTTTGTAATATATTTAAAAAAAAAAAGTGAACCTAATTCCAACATAGATCATGTTACGAATATGGTGAGACTTAAGCACCATTAATCAACTATATACCTAGACCGCGGAACAAAAGGTTAGATTTAATGGGTTTCAGGCACCCACACTCTTGGCCACTTTTTACCAAGAGTGCTTTGTGTCTCGAGTCGTAAATCAACGGAAAAATGCCTATGGTTTGGATGCTTCCTATGTCGTCACATATGTTAATAGCCTTGCAAACCATTAGCGATCTCGATTTCCTTACATTTACAGAATACATTTTTCAAGTACATTATACAATTACATACCAGGATTCTTACTACTATTACTCATATGTTTTATACAACTACAACGCATAGGATTATGCATGCATGTTGTCAATGTCAAGGTGGACACTTACGGTTACACAAATTTTACAAACACAAGAAGTTTACAACTACAAGCTTTTACGAACATAATGCATTACAAATACGAAGTTTCAGGAATACAAATGTTCCATATAACATGCTAAGGAAAATGATTGTTAGTGGTTTTCTAAACAATATTTCAAAAACCGGTTGTTCAAAATGATTTATTTCAAATCTTTTACAAACAAACTATGAACTCGCTCAACTTTATGTTGATTTTTCGCATGTTTCTTTCTCAGGTTGCATTTCAAAATTATGGCACGGTTAGATTAGGAGGACCATTGGGGATTCGAGTACTTAGTGGGTGTTCGCTTTCTAGAAGTCTTCGCATTACTTGCTTCCGCTGTGCAATGACGATACCTGTCAAGTCACGCCTGATTTATCGGGTGTGACACCCTCAGAGAATATGAGTTAGGGGTTGTTTGTTTACCTCTTAATGAGGCTCTTAATAGTTCAGACCTCTTACTGGTTCAGCATTTAATGGTTCAGACTGTTCAGCACTTAATGGTTCAGACTGTTTGTTTTACGAGCAAATGTCTGAATGGTTCAGACATTTGCCTCTCAATGATTAAGATTTATACAAAGTCTGAATGGTTAAGACCTCTAATCTGGATTGGTCAGACATTTGCCTCTGAACGGTTAAGCATTATAGATGCTCATAATGGTTCAAACCTCTTACTGTTTCAGCACTTAATGATTCAGATCTCTTACGGGTTCAGCACTTAACCATTCAGATGTTGCCAAACAGCCCCTTAGTTCATAAAAAGAATGAATGATTATGTTTTGATTAAAAAAGTAAACATTCAATTTAAACAATGACCGAGTAAAATCTAGCCCGTAATTTTTATTGAAGCGTCAGAAATTACTTGAAATCCGGTTCAAGATACTACAAAACTTGCGAACACAATGGCATATGCCTAATTCAAGTCAAACTGAAGGACCTTCAAGTACAAAATTCTAAGCATACTATAGCAATGTAGGATCATCTATATTCATTTAAAAAAAAGCGCATAGACAACATTTCAGTAACTCTGTTAACAGATCAGAAATATTTTATTACCTATGACATGATGTACTGTGGTAGAGACCAAGACATTATGTCTAAGTTAATTCTCGTTTTACTCAGGTTTCGGGTGGGTTGGGGCCGGGGTCTATAATCGAATTTGGATAAGTCAAGGTGTTGTTATTAGGCATATGACATGATGTACTTTGATTATTAATCACAAACCTCGTTAAAATCCAAGAAAGTAAGAATAATCTCCTCAATCATTATAATAAATATGTTTATTAAAAGTAGAAGATTAAAAACCCATCCATCCTTAAATCCTAAAATTAGCCAAATAACCATAAAATTTTCTATTTCATGTAAAAGAAACAAAAAAAACTTACTAAAATCGGCTGCGTCTTCAATTCTGGATTGGATTTGAGTTTTCAAATAGCTCAATTCGAATATAAAAAGTCACAAATTCACAAAAAAAAATGTAGACAAAATTGGAAAAAAAAGTGGGTAGGGTAGGGTGGGGGGGGATATTAACAGTTCACTTGTTCATAACACCATAACCATTTCCTTTGTCATATTTAGTGATGCCATAGTTGTATGTCTATTTCAAGTGTTCTATTTTTAGCATTAGAGTATATTGTCAAAGTATGTAAATCTACACACAAATTTTAAGATATCAAAAGAGTTATCCAATAATAATTTAATAGTGTTATAGCAAGTTTAGGTTTATACCTGATCTAAAGCTTTCAATTGAAGATCGAGAATAGGTGGATATTCAACTTAAGATTAACAAAACCATGAAAATCTGCATATTGTATAAATTATATGTAAGTACCGATTCAATGTATATAATCAAAGTATGACACTTTGATTATTAATCACAAACCTCGTAACAATCCAAGAAAGTAAGAATAATCTGCTCGATCATTATAATAAATATGTTTATTATAAGTAGAAGATTAAAAACCCATCCATCCTTAAATCCTAAAATTAGCCAAATAACCATAAAATTTTCTATTTTATGTAAAAGAAACAAAGAAAACTTAGCAAGATCGGCTGCGTCTTCAATTCTGGATTGGATTTGAGTTTTTAAATAGCTCAATTCGAATGGAGACAGAATTTATCACACAATCGGCGATCTTGTGGCGTTGTTTCGTCAATCAAAAGGATCAGATATTAAAAAGGTCTTTAGGGAAAGATTGTGTTGTCTCTAGAAGATCGTTTTTAGGGTTTTTAATTTGAGGAAGCAGAAAACAAAACAAAGAGAAAGTAGCGAAAAGAAAAGTATAAGCCGTATTGTAATAAGGCGGGTCAAAGTAAAATGGATCCAATCAATCGAGTAGGAAACCCATCAAAATAATAGCCTCATAGTTTGACACGTGTCCCACTACAAATTTTATTTATTATATATGAAAGATAATAATAGATAATAGATTTATTTAATTATTATTACTTAACACTATGAGAAAAATTGCAATTTGCGTCTCTGTGGTATGTCCCAAACATCAACCTGAGCCCCTAAATTAAATTTTTGGTTTTTTGAGCCCCTGACCTTATGAATTCATAACACTTTGAGTCCCTGCCGTCAGTTTGACTGTTTGAGGCAGGGGTAAAACCGTCTTTTGGCATATATTAATAACACTTTGCGTCCCTATGGTATGAGTGAAATATCAACCTAAGCCCCTAAATTCATTTTTTGCTTTTTTCTTAAGAAATCTAATAATTCAAATTAACTCTTTTATTTTTAAATAAATGCAATCTAATAATTAACTCTTTTTAAATAAATGCAATCTAATACTTAATTGTATACTATATATAACAAATTGTTAAAGCCTAAATTCTCTTTTATTTTTAAATAAATGCAATCTAATAATTAACTCTTTTTAAATAAATGCAATCTAATAATTAAATGTATACTATATATAACAAATTATTAAAGCCTAAACTGTATATTAAATGTAAACTTTTAATACATACAATACAGAGACAAAACGTCATACCAACTTCGTAGACTTGACGGAACTTACAGACTCGATAACAAAAGACCGTAACATACAATACAGAGACAAAACGTCAAAGATCCACAAGCAATTGTGGATCTTTACTGACGGGTGCACTTCGGAATGTAGCAGATATGAATGAATATAACCTCAGTGTAGGTAATTACATATCTGCCACTGGGGTTATATTCATTCATATGAATGAATATAACCCAAGTGGTAGATATGTAATTAGCGAGCTCTGGAATTTCAAGGAAAATCGAAGAGCTACACTAGGGTTATATTCATTCATATCAATCACTTCCTTATGTGCACCGCACCATCTTCTAGGAGGTTGTCAAGTGTTCTCGCCTTCGTAGTTGGTGATTTGCGTATCTTTACATCCGCAGCCATTCTGTACAACAAAACACATTCAAATGAGGAACACATTCGAATCAAACCAAAAATCAATATGAGGGACACATCAATCCGAAACTGATCTGATCAGTTCTTAATATGAGGAACCCAAATCATCGAATCAAACCAAAAATCAATATGATGAACACACAAGAATCAAAACCAAAACACATTGAAAAACCACTGATCGGATCAGTTCTTAATATGAGGAACCCAAATAATGGAATCAAACCAAAAATCAATATGATGAACATACAAGAATCAAAACCAAAACACATTGAAAACCTCTGTTTTGATACCCTAAACCCTAAACCCACAAGAATCAAAACCAAAACACATTGAAAACCTCTGTTTTGATACCCTAAACCCACAAGAATCAAAACCAAAACACATTGAAAACCTCTGTTTTGATACCCTAAACCCTAAACCCACAAGAATCAAAACCAAAACACATTCAAAACCTCTGTTTTGATGCATTTTGAACAATATACTCAGTTGATACATCAAACCCAAAATCAACCCTCTGTTTTTTTCAAAATCAACCCAAAATCATCGAATGGAACCTAAAATCAACCTTCTGTTTTTTCAAAATCAACCCAAAATCATCGAATGGAATCCAAAATCAAACCCAAAATCAAACCCAAAATCAACCCTCTGTTTTTTCAAAATCAACCCAAAATCATCGAATGGAACCCAAAATCAACCCAAAATCATCGAATGGAACCCAGAATCAACCCTCTGTTTTTTCACAATATAAACACATTCAAATCATCGAATCAAACCAAAAATCAATATGAGGATGAAGATGAACCTGATCTGTTCGATGATGAAGATGTTCGATGATGAAGATGTTCGATGAAGATGATGAAGATGATCTGTTGATCTGTTCGATGAAGATGATGATGATCTTGGGAGTTGGGAGTTGGGAGAGATATTGGGAGTTGGGAGAGCTGTTGATGATGATAATGAAACTGGTGGTCTGCTATTAAGTGTAGATATTAAGGGTGGGGGGGGGGTATTATGGACTTTTCACAACTGTCAAACGGTAAAACTGACGGAACACTGACGGCAGAGACTCAAACTGTTATGAATTCATAAGGTCAGGGGCTCAAAAAACCAAAAATTTTTAGGGGCTCAGGTTGATGTTTGGGACATACCACAGGGACACAAATTACATTTTTCTCTAACACTATATATGAAAACTTTTTTATGTTATCTTATTCAGTATTATTAAAAAAAATCAAACATATATATTTGTTAGTATTTCCTTATTTATTTATTTATTTATTTATTATTATTATTATTATTATTATTACTATTATCATCATTATTATTATCTTTTATTTATTAATCAACACTAGTATTTATTTAATACTTATTTTTTATTATTAACATTTTATTTATGACCGTTATATCAAAAGATGCCGTTCTAGAACCACATCTTTTTTCCCTAGATTTTTTTTTAAAATACTTATTAAGATGTGATTACATAAAAAGGGCATCTTTTGTCCCATACTTTTCTTTCAAAACAAATTTAAGATGTAGTTTAAAGAAAGGGAGCTTATCTTTTGGAAATACTATAACATCTTTTAATCATTTATTAAGCGAGCATATTTCGAGCAGTAAATATTTCGAGCGAGCGTCGAGCGAAGTTCGAGCAACTTGGACAACCGTGTCACCCAATTTAAATTTGCTGAGATAGATAGTGAAAATGTTTGGTCTCAAGTTTTTATGTCTTTAAAAACGTACACATTTCGTGACATAATATTTTTCTTATGAATTACAATGTTGTGGCCGACGAGCCGATGATCATATTGCACGAACAAATGCGTTGAGAGCAGGAAACGATCGACTTAAGGTAACAACATGAAACATTAAGGCGATGGGCAGTTTGTCGTTTATTGGTTTAGGGTTTAACTTTTAGATTTGATATTAATTTTTTTATTGGTGTGGTTGGGCTAGTATGTATATATATAGGTGTAAATTTGTATATAGCGGACGAAAATCTAATAGAGTGGTATATATAAAACTATAAATTTAATTTATATTCAAGTATATATGTATGTGTAATGTGTGTATATATAGGTGTATGTGTATATATATGTATAATTTATATTTGTGTATATATATGTGTATATACATGTTTATATATGTATGTGTATATGTATATATATACTAATTAAAAATAATAATTCGAGTCGAACCGAGCCGAGCGGACCTTTGCTCATGCTTGACTCGTTTACAAACCGAACCGAGCAGAGCGGCTCGTTTACAACCGAGCGTCAAATCGAACGAGCATTTTCCGAGCAATTTCCGAACGAACGTCGAGTAAGCGACGAGCGAATTGAAAGGCCCTAGCCACCAAATGTATCACAACAAATTACTGCCTTTATTTAACTTATTCAGACTTAACACTTAACAAAGTATACAACAAATTAACACGTACGGTGATTAACTATCATCCATTTATTACACACAAAAGCAACAATGATGTCTTCAAGTAGTAGTCTCCAAACCATCGCATACAATATCCGTTACATACTCCGGCGACGAACTCCAAACAAATCAGCCACCACCCGCCACCCGGTCTGCCAACTCCATTCCAACACTTTCAAATGCCCATCGGGCATTAGTTTCATATACTGAGCCGAATCCGATGATGCTAGCGGCACCCGAATCACACCATCCGGACGACTCGGCTCGGCTGAATGAATGAACAAAGCCAAACTTCCATTGAGGAACCTAACATAACTTCTTTCTTTACTTCTATCAGGCCCATTGACCACATACTTGTAATAAACTCTACGTTGTTTTGTTTCAAGATAACCAAACAAACCCTTATTAGTAACCTCAACAGAATACAAACCTTTCCTCCAATTTGTTGAAGAAACACTAGCAATCAGCTTCTGTCCTTCAAACAGTTTTTGCCCGGGTACCAAACTGTCTGTCGGGTGATCAAAAGATTGCCAAACAATCCTCTTACGAGCATCAACCAATACTAGGTTTCCAGTATCGGTTATTTGCATGCCAGTAACTTGTTTTCCAGCTGTGTTGGTAGACCAAACAAGGCTACCATCGGCATCACGGAGCACTAAATCTCCGGCTTTGTTAAGGTTTAGTTTTGCACTGAGTTTAACAGGATGGTTTCGGTTGGCTGACCAAACAACTTGAGGGAACGCGATAGACGGTCCAACAATACCCGCCCCGCTGTTGGTTTGGACTATGAAGACCGCGAAGAGGTAAGAGTCACAGGTCCCGTTACAGTAGAACCCACAGGCGAACCTCGATCCGAATGATCCTGATCTAAGTAGGATGGCTCGGACCGTTGAGCCGTCTGTGAAGGGTATGGAGTGGGATGCGGACTTTTTGTTGGTCCATGTGGTGGAAAGCTTTGCGGTAGGGTAGTCGAAGGGCTGGGCGGTGACTGAGTAGCAAGATGAGATGAGAAAGAGAGCAAGGAGAATACTAGAAATTAATGGTGTATTCATGGCTGATGAATAGAATAGAGAGAATTGAAGATGAATGCATATGCAGCTAGCCTTGTATTTATAGTATTCCAAAAAATGTAGGCGGTCGTTTACTATTGTAATTTAAAGTATCCTGATATTGAATGGACAAAACTGTGTTCGTATCTCTTGTGGTATCAACCTTAGAAATCTGTTAAAGTCTTCATCATCCAAACTAGTGTTTTAAAGTCAGCAATAGATAAACTTAAAACAAGTAACAGATAGTTTAGGAATTAGCTCTCTAGTATTATTAATCCAGAAAATAACTTAAAACTATTAACTTTCATGACCAAAATCAAACCTTTGATTAGGTTATATACATGACTAGGTTTAACTTAAGACTTAACTCAAACTCCTAATTAGATAATAAATAAAACCTCATAATTATCTAATAATAATCGAATTAGCTATCATAAATCATATACAACTCATGTGGTTTATTTCAAATTGGTTTAATTAATTTCTTACTTGAGACCTCGGAACCGGCCCATCATCGCAGCCCATGAGTTCAAGCTAGGGCATTAGCCAGACTCGAAATCAGGAGGTCTTCAACACCAAGTAGGTCTCGCATTTATGTAAACTTGATTCTCACGAGTGCCTTAGTCATTGCATCCGGGCGTTGCTCATCTCCACAAATGTACTAGATCAAAACATGCCCCTTCTCGACACATTCTCGGATGGAATAGTATCTCGTGTCAATATGCTTGCTTCGACCATGAAATACTGGATTCTTCATTAGTGCTACTCTAAAACACGATGATATAGAGGAACTTTTGTGTATTTTATTTCTGTATATTGCAAGAGCTTTACAATCCATTCCAATATAAACGATCAGAAAGGTGGAAAATATGGAAATGGATATGCATGGTAATACTAAAGAATAGGAGATAATTGAGGAGAATATTAGTGGAGAATATTTTATTTCCAATACTCCCCCTCATGTTGGAGCATGTAAGTCTCAAGTGCCCAACTTGTCAAGAAGGAATCTGAGTTGTTGAGTCCCCAATCCTTTTGTGAGAAGGTCTGCTATCTGCATTGTAGTATCTATGTGATGTGGTTGGATTTCTTTAGAATCAACATGTTCCCGAACGAAATAACAATTCATTTCCACGTGTTTAGTTTGTTCATGAAAAACTGCGTTATTAGCTATGTGACGAGCGGCCTGGTTTTCACAAAACAATGGGGTTGGTCCCGGTAAAGTTATATCAAGTTCCGTTAAGAGCCATCGTGTCGCAACCCCCGCCCCCTTATCTGTCCCAGGAACGGGCGGCCGCGAACCCAGTTTTGGTGGTATCGATGTTTATCAATTTGGCTTCGGAATTTACATCAGGACCGTAGTTAGGAAATATTTTATCAGAGTAAATACCACACTTTTATAATATTAAACATTTTGGGATCAAACCCAAGTTTTCATTACAAACTGATTTATAAAGATAAACTCTATTTTATTTAATAAAACATCTTCTTTTATGTAGGTAACTTTTATAGCCACTTTTCCAAGCCTTCAGTGCTGTCCAGCTGGCTTCTAGTTGGCTCTCACATTTTGTTACCTGAAACGCGTTTAAAAACATTTTGTAAGTGGGAAATACTGGTGAGTGAATCCCAGTTTAATCAAGAAGAGTTTTATCAATTAACACAGTATTGAGAGCGATTACAATGTAACATCTACACAATTACTCATTCAGTACTTGCCACTCGACTGTATCTGTGGCTATGGTCATATCACACATTGACTAACCCGTTGTCCAATTGTGAATATTATCAAGTAATGTATACAAAACCCCATAATACCGGCAGCAATTGAAGAATTACAAAGACTCAATCACTGTTTAATTGCATTGTAAAACAATTAAGGTTTTGTAAAAACAGTTTAGAAAAAGGAGATTACTCACATTGCTGTCTTAAATTTCTTCTAAGAGTTTCCTGGTAATAATCTATAATTTACACAAATGCACGCGTTAGTATAATAACCATTTATATTTACATTAGTAATACCCTCCCCGAGACGGCATTCCAACGACTACGTCGGGCAGAACCACGACAGCCGTTACGGAACCCTGGATCAATCGGGCAGCGTATCTAATACGTAACCGGGGGATATGATACTTACAACGGAGCAGAACTTCGTTAATTAGGGGGATATTATACCCGAGATTATGCCTATTATGTAAATTTTTCGAGAGAGAAAGAAATATGAACGAGTTGGAATGAACGGCCGAAGGTTTCTATTTATAGTGCCTGATTTCACGTTTTACGCAGTCCGCGTAAGGGAAAGGAAAGGCCTACGCGGCCCGCGACATAGGGTCCGTAGGGCCTAGCCTTGGCAGCTCACCGATGTAGCCTCGACGCGTATCAGACACGTGGCAGCACCGGGTTAAGCCTGGTGGCTAGGTCGTCGCGCCCCACGTAAGACGTAGCCAAAGGCTAAGCGGCCCGCGAGTGCCCATAAAATTTGATTTTTATTTAATTTTTATGAAAATATAGGCGTTTGGGCTCGGTTTTCACATACGGGGTATATTTTGAGACATATTGGGACATTTTAACTATATTAGGGGTGTCGAAAAATATTTTGGAGAGTTGTTATATCCTCCCCACCTTGTTTTAGAACTCGTCCTCGAGATCTACCGGAACAGGTGCGGATATTTTCTTTGCATTTCTGATTCAAGTTCTCATGTGTATTCTGGTCTTCTCTTGGAGTCCCATTTCACTTTGACTTGAACTAATCTCTTGTGTTTGAGATTCTTGACTTTCCTGTCTTCAATCTGTAGAGGCCTCTCTACAAATTTTAACTACTCATTTACCTCTATATCCTTAAGAGGTACTATCAGTGATTCATCAGCTAAGCATTTCTTGAGATTAGATACATGAAACACATCATGTATTCCTGCCATTTCCTCTGGCAGTTGTAGCTGATAGGCTACAGGTCCTATTTTTCTAATAATCTCAAAAGGTCCAATGTACCTGGGGCTTAGCTTTCCCTTTTGATGAATCTTACCACTCCTTTCCAAGGAGAGACTTTCAATAACACTTTATCTCCTACCTGAAATTCCAATGGCTTTCGTCTGTTATCAGCATAACTCTTTTGTCGATCTCGTGCTGCTTTCAGTTGTTCCTTGAATTGAATGATCTTGTCTGTTGTTTCTTGTACTATCTCAGGTCCAGATAGTTGCTTTTCTCCAATTTCTGCCCAACAGACTGTTGTTCGGCACTTTCGTCCATAAAGTGCTTCGAAGGGTGCAGCATTGATACTTGTGTGATAACTATTATTGTAAGAAAATTCTGTCAATGGTAGATGATTGTCCCAATTACCTCCGAAATCAATTACACAAGCTCTAAGCATGTCATCCATTGTCTGAATTGTTCTTTCGCTTTGTCCGTCTGTTTGAGGATAATAAGCTGTGCTTAGATTCAACTTGGTTCCCATTGCTTTTTGGAAACTTGTCCATAAATGAGAGGTAAAACGACTATCTCTGTCAGAAACAATTGATAGAGGAATTCAAAGTAAAGAAACTATTTCATTTACATATAATTTAGCTAATTGTTCCATACCAAAAGTTTCTTTCATTGGTAGGAAACGAGCTGACTTAGTTAGCCTGTCTACAATCACCCAGATTGTATCATTACCTTTTCCTATTTTGGGTAATTTAGTAACAAAATCCATTGTTATTAATTCCCATTTCCACATCGGCATTTCCAGCTGTTGCAACAAACCTGAGGGTTTCTGATGTTCAGCTTTGACTTGTGAACATGTTAAACACTTTGCAACATATGCTGCTATATCCTTTTTCATTCCTATCCACCAAAAATTCTTTCTTAAGTCCTGATACATCTTATCACTTCCAGGATGCCTCGTATACTTAGACTTATGGACTTCTTCTAATATACGGTGGCGTAGGTTTCCTAATTTAGGTATTCACATCCTTTTCTTATGGAATCTCCAAATTCTATCTGTTCCTTGTTCTAATTCCTTAATCATTACTTTCAATTTTTCAGTATCATCCTTGATTACTGAATCTTGTGCCTTTTTAATCTGTTCATTTAGATCTACTTGCAGATTCAATTTAAGTGAACGTACTCTTTTTGGCTTTTCATGATACTTTCGACTTAAAGCATCAGCAACTACGTTTTCTTTTCCTGCATGATACTGTATATCACAATCATAATCACTAAGCATCTCCATCCAGCGTCTTTATCTCATATTCAACTCATTTTGCCCGCAAACATATCTTAAACTCTTATGGTCTATAAAAATGGTAAACTTATTACCATAAAGGTAATGTCTCCAAAATTTCAGGGCAAAAATTATGGCTCCTAATTCTAGATCATGGGTTGAATAATTCTCTTCATGATTCTTAAGTTGTCTAGAGGCGTAAGCTATAACCTTTTGATGTTGCATCAATACACATCCATAACCTAACTTAGAAGCGTCACAATAGACTACAAAGTCTTCAGATCCTTCTGGTAATGCTAGTATGGGTGCATTGGTTAATCTTTGCTTAAGAATTCTAAAAGCTTTTTCCTGTTTTGGTCCCCATTCAAACTTAACAGATTTACAGGTTAACTTAGTTAAGGGAATGGCTATTCTAGAAAAATCTTGAATAAATTGTAACACCTTGAAAATTCATGTCCAATAAGGTATGAACACGTGTCATAACCTCTAAACGTGTCAAAGAATACTTTAGAGGGACTAAAGTTGACAAACGGGAAAACTATGTGAATATAAGGGTCTGAAGTGTCAACAATGGATAATTATATTTAAAAATAGCCCTACAAGATGTTTATACCTTCGAACGAATAAAACATGGATCATACGAACTTAAATATGAAAGAAAGTGAGAAATTACAAACCACAGGGGCTAAAAGTGTCAACATGTGTAAGTATACCTCTGAGTGACCTTTTAGCAGACCCGAAGCTTTGTAACGGTAAATTATGCTCACTATAATATGTGGTAAAAATTTCATAAAGTTTCGTTATCGTATGAGAAAGTTATGATCAAATTCGTGTACGAGGGGATAAAAGCGTCAACGTTGAAATTCAAGGTCTTTCGGGTGATCACAAAGTTAACAAGGGACTTAACTAAGTTGGTAAAGGTCCTAAAGCCCTTAAAAATAAAGTTAGAGGGATGAAATAGCAAAATTTGGACTTAAAACCACGTAACAAAGGACCAGGGACCAAAATTGCAAAGTTTGAAACTTGTTTGGCTGGTTCAGGAGGTCCAGGCGGCCCGCGTAAGAATCCCTTAAGGGCTTACGCGGCCGCGAGAGAGACATAGTAACAGAAGACATGCACAGCTGCCAGTCAGGTCTGTTAACCGACTCAGATGGGTTGTTTTCTTATACCAGAGCCCTCTCCAATGGTTTTTCATGCATAGGGGCACATGTAAACATCTGGTAACAATTGTAGACATTGGTGGCATCATCTTGTGAGATTAAAATCATTATATAAGGAGCTCTAGTTGTAACCATTTTGTGCATTCACTTGCAAAAGTTTACAACTTATTTTCTAGAGATCTCTGGTCAGCAAGCAACCTTCTTAGTGATCTCTAATCCTAATTAGGACTCTTGTAAGTACTCTTAACCTTTCTAAATTCGTTTTAGCTTAGTTAATTAGCAAAAAGTCAAACCGTCGTAATTAAGGGTTGACTTCGTGATTAATTAAAATTTGTCCAGTAAAATCACGAATTAAAAATACCTTTGAGTAGGTAATTATGTGGGTAATAAACCCTAAAAAGGGTATTTCTAGATTCCCACTCTAACTATGTTAATTGTCGAGTCAAAGCTTACTTTAAAAAGTCAACAGAATGTTTAATTTCAAATTAATGCATAATTAGCAACGTAGGATACATGCAACCTGTTTGATCATTAATATAACTTGGTAATTAATGTAAGAACATGTCCCAACATGTTCAACTCGACAATTTTCAGTTTAGGCTCGGTTTGGAACCGAAAGTCGCATAGTTTGACTTCTGCTTTGACTTTCAGTTCTGACCCATTTAAGCCAAGCTTAGGATTTCCATAGAGCTTCTTTTGGACCTATTCACATGTTAGTATAACCCTCTGTGATTATACAACTTGGTTCATTAGATATCCTATTCACATGCATGTTTCCGTTAAATGCTTATATGTTGACCATTATGCCCAAATGACCTTAAAATATGATTTTTGAAAAGGTAAATGGGTAGACACCTTAGCTACTGATTTATAAACTTGTACCTAAAATTTGAGATCAGTTTGAGGTATAGATTAAGAGTTATGCTCATTAGCGTAATTAGAAGCTTCTTTAATAATTAAAGTGGCGTAAATTGCATATAGCCTATCTAAATCCAAATTTTTATACAAAACTTTGTACCTACTGATATAAAATAATATTTTAGGATTTTTAAAGATTTTTATTCAGTTTTAGGCTGAGCTTAACTTAGTGTTCTAAGCTTAATTCGATTAATGCCGGTTTTACCCTTTTGGACTATAAAATGAGTTTTATAAATCCTATTGACCCCAAACCTTTTTCTACTGATTCAATATGTTCAATAAATTATTTTGAGCCTTTTGGAATATTAAAAATATTAGCTTTTTATACAAAACCCGGAAATGGCTCCAAATCGCCTTTTTAAGCAATTTTAGCGCATAAGTATGTACTAGAACCTTTTTAAGCATATGGGGTTGAAACCTATTGATGCATTCAGCAAATTTTTATATTCTAACAGTAGGCAAATATTTTAAACTCAGAATTTCCAGTTTTGACATTTTAGGCCTATGTGAAATTACCAAAATGCCACTACGGAGCATAGTATGGTTATAAGTAATAAATTTCACATATATATGATACCCTACTGTTATAACTTAATAAAATGAGTATATTTACTGATTTATTCAGACCTGTAACTCAGAATATTATTTAAACTCTTTTACACTCTTTAAAATGACCAAAATGCCCTTATGAGGCATAGTTTGGGTTTAAAACCATTTGGGGCATAATGGAAGGTATCTTATTGATATCACAACTTGTTTAAGGCATATTAACTTAGGAAACTTGTATATGACTCTTATGGTTACTTGTTACGCACTTTACGCGTTCGGATCGGCTTATGTAACTAGTTTACCCATTTTAGCCGAAACGGGTCAAACCATATCATTTCGGTCTCAAAATCCAGAATGTGATTAAGTTACCCGTATTAAACAAGTATGCAAGCTTGTCAGGTCAAAACCAAATTCTAAGACGGTCTTCGCCTTATCGTGCGTTTAAACCGTAATCTTCATTTAAAACTAACCGGTCTAAGTTTAGGCTAAATTAAAAGACCCGTTAGGATTCTAATAGGTTATTAAAAACGTTCATTCCAGATATAGGAGCCCAGTAAAAGCTATCTGTACTTGCTGATTTGATACGGGTGGGATTAAATTATATTTAGCTCAGGTAAATACTTTTAACTTATTTTCCCTTATACGGGCTTGGGGTACGGTATATAAAATACCGCTTGGTCGGGTAATTGACCTTAACCAGTCGATGGTTAAGTGTTGTCAAAATGACCCGTTTGAAAATGTTGTTTTGTTTGTTTAACGCCTTTGGGGGTTTAATGACCATGCCCCGGATATCCTTGGCATCATTCAAAGAATGGCCACGACCTTAGCACACGGGTGTAGGCGTACACCCGTAGTGCATTCAAATCAATAAAGTATAATCGTCGGTACGAGAAAAGTCTTGCGGCAGAACTATACTAAGTGGTGTGTCTATTAATCTTTAACCCGGCACGACCCGGACAACTGAACGCATAACAAACATGTAATTCTTTTACAAGATTATAAGCAAATAATTATCCCAAGTTATAAAAAGTTTTGTGCCGCGGGAATTCAAATCAATTTTAAACCTTTTAAAATGAGTCAGTTAAATTGTATTTACCAGTGTAAACTGACGTATTTTCCAAAAAGGATAAGTGCAGGTACTATGCGTAATAGGCTGGCCACTCCTTAGCATCAATAAAAGTCTCGCAAGCTTAGGATGCATGAAGTCTGTTGAAATAAAGTTTCCTCTTTGTTTGATCCACCTGTGGATCTATTTCAACTGTTTGTGATACTGGATATTACAATTTTCTTTGGTTGAAATAAATCTTTCTTTTGCTTCCGCTGTGCATTTATATTTTGTATTGTTTGACTATGACGATATCAACCACGTCACGGAACCCCCACCGGGCCCACCAGTGACATGTGGTAAAATAGGGGTGTGACAGGTTGGTATCAGAGCCAACGCTGAGTGAATTAAACACTAGCCTTTTGTGTTTAATCTCAGTTAAATAAATGCACATTCCTCGAGTTCCGAGTCTAGACAAAGAACATAAGACAAACTCTGTTTTGTTTTATTTCATTTTTGTCTTTATTTTATTTTTATGTATATGTGGTTGTATTATTGTTTTATTGACAGGTTTAACCATGCCACCAAGGATGCGACGCGGACGGGGAAAGGCTCCTTTTACTAGCCACAACCATGAAGCCGGGCCTTCGCACCGGCGTACCCCTTCGATTACGATGAGCACAAGTCCTCAGGAGCCGTGGAGGACTTACGTTGAACCCGGGAGGCGATCTGTCTCCCTAAGCTCTTCACCTTCTTACTTACATTCTTTCGGGCCTCAATCTGAGAACGAGCCCAATAACCCTCAAGCCTCTTTCATACCCCTGCAACGATCCAACTCGCACCACTCCTTTGGTGACCCCACTCCCGTATTTCAAAGCCGGTTCAACCCGGCTAACTACTTTCAAGAACCCGTGGGTTTTAACCCACTAGGACCCGAGGATGACTTCTCGGGTGAAAATGATATGGATGAGGACACGGATCCCGTGGAGCCTGCGACCGGGACCCCAAACCATCCCATCGAAATCTCGGATGGGTCCTCATTTCACGGATCGCCTTATTGCGGTCCGGACAGCTACGAGGCGAGATTCAGGCAGATTGATTGGTATTTTACCCCTCTCACCACTCGTCTCCGTACCAGCAGCAACAGAAGCAGGATCCTTCCGAGGATTCTCGATTTGTGGCAGTTACACAGCCACCACCACCACCAGTTAAGCAACCGCCTCCGGAGCCACAGAGGGGGAGAAGATCGAACGCACGGATGTCCGTGCGAGGAGGAGTCCGCATTAGCACTCCTCAGCCCTCGAGTGGCAGTCACTACCCGCCACTCCAAGAAGAAGAACCGCAGATGGGGGGACCATCAAACCCCGTATCGGAAGTAGACTCTGCGCCCTTAGCGCCACCACCGGGTTTTGGTAACCCAATCCCTGCTTTTGCCGGTTCAGCGGCATATAACCCGTTTGAGCTGCCGGGTCACAACAGCGTCAACTATGCTAACGTAGACCCGTACCAGGAGGCGTGGGACTACAACGCTCGTCACCCGGAAGGGCCCTATGGTTGTCCTTGGACCACTGGGTACCCTCCGTATGTGTACCAGCAACAACCACCTCCTCAACCGCAGTACTAGCAGCCGCCACAACCACAACTGATTCCGCCGGAACGTCAACAAGAGGTCCTTGATAGATTGGGCCAATTGTCACACCCCAACCGATGGCGGAAACATCGGAGTGAGACGAAGAAAGATTGCTCATCACTCATAACGCTAATTGTGGCAATAGAATTAAAGATAAATTGATTTCATTCATGAATAAATGTTACAATACGTTAAAAATACAAGAGAACAATACAACAACAAATATGAAATCTATACAACGTATTTGACCTAAGACGTCTAAGTGAGTATCTAGGCATCTTTGCTAGTCCGTTTTCATAGCATCATCAAACCTCAACCTGCAACATGTTTAAAATACAATTCAATGCAAAAGCAAAGGCGAGTATACAAGTTTAAGCATAAGTATAAGTATAAAAGTTTAAAACGAATCCAAATGGCAACTTAGTCTATACGAGATCAACCTAGCGTGGCATGCAATATTTCTAGCCAACCTCTGTTTACGCAAGAAAGTTTAATTAATTCAACATGACCCAAGTTTAAGGGGGGCGGTGCGTTACTCCTATAGCGCTATACATGTCAAAGGGAGGCTCGTGAAAGCTAATGACTAAAACATATCACATAAGTATGGTCCACGTAAGCATCAAGTATCATAACATAGTATTTCATGTATAAGGATTGTTTTGTGCATTGCACAAAGAATAAGTTTAAGTGTGTTTGATAGTAAAACATGTTACACCCCAAAAAGTGGTAAACATAAAAAGGGGTTGCGAGTATACTCACATAATTGCTAAGTCTTCCGATTATCCAAGTATTGACGAGCGTAAGATTAGAAGGATGGAACACCAATGTCACCCTATCGAGGCAAGCGATGGTGGATGAATAAACGAAATTACGACGAATGATATGAATTGGAATTTAGAGTATAAATTGGTGATATAAATGTATATATTATTTATAGTTTATGTAAAAAAAATATTCGGAATTAAATCCATCAAGAGTATTGTGGAAGTGTTGACAAAGATAAGTATACTTTTATACTTATGGTTATAAAAATTATTCGATTTCAATATGTGGTTTGGCTATATAAAAAAATATATATATATGTTTATCGTTTTAACGAAAATTGGGCAGAGTTTCCTCTGTTTTTGGACGATCCCGACAATACTAGTTGTCGTTAACATACTCAAAATTCAACAATTCATTAACTATATATGACTTTTGCCAATAATGATTAAATATATAACTTTCGTCGACGAAGTAATAATATATTATTTTGGGTCAACCATGTAAAATATATTTTTCTCAAGGGCGTAAAAAGTAATCTTGTCGAAGTTTTAAAACATATTTAAAATTATGCAAAGGTTATTTATCGTTTACTAGACGTATCGATTCAATTATTTACAACTCGATCTCTTAATTAAAAATATTAACACTTATATAAATAAAACGAAAGAAGATAAAAAAAATGAAAAGGCGTCGATTTTACCCAGCATCGTGTTTGACTAGATTTGACTCTATCCAAGACCGAACCAACTGCTGTTGACTGCTGTCGACTCGGACCAGGTGCGATTCTGGTGTTGACCAACAGTTGACCGAAGATGAGCATGAACCAGAACTTGAACCGAAAGACCCAAACCCGACTGGAACATAACCTGAACCGCACTCGGACTTGATCGAGACATATACCGGACTGTAATACTAGCCGAGACCCGAGCCAGATGTTGACCAGCTTTGATCGGTCAACTCGAACCGAAATCCAACTAAACCAAGTCTCCAAAACCACATCGAACCCGAATCAAACAACAAAACAAATCATCAACGGAATTTCAAAAAAAATAAATAAATAGAATTAGAAGTAAACAAAAGGGGGGTAGGTTGTTACCGTGAACTCATCGGACCCAAACTGATGTTGATCGAAACTCGAGTCAAGTCCCGAGCCAAGCCGGAACCAGAGTAGCTGGTACCACTGTCTCTGTTGGTCACCCAACAACCACCTTCTGTCATCACCGCGACGCCGTCGCCGACGGTTTAGTTAAGCACCACCACCGCTCAGTTGTCAAACACGGGACTTGAATTGATTGTTTCGCAAAATCCGACCCAGAGCTGAAGCCAAACACCCAAACAGGAGCCAAAACTCGAGACCTAAACTGCCTGAGCCGAAGCCGCCTTCGTCGTCGGAAAGTCGACATCATCACCGTCATCTTCAACATCTGATTTCTCTCTCCTTCTTCAGTTCTCTCTCTCTTGGTTCTCTCTCTCCACGTCTCTCTCTCTCATCGATCAGGAGGGTGTGGCGAAAGGTGGTACAAGGAGCAAGGGGTTGTGTGTGGGTGGCCGGAAGCCGTCGTCGGAGTGCCGGCCGGAACCCACGTCCGATGACCGAAGATGAGAGGGGAGGCAGTGAATTGGGGCTAGGGTTTTCTTTTAAAAAATGAAAGGGGTAATAAGATAGTGAAGCTTTTATACTTAGGGTTAATAGTGTGGGTTGGGCCTAAAACCCCTTAGCGCGTGTGAGATCTTCGTACGGCCCAGTAACGTTTTTATGGCCCGTTTTCTTTAAACGCCGCAAAATATTAGTTTCGAATCAAAGATTTGTAAAATAGCGTCGGTAACCGATCTTTGTCGTGTGCGACCGTCAGTTGCGGTAAAAATTGCGTAAAACGCGTTGTTTTCCATTTTTTTATCAGATTTCGACTGCGATTATAAAAATAGAAAAACGAACACGTTATTTCAAAAAAAGAAAACACGAAAAGAGCGGAGCGTTACAGTCTCCCCTCCTTTAGGAAATTTCGTCCCGAAATTTATTCGAGAGGAAGACTCGAAAGGGTTTTTTTTTTTTTTTGGCAACCGAAGAGGATTGTTTAAAATTGAGGCTTTGGAGTTTGAGACCACAAAGAATAATTGAGGTATAAGGGTGAGCGATTGATCTAATAAACGATTATGAGAATAAGAGTAGCATAAGTAGCAAATAGACGAAAGTAGCATGTTAAGAATGAATTCTCGTCATGGATAATCGGATATAATGCATTTGTGAGTTGTTTAAAGTTCGTATTAGGTCCAAAAGTCTGCAAAACACTGAATTTCTCATGGCACGTTTTACGAAATTTGGTAATAAGATGAAAACACTTATATATAGAAAGTACCAGCGGCGTATCCACCGTGTTTTGACCACATTATGTCCGTTTCGTATTCGGTGTCATGTTACGTTCTGTGTTTTACCATACACAGTAGTACACTCTATGGTTCTCATGAGCCAATCACTATAATCCCGTGTGCACCCGCGATTATATTGATTGTCGCATGATCCGCATAGCTTGTACTAGTTGAGTATGAATCAGGGTATACATAATTTAAAAATAAGGATGTGTACGTATAACAGTATAGTATATAAGCAAGTCCATGCTTAAGTATGTATGGGACCCACGCAAGCAAATCCCTCGGATTACGCTCGCGTATGGGTACGATTGTATGAATCATGAGTATGGATGAAAGTATGAGCATAAGTTTAAGTTTAAGTATGAATATGAACGTATGTATGAGTATCAACATAAGACGTACGTGTAGTGTGAGTATATGTATAAGCATGAAACGTAGGCATATATGGATAAGCATGAAACGTAGGAGTATGAGTAAATCATGAAACGTATGAATATGATTATAAGTATAAGCGTAAAATTCCTTGTTATAAGTATGAGTGTGAGTATGAATACTAACGATTGCGTATATAGTATTAATTGAAAACATAACAAATTTAAGCATGTAACAGTGCTCAAAAGGTTGAGCAGGTAAATACGAATGATATAAATGAAATTGTCGCGATGCGACGTCAAAAACATGTATGATGATATGCATGTATAGTTGTTTAAATGAAACGTGAAGTTAAAATAGATTGAGTTGTCATGGAATGTAAAATCTAGTTTGTGAATGTAAGAGAGTATAAAACGTCTATTGGTTATGCAAAAAGTACTTTGTAAAGGAATGGAAATGTTGTTGCGGTTTTAAAAGAGTTTACATAAGTTGAAAGTTTGTCGGTTCTTATGAAATTTCCTTGTCCACGTGTTTTGAATTTAATTGACGTATCGCACGAGGTTTTGAAAAGTTCTAGGGATTAATAAGTTCACATCGTTTTAAGTAACTTTGTATTAGAAAATTTTGAAACTTACAGCTTCTTGTGAAAAGTTGATCCTTAGAAAAAGAAATTTGGTACATGAACTTAGTGATTGTTGAAAAATGTTTCATTGGTTTTGAAAAGAAACTTTAGTAAATGATTGGATAATATTGGTAATATTTCATAGGTGTGTGCGAAAAAGTTGATTTGATTCTCAATTGAGAATAAAAATCTCTAGTTTAATGGTGTGAGAGGAGCGTGTTTCAATATTTACGTTGATTGGTGAATTTGTGGGCAACGGATTTTTTTTTGACCGACTAGGCTGACAAGTAGTATTTCTTGAAATTTTGAAAATCGAAGGACAAGCGTTTATGGTAACATTAAGATTTTTATGTATGCGAGTGATGCGAAAATAGATTATATAATAAGAGGTACGCTTAAATAAATGAAGCCTTTTGAAATACTTGATAAATGATTTAGGTATAAACATGATTCGTGTTAACATAACATAGCCTATTAAAAGAAAGCGTTGGCAACGATCACCTAGGTAAGGGAATCACCCCTAACTCGTTGGTGAGGTCGTTGTAAGGTGAGAAATAAAACGGAGTTAGTCGTCAAGGTAAGGGAATCACTCCTATCTTGACGACATGTCTCCATTTGTTGTTGCCAGAAGTGTAAATAAAATTACATAAAATTATGTATGCTAATAATGCATAATTGTATGAAAAGTAAGAGTATGATGTGTGCGCAAAAGTAAAAATCTCGAAAAATTTGTTCAAAATTAACAAAAGACCGAAAATAACAAATCGTAAGCTCGAATAAAACATGGATGGTTCCAAACGGAACATTGACTACCCAAAGTGGTCGAAAGATGTTTTGAAATTGAGAAACATGCTTTGGCCTAATAGGTGGTGTTAGGCCCTAAAGTGTGAGACTGACGCATCAAATTAATCCAACGGGCTACGGTTACAAACTGGGATTTACCGGGTTAGTAAATATTAGGTTTTGGACCTATATAGGTCACTTGGGCCAAGCTTTAGGCCATGTGGGCCAAGCAGGTCCAAGGGGAGCCCATGTAGGGACTTGGGCTTAGGTTAGTATATAAACAAGTTTTCTACTTGTTTTAGGGTTGGACATTCATAGTTACAGAATTTCTAGAGAAACAGAGAGTGGGAGGCGATTTGGTTGTGAAGAACACTTGTACCAGACGGTTTTGCTTGATAGTAATAGAATCGTGTGCAAGAGTTTGAAAGTGATTCGGTTTGTTCTTCGTTTCCATATTTTCGGTTCGTCTTTTCATATTTTTCGATTTGTTCTTGAATCACATCAAGTTTGGATTCCGCACAAACTTGGTGTTGTTTGATATCATTGAAAGATCCGGTTAAACGGGACTTACAAGTGGTATCAGAGCCTTTAGAACCTGTTCTAGGCTCAGTGTGATATCAAAGATTCAGGATTTTCGTTAATTTTGGTCCGGTGTTCTTCGCGTTCTTCGTAGTATTCATCGAAACTTGATAAAAATCACTATTTTTGGATGTTTTGATTTTGAAAAGGAATGTTAAAAGGATTAAACGTAATTTTTAAAATTTTGAAAATATCTTGTTTTTAAAATCTTTGCAGATTTTCGGTGATTTGTTTATTTTACAAAATCTTTTGAAAATTTGTTTTCTTTAGAATTCAAATTTCAAACACGTTTCATCCTCACATCTTCAAAACATCCAAGTCGCAACCATCTGATCATCCGGTCACGGTTACGAGTCGCATCAACAGCTCCTCATTTGGAAAAACTCACAACCACCGACTCATTTATTTCACGAGTCGCATCAACCGCAACCACCGACTCGCAACCGTGAGAGTTCAACCACCGACTCATTTGGAAAAACTCACAACCACCGACTCGCAACCAGATTTCGGTTCATCACGTTTCACTCGCAACCTACATTTGACTCGCAACCGTCATTCTGCAGCCACACTTTCAGTGATTATCACTCGCAACCATCCTTCAAAAGGCTGATCGTCTTCTCAAAGTCGCAACACGGTTTCGGCTCTTCACGTTTTCGTTCCGACTCGTAATCTCCGACTCGCAACCACGGTTCCGAGTCGCAACCGGGTTTCGAGTTCACAGCAAATCTTCAACAGTCGATCATCATCATCCTCCGGTCATCATCAACATCGATCATCATCATAAGGAGAGTCTGTCAACCGGCCTGCAACTATACATCATCATCTTCTCCGTTTCAAGTTCGACATCAAATTCGGGTTTTCGACACCGTAACACTCATCTTCGTCATCTCCGACACACCATCAACTTCCTCCGACCACCGTTAATCACCATCCTCTGTCGCTAATTTTTCTCCGGTCACCTGTTCACCCTACGTCAACCACCACATCAGATCCACCACATCAGAACTAGTCGCAACCTGCCACCACATTTTCCGGTCATCGTCTTCATCTCATCATCATCGTCATTCAACCTCCGATCACACCGACGATCACCACCTTCGTACGGACCTCCATAACCACCACCTCCGATCTCCTTTGTCCTCGTCTTCATCTCCTGTCACCGTCTCTCGAACCTCCTGTCATCAACATCATCGTTCACCACCCTTTCTCCACTCCGATCATCACTCACACACCACCGCCGTCCTCTGTTATTCTCCGTTCAATATTGTCTTATCATCTTCATCACTTAGTCATTTTGTGGTAGTGGCGGCAGTTTTTAAAATTAGGGTTTGGTGTTGTTTCTACGTAGAAGAAGACAGAAACGACAATCATTTGAATTCGTTGTTTACTGTTTTTATTTATTTAATTATAATAATAAATAATCATAATCATTAAGTCATAATTGCTTAATCATTGGTTTTATAATAATAATAATAATAATAATAATAATAATAATAATAATAATAATAATTAGGTTTTTCTAATTAATAAAAAAAAAAGGGTGGAGTTTTGTTTGGTGGTAAACTTGGTTTGACAGGTTTTGAGGTACGGTTCAGAAAGCGGGTTCGATTGCGTGCAAAGTGTTTGATTTAGCGAGTACACGGGTTCTCGTTGGTTTGTGTTTTGAGGAGAAGATCAAAAGTGTCAACTACCCTCTGAAATTATGACATTCATCACTAAAGAAGACATACTTTCTGTCTTTTGCACTCCTGAGTGCCGAGGAAGGGTTGAGGCTTATAGGATACAAAACGCTGAGTTAATCGAAGACTACAATGAAATTAAAAGGAAAAATTTCACTTTAACGAAAAACGAAAAACTTTTCAAAGAGAAAATCGAAGCTCAGCGTAAGGACATTGTTCAACTCAAGGACGATGTCAGTGTAGCTACAGCCCAACTCATGATAGTCAAAGAAAAATTGTGTGAGGTGACTAAAGAACTGGAGAATGTAAGAGATAAATACCAAATAAATCAATTAAACATTAAGAAATTCGATTCCTCCAGTAAATTAGTCAAAAATCTGTGTGATCAGCAATTGGCATATTCTAAAAGGAAAGGGTCAGGATTGGGTTATAATCAAACTCCTCCTCCGTACAATGATAATTACACGTATTTACCAATGACTGAGGAGGAGATGTTGAACGAGAGTAAAATGACTTATGGTTCGAAAAATAACAAATCGTCTGTTCATGACAGACATGTTGAGCCACAAAAGTCTACTCCATTGAATTTTGTTCCCAAAGGCACAATTGATCCTAATGTTTCATCGTCATGTGCAGATGATAGCTCTGAAGTAAAGTGTGGTGATGTTCATGGGAGTGAACCGGTCATTAGTTCAAATGTTTCTGAACCATATTTTGAACATTATTCTGAACCAACTGAGTCTGACATTGCTTTTACTAGTTCTTTGTTTGCGTCGTTTTCTGCTTATGTTTCATCTTGTGTATCTGATGTTTCTAACCCTTTGGTTGATGAAAGTGTCACAGGTGAGGTCCCTCAGGATACATTCAGTGAAACCACTGAAACCTCTTCCCAAGAAAATCAAGAATGTCCTGATTCTTCTTCTGAATCGGCCTCAGTGGATGTCCCTAATGTTGAATCTAGTGGGACCACATTGGAAACCGTGACTGAAAGCAGACCTCAAGTAGATTCACATGATACATGTGTTGACGAAACATGTGTTGATGAAACTTCATCTTCTTCATCTTCTGAAATTAAAACTGAACCTGATTTTGTAAAAGAAGAAAACGGAGTTGAAATAAATGAAAAGTCACAAGAAAATGTTTCTGATAAGGGAATTAAAACAGAAACTGAATCGTCTTTTCAAAATGATCCTGATAAAATTATAAAAGACGAAAAACATCATCTATCTGAATCTCATGCCTCTGCTAGTTCTGATCAACAGGTACAGAAAGAATCAGAAAAGGCACATGGGACACAAGCAAAGCAACCTAAGCAAGCTCGGTCATCTAGACCCACCAAATCAGCTACTGCTGCTGGCTGTCAGAATATCCACACATTGAAACGACAGACATGTTTCAACTGTGGAATTCCTGGACACATTGCTAGAAATTGTGTTCATCGTCCAAAAGTGCAACGAAATGCCAACACTCACTCGTGTGTTGATGTTTGTGAGCCGGTTCACAACAAGCGGAATGAGTCAAAGCAAGCAGATCAAAGTCAGGGGTATGCGAAGTCTGCTTATCAAGGACAATCACGATCTCATAAGGCTCGTGACAAAGTGATTGAAAGCTCCAATATGGGAGAAAAGACGAAAAATGGTGCTCAGAGCAACAAGACTTCTGCAAACAACAAATACAAGCACCCCAATTCGTCTTCATCTAAGAGAAATGTGCAGTCACATCCAACGCAAAAAGGACCGGTTTGTCCTTCAGGACCTGCTAGAGCGAATCAAGCGGCTCAAAACGTCTTTCCGGTGAAAAGACAAACTTGCTACAATTGTGGCATTGCGGGTCACATTGCTAGAAACTGCACAAGGCGTCCCTACGTACCCTACTATATGCAAAATCAGAGGGTTACACCAAAGGACAACTACCATTCTAAGCCAATGAAGGTATCTTCACCTAAGGCAATGAAGAATGTGAATCCCACGGTTAAACCTTCTGATGGGGATTGGAATGCTGCTAAAGCAAAAAGAAAACAAGCTTTGAAACCTACAAAAATTTTGAAAAATAATAAGGTTGATAAGCCAAATGTTTTGCCAAAGGCATCTAAGAAACTAGAAAAGCCTAAACAAATTTGGAGAGCAAAACAAAAAGCAGCTACGTCTCCAATCCTTGAAATTAAAGGGGACTTGTGTTTAAAAGAAGTGTCTTATTTTGATGCTTCAGGAAATCCCAGGACCACGATGGCCTGGGTACCCATGTCTTACTAATCTCCTTACCTTTCAGGAACAACTAAGGAGGAGCTGTTGACAATCTCTGGAATGTTGATAGAAGTTGTTCCAGAGATAAAAACGGGTAACATTTCACTGTTGCAAAAAGTTCAAAATTTTTTTACAGATGATATGTTTCCTTTGGAGGAGATAAACGAAGTAAGAAATGATCAGCAAAAGGTACTGTTTAAATTCAGAACTTTGATTTGTCTTCAATCTGATGACAGAACGGTTAAGCAAAAATATTTTCTCTTTTTCTTAGTTTATAACCTTGTATATAAAGTGTCCTTTCTCTTGTAAATGGTAAATTTGCGCAAAAATCCAAGATTTATGCACAAATTTAGGGGGGAGAGGAACATATAGATAGATATAGAGTTTAGGGGGAGAAAACTCAGAAAAGAAAAAAATACAAAAAGAGTTTGATGTATATATATGTGTTGCTTTAGGGGGAGAAAATGAGAAAAACACAAAAACATTAGAAAAACAAAAAGCCAAAAAGAAAAATTGCATGATATGGGAAGTGAAATAAATGTTCGTGTTAAAGGGTTTGACTAACACATGTAAGGTGCTATAGCTGAAAAGACTAGGATCTACTGTGATATGTCGATAGGCTTGACGCTCAACATGATAAAAGATACTAAGTGATATAAACATAACGAACTATGTACCATGTGGGTAACATACCAACGGCGTATGATTTCATGGTTTTAAATCTTGCGTTGATTGATAGCCAACATCTGAGGTTTCGGGTCTTTATGTTGTTGAATCATCCGGGGATATCTTGGTTGTCCTTCTGCTTAGAACTAAAAGTGTACATGACCCCAGGAAAGAAAGTCACTTGGAATTAGCTCATTTCTATTTGAATGTCTGTATGTTTTCCCGATACACACAATTTTGATCTGATTCTGAAATCTTCTCTGAAAAAGTCGTGTACCTCCTCTGCTGCATCCAGATACATGCTGACCTGGAGGTGCTAGGCAACGACAGCTTCTGCTGCATCCAGATACATGCTGACCTAGCTGTACGTTGTCGCGCTATAGATCTAATACACCCGAAAGAGGCCCTCAAGTGCCCAAAAGAAACCCAAGAAACCTATATCAAATTGAGAAAAACTCATTTGATCTGTATATTATACCATCTCTGCAAAAGATCTATTCTGTTCTCTTCTCAATCTATTCCCAGTTAAGATTTCAGAAATCTGGATTGGACTTGTGAAATATGTGGTAGGGAAGATACTTGCATGATAGAGTGTGCTGTTTATATTTCCAGGATCTGATTAGTATTTATTTGGGTGTTCATTGTTAAGAAATCAAAACATGATAAAACAGATTATATGCAGACCTAGACACAGTCAGGATATTTTAAAGGATGACATCAGTATACTCACCTGCTACGATGAATCGTTGTGCTTACCTTGATCGCGGGGGTATGTCTTGGAATGGGACACACGGGTATAATAGTATAATATTACCTTAAGCATATCACGAAGTTGCAAATTGAAAGTTGAGCGTTAAAGTTTAAGTGGACAAACATATTGGCAATCGCATAGACCAGTTTGATTAGGCTCGTGCTGAAAAGTGTTCCTTAGTCTGCCTGAGAACGAATTTTGATCCCATTGCAATTGTAATTGTATATTGTGGTAGTTGTTTATATTTTGAGTTTTATTTGTTTTAGTTCTTAAAAATTAAAAAATTAAAAAAAAATAGAAAAATTCAAAAAAAATTCAAAAATAGTGTGTTTATTTGTTTTTAAAAAAAATTAAAAAATGTAACCGTTCTTGAAGATTTGACTGATCATCAAAAGTTAAAAGAATTTAAATCGTGAAATTTAATGTACCTAGTGTTCATGTGGTACTCTCCCTGTTGCATAAGAAATGTTTGCTTATGAGTTTGTGAGCATATGCAGAACTTGATTTCAATCAAGAACAGGGGTTGATGAAGACTGAGATGCTGTTAGTTGCTGAAGAAGTCTGAAGCAGCACAACAACAAGGTGTACCTGAGTCAGAAGAACCGGATACGAGACGCCGTCTGACAGTGAAAGTACATTCGAAGAAGTACCGTGAACCTGCTTGAAAGACAAAGACTGAAGAAGAAAAGAGCTGTTGAGAATCCTCCTCTCACATTCTTTTGACAAGATTTTCAAGCAAATGCTGATCAAGATCCTGATATGAAGCTAACCACAAGAGCTGAAGAAAGAGACCCAGTGCTGAGAGTTCAGAAGTCAAGAACTTCCACAACATCTGCAGCTTGGAGACAACCATAGATTTCGTTGAAGACGTTGCTGAATTCAAGTCATGAAGACAATTTGATGGCATCAGTCTAGGGGGAGATTGTTAGGCCCTAAAGTGTGAGACTGACGCATCAAATTAATCCAACGGGCTACGGTTACAAACTGGGATTTACCGGGTTAGTAAATATTAGGTTTTGGACCTATATAGGTCACTTGGGCCAAGCTTTAGGCCATGTGGGCCAAGCAGGTCCAAGGGGAGCCCATGTAGGGACTTGGGCTTAGGTTAGTATATAAACAAGTTTTCTACTTGTTTTAGGGTTGGACATTCATAGTTACAGAATTTCTAGAGAAACAGAGAGTGGGAGGCGATTTGGTTGTGAAGAACACTTGTACCAGACGGTTTTGCTTGATAGTAATAGAATCGTGTGCAAGAGTTTGAAAGTGATTCGGTTTGTTCTTCGTTTCCATATTTTCGGTTCGTCTTTTCATATTTTTCGATTTGTTCTTGAATCACATCAAGTTTGGATTCCGCACAAACTTGGTGTTGTTTGATATCATTGAAAGATCCGGTTAAACGGGACTTACAGGTGGAATACTCTCGTCGATACCTCGGCTAACGGTATTCACCCTTCCAGTTACTACATGTTCCTAATCCCTCGAAAATTCGAGACTTGGCGGGACTTTTGAAAAATCAAGGAGCGGGACTAGTCGACAAGGTGCGGGTTTCACCCCTAACTTGACGACTTCGTACCCTAAGTGTAGTTGGCACTCGTCGGGTCAAATTAAATTTCGACACGTTGACGAGCGTCCACTAGAATTTAAATTTGAAATTTCTGTTAAGATGTGTATTTCACTCCTAACTTAATGGTGAATTTCGTGCGAAAAATAGAATCAAGTGGGATGAGGGTCGTTTACCAAATTGTGGGTTTCACGCCTATTTTGGTAAACTCGTCTCGTTTGTATAATATGAGTGTTTTCGAGTTTAAAAAAAATCGAGTAAAATGCCTCGGAAAAGGCGTATGTTAAAGGAAATAACGAACAAGTATAAGCACATAAAAGGCATGTCGAGAATAACACACAAAGAATATATCAATAAATCAAGTATTGACACATAATAAGACAAGTATTGTCACATTAGAATAGCACGTCAAGTATTAACACACAAGCGACATATATGTTTAAAACGTCAAAGCGAATAAATAAAAGCAAATAGAGTAGCATGTAAGTAGGTTCAAGCAAGACGTAAGAATAAAGCTCTAAAACTATAGACTAGGTTAAAGCATTCCTACTTTTCCTAATTCCCTATAGTTATGGCTCTGATACCAATCTGTCACACCCCAACCGATGGCGGAAACATCGGAGTGAGACGAAGAAAGATTGCTCATCACTCATAACGCTAATTGTGGCAATAGAATTAAAGATAAATTGATTTCATTCATGAATAAATGTTACAATACATTAAAAATACAAGAGAACAATACAACAACAAACATGAAATTTATACAACGTATTTGACCTAAGACGTCTAAGTGAGTATCTAGGCATCTTTGCTAGTCCGTTTTCATAGCATCATCAAACCTCAACCTGCAACATGTTTAAAATACAATTCAATGCAAAAGCAAAGGCGAGTATACAAGTTTAAGCATAAGTATAAGTATAAAAGTTTAAAACGAATCCACATGGCAACTTAGTCTATACGAGATCAACCTAGCATGGCATGCAATATTTCTAGCCAACCTCTGTTTACGCAAGAAAGTTTAATTAATTAAACATGACCCAAGTTTAAGGGGGGCGGTGCGTTACTCCTATAGCGCTATACATGTCAAAGGGAGGCTCGTGAAAGCTAATGACTAAAACATATCACATAAGTATGGTCCACGTAAGCATCAAGTATCATAACATAGTATTTCATGTATAAGGATTGTTTTGTGCATTGCACAAAGAATAAGTTTAAGTGTGTTTGATAGTAAAACATGTTACACCCCAAAAAGTGGTAAACATAAAAAGGGGTTGCGAGTATACTCACATAATTGCTAAGTCTTCCGATTATCCAAGTATTGACGAGCGTAAGATTAGAAGGATGGAACACCAATGTCACCCTATAGAGGCAAGCGATGGTGCATGAATAAACGGAATTACGACGAATGATATGAATTGGAATTTAGAGTATAAATTGGTGATATAAATGTATATATTATTTATAGTTTATGTAAAAAAAATATTCGGAATTAAATCCATCAAGAGTATTGTGGTAGTGTTGACAAAGATAAGTATACTTTTATACTTATGGTTATAAAAATTATTCGATTTCAATATGTGGTTTGGCTATATAAAAATATATATATATATATATATATATATATATGTTTATCGTTTTAACGAAAATTGGGCAGAGTTTCCTCTGTTTTTGGACGATCCCGACAATACTAGTTGTCGTTAACATACTCAAAATTCAACAATTCATTAACTATATATGACTTTTGCCAATAATGATTAAATATATAACTTTCGTCGACGAAGTAATAATATATTATTTTGGGTCAACCATGTAAAATATATTTTTCTCAAGGGCGTAAAAAGTAATCTTGTCGAAGTTTTAAAACATATTTAAAATTATGCAAAGGTTATTTATCGTTTACTAGACGTATCGATTCAATTATTTACAACTCGATCTCTTAATTAAAAATATTAACACTTATATAAATAAAACGAAAGAAGATAAAAAAAATGAAAAGGCGTCGATTTTACCCAGCATCGTGTTTGACTAGATTTGACTCTATCCAAAACCGAACCAACTGCTGTTGACTGCTGTCGACTCGGACCAGGTGCGATTCTGGTGTTGACCAACAGTTGACCGAAGATGAGCATGAACCAGAACTTGAACCGAAAGAAACAAACCCGACTGGAACATAACCTGAACCGCACTCGGACTTGATCGAGACATATACCGGACTGTAATACTAGCCGAGACCCGAGCCAGATGTTGACCAGCTTTGATCGGTCAACTCGAACCGAAATCCAACTAAACCGAGTCTCCAAAACCACATCGAACCCGAATCAAACAACAAAACAAATCATCAACGGAATTTCAAAAAAAATAAATAAATAGAATTAGAAGTAAACAAAAGGGGGGTAGGTTGTTACCGTGAACTCATCGGACCCAAACTGATGTTGATCGAAACTCGAGTCAAGTCCCGAGCCAAGCCGGAACCAGAGTAGCTGGTACCACTGTCTCTGTTGGTCACCCAACAACCACCTTCTGTCATCACCGCGACGCCGTCGCCGACGGTTTAGTTAAGCACCACCACCACTCAGTTGTCAAACACGGGACTTGAATTGATTGTTTCACAAAATCCGACCCAGAGCTGAAGCCAAACACCCAAACAGGAGCCAAAACTCGAGACCTAAACTGCCTGAGCCGAAGCCGCCTTCGTCGTCGGAAAGTCCACATCATCACCGTCATCTTCAACATCTGATTTCTCTCTCCTTCTTCAGTTCTCTCTCTCTTGGTTCTCTCTCTCCACGTCTCTCTCTCTCATCGATCAGGAGGGTGTGGCGAAAGGTGGTACAAGGAGCAAGGGGTTGTGTGTGGGTGGCCGGAAGCCGTCGTCGGAGTGCCGGCCGGAACCCACGTCCGATGACCGAAGATGAGAGGGGAGGCAGTGAATTGGGGCTAGGGTTTTCTTTTAAAAAATGAAAGGGGTAATAAGATAGTGAAGCTTTTATACTTAGGGTTAATAGTGTGGGTTGGGCCTAAAACCCCTTAGCGCGTCTGAGATCTTCGTACGGCCCAGTAACGTTTTTATGGCCCGTTTTCTTTAAACGCCGCAAAATATTAGTTTCGAATCAAAGATTTGTAAAATAGCGTCGGTAACCGATCTTTTTCGTGTGCGACCGTCAGTTGCGGTAAAAATTGCGTAAAACGCGTTGTTTTCCATTTTTTTATCAGATTTCGACTGCGATTATAAACATAGAAAAACGAACACGTTATTTCAAAAAAAGAAAACACGAAAAGAGCGGAGCGTTACACCAATGTGGGCATGAAATTCGAATGGTGCGCGAGAACAACCGAGGCTTCTTCAGAGGTCTGTCAGATCTACTCAAGGGGAAGACCAAAAGAAGGGGTCACTGAAGACCTTGTTTGTTTATTTTTGGGTTGTAATCCAGTCCTTGCATGGACTTTTTGTTTCGGTACTCAGCTCCTGCGTGGGCTTGTCATTTAGTATTCTGTCCCTGCGTTGGCATGTCTTTTAGTTAACCCCTACGTGGGTTTGTTTGTTTGTATTTCGCCCCTGCGCGGGCATGTTATTTTGTAGAAGTCCAGTTTAGGGCAAATGTTGTATTGTTCAATTATTATTAATGGAGTGTTTTAAATTTAAATTTTCATGATTACTTATTGTTAAATTATTAGCATAAAAAATAAATGAAAAGAAAATAACATTCCTGTAAAAGATTTATCATTGTTATAAAATGGCAAAATCTAAAAAGGGACAAGACCTAGCCATGTGTCATTGTAAGACAAAGCCAAGATGGTATCTCCATAATTAGATTCAGATCCATAATTAACATCTCAACTTAGGATTGTTCTGCGTTTAATATTAAAAGAGGATCTTAGGGGTAAAACCTAGCCACGTGTCATTCTAGACTTGGCCAAGATGGTAGAACCTGTCCAAAAGATTCCAAAATTTTGTTAACATCTGTAAGTATGTTAGCATGCTAGGCAAATTGTGATGCAGTAAAAATCACACAGGCCATCTTTCAAATTGGGTTAATGTAAATTCCCTGTAATTATATAACCATCCTTTGAGGATGAAGTGCCTACGGGTAATAATTAACGTCCTCTGGGACTAAGAGACAGTAGAAGTCTGCAACTCACTGTCTAGAAAAGGGTAATGAACTGTGATTCAGACCCGAACACCTCGATTATGTGAAAATCCTGGTTATAAATTAACTGTCCTTGTGACTAAGGTTTTATGCTAATGTTTAATTGTAATATAGGATTATAATAAAGGTCCTGAATAAATAAATGATTAACAAATTAACCAGAAATGGCTAGTAAAACCATGGTTAATAAATTATAAAGTTCTGTAAAAGCTTCTAAATAAAACCTTGCCCATTATTTTCTATATGTAGCAATTGAAGCTACATGGCGGGGTCAGACGAGGTGAACAGTCGTCCGGTGGAGAACCACGAGAACGCTAAGATACAGTTAACCAGTGCAGAACTGCAAGCACTCGTTGATAATGCGGTTACCAAGGCCTTAGAGCGGCAGTACAATTAATATAGTGGGACTCATAGTAGGACCCTATCTACACCGCATACCAAGCCAAAGACTCATTCGGAGGGTCACAACAAGCCACCATAAAAGAACAGTGAGTCTAAGAAAGATGATGATAGGCACTCCTCAAACCAAAACAATATCCCACCTAAGAAGATAGTATTTGATGATGCTCCACGTGCCAAGTCCTGTACATATAATATTTTGTATCTTGTAAGCCCCGGGATTTTACTGGGGAGAAAGGGGCAGTGGATTGCATGACTTGGCTGGATGAAATGGACACTGTGGTGGACATTAGTGGTTGTGCTGAGAGGGATATTGTGAAGTTTGTATTCGAGTCTTTCAAAGGTGAAGCCCTGGCCTGGTGGAGGTCGTTAATTCAGGCTACTAGGAAGATTCCGATGTATAACATGTCGTGGAATCAATTTGTCGCTCTCATCAAGGAGAACTACTGTCCTCAACACGAGGTTGAAAAGATAGAATCTGATTTTCTATCTTTGGTTATGAAAAACCTGGATTGCCAGGCTTATCTCACGAGCTTTAATACCCTGTCAAGGTTAGTTCCTTACCTTGTGACACCTGAACCTAAAAGGATAGCCCGTTTCATTGGGGGTCTGGCCCTAGAAATAAAAGCAAGTGTCAAGGCCTCTCGGCCCGCTACATTCAGGTCAGCAGCTGACATAACTCTGTCCCTCACGCTAGACGCAGTTAGACAGAGATCACTAAGAAATGCGGATGATGAGAAAAGGAAACGCGAAGATGACGGTTCATGACGCTCAGACAAGAAGCGTAAGGGAAACGGCGACCACAGGAAAGGGTCGGGATCCAAGAAAGGTGATCAACACACGGGTGATAAACCCAGATGCAAAGTTTGTAAGAAGCACCATTTTGGAAGGTGCAGGTATGAGTCGAAGTCCCAGTCCCAGCCGAAAGCGTGTGGGATTTGCAAGTCATTAGACCACAAGGCATTGGATTGTATGAAAATCAAGGATGCTACGTGCTACAACTGTAATGAAAAGGGGCATCTTAGGACCAACTGCCCAAAGCTTGCAAAGAAGGCTGAGGAGGGAAAGAAGACCAATGCTAGGGTCTTCCAGATGAATGCTCAGGAAGCTATTCAGAACGACAACGTGATAACAGGTACCTTCCTTATAAATGATGTCTACGCAAGAGTATTATTTGATTCTGGAGCAGATAAATCTTTTGTAGATAATAAGTTTTGTGAATTACTGAAATTACCTGTTAAAGCCCTAAGCGTGAAATATGAAGTGGAACTAGCAGATGGAACCATAGAAACAGTTTCGACTGTATTAGATGGATGTGTCCTATCCATTAGGAACCACTCTTTTCCTTTGTCTTTGTTACCTTTTAAGGTAGCAGGCTTTGATATAGTAAAAGGTATGGATTGGTTATCGCATAACAAAGCCCGGATTGTGTGCAACAAGAAGCAGGTAGTGATCAAGACTCCATCTGGTGAGCCACTCACCATTCAAGGAGATACTCAACATGGATTGCCTGAGCAAGTGACTATGCTCAAGGCATCCAGATGTCTGAAAAAGGGTTGTGTCATTTATATGGCACAGGTAACCATTGACGAGAAGAAGCCCAGAATCGAAGATATACCAGTCATTTCTGAATACCCCGAAGTTTTCCCGGAAGAACTACCCGGTTTGCCACCAGATAGGCAAGTGGAATTCAGGATTGACATCATCCCCGGAGCTGCACCTGTGGCTAGAGCACCTTATAGATTGGCGCCAACAGAGATGAAGGAATTAAGGACGCAATTGGATGATTTGCTAGCCAAAGGTTTCATTAGACCTAGTTCGTCTCCATGGGGAGCACCAATCTTGTTCGTTAAGAAGAAAGAGGGTTCGATGCGCTTGTGCATCGATTACCGTGAGCTTAATAAGGTCACTATCAAGAACAGGTATCCTTTGCCCAGGATCGACGATCTGTTTGATCAGCTACAAGGAGTAAGCTACTTTTCCAAGATTGATCTGAGGTCAGGCTATCATCAATTGAAGGTCAAGGATGAAGATGTCCACAAAACTGCATTTAGGACTCGTCATGGTCATTACGAGTTCCTAGTGATGCCTTTCGGGCTCACTAATGCACCTGCCGCATTCATGGATCTCATGAATCGCGTTTGCAAGCCCTATCTGGATAAATTTGTCATCGTCTTCATCGATGACATCCTCATCTACTCAAAAAGTCAAGCTGATCATTTGAAACATCTTCGATGTATCCTGAAGCTACTTCATCAAGAAAAGCTCTTTGCCAAATTTTCAAAGTGTGAATTTTGGCTTCGTGAAGTCCAGTTTCTTGGATATATTGTGAGTGAACATGGTATCCAAGTGGATCCTGTGAAAATTGAAGCAATTATGAACTGGCAAGAGCCGAAGACGCCTACGGAGATTCGCAGCTTCCTAGGATTGGCAGGATATTACAGACGATTTATCGAGAATTTCTCAAGAATTGCAGCACCCCTGACTCTACTCACTCGCAAGAATAGCAAGTTCGATTGGGGGCCTAAGCAGCAAGAATCTTTCGATATTTTGAAGCAGAAGTTGAGTAACGCTCTAATGCTGACATTGCCCGATGGAATTGATGAGTTTGTAGTATATTGTGATGCATTACACACCGGGATGGGTTGTGTGCTAATGCAAAAAGGCAAGGTCATTGCCTATGCTTCACGTCAACTAAAGGTGCATGAGAAGAATTACACCACCCATGACTTGGAGTTGGGTGCCGTTGTATTTGCACTAAAGCTTTGGAGGCATTATCTGTATGGGACTAAATGTGTGATATAGTCTGATCACAAGAGCCTTCAACACTTGTTCAATCAGAAGGATTTGAACATGAGGCAGTGACGCTAGATGGAAACTTTGAACGATTATGACTGTGAAATAAGATACCATCCAGGAAAGGCTAATGTAGTCCCAGACGCCTTAAGTAGAAAAGAGAGAGTGAAGCCAATAAGGATCAATGCCAAGAGCATTCGGATTAAAAATAGGTTGAATGAAAGGTTGTTAGCAGCGCAGAAAGAAGCCGTTTTAGAAGCTAACTACCCTAATGAAAAGCTAGGGGTAACTGAAGAACAATTATCCTATGGCAAGGACAGGATCTTAAGATTGAATGGAAGAATATGGGTTCCTATTTATGGAGGACTTCGGGATGTTATCCTCAAGGAAGCCCACAGTTCCAAATATTCCATTCATCCTGGGGCTGATAAGATGTACCAGGATTTAAAGGCAAACTATTGGTGGATAGGCTTGAAGAAGTCTATAGCTGCTTATGTAGCTAAATGCTTAACGTGTGCTCAAGTCAAAGCGGAACATCAGAAGCCGTCAGGTTTGCTACAACAGCCTGAAATTCGCACTTGGAAATGGGAAATGGTGACGATGGATTTCATCACCAAATTGCCAAAGACGAAGAAAGGAAATGATACTATATGGGTCATAGTTGATAGACTGACTAAGTCAGCACATTTCCTACCATTAAAGAGACTTATAGCTTCGACATGTTAGCCCAACTGTACGTGGATAAGATTGTATCCTTACATGGCGTACCAGTATCTATTATCTCTGATAGGGATACTAGATACACATCCCATTTTTGGAAGAGTTTCCAACAATCTCTGGGCACACAATTGAATTTTAGTACAGCTTACCATCCTCAGACGGATGGGCAAAGTGAGCGTACTATTCATGTAGGAGCGTATTTGACAGTCGTTTGAGTCAATCAGAGCTAGCAACTACCGAAAATGCAGCGGAAATACAAAATCGGCATGAATCAAAGCAGAAATGGTGTAGAAACAGAAATAGAGTACTTTGAAACAGTTTTCTCATTGATCTTTCACAAAATACACGAGCAGCAGTTCGGCTACACTGGAGACATGAACGTCCATAATGAGAAAACAACACTACTATATATAGGGGACAGGGTTTCGCTTATAGGACCATGTCATTATGAGCGAAATCATCTTGATGGGATTTCGCTCATATGGCACTATGTCACTATAAGCGAAATCTCAACATTACAAACCCAAATTTACACATTAACCCCCTATACATTCATAATTAACACATCTAGACCCTATACATTGAACAACTAAGACTAAGACGCAGGCTTTAGACATTCATGCACCAACAAACTCCCCCTGGATACAGCCGCAGTCTTCAGTCTTGGTCTTCGGGTCTTCACAGAGACTTAAACTTTTCTTCGTGCTGCTTAGGCTTCTTCCTAAGCAAATTCCGTATCTTGTCGTTCTCTTTCTTTCTCTTCTTATCTTCTTCAGCTTGAATGTGCATCCATTTGCCTCTGTTCTCTTCAAGCTTTTGACGTTCACGAGCAGCTTTTCTCTTGACTTTCTCCTCGAGCGACCACCATGAAGACTTCCATTTACTTTCAGAGTTGATACTTTTCTGGAAGCAAAGGGTTGCAACTCGCTGAAATTGCATGGCCTGCTCTCTGTCTTCTGGCTGATAATGAATCTTATTGATGAAAAGACATTCGATATCCTTTGCAGAGCAATTCACAAGCCACATAGGATCATAAACATGTATCTCTCGTAATTTGCTCCCTACTCGATAAGTAATCACTGCTTCAGTAGTAATGCAACTATAAACCCAGTTCATGAAGCCTTTGTAAAACTCTTGCTCCATTGAAGGCACTGGTATAGTCTTCATCGTTTTAGGCTTTTTCACATTCAGTATCGTCTCTTCAACACCTGTCACTGGATCTCTTCTTGTAACTCTCTTCGGATAGTGTGGCTTCCAGTGTTTGAAGTCTCTCAAAGCCTCGAACTTTATCAATCCCCACATAGCAACGTCGTTCTTCCTGACAGGATATCCCAAAGTTCTAACCTTTGACAACTCATCCACATCCCACCATGGAAGTGACATAATATCATGTAACTTTTCAAAATATTGCACACCACATTCTCTTCTTATCGCATACACATTAATTTGAGGTAAGAAACCCCAACTAATGATGTCACCGAGAGATACGCTTCTATCACGTTGATAGTACTTTAACGACCGTTTGAACTTCCTCTCGTGACTTTCTTTGAACCACTTCTTTCTTTCTTCTTTTGTCATATCTTTTGGAGTGCCGTCAAAGTTTTTATCTTTCAAAATTTCAGCTACCTTTCTTCGCAACTCATCACGGTTCTCCTCAGTAAAAAATTCCATCAACTTTGGCAACTGTGAAGTATCTTCATTAAGGCTTTCATCATCTGTCCAGTCTTCGACTTCAACTCTATCATACAAGTCAGCCTCTTCAACATATCGATACTCATACTCAAACTGTTGATTGATGTCGAAGGCGTTCAATTCTTCTTCAAACTCGGCGTTCAATTCTTCTTCAAAATCGAACTTGAAGTCAGGATTTACCATGCGAGTCATTTCCTTAATTGCTTCCAACGTGTAAGTATGCAAATGCTCTCCTTCTTCCGATAAGTATCCAATCTCAGAATCAACTTCTGAGCTTGTTGAACATTCTGTGCATCACCTGACTCCCCCTGTCTATCAGCTCCCCCTGATTCTTCGTTCACTGAATCGTTCATCAAATCATTAATAGACTTTTCAGTAGAAGCCTCAGATACTTTCACACCCGTACCACCCTGAGCATCATCATCATCATCGTCTTTACCAGAACCATTACTACTCGCAGAATAGACTTTCTCATCTTCATCATCTTCCTCGTCATCACCCTCATTATCATCTTCTTCATCACTATTACCGACTAACTCATCAAGAGGAGTATCTTCCTCAAATAAACCAGAAATAGCAGAGATAGGCTTGGGATTTTCAACAACCATTGAAGGAACAATCGATCTTTCTGTCACTGCAGAACTTCCTTCCACACCTTTGCCTTTGTCTTTCATTTGTTCATCAATTTTAGCTTGACGTTCTGCTCTGAGCTCTTCAACTTGCAGCTCTTCAAACTTTTGCTCTACAGACGTTCCGAGCACACTTTCGACTACTTTATTCAGCATATAGAATTCATGATCTCTGAACGCTTTAGCTGCTTCAAGCTCTTTGTTCTTTAACTTGAAGTATTCATTTTGTTCATCTCGTCGAACTTTCTCTTCTTCAAGCTCAACAACTCTCACCTTCAAGATATTTATCTCTGACTGATCAGAATCAATCTTTTTCAACAACTCTTTGTTATCACCCTCCAACCTCTTCACACGCATTTCTAGAATTCTTTCACGATCTGCAACTTTCTTGTTTTCAGCAGCTAATTTCTTGTTCTCAGCAATCACTTCATCAACTTTCTTTTCAACATTCTTGACTTGTGAGGTGTTTGCGAAATCAAAATCTCCTACATCATCAAGACTCACATTCAAATTCGAAGGAACATTTGGAAAATTTCGATACCCCGCAGAACCAGGTGTTAGTTGACCTTGGGTGAGTGGAGGTGTTTGAAAGATTTCTTGTGAGGTGAATAGGGTTTGTTGTGGTGGTGGAGAGATATGTAGTGGTGAAAGTTGTCTTGGTGGTGTTGGTTGTTTTGGTGGTGAAGGTTGTTGTGGTGGAGTAGGTTGTTGGGGTGGTTATTGGATTGGTGATTGTGGTGGTGTTGGTTCATGTGGTGCTGTTGGTGGTTTCTTGGTTTCTTTTGTTGGTTTCTTCTTTAGCACAATCTTCGGCATTTTAATTTTCGTTGTAACCTTTCTGATTTTTGGAGATATGACTTTCTTACGAGCTCCAGCTTTCTTTCTACCACCTGGAGGAGATTGTGACTCGGAGACATGTTCTGGAGAAGGAACATAAGCATCATCATCATCGTCCTTTTCCTGTCTCTTTCTTTTCCTCAGTTGTTTCTCTTTTTCTATCTCATCTTGAATTCTTTTTCGACGTTCGGTTTCATCTACTACTTCTTCATCTGAAGAACTCGAGGAACTCGTTGTGTCTTTATCAACATCATCTCCCTCAATGTCATCAATAACTTTATCTTTCCCTTTCTGAGCTTCAACATTCACAACATGCTCAGCTTCAACTTCCACAGTTGGCCCGGTTTCTAAGACTTCAGTATCGAACAACAAATGTTCTTCAACATTAAATGGATCTTCTTCCACAGCTACCACTGGTTCTTTTTCTGCAGCGACCACCGGATCATCTTCTTCGGGTTCATCAATCAAAGACATTGTTGCTGCTTTCTTTTGCTTCTTTTTAGGTTTTGATGACGATCCTTCACCTTCTTGAACTTTAGGAGTGGCCTTTCTGCGTTTCCTCCTTGTTTCTTTCACGTACCATTCATTCTTGGTGTTTTTGAAATCTTTAAGGATTTTCAGCTCTTCAGCATACGCTGCCTCTTTCATTTCAGCTTCGTTTCTCCAGTTCTGATGATTAACTGGATCTGGATCAACGTAATTTGCATCTTTTATAAAACCAAAGAATTCAACACCAACTGTCGGTTCTGGATGATTCGGGTGGTATCTCACAAGTTGTTTAAGTGAATCGTTGCTCATGTGAGATTGCACCAATAGATCATTCTTTATGTTTCTGTCAATCTCTGGATACGCGTGATCAATCAACATCTGAACGAACCTCGGATACATCCAACTCTTGCTGTCTGTCTTAATATTCTCACCCATATAGTGGAATACAATATGTGAGAAATTATACTTTTTGTTCCGCACTAACGCAGTAACCATATTCATTTGATAGTCACGCATCGAATCATAACCTCCTTTTGTGTGGCTCAATGACATCAGTACACAGTGAATAAGAAACTTGTATGGTTTCTGAAACTTCGACTTCAAATAATTTCCAGCATTCAAAGCTCCCTGATAACCCATTCTTAGCATGCACCCTTTCACCATACGTTCCGGAAATCTTATTGGTGAATATGCTTCGTCCGGAAAGTTAACAACTTCACGAATGAGTGCTTCGGTAACTAGTATCTTTTTATTCTTGCCATGCACTTCGAAAACTGGTGAAATTATTTTGTTCTTATCGTCGTAGCTTGCATTTTTCCAGAAACGTTCTATGTGAGATTTGTATTGTGGTCTTTGATTAGTAAGCGCTTTCTGGATGGGAATACGACCCATGAGTTCCAATATACCACTAAACTTTGCCAACTCTGGGTTTTTCTGAATATCTAAATCACAACAACTGTTGTGAAGAGGATCAAAAACAACACTGGAACCCTGCATATTAAAACACATACACTGAATCAGACACATTGAAAATTTTCAAACATCAAAATTGTTACAAGTGAGAACACTTGTATGCACTTTTGAGCGAAATCACATTTGTGCACTATGAGCGAAACCACATAATAACACTAAAGGCGAAATCAGTTTATGAACACAAAAGCGAAATCACATATGTGCATAAAGAGCGAAATCACAACCTGCACTCATAAGCGGAATCCCCAAATACTCTAAGAGCCCTAAGAGCGAAATCATCGAATCATGAAAGTTTGGGCGAAATCACCAATACACACTCAAAACTTATCAGATCCCAAAATTGAACCCACTAATCTATTAACATGTTAATTCCGACACTTGGGGGTTTGTTTTAATTGCATTTTTTACTTTAAATGAACCCTAGATCTGAGTCTGTTACACTCATACATCGACAAACATCAATTATCATCAAATCTGAAACAAACAACACTCATCAACATGATTAACATCTTAAACCGACACCATATGATTGATTTCAAGTTCTGATTTTAGCAGATAAACCCTAAATCTAAGTTTTCGTTCATCATATGTACTGACAATTCAAAATAAGCATAATACAAGTCAAAATAGAACTAAAACAACCTTGCCCATGATTGTAAACTATGATAACAACAAGATCTGATGAAATTTGGGCAGCAATTCGACTGTAAACAGACGATTTAGGGTATCGCTTCTCAGTAGCCGGAGAAGAAGGTCTTAAGAGCGAAAGGGTGAAAATGACCTATGAGCGGAATCAGAAAACTATTTATACCCGGTCTGATTTCGCTCTTGATGACCAATGACATATGAGCGAAATCACATGGAACATATAAGCGAAATCACATTGAAGACAGCTATGAGCGAAACCCCTTTTTATGTGACCTTATAAGCGAAATCATTGTTTAAGTGTGACACATGAGCAAAATCAGGGTGTTGTTTTCAAAAATTTAACTTTTTAACCCTTTTCTGATTAAACACCGTCACACCCAGTTAACCAAGTCCAAGTCAATGACCTTGGTCAACTGCTTGGTCTTACCAATTCCAAGTTAATGACCTTGGTTAACCGAATTATGAAGTATACAGTCATTTCATTCTGAAAATAGTTCAAATGAATGAACTTTTGAACGTTTTGAACTTCCAAACACTTTTCAACTGTCAAACACTGTACCAATCATTTTTTAGCATCTCCAGCTTACCCAGCCCTCATCAAACACAGACATGATCTGCACTAAGCTTTGATCGTCCGATTTCCAACATCGGTTTTCGAAAATAAAATGAGAACTAAAATCTTTTTGGATTTTTAACTGGATAAACTGGAAACTTTACACACAATCTTTTTGTGAGTGTGTTAGGGGATCATATCAGCTGCCGACTAGACACAAGCACCGTTATACATTGAGGTAACAATGATTTTGACAGCCTCTTACTTATAAAGGCCGACATGTAGTTGGATCCTGTTAAATTCTCACAAAACTTTCAATCTGTTCGGGATACAGAATTAGTGTTTTAGGACTTAAACATCTACATGTGTCCCACCTCAGTATATACTCCCGTATCTAGATCCCGATATTCAGCCTTACAGGTGAGTATACCTAGATGATATCTGTAATGGGGTGAATTGCGAGGGCCGTGAGAGCTCAGGTCGATACTTCCGTATGCGCAGAGAGATGACGGCTTCGACTTTACGGTGGGTCCCCTTTAGAGGATCTTTTGATTACAACAGCACATGATTAACATTTTTCAATGTGTCATCATTTCTAATGCTGAGGGGAGGCTTTACAGGTAAAGCAATGCGTAAAGCATTATCCGGGGACTAGGTCAGTATTTCCATACAGCATAAGTCCCGGGATAATACCCCAGATATCACTAAGCATAAAGTCCTAGTATCTCAGAATACGGGACCCTTAAAATAGGATTTCAGGGGTTACCTATATATCCTGGAGGTGTTCCCCACGCAGACGCAAGTGAATTTTATGTTTATATCCCAAACTGATCTACTAATTTTGCGAAAACCTACCGGCACATCTTTAGCGAGACTGCTTAATTGCATTTTATACATTACAATTCTTTAGCATGCTGCGTCTGTCTAGCTGATGTACTATCATTTCCCCTATTCTACACAACTCTTTTAGAAGTTTTCTAATGTTTTTGGATTTTTGAATTTTATCTTGTTTTTGTATTTTTCTGCGAATTTCTCCCCCTAAAATAAAACATATTTTTTGTGTTTTTGTTTTTATCGAAAAGCAGAAAATAAACTGTACAAACAAAATTGACAACATGACAATGGTTCACGTCAGATCACCGCCCAACTCGGCTTCACATTCTATAACCCTCCCAGATTGCAGATTTTTCATCCCGTTTAACCTCAAAAGATAATAAAATCTCTTTTTATCAAAAGGTTTTGTGTAAAAATCGGCTTTCTGATCATCGGTGTGCAAGTTCAATCCGAATTAACTTTTTCTCGTGACAATCATGGATAAAGTGGTGACGGATTTCAATATGCTTTGTTTTCGAATGGTGAACCGGATTTTTAGTAATGTTAATCGCTGCTTCATTGTCCACATAGATAGGAGTATCTAAGAACTGCAAACCGAAGTCTCGCATCTGCTGTTGGATCCAAAGGATCTGCGAACAACAGCTGGAGGCTGAAACATATTCAGCCTCGCATGTAGAGAGCGCTACTGCGGTTTGTTTCTTGCACTGCCAAGTGACAAGTCGAGTTCCGAAGAACTGACACCCAGCGGTGGTGGACTTTGCGTTTTGCTTGCAGCTCCCAAAGTCAGAATCAGCAAAACCAGATAAAGTAAAGTCACTCGATCGAGGATACCACATGCCGATGCTTGAGCAGCCCTTCAAATACCGTAAGATACGTTTCACTATGGTCAGGTGTGACTGCTTTGGATTTGACTGATATCTGGCGCAGAGGCATGTAGGGTACATGATGTCGGGACGGGAAGCCGTGAGATACATTAGAGAGCCAATGATAGATCGGTACAATGTCTCGTCCATCTTCACTCCATTCTCGTTTGGATAAATCCCATGATTCTGTGCGAGAGGGGTTGATGCAGGACTACAATCTGTCATGTCGAACTTGTCGAGCACGTCCTTCACATACTTTGTCTGATGAATGAAGATTCCGTCGAGCATTTGCTCCACCTGCAGCCCGAGGAAGAACTTCATCTCCCCCATCGAACTCATTTCGAACTTTTTCTTCATCACCCTCTCAAATTCTTTACACAGGTCGTCGTTGGTGGAACCGAAGATGATATCGTCAACATAGATTTGCACGAACAACAAGTGTCTTGCCTCTTCCTTAGTGAACAAAGTGTTGTCTACTGTCCCTCTTGTGAACCCGTTGGCCAACAAGTATTGGGAAAGCATCTCGTACCAAGCTCTCGGAGCCTGGTGAAGTACGTAAAGCGCTTTGTCCAGTAGATACACCTTGTTTTTGTGCACTGGATCTTTGAACCCTGGTGGTTGCCCCACGTACACTTCTTCTTTGATCTTTCCGTAGAGGAAGGCAGACTTGACATCTAGCTGGTACACTTTAAAATCTTTCCAAGATGCGAAGGCTAGAAAAATCCGAATTGCCTCTAATCTGGCAACCGGTGCGTAAACTTCATCGTAGTCTATGCCTTCTTGTTGACTGAAGCCTTGTACCACCAGTCGTGCTTTGTTCCTCACCATGACGCCTCTATCATCACGCTTGCGAATTGTTGCAGATCGTCTTGATTAGCTTTTGATTCTCAGGCAGATCGACAAGTCTCCAGACGCCCAGCTTTTCGAATTGTTGCAGCTCCTCCTGCATTGCATTCACCCAGCTATCCTCGGTCAATGCTTCTTTGTAAGTTCTGGGTTCTATCTGCGAAATAAAACATTTTAATGAGACTTCTTTCTGCAAATCAGCAATAGAAGAATAGAAACAAGTAAGAGCTCGGTCTATTTGATGTCGGGTTTTGACACCACTTTGCAGGTCACCAATAATCTGCTCTGACGGATGATAAGACAACGTCCGAGGCATAGCATTGTCAGGCACATTCACTTCCGATTCCAAGCTCGATATGTCAAGATCAATGGTTTGATCCTCAGCTTCCGTTGGATCCTCATCAAAAGTCGGAGCGGGTTCCGCTTCTGATTCGTCAGATTCGTCAAAAGATGGAGCTGGTTCCTCTGGTGGTTCGTGAGTTGTTCCACTCGGTTCTACTTCATTGTCGTGAGTACCCACGGTGGGTTGAGGAACTACTGGCAGATTAGACACTTGCTCCTGTGGTATGTGTTGCTCATACTGATACATAAGTGCTAGTTCCACATCACTCGGCTCGACCGGTAGATGAAACGACTCCCAGAGCTTATCGTAATCGAAAAGGAATTTTTGTCCGGGAAGTTGTGGCGATGGAGTATGCTTCTGACAATCCACGTGCTAGACTTGAATCACCTTCCCCAGGCATGGTACAAACACCCTCTTTAGTGGGCTTGCATAACCTACAAAGAAACCCTCACTAGATTTAGCGCCAAATTTACCGTTTTGCATCAATAAAAGTGCAAGGAAACCCGAATGGCTCCAAAAATTCAAGATTCGGCTTATAACGATGCAGCAGCTCAAAGCAAGTCTTTTTGTATTTCTTGACAGTGAGAACTCTATTCAATGTGTAACAGGCTGCTGATACTGCTTCACTCCAGAAAAAGATTGGTAGCTTGGAATCGGCTAACATCGTACGGGCTGTCTCAATCAGGGTCCGATTCTTTCGTTTAGCTACGTCGAAAGTGATATGATCCAAAAATCAACCAAATCATTGTGTCCGATTCTTTTGTGAGTGTGTTGGATTTTCATTCTATTACAAACGAGGCTTTTTTCTTTTGCAATCTCTCAAGAGGTAACCTGATTGTGTTCATGACCTTCAATGGGTGTGACTTCCGAGTCTGGTTTCCTTTCTTACACGCTACACAATCATCATTTAAGTGAAAATTCTTCAGATTAACACCATCAACCAAATCATTGTGTACTAAAAAGTTCATTTTACGAACATGAATGTGGCCCATCTTTCGATGCCACATTATTGAATCTTTTTCTGTCGCTTTAGTTTTAGACATAAAACACTGTTTCTGATGAGATGTTGGCGTTGCAACGCTCATATCAAGTATATAAAGATCATTTTCCCGCGGAGCTCGCAACAGCACCATCTCATCAGGGATTTTAAACCCTGGTTTCAACACAACACATTCAGTTTTAGTAAAGTGTACACTAAACGCTTTATCACAGATTTGTGAAATACTGAGTAAATTGTTTGTTAACTCTACTATGTAGTTCACTTTGTCTTACGAAATCACGCCATTTGACAGCTTTCCTTGACCAACGATCCTTCCACCTTGATTCCCGACAAATCCAACATAGCTTTCGTTTATGGATTTGACATCATAGAGCAGAGCAAGCGTCCCAGTCATATGCCTTGAAGCGCCACTATCCATAATCCACTTTGATAGAATTGACTTGGGCAGCCCCTGCAAACATCAAATCAAATTTATTCAAACAATGAAGCCCGGGATTTCTTAACTTCCGACACACTTCCGAACACAACATCACACTTCTCATTTGTTTTCGGAAAATCAAATGTGACATTTGGAACCTCTTCTTTCACACTTGTTTTAACTTTGTTAGTTATCAGTGGAAATTCAACAAGAAATTTATCAATTTCATTTTCAAACTCAACAACGTCATCTTTAAAAATGTTTGATTCAATTTTCAAAGCATTCTCCATCTTTTTGACCTCAACCGACGGTTTCGATTTTGCGACCCAAGATTGGTTTTCGAAAATTTTTGTTTTAGGGTAAATTTTTGAAGTCTTACGAGTCTTAAAGGATTCGCCAATCTCGAAAGTCGATTTCGGCTTATCCTCCAACTTCAACGATTCACCTCTCTTCAAAATACGGATCGGAGAAACCATCGGCTTTTTGCCCTTTGTGTCAGTCGGAGATTTAGGTCGAGGTCTTTGAATATTTGACTTTTGAACAGTTGGTTTAGAAACAGTTTGTTTTTGAACACTTGGTTTTTGAACAGTTTGTTTTTGAACCGGTTTTACAACAACAGGTTTCTCAATTACTTTCCGACACTGTTTCGCCATGTGGCCGATCTCATTGCAGTGGTAACACACCCTTTTGTCAAACTCGACAAAAGTAGATTTGACTGACTCTTCTTTCAACTTCTTTGCTACGTTGAAATCGTCCACAGCTTTTTGACTGAAAATATAATCTTTCTCATCGTCAACACTAGGACCAGCGACAAAAATTTCATTCATCTTCTCTTTCGGCTTAAACACCTGTTTAGCCGTTTTCTTTTCAAACCCGATTCCTTTGTTTTTAAGATTGTTTTTCTTGTTTTGACCCTTACCAACGCCTTCTTTTTTTCCCGAACTTGTGGGACGTGAAGTAACAAACGACTTTTTAGGTTTTGAAAAGAATTCATTGTTATTAACCTCGTTTATGTTCATTTCAACCAGATTAAACACTTTTTCTACATTTTCGATTTTCACATTCTGAAGTGGATACTCGGAATCGGAATAAAGTTTGTCTGTTCCAATCATGGTGTATACTACCATAATCGGATCATCATTCGCACTCTTTTCCGATTTCGGTACATATTGATCTAAGAAATTCCCTTCATCTTCAGATTGAGCCTTTTTAGATTTCTCACTCTCCTCATCCAACACCTGATCGACAACAGTTTTAATAACCTGAGATTTGTTGTCGGTATCGGATGGGGAGAATGTGACATCTATGGTCTCAGGCAGATTATCCTCAACCGATCTCAGTTTGAGATTTAAAGCAGCTTCCACCCCATCTGGATATTTCTGTGTGTAATGATTCCACATTGGGGGTGGAACACTCTTGAAGACTGGTGCAGCATGTGGCTGTTGAGGAACAATTTGTTCAAGAACGTACGATGAAGCCACATAACTCATTAGCTTTTTATCAATCCGATCATTTTCAATTTTAGCCAATTCGAGTTCTTTTCTAAGAGATGCGATCGTGTCTAAATGAAAATTGACTTCAGTTTGTTTATCAAATAATGTTGCTTTAGCCAATTTTGTAGCTTTATCGTTTTTGACACTTTCCTTTTGGATCGTCTTGATTGACCTTTTAAGAGTATCGTACGCCTCTTTAACTTGGCCAAGGTCAAACTTAATCATATCAGCGTGGTGTTTCAATTCCTGATACTTGGTGTCTTTTTCAAGACACTCCGTGCATGGTTCTAAACACTGTTTGCACAGTGTTTCAGGGATTGAAACAACTTTTTCAATAATCTGCTCTACACAATCAGTTTTACCGACATTGTTTGACTCAGACTCAGACAGTTTGACTAATTTGATCTCCTGAACTCCAGATTCCTCTCGTTTGACAGACACACTACTGACAGACTTTGATTCCTCGGATTCTGAGTCTACCTCTTTGAGTTTTCCCATTAGAGCTTTGTCAGCTATGTCTTTCAAAGCTTCTCCAGTCATCTCTTTCGACACATCGATCAGTTCTTCAACGACTTCTTTCTTCTCTTCAAATCTTGGGCATGATCCGGTCCTTGGTTCTTCAAAGTAACCTAGAAAAGATTCAGAAATTTCAGGAGACAATACAGATTTCACTAAACTTCCCAATACTTCCTACTCAGACTGGTAGTAGTAATACACTCCAACAGCTATTTCTTCCATATCGACCGCATTATCAGCAGAAACCTCTTCAACTACTACAGAAACATTTTCAGTAACTGTTTCTGGTTCAGACACCATCTCAGAAATCTCAACAACTTCAGCCATCATGGCCTGTCCATTGCTACCGGGGATATATTTATCCCAACTGAAACCTGCAACAACCTTTTCATCGTCTTGATTCACGATCAGCGCCTTTTCCGGTTTATTCTCAATCTGTGGCCTCTGAACAGTTGGCTGTTGATTTGGTCGGTGATAGATCGCTTGCCTGTAGTAGTCGTTGGTGAACGGGTTTTGATGATTGTTTACTTCACGGTTAGGACATTCTCGTTTGAAGTGACCACGTTCTTTACATTTAAAGCATGTAACTTTCGACTTATCAAACCCTAACTTTTGATCGGGGCCTGTAGACTGTTCCGGCCTGTAATTTCCATGAAACGTTGAGCCCTACGCACCAAACTCGCCATGCACCATTTGATGTCGATCAATTCAAGCTCTTCGGGATTAATTTGGCCGTAATCCCCCTTCGTCATGTCAGGATTACCGATCCTCCCTGCTACTAATCCCTCATATGCCTCAAGAACGGAAGCAAGCAGTGCTATGTGCTGTTTTGCGGCTGTTTCTGTGATCTCGTTTCCATTCTTTATGTTTACCGCAATATTGCACTGTACCCCAGAAACATACGCCTGTTGGTTGGATCCTGTTGAGCTTTGAGGTGAAGGCTGTTCCTGAGTTTTGACATTCGGTTCAAAGTTCGCGAATGGTGAAGAATTTCCAGATTGAGGAGTGTTAGAAGAAACACTTGAGGTGTTATCAGCAATGAAACCTATCTGTATTTTTGGGTTTTGATTGGTTGAAACTGTAGGTTGCCTTTGTAATACAACGATACATCCTGCTGCACACTCGCTGAGTTCATTTTCTTGATTTTCAGCAATTCCATCTCGTGGGCTTCAATCTTCTCGATGAATGAGCTAAGGTTGAGATTCACAAAATCAGAATTGTTCTTCAGCATCATTAGATAAGTGCCCCACTCATCATACGGAAGTGCATCACACAGTTTATCAATCCATTCTTCATTCGTCTTGGTGATTTCTAACCGCTTCATCTCAACCACAAGATGACAGTATCGTTCGATTAACTTCTTTGTTGTCTCTCCTTTAATACCAGTAAAAATATCAAATTCCTTTTTGATTAAAGCCTTCTTGCTTTTAATCATTGAAACACTGCCTTGGAATTTCAGCTTCAAAGCTTGCCACATAGACAGAGAATTATCTTCATGTTGCAGTAAAACGAGAATATCTTCCTTGATGGCCTGTTGCATGTAACACCTTGAAAATTCCTGTCCAACAAAATAAAGACACGTTTCATGTGGGACAAATGTGTCGGAAACCGGGTCAAATATAGAGATGCGTGGTAGGATTTTTAAGAGGGCGTCATGTTATCAAAATACCTCTGAACGACCCAAGGGCGACATGTTATTAAAACACCTCTGAGAAACCCGAATTTATAAATCCCAAGATCCATAAATTATTTGATAAACATCTTATATATTTTTACCGGTTGATTCTAAATAAATAAAAATTCCATCCTTTATATGGAAGTTGGACTATTAATAAGTGTTACTACAATAAATTCTGATTTTAAATCCTAATCTAGTGAAAATTGGTAGTTGATGAAAATTCAAGCTTTCCTTGTAACCTCCGTCACTTTGCAAGTCCCACAAGAATCCAATTTGAAAAGGGGACATGTAAGAACCATGCAAGCATGCAATGGCTGAACAGATGGTCCCACAACTGAAAAAGATGGCTTGGATTCGGGTTTGTTGATTGCATGGTCAAGACTTGGAAAGTTTACAAATTTTTGTCCTCTGACCATCGGTTACGGACCGCAAGACCCTAGGCTTACGGTCCGTAAGGAGGGTACCTGGGCGTTTTCAGCAAAGGTCGGTTACGGACCGCAACAATCTGAGCATACGGTCCGCAAAGGCTGCATACGGACCGCAAGAGTTTAGGCTTACGGTCCGTAAGCCTGTCGCTGGCAGCAGGATTTGGACAGCTGCCTGTTCAGCCTGTTACACCGACTTAGAAAGGTGGTTTTCGAAACAATGGCCTTGCTAGGCAGTATTTAGCGCTCTAGGGACATCTGGGATGATCTTGTAACTATCCTAGACTACCTTGGCATGATCTTGAGCCTCTTACCTCACTATAAAAGGGACTTGAGTGGTGACCATTTGGACTTGCTCATTCACATTACACTCAAGGCACTCTTGGAGCTTCTCTGGACATCAACCAAGATTCCCTTAAGCCTCTAATCCTTCTTAGGACTCTTGTAAATGTCCTTAACCTCCCTTAATTCGTTTTAGCTTAGTTAATTAGCTAAAAGTCAAACCGTCGTAGTTAAGGTTTGACTTCGTGATTAATTAAATTGTGCTCTGTCAAATCACGAATTAAAAGTACCTTTAAGTAGGTAATTATGTGGGTAACAAACCCTTAAAAGGGTATTTCCAGATTCCCACTCTAACTATGTTAATTGTCGAGTCAAAGCTTGTTATAAAAAGTCAACAGAAAGGTTATTTGCGAATTAATACATAATTAGCAATGTACGATACATGTAACCTGTTTAACCATTAAAATAACTTGGTAATTAATATAAGAACATGTTCCAACATGTTCAACTCGACAATTTTCAGTTTAGGCTCGGTTTGGAACCGAAAGTCGCAAAGTTTGACTATTGCTTTGACTATCAGTTCTGACCCGTTTAAGCCAAGATTAGGATTGCCTTAGAGCTTCTTTTGAACCTATTTACATGTTAGTATAACTCTCTGAGATTATACACCTTGGTTCATTAGATATCCCATTCACATGCATGTTTCCGTTAATCGCTTATATGTTGACCATTATGCCCATTTGACCTTAAAACGTGATTTTTGAAAATGTAAATGGGTAGGCACCTTAGCTACTGATTTATAAACTTGCACCCAAAATTTGAAGTCAGATTGAGGTCTAGATTAAGAGTTATGCTCAATAGCGTAATTAAGAGCTTCTTTACTAATTAAATGGCGTGAATTATATATAGCCTATCAAAACCCAAATTTTTATACCAAACTTTTTACCCACTGTTATAAAATAATATTTTGGGATTTTTGGAGATTTTTATTTATTTTTAGGCTGAGCATAACTTAGTGTTCTAAGATTAATTCGGTTTATGTCGGTTATACCCTTTTTGGCCATAAAATGAGTTTTACAAAACCTTTTGACCTCAAACCAATTTCTACTGATTTGTTATGATAAATAAATTATTTTGAGCCTTCTGGAATATTAAAAATATCAGCTTTTTACAGAAAACCCGGAAATGGCTCCAAATCGCCTTTTTTGGCATTTTTAACGCATAAGTGTGCTTTAGAACCTTATTAAGCTTAAAGGATTGAACCTACTGATGTAATTAGTGAATTTTTATATTTTAAACAGTAGGCAAATGATTTGAACTCAGAATTCCAGAATTGACCTTTTAGGCACATGTGAAATTACCAAAATGCCCATACGGTGCATAGTAAGGTTAAAGATAATAAATTTCACATAGACTTGCTACCCTACTGTTATAACTTAGTAAATTAAGTATATTTACTAATTTAATCAGACCTGTAACTCATGTTATCATTTTAACCCTTTTACACCTTATAAAATGACCAAAACGCCCTTATGAGGCATAGTTTTGGTTTAAAATCATTTTGGGGCATAATGGAAGGTATCATTCTGATATCACAACATATTTTAAGCATATTGACTTCAGAAACTTATATTTGACTCTTATGGTTACTCGTTACGCACTATACGCGTCCGGATCGGCTTTTGTGACTAGTTTGGCCATTTTAGCCGAAACGGGTCAAACCATATCTTTTCGGTCTCAAAATCCAGAATGTGATTATATTACCCATATTAAACAAGTATGCAAGCTTGTTGGGTCAAAACCAAATTCTAGAACGGTCTTCGCCTTATTGTGCGTTTAAAACCGTAATCTTCCTTTTTAACTAGCCGGTCTAAGCTTAAGATCCGTTAGGATTCTAATAAGTTATTAAAACCTTAATTTCCAGATCTAGGAGCCCAGTAAAAGCTACATGCACTCGCTATTTTTTGATTTATACTTTGCTCAGGTAAATACGTTTAACTTATTTTCCCTATACGGGCTTGGGGTACGGTATATAAAATACCGCTTGGTCGGGGAATTGACCTTAACCAATTGATGGCTAAGTGTTGTCAAATTAACCCGTTTAAAAATGCTGTTTTGTTTGTTTAACGCCTTTGGGGGTTTAATGACCATGTCCCGGATATCCTTGGCATCATTCAAAGAATGGCCACGACCTTAGCACACGGGTGTAGGCGTACACCCGTTGTGCATTTTATTAATTGTATAATCGCCGGCCGAGAGAAGTCTTGCGGTGGAATTATATTAAGTGGTGTGTCTATTGAAATTTAACCCGGCACGACCCGGGCCACTGAACGCATAACGAACATGTAATTCTTTTACAAGATTATTAAGCAAATAATTATCCCAAGTTATAAAAAGTTTTATGCCACGTGCATTTAAATCAATTTTAAACATTTTCAAAATGAGTCAGTTAAATTGTATTTACCAGTGTAAACTGACGTATTTTCAAAAAGGCTAAATGCATGTACTACGCGTAATAGGCTGGTCACTCCTTTAGCATCCATAGAAGTCTCGCAAGCTTAGGATGCATGAAGTCTGTTGAAATGAAGTTTCCTTTTTGTTTGAATCTGCCTGTGGATCTATTTCAACATTTTTGTGATACTTGAATATTACAATAATTTCTGTTGAAATAAATCTTTCTTTTGCTTCCGCTGTGCATTAATATTATTGTATGTTTGACTATGACGATATCAACTACGTCACGGAACCCCCACCGGGCCCACCGGTGACACGTGGAAATTAGGGGTGTGGCATTGTAGAATGCTCACCATCTTCTTTTCAGCCTTGAAGTCAATCTGTTCAGACTCTGTCAAACTCCCGATGCCCTTTTCCAATCCCATACCGTTAACTGGTGGTACATACTTCGCCTCTATTTTTCATCTAACATTCGAAGTGATTGGCTTGCACCCAGTTTTTGAAACGGCCTGACCAACCGCATATTCATCCAAACTCATAAGCTTCGGAGGCTTTTGCATCGTCCCTAATTCATTCTCCATGTTAACGTTCTAAACTATACTTGCCGGACTTTGCGTAACCGACATGCCGCTCCCCGCAAACAAGTTATAAAAATCTTGATGTTCCATTTTTAGTGACAAATTTCCAAAAATGTTTAACTTTTTGATTAACAGGTTGTTTTTATCGAAAAACTTTTAACACAGACTGAGTTTCCAACACTCGATCACGTACGAAATGGACTAAATGCTCAAACCATGACTTTTACACTAAAACAGGTCTTATAAGCGAAATCAGATTTTTAATGTTGTTATGAGCGAAATCACCTAATGCTCACAAAAGCGAAATCAAACAAAGACCAAATGAGCGAAATCAGGAAATGGCCATATGAGCGAAACCTTAAGAACGAAACCCAAATATGACACTATGAGCGAAACCTCAAGAGCGAAACCCAAATATGACACTATGAGCGAAACCTCAAGAGCGAAACCCTTAGAGCGAAACCAAATATGACTCTATGAGCGAAACCTCAAGAGCGAAACCCCAAGTATGACACTATGAGCGAAACCTATTCACGAGCCATTTTAGGTCACTTTTAAGCTGTTTTTAGGTCTAAATTTCACAAGGGTTTGTTATTAGACAATTTTACACTATGTGTTCAAATTTCAGTCCATTTTGTCCGTCGGAAAGTCCAGAAACTCAAAATGTGCTAGAAAAAGGCTTTGATTCGCGTAAACTAGCTCACAACTGGCTCTGATACCAATTGTAGGACCGTATTTGACAGTCGTTTGAGTCAATCAGAGCTAGCAACTACCGAAAATGCAGCGGAAATACAAAATCGGCATGAATCAAAGCAGAAATGGTGTAGAAACAGAAATAGAGTACTTTGAAACAGTTTTCTCATTGATCTTTCACAAAATACACGAGCAGAAGTTCGGCTACACTGGAGACATGAACGTCCATAATGAGAAAACAACACTACTATATATAGGGGACAGGGTTTCGCTTATAGGACCATGTCACTATGAGCGAAATCATCTTGATGGGATTTCGCTCATATGGCACTATGTCACTATAAGCGAAATCTCAACATTACAAACCCAAATTTACACATTAACCCCCTATACATTCATAATTAACACATCTAGACCCTATACATTGAACAACTAAGACTAAGACGCAGGCTTTAGACATTCATGCACCAACAATTCAAACGTTGGAAGACATGCTGGGTGCATGTGTAATTGATCTAGGTGGTAGTTGGGATAGGCATCTACCATTGGTCGAGTTCTCCTACAACAATAGCTACCATACCAGCATTCAGGCGGCACCTTTTGAGGCACTATATGGTAGAAAATGCAAAACGCCCATCTATTGGGCCGAAGTAGGAGACACTCAATTATCAGGTCCTGATATAGTCTTGGAGACAACGGACAAGATTGTCCAGATTCGTGACCGCCTAAAAGCTGCCCGGGAGAGGCAGAAGAGCTATGTTGATAAAAGGCGAAAACCTCTCAAGTTTGAGGTTGGCGATAAAGTTTTGCTCAAAGTATCACCTTAGAAAGGGGTGATGCAATTTGGTAAGAAAGGTAAGTTAAGCCCAAGGTATATAGGACCATTCGAGATCATCGAATGTGTAGGATCAGTGGCTTATAAGTTAAACTTACCTGAAGAGCTCAGTGGTATTCATAATGTATTCCACGTCTGCAATCTAAAGAAATGTCTAGCTGATGAATCACTAGTCATACCACACACAGATGTGCAGATAGATGAGAGCTTGAAATTTGTGGAAAAACCTGTGTCAATTGAGGATCGACAGGTAAAGAAGCTTTGAAGAAAGCTTGTACCTATTGTCAAGGTGAAATGGGATGCCCGTAGAGGTCCTGAATATACGTGGGAATTAGAGTCCACAATGAAAGAGAAATACCCTCAATTGTTTCCATAAATCTCGTGGACGAGATTTCTTTTAAGGGGGTGAGGATGTAACACCTTGAAAATTTATGTCCAATAATGTAACACCTTGAAAATTCCTGTCCAACAAAATAAAGACACGTGTCATGTGGGACAAATGTGTCAGAAACCGGGTCAAATATAGAGATGCGTGGTAGGATTTTTAAAAGGGCGTCATGTTATCAAAATACCTCTGAACGACCCAAGGACGACATGTTATTAAAACACCTCTGAGCAACCCGAATTTATAAATCCCAAGATCCATAAATTATTTGATAAACATCTTATATATTTTTACCGGTTGATTCTAAATAAATAAAAATTCCATCCTTTATATGGAAGTTGGACTATTAATAAGTGTTACTACAATAAATTCTGATTTTAAATCCTAATCTAGTGAAAATTGGGAGTTGATGAAAATTCAAGCTTTCCTTGTAACTTCCGTCACTTTGCAAGTCCCACAAGAATCCAATTTGAAAAGGGGACATGTAAGAACCACGCAAGCATGCAATGGCTGAACAGATGGTCCCACAACTGAAAAAGATGGCTTGGATTCGGGTTTGTTGATTGCATGGTCAAGACTTGGAAAGTTTACAAATTTTTGTCCTCTGACCACCGGTTACGGACCGCAAGACCCTAGGCTTACGGTCCGTAAGGAGGGTACCTGGGCGTTTTCAGCAAAGGTCGGTTACGGACCACAACAATCTGAGCATACGGTTCGCAAAGGCTGCTTACGGACCGCAAGAGTTTAGGCTTACGGTCCGTAAGCCTGTCGCTGGCAGCAGGATTTGGACAGCTGCCTGTTCAGCCCGTTACACCGACTTAGAAAGGTGGTTTTCGAAACAATGGCCTTGCTAGGCAGTATTTAGCCCTCTAGGGACATCTGGGATGATCTTGTAACTATCCTAGACTACCTTGGCATGATCTTGAGCCTCTTGGCTAACTATAAAAGGGACTTGAGTGGTGACCATTTGGACTTGCTCATTCACATTACACTCAAGGCACTCTTGGAGCTTCTCTGGACATCAACCAAGATTCCCTTAAGCCTCTAATCCTTCTTAGGACTCTTGTAAGTGTCCTTAACCTCCCTTAATTCGTTTTAGCTTAGCTAATTAGCTAAAAGTCAAACCGTCGTAATTAAGGTTTGACTTCGTGATTAATTAAATTGTGCTCTGTCAAATCACGAATTAAAAGTACCTTTAAGTAGGTAATTATATGGGTAACAAACCCTTAAAAGGGTATTTCCAGATTCCCACTCTAACTATGTTAATTGTCGAGTCAAAGCTTGTTATAAAAAGTCAACAGAAAGGTTATTTGCGAATTAATACATAATTAGCAATGTAGGATACATGTAACCTGTTTAACCGTTAAAATAACTTGGTAATTAATATAAGAACATGTTCCAACATGTTCAACTCGACAATTTTCAGTTTAGGCTCGGTTTGGAACCGAAAGTCGCAAAGTTTGACTATTGCTTTGACTATCAGTTCTGACCCGTTTAAGCCAAGATTAGGATTGCCTTAGAGCTTCTTTTGAACCTATTTACATGTTAGTATAACTCTCTGAGATTATACAACTTGGTTCATTAGATATCCCATTCACATGCATGTTTCCGTTAATCGCTTATATGTTGACCATTATGCCTATTTGACCATAAAACGTGATTTTTGAAAATGTAAAAGGGTAGGCACCTTAGCTACTGATTTATAAACTTGCACCCAAAATTTGAAGTCAGATTGAGGTCTAGATTAAGAGTTATGCTCAATAGCGTAATTAAGAGCTTCTTTACTAGTTAAAAGGCGTAAATTATGTATAGCCTATCAAAACCCAAATTTTAATACCAAACTTTTTACCCACTGTTATAAAATAATATTTTGGGATTTTTGGAGATTTTTATTTATTTTTAGGCTGAGCATAACTTAGTGTTCTAAGATTAATTCGGTTTATGTCGGTTATACCCTTTTTAGCCATAAAATGAGTTTTACAAAACCTTTTGACCTCAAACCAATTTCTACTGATTTGTTATGATAAATAAATTATTTTGAGCTTTCTGGAATATTAAAAATATCAGCTTTTTATAGAAAACCCAGAAATGGCTCCAAATCGCCTTTTTAGGCATTTTTAACGCATAAGTGTGCTTTAGAACCTTCTTAAGCTTAAAGGATTGAACCTACTGATGTAATTAGTGCATTTTTATATTTTAAACAGTAGGCAAATGTTTTGAACTCAGAATTCCAGAATTGACCTTTTAGGCACATGTGAAATTACCAAAATGCCCCTACGGTGCATAGTAAGGTTAAAGATAATAAATTTCACATAGACTTGCTACCCTACTGTTATAACTTAGTAAATTAAGTATATTTACTAATTTAATCAGACCTGTAACTCAGGTTATCATTTTAACCCTTTTACACCTTATAAAATGAACAAAATGCCCTTATGAGGCATAGTTTTGGTTTAAAATCATTTTGGGGCATAATGGAAGGTATCATTCTGATATCACAACATATTTTAAGCATATTGACTTCAGAAACTTGTATTTGACTCTTATGGTTACTCGTTACGCACTATACGCGTCCGGATCGGCTTATGTGACTAGTTTGGCCATTTTAGCCGAAACGGGTCAAACCATATCTTTTCGGTCACAAAATCCAGAATGTGATTATATTACTCATATTAAACAAGTATGCAAGCTTGTTGGGTTAAAACCACATTCTAGAACGGTCTTCGCCTTATTGTGCATTTAAAACCGTAATCTTCCTTTTTAACTAGCCGGTCTAAGCTTAAGATCCGTTAGGATTCTAATAGGTTATTAAAACCTTAATTTCCAGATCTAGGAGCCAAGTAAAAGCTACATGCACTCGCTGTTTTTGATTTATACTTTGCTCAGGTAAATACGTTTAACTTATTTTCCCTATTCGGGCTTGGGGTACGGTATATAAAATACCGCTTGGTCGGGGAATTGACCTTAACCAGTTGATGGCTAAGTGTTGTCAAATTAACCCATTTAAAAATGCTGTTTTGTTTGTTTAACGCCTTTGGGGGTTTAATGACCGTGTCCCGGATATCCTTGGCATCATTCAAAGAATGGCCACGACCTTAGCACACGGGTGTAGGCATACACCCGTAGTGCATTTTATTAATTGTATAATCGCCGGCCGAGAGAAGTCTTGCGGTGGAATTATATTAAGTGGTGTGTCTATTGAACTTTAACCCGGCACGACCCGGGCCACTGAACGCATAACGAACATGTAATTCTTTTACAAGATTATTAAGCAAATAATTATCCCAAGTTATAAAAAGTTTTATGCCACGGGCATTTAAATCAATTTTAAACATTTTCAAAATGAGTCAGTTAAATTGTATTTACCAGTGTAAACTGACGTATTTTCCAAAAAGGCTAAGTGCATGTACTACGCGTAATAGGCTGGTCACTCCTTTAGCATCCATAGAAGTCTCACAAGCTTAGGATGCATGAAGTCTGTTGAAATGAAGTTTCCTTTTTGTTTGAATCTGCCTGTGGATCTATTTCAACATTTTTGTGATACTTGAATATTACAATAATTTCTGTTGAAATAAATCTTTCTTTTGCTTCTGCTGTGCATTTATATTATTGTATGTTTGACTATGACGATATCAACTACGTCACGGAACCCCCACCGGGCCCACCGGTGACACGTGGAAATTAGGGGTGTGACAGGTTGGTATCAGAGCCAACGCTGAGTGAATTAAACACTAGCCTTCTGTGTTTAATCTCAGTTAAATAAATGCATATTCCTCGAGTTCCGAGTCTAGACAAAGAACATAGGACAAACTCTGTTTTATTTTATTTTTGGGTCTTATTATTATATATTGTTATTGTTATATAAAACTTGTATGCAGGTCAAAATGCCACCAAGATTTCTCTGCGGTCGAGGCAAAGGACCAGTCACGGTTCACGATCACGAAGCCGGGCCTTCGCACCGGCGTACCCCATCCATTACCATGAGCACGAGCCCACAAGAGCCGTGGAGGCTCTATGTTGAACCCGGGAGGCGGTCAGTCTCCCTCAGCTCTTCACCTTCTTACCAGCATTCCTTTGGGCCTCAATCGGAAAATGAGCCCAACGAGCAACCACCCTCTTTCATACCGTTGCAGAGATCCAACTCTCACCATTCCTTTGGCGACCCAACCCCAGTCTTCCAAAGCCGGTTCAATCCGGCCAACATTTTCCAGAACCCGGGGGTTTTAACCCACTCGGACCGGAAGACCACTTCTCTGGGGAAAATGACATGGACGAGGATACTGATCCCATGGAGCCTGCTACAGGAACGCAGAACCACCCCATCGAAATCTGGGATGGGTCATCTTTCCACGGATCACCGTACCGCGGTCCGGATAGTTACCAGGAGAGGTTCAAGCAGTGGGACTGGTACTTCACGCCCTCTGAGCACTCGTCCCCATATCAGCAACAGCAGCAGCAGGATCCTTCTGAGGATCAACGATTTGTGGCAGTCACTCCGCCACCACCACCACCAGTGGAGCAAAAACCGCCTCCGGAGCCACCGAGGCGGAGGAGGTCAAACGCACGGATGTCCGTGCGAGGGGGAGTTCGCATCAACACTCCCCAACCATCGAGTGGTAGTCATTATCCGCCACTCCAGGAGGAAGAGGAAGAACCACAAATGGGGGGTCCATCAAACCCCATTCCAGAGGTCAACTCAGTACCTGCGGCACCTCCGTCGGGTTTTGATAACCCAATCCCTGCTTATGCCGGTTCCGCGGCATACAACCCGTTTGAAATACCGGGCCACAACAGCTTTAACTATGCTAACGTGGACCCATATCAGGAGGCGTGGGATTACAACGCTCGACACCCTGAAGGGCCCTATGGTGGTCCTTGGACTACCGGGTACCCTCCATATGTGTACCAGCAGCCACCACCTCCTCAACCATTGTACCAACCGCCGCAGCAGCAGCTTATCCCACCAGAGCGCCAGCAGGAGGTCCTGGAGAGACTGGACCGTTGTGAACGGGAAATCCAAACTGAGCGCAGACACAACAGAGTTTTCTTCAAAGGACTATCAGATTTGATCAAAGGAAAGTCCAAAAGGAGGGATTAGTGAAGATCTTTATTTACTTTGTTGTAGTCAGTCCCTGCGTGGACTTGTTGTTTCAGTATTCAGCTCCTGCGCGAGCTTGTCTTTTTGTATTCTGCCCCTGCGTGGGCATGTCTTTCAGTTGACCCCTGTGTGGGTTTGATTGTTTGTTGTTTATTATATTTCGCCCCTGCGTGGGCATGTTATTTGTAGAAGTCCCGTTTAGGGCAAGTATTGTACTGTTAAAATCTTTATTTAGTGAAATGTTGCATTTAAATTTTTATGATTATTGTTATAAATAAGTATATGAATAAAACTTAAAATAAAAAGGTAAAAATGAAAATAACATGTCCTAAAATAAAGAAGACCTACCATTAATATAGAATGGCAAAATCTAAAAAGGGACAAGACCTAGCCACATGTCATTATAAGACAAGGCCAAGATGGTATCTCCATAATTAGATTCAGGTCCATAATTAACGTCTCAACTTAGGATTGATTTGCGTTATAAAGAGAATCTTAGGGGTAAAACCTAGCCACATGTCGTCGCAGACATGGCCAAAATGGTAGAACCTGTCTAAAAGATTCCAAATTCTGTTGACATCTATAAGTATGTTGACATGCTGGGCAAATTGTGATGCAATATAAATCACATAGGCCATCTTTAAATTGGGTTAATTTAAAACCCTGTATTTAAATAACCATCCCTTGGGGATGAAGTGCCTACGAGTAATATGTGTATATATATATATATATATATATATATATATATATATATATATATATATATATATATATATATATATATATATATATATATATATATATATATATATATATATATATATATATATATATATATATATATATATATATATATATATATATAAATGTCCTAGGGACTAACAGACAGTTGGAGTCTGCAACTCACTGTCTAGAATAGGGTAATGAACTGTGATTCAAACCCTAATACCTAGATTCTGTAAGAATCCGGGTTATAAACTAACACTGTCCTTGTGACTAAGTTATATGTTAATTATTAACTATAATATAGGATTATGATACAGATCCTGAATTAATACTTGATTAATAAATTAACCTGCAATGGCTATATAAAAACCATGGTTAATAAAATACATAAAATGCTGTAATAGCTTCTAAATAAAACCTTGCCTATTATTGTCTATGTGTAGCAATTGAAGCTACATGGCGGGGTCGGATGAAGTGAACAGTCGTCCGGTAGAGAATCACGATAATGCAAAAATACAGTTAACTGGTGCAGAGCTGAAAGCACTTGTTGATGATGCGGTTACAAAGGCATTAGAAAGACAGTACAGTGAGTACAGTGGGACTCATAGTAGGACCTTGTCTACACCGCATAACAGACCCAAGACTCATTCAGAGTCTCACAGCAAGCCACCTTCTGTCCAACCCAAGTCTAAAAACGAAGAAACTAAGAAGGATGACGATAGACATTCTTCGAATGAGAATGGTGATCATTCCAAGAAGATCATGTTTGATGATACCCCACGTGCCAAGGGTTGCACGTATAAATACTTCGTGTCTTGTAAACCCCGGGATTTTACTGGGGAGAAGGGGGCAGTGGACTGTATGACTTGGCTTGATGAAATGGAAACGGTGGTAGATATAAGTGGATGTGCTGAAAGAGATATTGTGAAGTTTGTGTCACAATCTTTCAAGGGTGATGCCCTATCATGGTGGAAGTCGTTGATTCAAGCCACCGGAAAGATACCTCTATACAACATGTCTTGGGAACAATTTGTTGCCCTGATCAAGGAGAATTATTGCCCTCAGCACGAGGTCGAAAGAATAGAGTCCGATTTCCTGTCTCTGGTGATGAAGAACCTGGACTGCTAGGCTTACCTCACAACCTTCAACACCTTGTCAAGGCTAGTTCCTTATCTTGTAACACCTGAACCAAAGAGGATAGCCCGTTTCATTGGGGGTCTGGCCCCAGAAATTAAAGCAAGCGTCAAAGCCTCTCAGCCCACTACTTTTCGATCAGTGGCTGATATTTCTCTGTCCCTTACACTAGACGCAGTTAGACAGAGATCCCTGAGAGCTGCAGATGCTGAGAAACGAAAACGCGAAGATGATGGTTCGCGACGCTCAGATAAGAAGCGTAAGGGAAACAACGACCAGAAGAAAGGGTCGGAATCTAAAAAGGGTGACCATCAGTCAAGTGAAAAACCCCGGTGCAAGGTTTGTAAGAAGCACCACTTTGGGAAATGCATGCAAGAGTTAAGGTCGCAGTCCCAACCAAAAGCATGTGGAATCTGTAAGTCCCCGGATCACAAGGCAATAGATTGTAAGAAACTTAAGGATGCCACATGCTTCCATTGTAATGAGAAGGGGCATATTAGACCCAACTGCCCTAAGCTTGCCAAGAAAGCAGAGGAGGGAAAGAAGACTAATGCAAGGGTCTTCCGCATGGATACAAAGGAAGCCATTCAGGATGATAATGTCATAACAGGTACTTTTCTCATTAATGATGTCTACGCTAGGATATTGTTTGACTCTGGGGCGGATAGATCCTTTGTAAATAATAAGTTATGTGAATTATTGAAATTACCTGTTAAGGTTTTAAGTATGAAATATGAAGTGGAATTAGCTGATGGGACAATAGAAACAGTTTCGACTATATTAGATGGATGTGTTCTATCCATTAGGAACCACTCTTTTCCTCTGTCCTTGTTACCCTTTAAGCTAGCAGGCTTTGATATAGTAATAGGAATGGATTGGTTATCACATAACCAAGCCCAGATAATGTGCAACAAGAAGCAGATAGTAATCAAGACCCCATCTGGTGAGCCACTCACTATTCAGGGAGATACTCAACATGGATTGCCAGAACAAGTGGCCATGCTTAAGGCATCCAGATGCATGAGTAAGGGTTGTGTCATTTATATGGCACAAGTAACCATTGACGAGAAGAAGCCCGGGATCGAAGACATACCAGTCATTTCTGATTATCCCGAGGTATTTCCAGAAGAACTACCTGGTTTGCCACCAGATAGGCAGGTGGAATTTAGGATTGACATCATCCCCGGAGCTGCACCAGTGGCCAGAGCACCATATAGATTAGCACCAACGGAGATGAAGGAATTAAGGACGCAGCTAGATGATTTACTAGCTAAAGGCTTTATTAGACCTAGTTCGTCTCCATGGGGAGCACCAATTCTGTTTGTTAAAAAGAAGGATGGATCAATGTGTCTATGCATTGATTACCGTGAGCTAAACAAGGTTACTATCAAGAACAGATACCCTTTGCCTAGAATCGATGATCTATTCGACCAGCTACAGGGAGCAAGTTACTTTTCCAAGATAGATCTCAGGTCAGGCTATCATCAACTGAAGGTCAAGGAGGATGATGTACATAAAACCGCGTTTAGGACTCGTTATGGTCATTACGAGTTCCTAGTGATGCCCTTTGGGCTCACTAATGCACCTGCCGCATTCATGGATCTCATGAATCGCGTATGCAAGCCTTATCTGGATAAATTTGTCATCGTCTTCATCGACGACATCCTCATCTACTCGAAGAACCAAGCTGACCACGAGAAGCATCTTCGGTGCATTCTTAAGCTGCTCCATCAAGAGAAGCTCTATGCCAAGTTTTCAAAGTGTGAATTTTGGCTTCGCGAAGTCCAGTTCCTTGGACATGTTGTGAGCGAACGTGGAATTCAAGTGGATCCCGCAAAGATAGAAGCTATTATGAACTGGCAAGAGTCAAAGACGCCTTCAGAGATTCGTAGCTTCCTAGGTTTGGCTGGATATTATAGGCGTTTTATTGAAAACTTCTCAAGGATTGCTGCACCCTTAACTTCGTTAACACGTAAGAACATTAAGTTTAATTGGGGGCCTAAGCAGCAAGAATATTTCGATATCTTGAAGCAGAAGTTGAGTAACGCGCCAGTGCTGACTCTACCTGAAGGCATTGAAGAATTTGTGGTGTATTGTGATGCATCACACACCGGAATGGATTGTGTGTTAATGCAAAAGGGCAAGGTCATTGCCTACGCTTCACGTCAACTAAAGGTGCACGAGAAGAATTACACCACCCATGACTTGGAATTGGGTGCCGTTGTATTTGCACTTAAGCTTTGGAGGCATTACCTGTATGGGACTAAATGTGTGATCTACTCTGATCACAAGAGCCTTCAACACCTGTTCAATCAGAAGGATTTGAACATGAGGCAGCGACGATGGATGGAAACTTTGAACGATTATGATTGTGAAATAAGATACCATCCAGGCAAGGCCAATGTAGTCGCAGACGCCTTGAGCAGGAAGGAAGGGGTGAAGCCGATAAGGATCAATGCCAAGAACATTGAAATTAAGAATAGTTTGAATGAAAGGTTGTTAGCTGCACAAAAGGAAGCTGTGTCGGAAGCTAACTATCCTGAGGAAAAATTAGGAGTGACTGAAGAATAGTTGTCCTACGATAAGGATGGAATGTTGAGGTTAAATGGACGAATATGGGTTACTGTATATGGAGGACTTCGTGATGTTATCCTTAAGGAAGCCCACAGTTCCAAGTATTCCGTCCATCCTGGAGCTGATAAGATGTACCAGGATTTAAAGGAAAATTATTGGTGGATAGGCTTGAAAAATTCTATAGCTGCTTATGTAGCTAAATGCTTGACGTGCGCTAAAGTCAAAGCTGAACATCAGAAGCCGTCAGGTTTGCTGCAACAGCCTGAAATTCCCACTTGGAAATGGGAAATGGTAACGATGGACTTCATCACCAAATTGCCTAAAACGCCAAAGGGAAATGATACTATATGGGTCATAGTTGATAGGCTGACTAAGTCAACTATCAGGTCCTGACTTAGTCGTCGAGACAACAGACAAGATTGTCCAGATTCGGGACCGCCTGAAAGCTGCTCGAGACAGGCAGAAGAGCTATGCGGATGAGAGGCGAAAACCCCTCAAGTTTGAGGTTGGAGATAAAGTTTTACTCAAAGTATCACCTTGGAAAGGGGTGATGCGATTTGGTAAGAAAGGTAAGTTAAGCCCAAGGTATATAGGACCATTCGAGATCATCGAATGTGTAGGATCAGTGGCTTACAAGTTAAACTTACCTGAAGAGCTCGATGGTATTCATAATGTATTTCACGTCTGCAATCTGAAGAAATGTCTAGCTGATGAGTCACTAGTCATACCACACACAGATGTGCATATAGACGAGAGCTTAAAATTTGTGGAAAAACCTGTGTCGATTGAGGATCGACAGGTAAAGAAGCTTCGGAGAAAGCTTGTGCCTATTGTCAAGGTGAAGTGGGATGCCCGCAGAGGTCCTGAATACACGTGGGAGCTAGAATCCACAATGAAAGAGAAGTATCCTCATATGTTTCCCTAAATCTCGTGGACAAGATTTCTTTTAAGGGGGTGAGGATGTAACACCTTGAAAATTCCTGTCCAACAAAATAAAGACACGTGTCATGTGGGACAAATGTGTCAGAAACCGGGTCAAATATAGAGATGCGTGGTAGGATTTTTAAGAGGGCGTCATGTTATCAAAATACCTCTGAACGACCCAAGGGCGACATGTTATTAAAACACCTCTGAGCAACCCGAATTTATAAATCCCAAGATCCATAAATTATTTGATAAACATCTTATATATTTTTACTGATTGATTCTAAATAAATAAAAATTCCATCCTTTATATGGAAGTTGGACTATCAATAAGTGTTACTACAATAAATTCTGATTTTAAATCCTAATCTAGTGAAAATTGGGAGTTGATGAAAATTCAAGCTTTCCTTGTAACTTCCGTCACTTTGCAAGTCCCACAAGAATCCAATTTGAAAAGGGGACATGTAAGAACCATGAAAGCATGCAATGGCTGAACAGATGGTCCCACAACTGAAAAAGATGGCTTGGATTCGGGTTTGTTGATTGCATGGTCAAGACTTGGAAAGTTTACAAATTTTTGTCCTCTGACCACCGGTTACGGATCGCAAGACCCTAGGCTTACGGTCCGTAAGGAGGGTACCTGGGCGTTTTCAGCAAAAGTCGGTTACGGACCGCAACAATCTGAGCATACGGTCCGCAAAGGCTGCATACGGACCGCAAGAGTTTAGGCTTACGGTCCGTAAGCCTGTCGCTGGCAGCAGGATTTGGACAGCTGCCTGTTCAGCCTGTTACACTGTGACAACTCGAAATCTAGAACCTTTCGTTGTAACTTGCTTGTACGTTATGTGACTAGTTAAAATGATAACGTGAACCTTTTTATGTGATAAGTGCTTTGTTACGTGTGTATTGTATATATATGTGTACGTGTTATATGTGAACCGAGAACCCGACACGAAACAACAAGGAACCCGACTCGAGACCATGAGGTATCGAGTGACTAGTAATCGGTTTTGGGCCTTGGGCCGAGAACCTTTGGCCGGTTGGGCCTTTGGGCCGTAAATCCCACTCGAAACCCACTAAGGGTGCACACTTGGAACTAGCCTATATATAAACTACCCTTAGTTAGTTCTTGCCATTTGTTGAACAATACAACACACACACTCTCCTACTTCTCTCTCTAAGCCTTAAGAACACAAACACACCTCCAAGACTCTCGGATCTAATCGGTTAGCACAAGGACTCTCGGGTTTGGAACTTTGGATCGGCACACACACACCTCACCAACCGGTTAGTATTTCTTGTTGGATATTGTTGAATGCATAAGTGTCAAATATGTTCATGATGTGTTTGTGCTTGAATAAATGTATGATGAGATTATGTGACAATATGTTAAGTTGTTAAGTTTTACATAATGTTTTGAAAAAGAAATCGGTTCATGAATGTTTCTTATTATGAGTGGAACTATACATATTTGATGTTAAAAATGGGTTCATGGTATGACAAAAAGGTGAATGATGATATTGGTTGCATTTGGGTTTGATCCGAAAAGTTTGGGTGTTTATACTAAGAAAAATCGGCTAATAAATATGGTTGTCAAGTAGGATGCATGCTAGAAAATTGTATCTTGATGGTTGTTCATGATTTTGGGTAAATAAGTGTTGTTTATGTTATGAAGAACTTGAATATATGCTTTGAATATGTGAAGAACACTTTGAATGATAGTTAAGAATGTGAAAACCCTTGTGATTTTGATCCATCTTTGACTAGTAACCTGATTAGGAAAACTGTTAGTGGAATGCTATTGGTAGTTTCCGGATTTGGGCCTGATTATACTGTACCATTAATCTGACCATCTGCATCAACACGTGAACTTGAAAACGACTGCTACCGACTCGCAATCACGCAGTTGCGACTCGCAACCACAGCGTGATGACTCGAGACCACGCGGTTGCGACTCGCAACCATAGCAGGACAAGCCGAAACCACAGGTTACGAGTCCCGTTGCGACTCGAGACCTCAGCATGATGAACCGAGACTACGGTTGCGACACCGGTTGCGACTCGCAACCATCCATAATCAACACACAGCATGACTCGAGACCATGCTTGCGAGTCCGGTTGCGACTCGAGACCACACTTTTTGGGCCTTAGTTAATGGGCCAGACTGATGGGCTTCTGTGTTAACTGCTTTTACGTGTTTGGGCCTAAGTAGTTGGGCTGAACTTGTGAACCGTATGTGCTACTGTTGACTGTTAACTGTTACTGCTAAACGTGCTTGCCAAACATGTTGAACATTTGTGCACTACTTGGTTCGAATCTGATTATACGTGATATCCGTGTTAGGACGTTATTGACTACTTGCGACTTGATTGACTTTCTGTGTTTGACTGCCGAGCAAACCAAGGTGAGTTCACACCCTTTACAAAGCATGGGATTCCCTGGGTTGGGAACGGGGTTAAGGAACGTGGTTCCTCGTCTACCTTGGGTAGGACGTCAGTGGTTCAGGAATGTGATTCCTCGTCCGGATGGACGGATAAACGTACTAGACTAAAACTCTATCACGAAGTCCCTCCTTTTTGTATCGACTAATCGCCGGGCCAATGGCGAGCGGGTCATTAGTTAGATAGCGCTATTTAGGTCTGACAAGCCTCACACCGTGCCGCAGAGGACGGGCGTGAACTAATGGATCTGGGGCACGTCAATGATGATAGACATTGATGTTTTCAGGGCACATAAACATGACTACAGTCAGCAATCGATACGGTAACGAGTCTAGTATACACATGGGGTAGCCCCCACGGCTGGAGAGCCAGATGATGTACATGGGGTAGCCCCCACGGCCGAAATGCCTGATAACTACATGGGGTAGCCCCCACGGCCGGAGTGCCGGAGTAACTGGGAACGAACTGGTCACGTTTTTAAAACTATGGGGTAACCCCCACGGCAGGATGCCAGATAAAGTAAACTGTTTTCGAAACAACTAAAACGAACGCCCACCCGTGAACTCACTCAACTAGTTGTTGACTCGTTACTACATGCTTTGCAGGACCATAGGTACTCAGTGGGAGCTTGCATGGAGGAGGATCGTTGTGGGACAGGGATTGCTACAAGACTATGTTAAACTTGAAACTTTTGGAACTTATGTTACAACTTTAAACTTATGCTTCCGCTTACAACTTAAACTTATTTGTTTTGGAACACCAATCGTAGTGGTTAAACTTTTATAATTACTTATATGCTTGTTCAGTATGATTGGTGGCTGGATCCTGGTCAGTCACGCCTCCAAGCGGTAGTACTCCGCAGGTGGGATTTTGGGGGTGTGACAGATTGGTATCAGAGCCATTGGTTATAGTGAACTTGGTTTTAATAAAGGAGAAACGTTTTTGTTAAAACCAGACTATAACCGGTTTAGTGCTCAACGGTCCACAACGACACTTCGCTCCTCATGCAAGGCTCGACGTTCTAGGTAATATGATGTATGTATATTGCCTACTTGTTAGTTACGTAGTACATTGCTCATGGCATGCTTGATTAGTATAGCTACTGTTGTTTGAACGCGTGTGTACTTACTCTGTCCTACTATCGTGCTTTCGCGAACCTCTCTCACATGTATTGCTTTTATTATGAAGAACCATGTCTGGACGCGTTAACATGACACAAGCCCAGTTGACGGCTTTGATCAACGAGCGAGTTGCCGCAGCGCTCGCAGCTGCACACGCAGGAGGTATATCCTGCAGTCCGAAATTGTTCTAGGATCATTTGGATCCTACTCTCGTGAACCAACCTTTGTGTTAAACTCTGTCTTTTCTTTCACCTACCTTAGGTCAGGCACCGGTGTGCACTTTTAAGACTTTTATGGACTGTCGACCCACGACTTTTAGCGGCACTGAAGGAGCAGTAGGTCTCCTACACTGGTTTGAGAAACTGGAGTCTGTGTTCGAAATGTGCGAATGCCCTGAAGCGCGCAGGGTGAAGTATGCTACTGGTACTCTCGAGGGTTTGGCCCTCACGTGGTGGAATGCTCAAGTGCAGATGTTAGGGTTGGTTGCTGCCAACGCCACCCCATGGGAAACTTTCAAGGAAATGATCAGGGAGGAATACTGCAGTCGTGACGACATTCACAAACTGGAAGATGAGTTCTACAATCTTAAGATGTCGGGGTCAGAAATTGAGGCATACACTAAGAGATCGCATGAGCTTGCTTTGTTGTGTCCTACTATGGTGGATCCTCCCTACAAGCGAATTGAACTCTATCTCAAGGGCTTGGTGCCAGAGATCCAAAGTCATGTGACTTCAGCGAACTTGACTACTATCCAGCAGGTTGTACAGTTGGCTCACCGTCTTACTGACCAAGCGGTGGAGCAGAACAAGTTACCGAAGCGTATAGGTGCTGCAACTACTTCTGGTGCTTCTAGTGGGGATAAACGGAAATGGGATGGAACTTCAAGCAGGGGTTCAACTTCAGTGCAAACTCAGTCTCAGCAGAGAAAGACGGACGATCACAAGAGCCCCAGTCAGCAGTCGTCTGGTGGTCAAAGTCATGGTGGATACAAGGGGAATCACCCCAAGTGCAATCGCTGCAGCCTACACCACAGTGGGCCATGCACCAGGGGCAACTGTCATCGATGCAACAAGCCTGGTCATGTTGCAAAGGATTGCAGAAGCGCATACCCCGTCAACCAGAATCGTCAGCAACCTCAGCAGAATCAGCGACAGCAGCAGGGTAACAACAAAGGGTGCTTTCAGTGTGGAGCTGAAGGTCATTTCAAGAAAGATTGTCCCCAACTGAACCAAAACAACAACGATAATCAGGGGAATGGTAACAATGGGAACAACAACAATGGTGCTAGGGGACGTGTGTTCGTGATTGGCCAAGGTGAAGCAAGGAATGATCCCAACGTGGTGACGGGTAAGTTCCTTCTCGACGACTTTTATGTTACAGTCTTATTTGATTCGGGTGCCGATACTAGTTATGTGTCACTAGAAGTTAGTAAGATGCTTAAGCGTATTCCTACACCCCTGAGCGACAAGCACACTGTAGAGCTAGCTAATGGTAAGAGTTTGGAAGCCTCTCACGTAGTCAAGGGTTGCCAGCTTATTCTCGCTAACCAGACTTTCTCTATCGATCTTATTCCTATTGTCTTGGGTAGTTTCGACGTTGTCATTGGGATGGATTGGTTATCCCAACACCGAGCAGAGATTCTTTGCAACGAGAAGATCGTTCGTATTCCTGGTTTAGGTAGTGAACCTCTCATGATTCGTGGCGACAAGAGAAGTGCTGTTGAGAACATCATCTCTCTTCTTAAGGCTCAGAAATGCTTACGAAAGGGCCACACTGCGATTTTGGCTCTAGTTACTGATACCACAGAGAAGGAGAAGAAGCTAGAGGATTTTCCGGTTGTACGCGACTATCCTGAGGTATTCCCTGAGGAATTACCTGGTCTTCCGCCCCATCGCCAAGTCGAGTTTCAGATTGATCTAGCTCCTGGAGCCGCGCCTGTAGCCCGTGCACCTTATCGTTTAGCGCCATCAGAGTTGGAAGAACTCTCCACGCAACTACAAGAACTCTTGGATAAGGGTTTTATTCGTCCTAGCTCATCGCCTTGGGGAGCTCCAGTGTTATTTGTGAAGAAGAAGGACGGTACCTTCAGAATGTGTATCGACTATCGCGAACTCAACAAGGTGACTGTGAAGAATCGTTATCCTCTACCGCGTATTGACGACTTGTTCGACCAGTTGCAGGGGTCGAGCTACTATTCAAAGATCGATCTGAGATCGGGATATCACCAGCTGAGAGTTCGGGAAGAGGATGTCTCTAAGACGGCCTTTAGGACTCGATATGGGCACTATGAGTTTCTGGTCATGCCGTTTGGGCTGACGAACGCACCGGCAGTTTTTATGGATTTGATGAATCGAGTGTGCAAACCGTATCTGGACAAGTTTGTTATAGTCTTCATCGACGACATCCTGATCTATTCTAAGAGCAAAGAAGAGCACGAACAACATCTACGACTTATTTTGGAACTCCTTCGGAAGGAACAGCTTTACGCAAAATTCTCGAAATGCGACTTCTGGCTTCGTGAAGTCCATTTCCTAGGGCATGTGGTGAACAAGGATGGGATTCACGTTGATCCATCCAAAGTGGAATCTATTAAGAACTGGCCTGCGCCTCGCACACCAAAGGAAATTCGCCAATTTTTGGGATTGGCAGGTTACTACAGGAGATTCATTAAGGATTTTTCTAAGATCGCGCAGCCTCTCACGTTGTTAACACAGAAAGGCGTTGTTTATCATTGGGGAAACGCACAAGAGTTAGCTTTTCAGCATCTAAAGGATAGACTTTGTAGTGCACCTATCCTTTCATTGCCAGAGGGCACAGAAGATTTTGTGGTTTACTGTGATGCATCAATTCAAGGTCTTGGTTGTGTATTGATGCAACGAGATAAAGTCATAGCCTACGCCTCACGACAACTTAAAGTTCACGAGAAGAACTACACTACGCATGATTTAGAGCTGGGAGCTGTTGTTTTTGCACTTAAGTTATGGCGGCATTACCTGTACGGAACCAAGTGCGCCATCTACACCGACCACAGAAGTTTAGAACACATATTCAAGCAGAAGGAACTGAATATGCGGCAGCGACGATGGGTCGAGCTGCTGAATGACTACGAGTGCTCTATCAGGTATCACCCGGGCAAGGCCAATGTTGTGGCAGACGCCCTGAGTCGGAAGGACACTACGCCTAAGCGCGTAAGAGCTTTACAACTCACGATACATTCTAGTCTACCTTCGCAAATACGAGCTGCTCAGATAGAAGCACTGAAACCAGAAAACGTTAGAGCTGAAGCTCTACGCGGGTCAAGGCAACGCTTAGAACAGAAGGAAGACGGTGCTTATTATGTAACAGGACGCATTTGGGTCCCACTCTATGGCGACTTACGAGAACTTGTGATGGATGAAGCGCACAAATCTCGCTACTCGGTACACCCTGGTTCGGACAAGATGTACCACGATATTAAAACTACGTATTGGTGGCCTAGCATGAAGGCCCACATAGCAACCTACGTCAGCAAGTGTTTGACTTGTGCGCGAGTCAAGACAGAATATCAGAAACCTTCAGGCCTACTTCAGCAACCAGAGATACCACAATGGAAATGGGAGCAAATTTCCATGGATTTCGTTACTGGCTTACCTAGATCACAGCGCGGGAACGATACTATCTGGGTGATCGTGGATCGACTCACAAAATCCGCACACTTCTTGGCAATCAAGGAAACGGATAAATTCTCCACTCTAGCGGAAATATACCTCAAGGAAGTTGTTTCGAGGCACGGGGTGCCCACTTCTATTATCTCTGATCGAGATGCACGTTTTACTTCGGAACTGTGGCAGGCAATGCACAAGTCTTTTGGCTCACGTTTAGATATGAGCACAGCGTATCACCCACAGACGGACGGGCAGTCCGAGCGAACTATTCAGACATTAGAAGACATGCTTCGCGCTTGTGTAATCGACTTTGGCAACAGCTGGGAAAGGCATCTGCCACTCGTGGAATTCTCGTATAATAACAGCTACCACACCAGCATTAAAGCTGCTCCGTTTGAGGCATTGTACGGACGTAAATGCCGGTCACCCCTCTGTTGGGCAGAGGTGGGGGATAGTCAGATCACTGGTCCAGAACATGTGGTAGACACTACTGAGCGGATTGCTCAAATACGACAACGCATGGCGGCCGCTCGTGACCGTCAGAAGGCATACGCCGATAAGGGCAGGAAACCACTTGAGCTCCAGGTTGGGGAGCGGGTATTACTCAAAGTTTCACCCTGGAAGGGTGTGGTTCGTTTTGGTAAACGCGGCAAACTCAACCCACGATACGTTGGACCTTTCGAAATCCTTGAGAAAATAGGCAAGGTGGCTTACAGACTGAAATTACCAGCAGAACTCGGTGCAGTTCACAACGTTTTCCATGTGTCGAATCTGAAGAAGTGTCTGTCAGATGAGACGCACGTAGTTCCTCTGAAGGAACTTACGATCGACGAACAGTTGAAATTCGTCGAAGAACCTGTCGAGATCACGGACCGGGATGTTAAGGTCCTCAAGAGCACTAGAATACCTCTTGTTCGAGTTCGTTGGAACTCACGTCGCGGCCCAGAGTTTACCTGGGAGCGCGAAGATCGGATGAAACAAAAGTATCCCCAACTGTTTGAGAACAGTACAAACGCTACTGAGGCTGAAGCTACGGAATTTCGGGACGAAATTCCAGATCAACGGGGGGTGGATGTGACACCCCAGGAAAACCGGGAAAACCTTGCAACCTAACTAGCTTCCTCAGTGAGTGCCATCAAATTTCGGGACGAAATTTCTTTCAACTTGGGGATGATGTGACAACTCGAAATCTAGAACCTTTCGTTGTAACTTGCTTGTACGTTATGTGACTAGTTAAAATGATAACGTGAACCTTTTTATGTGATAAGTGCTTTGTTACGTGTGTATTGTATATATATGTGTACGTGTTATATGTGAACCGAGAACCCGACACGAAACAACAAGGAACCCGACTCGAGACCATGAGGTCTCGAGTGACTAGTAATCGGTTTTGGGCCTTGGGCCGAGAACCTTTGGCCGGTTGGGCCTTTGGGCCGTAAATCCCACTCGAAACCCACTAAGGGTGCACACTTGGAACTAGCCTATATATAAACTACCCTTAGTTAGTTCTTGCCATTTGTTGAACAATACAACACACACACTCTCCTACTTCTCTCTCTAAGCCTTAAGAACACAAACACACCTCCAAGACTCTCGGATCTAATCGGTTAGCACAAGGACTCTCGGGTTTGGAACTTTGGATCGGCACACACACACCTCACCAACCGGTTAGTATTTCTTGTTGGATATTGTTGAATGCATAAGTGTCAAATATGTTCATGATGTGTTTGTGCTTGAATAAATGTATGATGAGATTATGTGACAATATGTTAAGTTGTTAAGTTTTACATAATGTTTTGAAAAAGAAATCGGTTCATGAATGTTTCTTATTATGAGTGGAACTATACATATTTGATGTTAAAAATGGGTTCATGGTATGACAAAAAGGTGAATGATGATATTGGTTGCATTTGGGTTTGATCCGAAAAGTTTGGGTGTTTATACTAAGAAAAATCGGCTAATAAATATGGTTGTCAAGTAGGATGCATGCTAGAAAATTGTATCTTGATGGTTGTTCATGATTTTGGGTAAATAAGTGTTGTTTATGTTATGAAGAACTTGAATATATGCTTTGAATATGTGAAGAACACTTTGAATGATAGTTAAGAATGTGAAAACCCTTGTGATTTTGATCCATCTTTGACTAGTAACCTGATTAGGAAAACTGTTAGTGGAATGCTATTGGTAGTTTCCGGATTTGGGCCTGATTATACTGTACCATTAATCTGACCATCTGCATCAACACGTGAACTTGAAAACGACTGCTACCGACTCGCAATCACGCAGTTGCGACTCGCAACCACAGCGTGATGACTCGAGACCACGCGGTTGCGACTCGCAACCATAGCAGGACAAGCCGAAACCACAGGTTACGAGTCCCGTTGCGACTCGAGACCTCAGCATGATGAACCGAGACTACGGTTGCGACACCGGTTGCGACTCGCAACCATCCATAATCAACACACAGCATGACTCGAGACCATGCTTGCGAGTCCGGTTGCGACTCGAGACCACACTTTTTGGGCCTTAGTTAATGGGCCAGACTGATGGGCTTCTGTGTTAACTGCTTTTACGTGTTTGGGCCTAAGTAGTTGGGCTGAACTTGTGAACCGTATGTGCTACTGTTGACTGTTAACTGTTACTGCTAAACGTGCTTGCCAAACATGTTGAACATTTGTGCACTACTTGGTTCGAATCTGATTATACGTGATATCCGTGTTAGGACGTTATTGACTACTTGCGACTTGATTGACTTTCTGTGTTTGACTGCCGAGCAAACCAAGGTGAGTTCACACCCTTTACAAAGCATGGGATTCCCTGGGTTGGGAACGGGGTTAAGGAACGTGGTTCCTCGTCTACCTTGGGTAGGACGTCAGTGGTTCAGGAATGTGATTCCTCGTCCGGATGGACGGATAAACGTACTAGACTAAAACTCTATCACGAAGTCCCTCCTTTTTGTATCGACTAATCGCCGGGCCAATGGCGAGCGGGTCATTAGTTAGATAGCGCTATTTAGGTCTGACAAGCCTCACACCGTGCCGCAGAGGACGGGCGTGAACTAATGGATCTGGGGCACGTCAATGATGATAGACATTGATGTTTTCAGGGCACATAAACATGACTACAGTCAGCAATCGATACGGTAACGAGTCTAGTATACACATGGGGTAGCCCCCACGGCTGGAGAGCCAGATGATGTACATGGGGTAGCCCCCACGGCCGAAATGCCTGATAACTACATGGGGTAGCCCCCACGGCCGGAGTGCCGGAGTAACTGGGAACGAACTGGTCACGTTTTTAAAACTATGGGGTAACCCCCACGGCAGGATGCCAGATAAAGTAAACTGTTTTCGAAACAACTAAAACGAACGCCCACCCGTGAACTCACTCAACTAGTTGTTGACTCGTTACTACATGCTTTGCAGGACCATAGGTACTCAGTGGGAGCTTGCATGGAGGAGGATCGTTGTGGGACAGGGATTGCTACAAGACTATGTTAAACTTGAAACTTTTGGAACTTATGTTACAACTTTAAACTTATGCTTCCGCTTACAACTTAAACTTATTTGTTTTGGAACACCAATCGTAGTGGTTAAACTTTTATAATTACTTATATGCTTGTTCAGTATGATTGGTGGCTGGATCCTGGTCAGTCACGCCTCCAAGCGGTAGTACTCCGCAGGTGGGATTTTGGGGGTGTGACATACACCGACTTAGAAAGGTGGTTTTCGAAACAATGGCCTTGCTAGGCAGTATTTAGCCCTCTAGGGACATATGGGATGATCTTGTAACTATCCTAGACTACCTTGGCATGATCTTGAGCCTCTTGGCTCACTATAAAAGGGACTTGAGTGGTGACCATTTGGACTTGCTCATTCACATTACACTCAAGGCACTCTTGGAGCTTCTCTGGACATCAACCAAGATTCCCTTAAGCCTCTAATCCTTCTTAGGACTCTTGTAAGTGTCCTTAACCTCCCTTAATTCGTTTTAGCTTAGTTAATTAGCTAAAAGTCAAACCGTCGTAATTAAGGTTTGACTTCGTGATTAATTAAATTGTGCTCTGTCAAATCACGAATTAAAAGTACCTTTAAGTAGGTAATTATGTGGGTAACAAACCCTTAAAAGGATATTTCCAGATTCCCACTCTAACTATGTTAATTGTCGAGTCAAAGCTTGTTATAAAAAGTCAACAGAAAGGTTATTTGCGAATTAATACATAATTAGCAATGTAGGATACATGTAACCTGTTTAACCATTAAAATAACTTGGTAATTAATATAAGAACATGTTCCAACATGTTCAACTCGACAATTTTCAGTTTAGGCTCGGTTTGGAACCGAAAGTCGCAAAGTTTGACTATTGCTTTGACTATCAGTTCTGACCCGTTTAAGCCAATATTAGGATTGCCTTAGAGCTTCTTTTGAACCTATTTACATGTTAGTATAACTCTCTGAGATTATACAACTTGGTTCATTAGATATCCCATTCACATGCATGTTTCCGTTAATCGCTTATATGTTGACCATTATGCCCATTTGACCTTAAAACGTGATTTTTGAAAATGTAAAAGGGTAGGCACCTTAGCTAGTGATTTATAAACTTGCACCCAAAATTTGAAGTCAGATTGAGGTCTAGATTAAGAGTTATGCTCAATAGCGTAATTAAGAGCTTCTTTACTAATTAAATGGCGTAAATTACGTATAGCCTATCAAAACCCAAATTTTTATACCAAACTTTTTACCCACTGTTATAAAATAATATTTTGGGATTTTTGGAGATTTTTATTTATTTTTACGCTGAGCATAACTTAGTGTTCTAAGATTAATTCGGTTTTTGTCGGTTATACCCTTTTTAGCCATAAAATGAGTTTTACAAATCCTTTTGACCTCAAACCAATTTCTACTGATTTGTTATGATAAATAAATTATTTTGAGCCTTCTGGAATATTAAAAATATCAGCTTTTTACAGAAAACCCGGAAATGGCTCCAAATCGCCTTTTTAGGCATTTTTAACGCATAAGTGTGCTTTAGAACCTTATTAAGCTTAAAGGATTGAACCTACTGATGTAATTAGTGAATTTTTATATTTTAAACAGTAGGCAAATGTTTTGAACTCAGAATTCCAGAATTGACCTTTTAGGCACATGTGAAATTACCAAAATGCCCCTACGGTGCATAGTAAGGTTAAAGATAATAAATTTCACATAGACTTGCTACCCTACTGTTATAACTTAGTAAATTAAGTATATTTACTAATTTAATCAGACCTGTAACTCAGGTTATCATTTTAACCCTTTTACACCTTATAAAATGACCAAAACGCCCTTATGAGGCATAGTTTTGGTTTAAAATCATTTTGGGGCATAATGGAAGGTATCATTCTGATATCACAACATATTTTAAGCATATTGGCTTCAGAAACTTGTATTTGACTCTTATGGTTACTCGTTACGCACTATACGCGTCCGGATCGGCTTATGTGACTCGTTTGGCCATTTTAGCCGAAACGGGTCAAACCATATCTTTTCGGTCTCAAAATCCAGAATGTGATTATATTACCCATATTAAACAAGTATGCAAGCTTGTTGGGTCAAAGCCACATTCTAGAACGGTCTTCGCCTTATTGTGCGTTTAAAACCGTAATCTTCCTTTTTAACTAGCCGGTCTAAACTTAAGATTCGTTAGGATTCTAATAGGTTATTAAAACCTTAATTTCCAGATCTAGGATCCCAGTAAAAGCTACGTGCACTCGCTGTTTTTGATTTATACTTTGCTCAGGTAAATACGTTTAACTTATTTTCCCTATACGGGCTTGGGGTACGGTATATAAAATACCGCTTGGTCGGGGAATTGACCTTAACCAGTTGATGGCTAAGTGTTGTCAAATTAACCCGTTTAAAAATGTTGTTTTGTTTGTTTAACGCCTTTGGGGGTTTAATGACCGTGTCCCGGATATACTTGGCATCATTCAAAGAATGGCCACAACCTTAGCACACGGGTGTAGGCGTACACCCGTTGTGCATTTTATTAATTGTATAATCGCCGGCCGAGAGAAGTCTTGCGGTGGAATTATATTAAGTGGTGTGTCTATTGAACTTTAACCCGGCACGTCCCGGGCCACTGAACGCATAACGAACATGTAATTCTTTTACAAGATTATTAAGCAAATAATTATCCCAAGTTATAAAAAGTTTTATGCCACGGGCATTTAAATCAATTTTAAACATTTTCAAAATGAGTCAGTTAAATTGTATTTACCAGTGTAAACTGACGTATTTTCCAAAAAGGCTAAGTGCAGGTACTACGCGTAATAGGCTGGTCACTCCTTTAGCATCCATAGAAGTCTGCAAGCTTAGGATGCATGAAGTCTGTTGAAATGAAGTTTCCTTTTTGTTTGAATCTGTCTGTGGATCTGTTTCAACATTTTTGTGATACTTGAATATTACAATAATTTCTGTTGAAATAAATCTTTCTTTTGCTTCCGCTGTGCATTTATATTATTGTATGTTTGACTATGACGATATCAACTACGTCACGGAACCCCCACCGGGCCCACCGGTGACACGTGGAAATTAGGGGTGTGACAAATAAGGTATGAACACGTGTCATAAGCTCTGAACGTGTCAAAGAATACTTTAGAGGGACTAAAGTTGACAAACAGGGAAACTATGTGAATATAAGGGTCCGAAGTGTCAACAATGGATAATTATATTTAAAAATAGCCCTACAAGATGTTTATACCTTTGAACGAATAAAACATGGATCATACGAAGCAAAATATGAAAGAAATTGAGAAATTACAAACCAGAGGGGCTAAAAGTGTCAACATGTGTAAAGTATACCTCTGAGTGACCTTTTAGCAGACCCGAAGCTTTGTAATGGTAAATTATGCTCACTAGAATATGTGGTAAGAATTTCATAAAGTTTCGTTATCGTATGAGAAAGTTATGATGAAATTCGTGTACGAGGGGTTAAAAGCGTCAACGTTGAAATTCAAGGTCTTTCGGGTGATCATAAAGTTAACAAGGGACTTAACTAAGTTGGTAAAGGTCCTAAAGCCCTTAAAAATAAAGTTAGAGGGCTGAAATAGCAAAATTTTGAATTAAAACCACGTAACAAAGGACCAGGGACCAAAATTGCAAAGTTTGAAACTTGTTTGGCTGGTTCAGGAGGTCCAGGCGGCCCGCGTAAGAATCCCTTAAGGGTTTACGCGGCCCGCAAGAGAGACACAGTAACAGAAAACGTGCACAACTGCCAGTCAGGTCTGTTAACCGACTCAAATGGGTTGTTTTCTTATACCAGAGCCCTCTCCAATGGTTTTCCATGCATAGGGGCACCTGTAAACATCTGGTAACAATTGTAGACTATGGTGGCATCATCTTGTGAGATTAAAATCATTATATAAGGAGCTCTAGTTGTAACCATTTTGTGCATTCACTTGCAAAAGTTTACAACTTATTTTCTGGAGCTCTCTGGTCAGTAAGCAACCTTCTTAGTGATCCCTAATCCTAATTAGGACTCTTGTAAGTACTCTTAACCTTTCTAAATTCGTTTTAGCTTAGTTAATTAGCTAAAAGTCAAACCGTCGTAATTAAGGTTTGACTTCGTGATTAATTAAAATTTGTCCAGTCAAATCACGAATTAGAAATACCTTTGAGTAGGTAATTATGTGGGTAATAAACCCTTAAAAGGGTATTTCTAGATTCCCACTCAAACTATGTTAATTGTCGAGTCAAAGCTTACTTTAAAAAGTCAACAGAATGTTTAATTTCAAATTAATGCATAATTAGCAATGTAGGATACATGCAACCTGTTTGATCATTAATATAACTTGGTAATTAATGTAAGAACATGTCCCAACATGTTCAACTCGACAATTTTCAGTTTAGGCTGACCGAAAGTCGCATAGTTTGACTTCTGCTTTGACTTTCAGTTCTGACCCGTTTAAGCCAAGTTTAGGGTTGCCTTAGAGCTTCTTTTGGACCTATTCGCATGTTAGTATAACCCTCTGTGATTATACAACTTGGTTCATCAGACATCCTAATCACATGCATGTTTCCGTTAAATGCTTATATGTTGACCATTATGCCCAAATGACCTTAAAATATGATTTTTGAAAATGTAAAAGGGTAGACACCTTAGCTACTGATTTATAAACTTGTACCTAAATTTTGAGATCAGTTTGAGGTATAGATTAAGAGTTATGCTCATTAGCGTAATTAGAAGCTTCTTTAATAATTAAAGTGGCGTAAATTGCATATAGCTTATATAAATCCAAATTTTTATACAAAACTTTGTACCTACTGATATAAAATAATATTTTAGGATTTTTAAAGATTTTTATTCAATTTTAGGCTGAGCATAACTTAGTGTTCTAAGCTTAATTCGATTAATGCCGGTTTTACCCTTTTGGACTATAAAATGGGTTTTATAAATCCTATTGACCCCAAACCTTTTTCTACTGATTCAATATGTTAAATAAATTATTTTGAGCCTTATGGAATATTAAAAATATCAGCTTTTTATACAAAACCCGGAAATGGCTCCAAATCGCCTTTATAAGCAATTTTAGCGCATAAGTATGTACTAGAACCTTTTTAAGCATATGGGGTTGAAACCTATTGATGCATTCAGTAAATTTTTATATTCTAACAGTGGACAAATATTTTAAACTCAGAATATCCAGTTTTGACCTTTTAGGCCTATGTGAAATTACAAAAATGCCCCTACGGAGCATAGTATGGTTATAAGTAATAAATTTCACGTATATATGATACCCTACTGTTATAACTTAATAAAATGAGTTTATTTAGACCTGTAACTCAGAATATTATTTAAACTATTTTACACTCTTTAAAATGACCAAAATGCCCTTATGAGGCATAGTTTGGGTCTAAAACCATTTGGGGCATAATGGAAGGTATCTTACTGATATCACAACTTGCTTAAGGCATATTAGCTTAGGAAACTTGTATATGACTCTTATGGTTACTCGTTACGCACTTTACGCGTTCGGATCGGCTTATGTAACTAGTTTACCCATTTTAGCCGAAACGGGTCAAACCATATCATTTCGGTCTCAAAATCCAGAATATGATTAAGTTACCCATACTAAACAAGTATGCAAGCTTGTCGGGTCAAAACCACATTCTAAAACGGTCTTCGCCTTATCGTGCGTTTAAACCGTAATCTTCAATTAAAACTAACTGATCTAAGCTTAGACTAAATTAAAAGACCCGTTAGAATTCTAATAGGTTATTAAAAACCTTCATTCCAGATATAGGAGCCCAGTAAAAGCTATATGTACTTGCTGATTTGATACGGCTGGGATTAAATTATATTTAGCTCAGGTAAATACTTTTAACTTATTTTCCCTTATACGGGCTTGGGGTACGGTATATAAAATACCGCTTGGTCGGGTAATTTGACCTTAACCGGTCGGTGGTTAAGTGTTGTCAAAATGACCCGTTTGAAAATGTTGTTTTGTTTGTTTAACGCCTTTGGGGGCTTAATGACCATGTCCCGGATATCCTTGGCATCATTCAAAGAATGGCCACGACCTTAGCACACGGGTGTAGGCGTACACCCGTAGTGCATTCAAATCAATAAAGTATAGTCGTCGATATGAGAAAAGTCTCGCGGCAGAACTATACTAAGTGGTGTGTCTATTATTCTTTAACTCGGCACGACCCGGACAACTGAACGCATAACAAACATGTAATTCTTTTACAAGATTATAAGCAAATAATTATCCCAAGTTATAAAAAGTTTTGTGCCGCGGGCATTCAAATCAATTTTAAACCTTTTCAAAATGAGTCAGTTAAATTGTATTTACCAGTGTAAACTGACGTATTTTCCAAAAAGGCTAAGTGCAGGTACTACGCGTAATAGGTTGGCCACTCCTTAGCATCAATAAAAGTCTCGCAAGATTAGGATGCATGAAGTCTGTTGAAATAAAGTTTCCTCTTTGTTTGATCCACCTGTGGATCTATTTAAACTGTTTGTGATACTGGATATTACAATTTTATTTGGTTGAAATAAATCTTTCTTTTGCTTCCGCTGTGCATTTATATTTTGTATTGTTTGACTATGACGATATCAACTACGTCACAGAACCCCCACCGGTGACACGTGGTAAAATAGGGGTGTGACATAAATCTTCTATAATAATCGGCCAGTCCTAAGAAACTTCTAACCTCAGTTGGTGACTCAGGGATTTTCCATTTGGTCATTGCCTCGATCATGGTGGGATTTACATGAATTCCTTCATGATTAACCAGATGTCCAAGAAATTGTACTTGTTCTAACAAAACTCACACTTCCAAAATTTAGCATAAAGCTTTTCTTTTCTCAATAAACTTAGAAGTGCGTGCAAATGCTTTGCATGTTCCTCTTTACTCTTAGAGTAAATGAGAATATCATCTATAAAGACAATTAAGAATTTATCCAAATATGGCGTATATATTCGGTTCATCATGTCCATAAATCCAGTTGGGGCATTGGTTAAACCAAATGGCATGACAGTAAATTTATAATGGCCATACCTTGTTCTGAAAGCGGTCTTAGGAATGTCCTCTTCCTGTACCTTTAATTGATGATATCCTGATCGTAAATCGATTTTAGAGAAAAATCGAGCTCCTTGCAATTGATCGAACAGATCATCGATTCTTGGTAATGGATACCGATTCTTAATCGTGACCTTGTTCAATTCACGGTAATCAATGCACATACGCATTGATCCGTCCTTCTTTTGGACGAATAGGATTGGCGCTCCCCATGGTGATGAACTTGGCTGTATGAATTCTTTCTCCAATAATTCGTCTAACCGTTTCTTCAGTTCCTGCATTTCTGGGGTGCCAAACGGTAAGGTGCTTTGGCAATTGGTGCAGTCCCTGGTAGCAGATGAATTCTGAATTCAACTTCTCTGTCTAGAGGTTGTCCTGGTAATTCTTCTGGAAATACATCTGAAAACTGGGACACTACTGGAATATCCTTTAATTCTTTTCCTTTAGTGTTAGTGATTATGGAAATCAAATACACTAAAGATCCTTTTCGTATATAACTTGCTGTTTTCATCACAGAGTTGAATTTTGTGGATCTAGAGGGCTTATTTCCTTTAATTGTGATCTTTTCACCCTTTGGTGAATTTACTTGGATTGACTTTTGATCACATAAAATATTGGCTTTATTGGCTATTAACCAATCCATTCCTAATACTACATCAAATCCTACCAGATTCATTGGGTAAAAGTTTGCAATAAATTTCTGATATAGAAATTCTATTCTTGCTCCCTGTAAGATATCAGAAATCTTAATGGTTTCCCCATTTGCTGTCTCTACTAGACATTCTTGTGGGAGTTTAGTTAACGGTTGACTGAGAAGTTTGCAAAATGAAGTATTAATAAAACTTTGGTTTGCACCAGAGTCAAATAATACTTTAGCAAAAACATCATTAACTAAAAACGTACCGGTGATCACATTCGGGATCATCTTTGCTTCTTCTACAGTTAGAACAAATGCTCTAGCATTTTTAGTGTTCTTGTTGTTCGTAGCTGGAGCTAATTTCGTACAGTTTGGCTTGATGTGGCTTTGCTCTCCGCAGTTGTAGCATATCCTGTTGTTTTTCTTCCTGTAGTCTTCTTCCTTATGCCCAGATATTTTGCAGAAGTTGCAGTATATGGAGCATCTTCCAGAATGCTTTCTTTTGCAATACTTGCAATAGGGTGCAGAGGTAGAACTTACAGTTTTCCCACGGTTAGAATTTCCAGAGCGAAATTCCTAGGTAAGCTTCTGGGTTAGGTTCCTCCTTTGATCCTCTTCTCGTGTACGGACTAATTCATCAGTCAAGGTGTTTGCTAGTTCTACAGCTTCTTCTATAGTTTGAGGTCTAGCTGCCTTGACAACATGTCTTATCTTTCCAATTAATCCGCAGATATGACGGGAGATTAATACTGGTTCAGGTGATGCAACGGTTGGTACTATTCGAGCATATTCAAAGAATAATGTAGTATAACCCTTACTATCTACCCCAGTCATCCTAAGATTTAGGAATTTTTTTGCTATTTGTTCCTTTTCATTAGGAGGGCAGAAATTCCTTTCTACCATGTTTTTAAATTCCTCCCATTCCATATTGTAAATCATGTCACTTCCTCTAGACTGGAGGATAGTGTTCCACCACTCTAAGGCTGAATTCTTAAACAGATTAGAGGCAAACATTATTTTATCCTCTTCAGCACACTTGATTATTTTTAAGACAACCTCAGTCTTTTCTATCCAGCGTAAAGACGCAATGGCCCCTTCATTGCCCAAGAATTCCATTGGTTTGCAATACCAGAATTCTTTATAAGAACAACCATAAGGCATGGTTCTTCTTCTTTTGGGAATGAGCGTTTGAAGTATAGGTCCATTGTTTACGCTATTTGCTCGTCCGGAGGGTCGTTTACTATCACGGTTACTTTTATTATCAGCTTCCCTAACCGTTTGAATAATATATCGCATCGCATCTATTATTCCTTGTGCCACTATGTGTTGGATGGCACTGTTGTCCACTTGGTCCCCATTTTTGTTGTTGTTTGGGTTTTCATTACCCGGGTTATGGTTACTCTGGTTATCATTATTCTGGGTTTCCGGGTTATTATCCGGATTCTCTGGATTCACTTGGTCGGCCATTTGAATTTTAAACATTTACCACGTATTAATATCATAAGATAATATCTTAATACGATCAATCACATGACACGCATTTTGATAAAAAACGTCGAACATTGCAACTTACTCTTTCTTATAGTATGCATCTAATACAAGCTTACTACAAACTGGAACTGGAAATTAAAATTACAATACTATTATGCGTTACTAACCACGAAGTGGTCTATATTACGATAGATTTATTATTATTATTATAATTTTTTTTCATACTCACATTATATATAGATATATATTATTATTATTATTATTATTACTACTACTACTACTACTACCTCCACCATTATCATCACGGATAAGGATTCATCCAGAAATCCATATGACGCTCGTCGTACTTCCGGAGGAGTCGTTCTCCTACCTGCCTCATTCTTTCACTACTTTCTAAAATTTCTTCTCCGAAAGTACAGAGCTCTTGCACATTTTCTGCAATCATTGGGGGTACAGGTGCTGGTACTGGATCTGGGTACTGTGGCATGGGTTCTTCCTGAGGATACGAATTCTATAAGATTTCCCTAATGTATTCATCATTATCATAGTAGGGATTTAGAGGGTCTAGACCTGGGTAAGCTGCTAGATTTGGCATGGGTAGGTCTGTTAGGTGGTAGCGTTGCACATAATCCCTATGATCATCAAACCATGGACCGTAGTCTGGGTCTAAAGGATTGGGTGCGGGTACCCAAGGTATCTCCTCTGGACTGAAATCATGCATTTCAACTTGATTTTCGGGGTTGTTTTCTATCTCAATTGGTTGCGTGGGAAACAAGGGTAATGGTTGGGGGGCTACTTGTTGTTCCAAATTTGGGTCGGCAGCTGTGGTTGCTAAAATATGGAAGTTTGCTAAACTCCTATTAAGCATGTCTTGGGTGTGGGCATCAGTTTCTCTTTTAGCGGCTGCTAGCACTCGTTGCTCTTGTAACTTCTTCATTCTTTTCCTACGCTCATGTGCTCCCTTACTGAACCATCCTCTCTTTTTCTGAGAGAATGGCTCTTCAGACTGAGCCTTAAATACGAATATCCCGTCTTCATTGTCAGCAGAATACCCCGAGAGGGTAGGCTGTGAAGAGGTGCCTTCGCTCCTAGGTGAGCTGGACAACTGACGATAGACGTCGGATGGTCCTTGATCACTCATACTGTAAACTAACAAATAGTTAAATAACACACAACAATAAAATACAGATATGCACGTATTTCCGTAATTTATTTTCCTAACAATTTGAATAATATTTTGGTGTCAGCAGAACATTTCTGTGGCTGAATCAGTGGCTTAGCTCTGATACCACCTTCTGTCGCAACCCCCGCCCCCTTATCTGTCCCGGGAACGGGCGGCCGCGAACCCAGTTTTGGTGGTATCGATGTTTATCAATTTGGTAGTGGAATTTACATCAAGACCGTAGTTAGGAAATCTTTTATCAGAGTAAGGACCACACTTTTATAATATTAAACGTTTTGGGATCAAACCCAAGTTTTCATTACAAACTAATTTATAGAGAAAAACTCTATTTTATTTAATAAAACATCTTCTTTTATTTAGGTAACTTTTATAGCCACTTTTCCAAGCCTTCAGTGCTGTTCAGCTGACTTCTAGTTGGCTCTCACATTTTGTTACCTGAAACGTGTTTAAAAACATTTTGTCAGTGGGAAATACTGATGAGTGAATCCCAGTTTAATCAAGAAGAGTTTTATCAATTAACACAATATTGAGAGCGATTACAATGTTTACATCTACACAATTACTCATTCAGTACTTGCCACTCGACCGTACCTGTGGCTATGGTCATATCACACATTGGCCAATCCGTTGTCCAATTGTGAATTTTATCAAGTAATGTATACAAAACCCCATAATACCGGCAGCAATTGAAGTATTACAAAGACTCAATCACTACTTAATTGCATTGTAAAACAATTAAGGTTTTGTAAAAACAGTTTACATAAAGGAGATTACTCACATGTTTTAGATTTCTTCTAAGAGTTTCCTGGTAATAATCTATAATTTACACAAATGCACATGCGTTAGTATAATAACCCTTTATATTTACATTAGTAATACCCTCCCCGAGACGGCATTCCAACGACTACGTCGGGCAGAACCACGACAGCCGTTACGGAACCCTGGATCAATCGGGCAGCCTATCTAATACGTCACGGGGGGTTATGATACTTACAACGGAGCAGAACTTCGTTAATTAGGGGATATTATACCCGACATTATGCCTATTATGTAATTTTTCGAGAGAGAAAGAAATATGAACGAGTTGGAATGAACGGCCGAAGGTTTCTATTTATAGTGCCTGATTTCAAGTTTTACGCGGCCCGCGTAAGGGGAAGGAAGGGCCTACGCGGCCCGCGACATAGGGTCCGTAGGGCCTAGCCTTGGCAGCTCACCGATGTAGCCTCGACGTGTATCAGACACGTGGCAGCACCGGGTTAAGCCTGGTAGCCAGGTCGTCGCGCCCCGCGTAAAACGTAGCCAAAGGCTACGCGGCCCGCGAGCGCCCATAAAATTTGATTTTTATTTCATTTTTATGAAAATAAAGGTATTTGGGCTCGGTTTTCACATACGGAGTATATTTTGAGACATATTGGGACATTTTAATTATATTAGGGGTGTCGAAAAATATTTTGGAGGGTTGTTATACATCGAAGCCACAATCTTTTGGTTCGTTTTCACATCTGCCCAACTTGTGGTTTTGTTCAATTGGGATTGGACTGGGTTTACATCCTTGAATGCCACAATCTTAAGGATGTCTAAGGTGTATTTTCTTTGACTTAGAACCAATCCCTCCGAGGTGCGGGCCATTTCAATACCAAGGAAATACTTCAGATTACCGAGATCTTTAATGCTAAAGAGCTTGTTAAGCTTGATTTTGATGTTGTGAATTTTGACGGAATTGTTACCGACCACTATTACATCATCCACGCATATGAGAGCAGCGATAACGTCATGTCTTTCTCGTTGAATGAAAAGCAAGTGATCAGCCCTTGACTGAGTGAATCCAAGGTCAGTTAAGGCGCTTGTGAATTTTTTATACCAATTCCTTGATGCTTGTTTTAGGCCCTAGAGAGACTTCCGTAATCAACATACTCTCGTTTCTCCTTCCTTAGCAAAGCCTTGTGGGATCTTCATATATACTTCTTCATGCAAATCCCCTTGTAGGAATGCATTATTGACATCGAGTTGGTGAATTACCCAATTTCTTTTTACCGCAACTGCCATCAAAGTTCTAACAGTAACTAGTTTGGCTACTGGTGCGAACGTATCATGGTAGTCCACTCCTTCCATTCAAGTAAAGCCCTTTGCCACAAGTCGAGCCTTGTACCTTTCAACTTCTCCGTTCGGTTTGTATTTTACTTTGTATACCCACTTGGAATCGATGGCACGTTTATCTTTAGGAAGTTCTTCAAGAGTCCACGTGCCATTTTCCTTGAGAGCGCGCATTTCTTTCTTTGTGGAATCTTTCCATATTTCATCTTTCACTGCCTGATGAAAATATTTAGGCTCATCGTTTGAATTGATAGCTGCCAAGAAGGCTTTGTGAGATGTAGAAAATTTGTTGTAAGAAACAAAATTTGATAAGGGATGTATCGTTGAGGAGTCTTGACTAGGTGAGGCTTGTGCATGGTCGACCAATAGGGGAAGTTGAATAACAAAATCATTTAGATGTCTCGGTTGAGTTCTAGTCCTCTTGGTTCAACGGGTTCTGTGTCTTCATTATGACTAGTTTCAGTTTCATCAACTTGGTTAAGTGAAGGTTGTTGAGTGGCACAAGGTTCATTACCCACTGTTTGTTGAAGTAGTGAATTATCAATTTCACCACTTGTGTTTTCAACGTGAGGTTGTAAATCAAAGTCAAGGTTTACCTTTATTGTGGGATCCACTTCCTCCTCACTTGTAATACCTCTTTGATGGTCTAGTTCTTCTTCGTAGGTGGGCCCAAAAGGTGACTCAAACTCCTTTTTACTAATGTCTAATTTTCCAAAAGGAAAAAACGATTCATGAAATCGAACATCCCTGGAAGTCACCATTTTCTTATTTTCAATATCATATAACTTGTACCCCTTAGTCCCTGGTGGATATCCCAAGAAAACCCTGGGTCTCCCCCTCATTTCAAACTTATCTCCCTTCGTTTATGTACTTCTATAGTATGCAAGACATCCAAAAACACGCATGAGATCATAGTCCAGTTTATGACCTAATACAATCTCATATGGGGTTTTATTTCCAAGAATCTTGGAGGGCAATCAGTTTAGAATGTAAGCGGCGGTTAACACACACTCTCCCCAAAACCGTTTCGGTGTCTTATCTGAGGGCACACGCAACTTCTAAAAGATGCCTATGTTTCCGCTCCACAACCCCATTTTGTTGTGGAGTGTGTGGGCAAGTGGTTTCTAGAATAATTCCTTGTTCATCATAAAATTTTGTCATTTCATTAGACGTGAATTCTCCCCCGTTATCACATCTAATTCTTTTTATCATCTTTCCAAATTGTGTTTTTATCATATTATGAAAGTTTATAATGCATCTTCTTGCCTCATGTTTAAATTTCAGCAAAAAAATCCAAACGGCTCGGCTAAAATCATCAACCATGGTAAAAAACTAACTAGCACCTATAAAAGAAGGCGTGCGATACTTTCCCCAAATGTCACAGTGCAACAATTTAAAACAACTGCTTGTCTTAATATTACTGTGCGAAAAAGGAAGTCTAGCATGTTTCGCATTTGAACAAGAATCACACAATTTATTGAAAGAAACTTTACTAAGGAAATCGATATGAGTAAGCTTTTCGTTAGAAGCATGTCCCAACCTTTTATGCCATGTGTCCCCGGATGTCATCAAAGCCCTTCTTCTGTCTTCGAATAACCCCATCCGGTACAAACCTCTTTTGCACTTACCCGCACCAATCAAGCTCCTCGTGTGGAGTTTCTGCATGACACAAAACTCAGGAAAAAAAGTTATCGCAGACTGTAAGTCATTACTTAGTCGGCTTACCGATAACAAATTGCAAGTGAATTTAGGAATGTATAAAACATCCTTTATTTTGGTTCCCCCAGGTAAGGTATATTCACCCCTCCCTTCGACGGGTATAGCATCTCCGCTGGGGATAACCACCGGGGTTTCAAACCGTCTTTGGGGTCTTGTTTTGAAGGATGTGGTTGTTATTGGTGATATGTTCGGTTGAACCGGAGTCTATCACCCAATCATCTTCATTATCGTTTTTACCTGTCATGCATGTCATAGGTGTTGTACCTCTGTTTGCGTTTTCCTTGTCTCCAAAGTGCTTAAGAAACATTTCATGTTGTTCACTTGTCAAACCTGGAATAGGGCTTGAATGCGTTTCAACACACGCCGCCTTAGGTTTTGTTTCGTCACGTTTTCGGTTACCAGGCCATCATTCGGGGAATCCTATTAGCTTGAAACACCCATCATGGTGAGTCCATCTTTACCATAGAAGGTACAGTGATCAGCAGCATGCTTCACATCCTTTGAAGCTGGTTTATCATGTTGTTGGCTGGAGTTGTTCTCCCGTCGTCTTGGAATGAACGCCTTAAAGGCAGCAGCATCGGTAGAAGGCCTCCTTTTGGATGTTATAGCTCTCTATCTTTCGTCTTCGGTGACAAGGTGGTAGACATTGGTCAAGGTTGGTGTCGGGTTCATCGTGAGAATCTGTGTTCTGATGACTGAGAAATCAGAGTTCAAACCCATGAGAAACCCATAAAGTCTCTCGTTTTCTTTATGTTCAATTAACTGTCTTCCTACATCACAAGAACACCCACTACATTTGCAACGAGGAATAGGGAAGGCTGATTGCATCTCATCCCAAATACTTCTGAGTTTAGTAAAATAGGCTGAGACGGAAGTGTCGCCTTGAACTGTGGCTGAGAGTGTTTGCTTCAATTCATATGCACGAGGGGCGGTTTCTTTTCCAAACCGTTCTTTTAGATCGGACCATATCTCCACAGCCGTGTTAGCGTACTTTACGCTGCTTCTAATCTCCTTCTCCATGGCAGTCGTTAGCCATCCTTTTATCATGGCATCGCAACGCATCCATGGCATATAGGTCTGCGATCCCTTCTCTGGTTTCTTGATCGATCCATCCATGAACCCTATTTTATTTTTTGCAAGGAGAAAATTCTCCATCTCTTGTGCCCAATCGTTGTAATTGCCATCGTTTACCTGCATTTGTTTGGTATAATCGAACGGATGGATATAGTACGGTGAGTTCGAATCCAAGGATTCTCCCTCGGTTTTCCGTTTATTGGTTTCTTCATCTCCGGGCAAGATCGATTAGAGTTTGGGTTTTCTGGGTTAAAGCTGCTCTGACACCATCTAAAACACGATGGTATAGAGGAACTTTTGTGTATTTTATTTCTGTATATTGCAAGAGCTTTACAATCCATTCCAAAATAAACGAACATAAAGGTGGAAAATATAGAAATGGATATGCATGATAATACTAAAGAATATGAGATAATTGAGGAGAATATTAGTGGAAAATATTTTATTTCCAATAGCTACACCAGATTTACTATTAAATCAAATAAGATTTTTCGCAGTTCCAACAAGGTAAGATAACTCTTGTGTCGTATGCACAAGTAACGAAGATATACAACAAGTCTTCTATACCTCGTAGCATCCACCGGTATACCGCCCTCATCCTTAGTTAACTTCATTCCCGGTTGTAATAGACACTTCATTGGGTTACAATCTAACATAACTGTTTCGGTTGGTATATGCTTTTTGTTTAATTGAAATACCAGATTCGTCAATAAGATAACATCCCCTAATCGCTAATCTCAAATTACTTCTCTATTTGCCTTATGAACTGTTCGATATATTTATGCCAGAACTAGTAACTATGAGATCGCCAATGTAGACTCCCGTCGTAATCAAACCAATATCGATCCACGTGCTTCATGTAAATTGCTTGTTCTTGAAGAGTACCATCGAGCTTGCGATGTAACACCCCAATCGCGTAATATAACAACACATGGCAGAAATATCGGGGAGTCACATTACAAATTGCTCACAACTACTGGTACTAAATTGTTTCAATATCATTAACATCGTTTTACAAACAAAGAATACATGTAACTGTTCTTTTATTTTAGAAGTCTAAGGCCCGTATGCAGTCCTATGCGTTGCGTGCTTGAACAGTAGAAAACCTGAAACATATGCGAAAACAGTCAGCATAAAAATGCCGGCGAATACATAGGTTTTATTAGCCAAATAAATGGTAGAACATTTGTTATTAATCTTAATTGTGATAACTCGTGACAAAATAGGTTTGTATATGGCAATATGATATTTACTAAGTCATTTTATGCCTTATATTGAAATCTCGATTAAACCATCGTAAAAACTTGTTAAAATGTTATTAGGAATCCAATCAAGGATTAATAATAATTGTTTTGAAATAAATCAAAACTTATATAAGTATTATATAAATCAAATCAATGAGTCACGATAATACTTCAAATATCTTTCTAAGAATCTAACATATAAAAATAAGGGAAATTCTACCAAGATTTTGATAACCAAACATTGAAACAATTGTACACAAAATCCTAAAGTGATCCAGATAACGCTACAAGAATAATAAAATAAGAACACTTATATATAGGAAGTACCAGCAGCGTATCCACCATGTTCTTATTTTATTACACCCATTTCGTTATCTAAATCATAACTACCACATAAACACATAATCGTCAACTTGTTCCACCTCGTAAACACGCATTAAAGTACATAATGAATCCATACAGGGACTCCAAAATCAGTACTCTAAACATCCCATATATGTCTAACTATGAAGATAAATAGATAGATACTACAGGGATCGGGTTCTCGTAACATCGTCTAACCTAACACGCATTAAAGTACACAATGAATCCAAACAGGGACTCTAATATCAGTACTCTAAACATCCCATATATGTCTAACTATGAAGATAGATAGATACTACAGAGATCAAGTTCTCGTAACATCGTCTAACCTAACACGCATTAAAGTACACAATGAATCCAAACAGGGACTCCAATATTAGTACTCTAAACATCCTACAAGAATCAACCTATAAAGATAGATAGATGCTATAAGGATTTTGGGTTCTGTCACATCGAATCGAAACAATCCTAAATCCTAATGGTGATTCGGGATAACGCCACGAATGGTAATACAATAAGCACACTTATATATAGGAAGTACCAGCGGCGTATCCACCATATGCTTATTGTATTATCTAGTTTCGTTATCTAAATTACCAACAAACTACACAAAAACCAACCATCGAGTTGTAAAGTACTTCTTAAAAATCTCACTATGAAGATAGGAAGATCTAAGACTGTACTTCAAATATCCTACATGAATCTAACTATGAAGATAGGTAGATCACTTAAGGATAAAACATTACATTTGCATAATCGGAATAATACACATAAAAGCACTTGGTGAACACACATATGCCATACATTTTGAAAATAGATCGATTACACATATGAATCACCCCAAAACATTTGAAAACGGTAAAAGAGGGGAACTATGTACTCGCCTGGGGTTGCGTATAGTCCCGGTTCAAAGGGTATAACAAAGCTCAAAAGACCAAGAGTTCAAGTGCTGAAGCGGTTCCTAAGGTAACAGATACTATGTTAGGGAATCGACACCTAAATCAGAAGATCGGGTAGAATGAGGTCTTGTAAACCAAATGAGTGTTGGAACTCATGTGATATGGTTCAGTAGGGGAGCACACGAGCGTAGGAAACGTATGAAAAAAGTTACAAGAACAGAGAGTATTAGCCGCAGCAAAAAGAGAAACTGATGCCTATGCCCAGGATACGCTCAATAGGGGTATAGCTAATGTCCATATTTTAGCAACCACTGCAGCTGACCCAAAACTGGAGCAAATGTTAGCACCCCAACCACAACCACAAATTCCTGATCAACCCATGGAAATAGAAAACCCTGGAAATCAAGTAGAAATGCATGATTTCAATCCGGAGGAGATACCTAGGGTACCTGCACCAAATCCCCTAGACCCAAATTACGACCCCTGTGGGATGAAGTTAGGGACTATGTGCAACACTACCCGATACATGAAGATGTACCCATGCAAAACCTAGGAGCCTACCCAGGGTTAGATACTCTAGATCCCTATTTTAATAACGATGCATATGTTAGGGAGATTTTAAAGAATCCGTACCCATACCCGGCCCCTATACCTCCATATCAGGAACCCGCACCCCAGATTCCGAACCCAGTCCTAGAACCTGCACCCCCAATGAGTGCAGAAAACGTGCAAGAACTTAGGACTTTCGGTGAGGAAATTTTAGAAAACAGTGAGAGAATGAGACAGGTGGGAGAGCGTCTCGTATGGAAATACGACGAGCGCAATATGGTTTTTTGGATGAATCCATATCCCTGAATCGATGGTGGAGATGGTAGAAATAATAATAATAATAATATAATATAATAATATATGTGTTTATGTGTTTTAAAAAAAAGCTACGGATGCCTATTACTAGTAGTGTAGTTTTAAATTTCAGTCGGTATTGTAATTTTTATTTTTATTTCAATAGATGCATAGTATATGAATAGAGTAAAAGTCGCAATGCTCGACGCTTTTGACCAAAAGTGTGTGACATCTGATTGGCTATATTCAAATATTATTGGTGATATTAATATTTGGTAAATGTTTAAAATTCAGATGGACAACGAAGTGAATCGGGAAAACCAGAATGATAATATTCAGAACGACAACCACTTGAATAACGATAATCTGAATAATGAGAATCCGAACAACAATAACAATGGAAACCAAATGGATAATAGTGCCGTTCAACACATAGTGGCACAAGGAATTATAGATGCAATGCCATTTATTATTCAAACAGTTCAAGAAGCGAATAATAAAAGTAAGCATAGCAGTAAGCGACCAAGTGAACCGGAACACAGCGTGAACAATGGACCCGTACTTCAGGTGCCCATTCCCAAAAGAAGAAGAACCATGCCATGTGGTTGTTCTTACAAAGAATTCTGGTCCTGCAAACCAATAGAATTCTCGGGCAATAAAGGACCCATTGCAGCTCTACGCTTGATAGAGAAAACTGAAGCTGTTCTTAAAATAAGCAAGTGTGCTGAAGAAGATAAGATAATGTTTGCTTCTAATTTATTTAAGAATTCAGCCCTAGAATGGTGGAACACTATCCTCCAGTCAAGGGGAAGTGATAGGATATACAACATGGAATGGGAGGAGTTCAAAAATATGGTAGAAAGAAAGTTCTGCCCTCCCAATGAAAAGGAGCAGATAGCAAATAAATTTCTGAACCTTAGAATGACCGGGGTAGATAGTAAGGGTACACTACTACATTATTTGAATATGCTAGAATAGTACCAACCCTTGCATCACCTGAACCGGTATTAATCTCCCGTTACATCTGGGGATTAATTGGGGAGATTAGGCATGTAGTCAAGGCAGCTAGACCTCAAACCATAGAAGAAGCTGTAGAACTAGCTAATACCTTGACAGATGAATTAATCCGTACTAGAGAAGAAGATCAGAGGAGAAACCTAACCAAAAGGCTTACCCAAGAATTCCGTTCTGGGAATTCCAACCGTAGGAATGTAGTTTCTTCCTCTGCACCATACTGCAAAACCTGCAGAAAGAAGCATTCAGGAAGATGCTCCACTCACTGCAACTACTGCAAGGCATCAGGACACAAAGAAGAAGATTGCAAGAAGAAATCCAGTAATGGAATGTGTTTCAATTGTGGAGAAAAAGGTCACATCAGGACAAATTGTCCGAAATTGGCTCCAGCTGCAAACAACAAGAATCCTAAAAATGCTAGAGCATTTGTTCTAACCACAGATGAAGCCAAGATTATCCCGGACGTTATAGCTGGTACGTTTTTAGTTAATGATATTTTTGCTAAAGTATTATTTGACTCTGGTGAAAACCAAAGTTTTATTAATACTTCGTTTTGCAAACTTCTAAATCAATCATTAACTAAACTACCACAAGAATGTCTAGTAGAGACAGCAAATGGAGAAACCGTTAGGATTTCTAAAATCTTGCAGGGAGCAAGAATAGAAATTTTTAATCAAAAGTTTATTGCAAACCTTTACCCAATGAATCTAGCAGGATTTGATGTTGTGTTAGGAATGGATTGGTTAATAGCCAATAAAGCTAGTATTTTATGTGATCAAAAGTCAATTCAAGTAAAATCACCAAGGGGTGAAAAGATCACAATTAAAGGAGATAAACCATCTAGATCCACTAAATTCATCTCTGTGATGAAAATTGCAAGTTATATAAGAAAAGGATCCATAGTGTATTTAATTTCTATAAATGCTAACACTAAAGAAAAAGATCTAAAAGACATTCCAGTAGTTTCCCAGTTTTCAGATGTACTTCCAGAAGAATTGCCAGGACTACCTCCAGACAGGGAAGTTGAATTCAGAATCCATTTGCTACCAGGAACAGCACCGATTGCCAAAGCGCCTTACCGTTTAGCACCTGCTGAAATGCAAGAACTGAAGAAACAGTTGGACGAATTGTTGGAGAAAGGCTTCATACAGCCAAGCTCATCGCCATGGGGAGCGCCAATATTGTTTGTTAAAAAGAAGGACGGATCAATGCGTATGTGCATTGACTACCGAGAATTGAACAAAGTCACGATTAAGAATTGGTACCCATTACCGAGAATCAATGATCTGTTCGATCAACTACAAGGAGCTCGATTTTTCTCAAAAATCGATTTAAGGTTAGGATATCATCAATTAAAGGTACAGGAAGAGGACATTCCTAAGACTGCATTCAGAACAAGGTATGGCCATTATGAATTTACTGTCATGCCATTTGGTTTAACCAATGCCCCAGCCGCATTCATGGACATGATGAACCGAATATGTAAGCCATATTTGGATAAATTCATAATTGTCTTCATAGATGATATTCTAATTTACTCTAAGAGTAAAGAGGAATATGCAAAGCATTTACACCTACTTTTAAGTCTTTTAAGAAAGGAAAAGTTGTATGCTAAGTTTTCCAAGTGTGAGTTTTGGTTAGAGCAGGTACAATTTCTTGGACACTTAGTTAATCATGAAGGAATCCATGTGGATCCAACAAAGATCAAGGCAATTACCAAATGGAAAACCCCTGAGTCGCCAACCGAGGTTAGAAGTTTCTTAGGATTAGCCGGTTATTATAGAAGGTTTATTCGAGATTTTTCTAGAATAGTCATTCCTTTAACCAAGTTAACCTGTAAATCCATTAAGTTTGAATGGGGACCCAAACAAGAAGAAGCTTTTAAAATCCTTAAGCAAAGATTAACCCATGCACCTATACTAGCGTTACCAGAAGGAACTAAAGACTTTGTAGTCTATTGTGACGCTTCTAAATTAGGTTATGGATGTGTATTGATGCAACGTCAAAAGGTTATAGCTTACGCCTCTAGACAGCTTAAGAATCATGAAGAAAATTATTCAACCCATGATCTAGAGTTAGGAGCCATAATTTTGCCCTTAAGATTTGGAGACATTACCTTTATGGTAGTAAGTTTACCATATTCACTGATCATAAGAGTTTAAGGTATGTTTTTGGGCAAAAAGAGTTAAATATGAGACAAAGACGTTGGATGGAAATGCTTAGTGATTATGATTGTGATATCCAGTATCATGCAGGAAAAGCTAATGTCGTGGCAGATGCTTTAAGTCGAAAGTATCACGAAAAGCCAAAAAGGGTACGTTCTCTTAAATTAAATCTACAAGTAGATTTAAATGATCAGATTAGAAAAGCACAAGAATCAGTAATCAAGGATGATACTGAAAAATTAAAAGGAATGATTAAAGAATTAGAACAAGGAACCGATGGAATTTGGAGATTCCATAAAAAGAGAATGTGGATACCTAAATTAGGAAACTTACGTCACCGTATATTAGAAGAAGCCCATAAGTCTAAATATACGATGCATCCAGGAAGTGATAAAATGTACCAGTATTTAAGGAAAAATTTTTGGTGGATAGAAATGAAAAAGGACATAGCAACATATGTTTCTAAGTGTTTAACTTGTTCACAAGTTAAAGCTGAACACCAGAAACCCTCAGGATTGTTGCAATAGTTAGAAATGCCAGTGTGGAAATGGGAATTGATAACAATGGATTTTATTACCAAGTTACCCAAAACAAGAAAAGGTAATGAGACAATCTGGGTGATGGTAGATAGGCTAACCAAGTCAGCTCATTTCTTACCAATGAAAGAAACTTTCAGTATGGAATAGTTAGCTAAATTGTATGTAAATGAAATTGTTTCATTACATGGAATTCCTTTGTCAATTTTTTCTGATAGGGATAGCCATTTTACCTCTCATTTTTGGGCAAGTTTCCAAAAAGCAATGGGAACCAAGTTAAATCTAAGAACAGTATACCATCCTCAAACAGATGGACAAAGTGAAAGAACAATTCAGACAATGGAAGACATGCTTAGAGCTTGTGTAATTGACTTCGGAGGTAATTGGGACGATCAGTTACCATTAATAGAATTTTCTTATAATAACAGCTATCACACAAGTATTAATGCTGCACCATTCGAAGCACTTTATGAAAGAAAGTGCAGAACCCCAGTCTGTTGGGCAGAAATTGGGGAAAATCAACTATCTGGACCTGAGATAGTACAGGAAACAACAGATAAGATCATTCGTGTCAAGGAACGACTGAAAGCAGCACGTGATCGACAGAAGAGCTACGCTGATAACAGACGCAAGCCATTAGAATTCCAGGTAGGTAACAAAGTATTGTTAAAAGTCTCTCCTTGGAAAGGAGTAGTCAGATTCCTCAAGAGAGGAAAGCTAAGTCCCAGGTATGTTGGACCTTTTGAGATAATTAGAAAAATAGGACCTGTAGCCTATCAGCTACAACTGCCAGAGGAAATGGCAGGAATACATGATGTATTTCATGTATCTAATCTCAAGAAGTGCCTAGCCGATGAATCACTTGTAGTGCCTCTTAAGGACATAGAGGTAAATGAACAACTTAAGTTTGTAGAGAGACCTCTACAGATTGAAGACAGGAAAGTTAAGAATCCCATGCATAAAAGATTAGTTCTGGTCAAAGTAAAGTGGGACTCCAAAAGAGGACCTGATTACACATGGGAGCTTGAATCAGAAATGCAAAAGAAATATCCGCACTTGTTCCAGTAGATCTCGAGGACGAGCTCTAAAATAAGGTGGGGAGGATGTGACAATCCTCAAGAAAACCGACACCCTTGATAATTTTTCCGACACCCTAAAAATATTTAAAATATCCCAAAATGTCTTTAAATACACCCCGTATGTGAAACCCGAGCCCGAAATACAATGTAACATTAAAAATAAAATAAAAACAATAAATATTAAGTTGAGGCGGGCCGCGTAGAACCCAGCCCAACATTTACGCGGGCGGTATTAGGATCACAACCTGATCCCGTTTGTTTTCTTTAGTTCAGGCGGGCCGCGTAAGCTTAAGCTTATTTTTACGCGGGCCGCTAGAGTCTTAGAATGTGGCGCAGCCCGGTGACGACTCGTGTCATCAACGTGTTGAACCTATGCGTGACCCGGATCAGCTACGCCTAGACCCCTAAGCCACACGGGCCGCGTAGCCCCTTGTTTCACTTTACGCAGGCCGCGAGAAAACCCAGATCAGGCCCTATATAAGAAGGGCATCGGCTTTCAGTTCCGATCGTTCAAAATTCGTTTCTCAATCTCAATTTCTGAATAGTAGAAATTATACTCGGGTATAATACCCCCTAAATAGCGAGGTTCTGCTACGATGTAAGTATTATAACCCCTGGAGACGTATTAGATACTCTGCCCGATTGATCTAGGGTTCCGTAACGGCTGTCGTGGTTCTGCCCGACGTAGTCGTTGGAATGCCGTCTCGGGGAGGGTATTACTAATATTAAAATGAGTTATTATACTAACACACGTGCATTTGTGTAATTTATAGATTATTCCCAGGAAATCATTACTGAAAACCCTATGACAGCAATGTGAGTAATCCTGTTTTTATTAAATGTTTTTACAAAACCTCACTTAATTAAATATATACAAAGCAGTTATTGAGTATTTGTAAGAATACAATTATAGTGGGTATGTTGGGGTTTTGTATACAAAATTTGTCACTGGCGTGGTAATATTCCACAAGTTAAGTATGACAGTACCACTGATGTTAATTGTTATATCTTGGAAACAAATGTAATTGCGGATGCGCCCTCAATACTCTAAAATGATTGGTATTTCAACTTGATTAAACTGGGATTCACTAACAAGTATTTCTCACTGACAAAATGTTTTTTTAAAAACGCGTTTCAGGTAACAAAATGTGAAAGCCAAATAGAAGCCAGCTGGACAGCACTGAAGGCTTGGAAAAGTGGCAATAAAAGTTACCTAAAAGAAATAGATGTTTTTCTTAAATAAAAATAGGATTTATTCCTATGAAAGTGTGTATACTGAAAACTTGGGTTTTACCCATGTGTTTAATTTATAAAGTGTGGTGGTTTACTCTAATAAAATATTTCCTAACTACGGCCCTGATGAAAATTTCCGCTGCCAAATTGGATAATAACATGATACCACCGAAACTGGCTCGTGGCCGCCCGTTCCCGGGGACTAGGGATCGGGGGTTGCTACACCAAGGTTTTAGAATACCATGGGAACATGTAAAATCATCAAATACCAGCCCATAGGGTGCAAAACCATGGGTTAAAACCATCAAAACCTAAAAAAATGGACAAAGTTCAATGTATCAGCCAGAAATTTCAAAAATGGTCCCTGCACTTGTAAAACTCAGTTTTTGACACTTTTAAGCCCCGTTAACCCCATTTCAAAGATCTAAAATGAAGTTAAAGTATAGGAAACTTGAGATGTGCTAAAAAATGTCTCAGATGTCGGTTCGTTTGGCCGTACGGTTGCGTTGTTCGGTTAATTACGACGAAACACGAACGAACGCGAAAAACGATCCAAATTATGCGACAAATGGAATTTTATCATGCCAACCACTAAAATAAAATATTTTAATGATTATATAAATTTTTGGGTGTCCGGATATATCCAGAACGTAAGTTATGCGCGAAAATGCAAACTTATGCACTTTTTGACGCTTTTAGTCCCTATTGATCAAATAAGTTTATTTTTGTGCATTAAACACCTCGAAGCCTATTTCTAAGCTATGTAAAGGATATTTAGGGCATGTTTAACTTATGATCAAGTTCCGGAATTTGCGATACTATGTGAATCAGCAGACTTTCGTAATTTGACGCAAATAGTCCCTGAGTGTGAATAAACTTGTTTTTGACACACCAAACTTTCAAAACTTATTTCTAAGTTATATAAAAGTTATTTAATGTATGTTAAGACTATGTCACTATTCCGGAGTGTTTGCCGCATTAAACTGGTTACGTTTACGCATCAGTTCATGTTTAGCTTTCTAGAAAGTGATTTAAAGCTTGAAAATGAACTAGAATCAAAATGTAAAATTGTAAAACCACAATAAACAAATTTTTGAGACCAAAACACATTGTTTCTTTGATAAAAGATAGTGTCCTACATTGTGTGTGTTTACGGAGCACAAGTGTCACATGTGATTCCAAGCTCAAGGAGCTTGATGGAGACCGTAAAAGCTTTAGAAAACCGATATACCTTGTCTTCGTGTCCGGATCTCTCATGGAATGATGTTTCATTCCAGATTAAAAACCATTTTTAATTATTTTTGGTGTCCTGATATCAACTTAAAAAGTCTGTTTTCGTCATCGGAACTAGTGCTTCAGAAGAAAGATTTATGTTTCGCTTAGACTAGAAGGTATGGGGGCCGGCTGAGGCCCGGCTAGGACCGGCGCCGGTCCCCCACACCGCCCCCCTGGGCTCGGCTCGTCACACCCGGCGACCCACAGCCGGGTCCGCCGCTCCACCTTTTTGAAAACTAGCCGTTATTCAACGGCATTATTTAATAAAAAAAAATTTCCTTTTTCTATAAAATCATCTGTTTTCACCATAATTTCCCCACTTTCAACCCAAAACCCTCTCACTTTTATACCATTTTCTCCCCACTTTTATAAAAAAATTATCTTTTCATCCACAATGGCTTCTAATCCTTGGTGGCCCTCGTCTTCAGATGACGAAGAGGAGATGTTTTTCGTAAACGCTGTGCTACGGGCCGGACAGATTCTAATTGAAGAGGAAGAGGAAGAGGAAGAGGAAGACTTCTCGTCTGAAAATGTTATTACCAGACGAATACGGATTAACAGAGGCCGCCAAGGTTTTTCATTACAAAATTTCATTATCCTTATTTTTTTTAACTCGTATTTATATATTTTATACGACAGGAGCGCACGAGAAATTGGTGAACGATTATTTTTCGGATGAACCACTTTACAACGCCGACATTTTCAGGCGCAGGTTCCGAATGAGTCGCTGCTTATTCACACGGATTGCTAATGATTTGGCGGGGCTAGACCCGTTTTTCACGCAACGACCTGATGCTCGAAATTATGAAGGGTTCACCACGTTACAAAAGTGTACTGCGGCCATTCGCCAACTGATGTACGGGACAGTGGCCGACGCTTTGGACGAGTACTTACAGATGTCGGCAAGAACTACGCGGGAATGTTTGTATCGGTTTTGCCATAATGTGGTGAAACTGTATAGCAAAAAATATTTGCGGAAACCAAACGCGTATGATGTTCAACAGTTGTACCAAGCTCATGAAGCAAGGCACGGGTTTCCGGGAATGCTTGGTAGCATTGATTGTATGCATTGGGGGTGGTATAACTGCCCGACTGCGTGGCGCGGCCAATATACGCGAGGTGATCACGGCTATCCAACCATGATACTTGAAGCCGTGGCATCACAAGATTTGTGGATATGGCATTCTTTCTTTGGTCTCCCTGGTTCACTCAACGACCTCAACGTGTTATACCAATCGGCGATCTTTACCGATGTCGTTAATGGAACCGGTCCAGACACACGTTTTACAGTTTCTAGGGTTGAGTATAGACGTGGGAATTATCTTGCTGACGGGATATATCCGTCTTGGTCTACAATTGTAAAGACTATTCCATATCCCGAGGACGAAAAAAGGAAAAAATTCGCCAAGCGTCAAGAAGCTGCAAGAAAAGACATCGAACGTGCTTTTGGTGTCTTACAAAAAAAATGGGCCATCCTTGCACAACCGGCACGTGCGTTCACACCGAAAAGGTTGCGTCTTTGTATGTATGCTTGCATTTTGCTCCATAACATGATTATTGAAGACGAAGGTCGGGCGATTTGTGAGTATGATGAGAATGCATCTTACGGAAACACTGTCCCTGTTGATCCGCCACAACAGGATTTAAACTCGTTCTCGCTAACCAACGACTTCACGCATGCAAACCTTCAAAAAGATTTGGTAGAACATATTTGGAACAACGTTAACATCGGGGACGGTGACGGTGACGGAGACGAAGACGAAGACGAGTAGTGTAATTTTTTTAAATTTTTAAATCTAGTCTTTTTTGTACAAATTTTAAGTAGGGTAATTTTTTTTAGGTTATGTAATTTTTATTTATGTTATGTAATGGATTTTATTATCTTCCTTTATGTCTTATTTTTATTTAAATGTTGAATAGTTTTTATAAAATTAAACAAATAAAAAATAAACAATAAAAGTTAAACAAATAAAAGTTAAACAAATAAAATGAATTAAACAATAAAAAAATATGTGGTGGGGCCCCATCCTTCATCCCCCTCCATCCTTCATGGAGGCTCATCCCTCACGAGCCGCCTACGTGGCGCCTACGTGGAGGCTCATCCCGTAGGGATAAGCCGAACCATACCTTCTAGTCTTAATATGTTAGTTCATACAAAAGTATGTTTAGTTAGTTTTTCATTTGTGTATACACATCATGTAATATTTATCTTGCTCTGAATGACAATCAGTTACTTTCAAAAAATAGATTACATAATAAATAGTATGAAAATTAAAAACTTATGTATACATAACTATAGTTAGTTTAGCACAAAATGTGTTAATATAAACAAAATGTGTCGACTTACTTCAGTAAGTAATTAAATTTGTCGAAAGAAAGAAAAATAGAAAAGAATAATGAAATTTGGAATCAGATTCAATCATTATTTTGATTCATAGGTTTAACCGGTTGGTTCAAATGAACTTAAACAGGCGGTCTTCTTGTTTAAAACTGTTGGCAGAAAATGACATATTATATGCGTGGTTTTGTTTTTTTTATGAGAAAAATGCCCGGATAGTCTCTGTGTTTTCGTATTTTTTCACCTATAGTCCCCAACATTCTAAAACTACCTGAATAGTCCCCAACTTTTCATTTTTTGTTCCCGGATAGTCACTGGGTCTAACTTCCACTACTAGAAAATACACCTATCTTGACACGCGAACAATGACATACACTCATTTTATGACATTCAGAAGTGTGTGTCAAGAAAAAAATGTCATGGGTTACAAAATTTAATAAATTTATGACACCCTTTTTTGTGTGTCATCTTTTTAGGGTCATAAAAAAAACAAGACCATTTTATGACATTCAAAGCGTGTGTCAAGAAAAAAAAAACGTCATAGTTTACAAAATTTAACAAATTTATAACACTTTTTTTGTGTGTCATCTTTTAAGCGTCATAAAAAAAACAAAACAATTTTATGACATTTCAAAGGGTGTGAAAAGAAAAAAATGTCATGGTGTATAAAGTTCAACAAATTTATGACTTTTTTTGTGGCATCTTTTTAGCGTTATAAAAAAATTATATTTTATAAATTAAACTTACTAGTGAAATCTCTTGCGCGTTGCGGCGGACATTTGATAGGTATTCATTTGGTTCGTTACAATATTGGTGTGATACTATCACACGGTATAGCAACCAAAATAATATCTATACATAGTTCAAAATGTGGTTTAAGAGCTGTTTACCAAACGGACCTCATCTATTTTGTGAAAAAAAAAACAAACAAACAATGGCTATCTGTTATCTATTTATGTAGTGCTATAGATGGGGTTGAATAAGGTACACGTAGCAGATGTTTATGCTTCGATTTGGGAGGGAAATTGAATTTTGTTTGGGGGAAAAGTTGTCTTTGAGATGGAGGGAAAAGAGATTTGGTAGGAGGGAAATCGAAATAATAAACATTTTTAGTTTTCAAAAAAAAAAATTTATAAAATATTAAATATTAATATGTATGTAGTATAATTAAAAAGCAACTATTAAAAAGTAAAAATATACTTGGTTATATATATAAAAAATCTACTAAAGTTTTACTAAATGAGATAGTGGTCTAATGGTATGGTGGCTTTGTTGTAACCAATATGTGTAAGGTTCAAAGCATGAATGAGTTGGGTACCGTATAGGGGGCACTGAACCATACCGGTACCAAAAGTACAGATCCTGAAAAACGTAAATAAAGGGTGTCGGTACATGTAATGAAAGTGCTCGGTATGGTATTGTACCGAATCGAAAGTTACGATCCTGAAAATGGAAAAAACTTGGGTACCGAAATGACCCGACACGATACAATCGGTACCTATTGGTACCATTTGCTCATCCCTAATTCAAATCCCGCAACGTGTAGATATGGGTAGGGTTGTAAATGAGTTGGGTCGAGCAGGAGCCCAAGCAAGCTCGAGCTCATTTAACTTATCAAGGCTCGAGCTTGGTTCATAGGCAGCTTTCAAACTCAGGCTCGGTTCGAGCTCCACTCATTTATCATTTATTGATTAAATGTTTGACTGGTTTATATATATATATATATGTATATATATATATATATACATATATATATATATATATATATAGAGAGAGAGAGAGTATAATGTACAAAACTACTTAACGTACGTTAACGTACGCGAGAAGAACATAACGTGCGTGATTAACATAGATAACTTGCGTGATTATCTTTTGTTCAAGGTTCCATGCGTGATTAAGTTCCTATGCGTGATAATTCAGGTCCCATGCGTGATAATCCAGATCCATGCGTGATTATGTGTTCTATGCGTGATAATCCACGGCCATGATTGTTGCGTACGTGAAGTAGGATAAGCCGTAAAGTATGTTAACTGCTCTCTCTCTCTCTCTCTCTCTCTCTATATATATATATATATATATATATATATATATATATATATATATATATTCATTGTTTTTCAAATATTTGACTCCTTTAGACTATAGTTGACCATTATTGACTTTCATAGCCCATCATCACTAACCTTATTTTACAATGGCTTTGGTTAACCCTAATTGATGATAATTAATTCTAACTCACCATTAATAACATGAGGTCATGATTAATAACTTTGTATAACTACTAACTATCATAATAGCATGTTAGTCATCTTAGTGTAAACCCACCCTACTCAGGGCTATGACCAAGGTCGACTCCTTAACCGCCATGAGACCGTACTCCCTTGATGTGCAGGAACCGGTTGACATCCATAAACATTCGCCCTCGTCAGGTTCGAATCCAGGATTAAAGCCCAAATTGGTCCTTTCACCAATAAATCCGTCGAAAATGGCCCGAGCGGGAATCGAATCTAAGTGACCATTAATGACCAAAAGTACACATCAATACCTTTGCATAACCATCAATGACCCTATTTAACCATCAATGACCCTAATTAACCATCAATAAGTATACATAACCACCAATGACTATGTTTAACTATTAATGTCTACGTGACTAACATTTATCCGAATTGAAGATCAATGACTCTAAGTAAACAATACCCTTGTTTGACCATCAATGAGCCTAATTGGTAACTGACCCAAAGTAGCCATCACTCACCGCAATTGATAACCATGTGGCCACGATTGATTATGATAGCCATGTTTAACCAACAATGACTAAATGATCATCAATAACTCTATATGACCATTAATGACAATGTTTACCCATCAACAATCCTAATTGATCACCAATGGCATTAACAAACCATAATTATGTTAGACCGATAATCCATGAGTAACAACATATGACGATGTTGCCAATGAAGTTTTTACATGAAAGGGTTACTCAACGAGCGTTAAGCATCCAATTGATGTGCTGTGACATATTAAGCGAATAAATGATTTGAGTATGATCACTTAGATAAATGATTATACTTGTAATCATGTAATGTTTGTTACATAAGGTTATATAAAAAAGGTCTTAGGTTATAGTAACAAGATTAAAAATCCCTAGCCATCACACTCCACATATCATTGCTTTCTCTCTCCATTCGCCCTAACCGAACTCAAGAAACCAAGGAAGAAGCCTTGGTTCAGTAGTGATCGCTTGGTGAATAAATATGTAGATAGATCCAATACATAAACGTTTATTTTTTTTTAATTACATTGCAAAATATATACATACACATGTATAAAAATGTACAACATGTGTAGATATTCCATACATATGAATGAAGTACATAAATATATATCTTATTTTTTAAATGATGTGAAAACAATAAATATCTTCACATATGACTCCTTAAGACCAGCCTAATAAAGCCCACCATGGCCCATTAAGGGTCATTACGATTAGTAAGGCCCAATATGATCGATTAAGACATTTGCAATCTATTGTGACTCACAGAATAGTAATGAAGTTTTAGGAGTGTTCCAATTAGGTCACTAATAAAATTTATTGTTCCAATTAGATCATTCTACTTTATTTTGGTGTTCTAATGCTAGATATTTTACCTGAATAGCAGGTCATAGTCTTAGATGACATTTATTTATAGTTAGTTGTTTATCTTCTTTTATGACTATAATTTAAATGATTTTGGTATAGGAGTAATTAGTAATTTCTTTAATTAAAAATTTACTGATATCTAACTATTTTTCACGATTTTATAAAAAAATTGATAACTTTTTAGAGATTTTGAAAAAAAAATCACATTTTTTTATTTTTTTCGCATTTTTTTAACTTTTCTACAATTTAAAAAAAAATTTAATCTACTTTGCATTTTTTTCTAACCCATTTGGCATTTATGTGCTATGTCAACAAATTTTTTAAATAAAAAACCTAAATAAATGCCAAGGAGGATGGATGACCTTCTATGTAGGTAAAATATCTAGGATTGAAACATCAAATGAAACTTGAATGACCTAATTGGAACAAAAAAAATTATGAGTGACCTAATTAGAACACTCTTAAAACTTGGTTACTATTGTACAAAGTTAACCCAATCATTTAAGACCCAATATAACATAATAAAGTTTATAATGGTCCATTAAGGGGCTGTTTGGAAACTTCTGCATGGTTAAGTGCTAAACCAATAAGAGCTCTGAACCATTGCTAAACCAGAGCCAGTATAATGCTTAACTGTTCAGAGACAAATGTTTGACCAATTCAGATTAGAGGTCTTAACCATTGAGACTTAGTATAATGATTAACCATTCAGAGACAAATGTCTTAACCATTCAGATATTAGCTCACGAAACAAACTGTCTGAACCATTAAGTATTAAACCAATAAGACCATTTAAGGTAAACAAACAGCCCTAAGTCCTATATGTTCCTACATGACCCATTAAGAGTTGTTATGGCCATGATTTAGTTTGTTAAAGGTAACAAATCACTATCAAACAATGTCATTCAAAGTTGAACTTCAAATCATATAATGTATACGGAAGAATTTATGAGAGAAAAAAATATTTTCCTGTAAATAATATTATTTTAATTTAGCTAAGAAAAAAATATTTACTAAAACTTTTTATGTTTATAAATAAAATAACTAAAATCATTATTTTAAATTTATGTATTGTAATTATGTAATGGACGGTTTCTTTAAATGTGTTATTAATTTTTATAATTAAATTTATACAATTATTTTTATTTTAGTTTCCCTCCCCCAAATCCCAAATTCTTTAAAATTTTCCCTCTTATTTTGAGATTTCAAAATTGGACATCCATGTATTCACAACCATCGATCTTTTTCCCACGATATCCTCAAACTGAACCTAAACAGTCTGTAGAAATTGATGATTATTTGAGGAAATCGCAAATATCAATAATTAGAAATCCAATATATTATCAACCCTTATCAAATATTTGGGTGATTCTGGAAAAACAAGAATTGGTTTGTTGCAGATTTGTGGAGTTTTGCGGTTTTAGGGGTTTTTAGCCATCGCCTAGATCATCAAAAGTCACCAGGTACACGATAACACGTTTCTCTGTTTTTTTTTTTTTCAATCCGTGATGTTATATCCAAATCATTCATGAACTTTTATGATTATCCGAATGATGTTTTCTTGGTATAATGTAGCTGCCCTAGAATTAACTGATTTTTAATGTGAAACTTTCTTGATGTAAGGTTCCTTGATTTGAAATTGTTACTCTTCTATCGGGGTTATCTTACCTTTTCTAAGTATCATCTTATTTGTACTTGGACATACTTCTCCGTGACAGAACTGCTACTTTGATGTGCTATGTACCCAACCTTAAGGCTACACCTACTTAAACAACCCAATATAACAACACTATGGGGTGTGGGGGGACTTGGGTTGGGGGCATTGCTCCACACGTGGTGAGGGTGAGATCCACAAGGGAATACTCAAAAACTAGGGGTGTGGTGTGGCGTGGCGGCCATGTGGATTTATTTTTGGCTTGGCAACGGCTAGATCGAACTAGCCAACCCCCCCCCCCCCCCCCCCCACACACACACACGCCAGGCTCAATCCCAATGCTTACCCGGGGTGGAGCAGCCGGCGTTGAACCCAAACCGCCGCCCCAACCCATATCCCACACCCCACAGTCTAACAAGGCTATGAGTCATTGAAATTCGATATATTTTGAAGCCAATATTTGTAGCCCCTGTACCATACTAAATACAAAGTAACCACATATATTGTTGATTAGTGATTAGTGACTAGCGAGTGGCGTGGTTATGCTATTTGATGTGATATTTATGTACATTAATACCAGTTAGTATGTTTCTATGCTACTGTTGGACAAAACCATAATCTCAAATGAATTGCTGCCTCTTCAGAATTCATAAATAAATGTTGATATTTGAAATTTAAATCTTATATTGATCTAGCTAATAAATGTAGATATATACATGTAATTATATCTACGAACTTTGAGGTATATACTAAAATATTACCACTAAAACGAACCTTAATAATCTGATTATGCTCATACTATCATGCATACCATTTCCTTATGTTTTTTTTTGTTTTCATTCGATTCATTCTTTTTCATCAAATTTAGTGTTCTTGTTGCACTGCCCGTTATGTACTAAATTTTATGACAGAATTTGTTCAAGTATTTCCATGGACTTCTGGAGACCTACAGATCAAGTCATTGGCTTATCTAATAATTCTTCAATTATATACCACTTACCTATGAGTCATTGTACTAATGATGACGTTTAAAGTCATATTACAGGGCTGATGGGATGTCTGAAAGATTTGGGCTACTAGCTGTAATTGGAGCATATGTGAAGGAAAATAGTATTAAGGTTCAGTTGGAAACTGGTATATAACTCACCATTTAAATTCATTCTAGTGTTGGAAATATATATTTTTATATTCTTTTGCAATGGGTTAATTTAACAAATATATGTTTACTTTTTATTTATGTTATGTTTGAATTTTTCAAATATAGTAAATATCGTTGATTAGTGGACTACATGCTTTGAAAGATAAAACTTTCGAGGTAAGTGTGTAGTTTGATTTCATTGATTTATATACTAGTCTAAGAACCCGCGAAACTCGCGGGTGGCTTAACACCAACTAAACACATAAAAAATTCTAAACGTTGAAGCGTTAACCTATGATTTGGTAAGCCTAATATTTTGAGACCGTTGAGCACATCCCAATAGTACATCTCGCTCATCTCTTTTACATATTAACTTTTTGTCAACTAAACCTTCATGATCTTTTCATGCCTTTTGGCCAATATGACTTGCACCAACAGTGTCAACATCTAAATATACATTAAGACATGAACGTAGAGTCATAACACACACCAATACATCTTCGTAAAGGTACTAACGAACATTGTGTTAAAAAATTGTACGTCAGCCAAATCCACACATCGTGTTTAAAAATTGAAATCTCTTTCAATGTGTGCAATAAAACATGTTCATGTTAAACAGGAACATCAAACCTCACAAAGAATAAATCTATTGCATTTAAAAAAAAGAATAACCGATAAAGCAGCAAGTTACGATACCTCGGTCCCGTGCAACACCTCCCAGTGTAAGCAACGGTGTTTCGAACACACTTCTGGTATGCCATACATCTCAAACAATTCTTTTGTGGATTCTCCAAGATAAAGAAGATCTTGACAGCAAGCATAAGACTTAAGTTCATCTTTCAATAGCTGAACATTCCATACTATAATATCTACTGGTAATCTAAACATAACCATTGGACTTAAAAATTTTAAAAGATGCCTAAAGAACACTACTTCTATATCCATATATCTATCCATAATTTAATATTTAAAATAAGCATTATCGACAACTTCCCTACCATGTCTTTCACCACCACCTTTACCACATAACCCCCTTTTTTCTGAAGGATAGAATCCACCCAAGCACAATATAGAGTGCATCCCAGCACAATGAATTATTATAGTTTTCATGACTCAACCCCAACAAAATATAGAGTGCACCCCAACACAATCAATTATTTTAGTTGTCATGACTCAACCCCACACCTCAAGTTAGCTCTTACAATAATGTAGTGTGTAAAAAAATACGTTGCACAAGTCATAACCAGTTACATTATAGACTTGGAAGTTGAGCAACCTGATCTAAGCTCTAAAATTATAAATATATATACACACAATATTTGTTTATACATTTATTTAGGTGAAAATCGAATGTCATGGGGAAAACAAAGACCGACAAAAGTTAAAAAAGGTAGATCCTATTCAATATGTCATTAAACCTTGAATAATGGCTCGTTTCCAATGACCAACATCTTTCCAAAAGCATAAAGTGTGCAAGATCCATAGATTGTAGAAATCCACCAACCTTGTTCAAGGTTACAAAAGAGACTGTTCTCGGCATCGTACTTTTATTTGTAAAGCCAAAGAGAACATTACTCTGGATCAAACATGTCCCAAAACCCAAAAGTGTTAAAAAAATACATTAGTTTAACATTTCAAAATTTAACATAAATTATTACAAAGTCATCTTACTTAATATAATAGTATAATAGTTACGTGACATTTTCAAACTATTTACCTAAAATTCAAAAGCTTAAATTGAAATGCGAAATGGGTCATATGATTATTCTTGTCCAACGTCGCAAAAGTACAAAAATACATAGAAGTGGTCGATTTTGAGTTCGTATTTTATATTCAACAAAGCAAATGGATTAAAAAATTAAAATCAGTTAAAAGTCATGTGATGAAAATCACCTATAGCGTATCCAAATTCTTACAATCTCTAAAATTGCTTTATTAGAAAAAGATTATTATTTTAATAGTATTTGTTTGTGATATGTTCAATACACTAAGTACTTATAAACCTCCGGAAATGTTGATATGTGTTTAGGGTTAAAACATTCTAAACGTATCATATAAACCATAACTATATACTTATAAATGTTCCAAAATGGTACCACAAAAAATACATGGTAGAGGCATTAATTAAAGAATAAAATAACATGAACAACCAATAAGCACATAAACAAAACCTACACCAATAATTAGCTAAATTGAGGCAGCTTGGTAATATAATCTACTTTACCTCGATTTAGAAATTGCGTAAACTTATTTATCAGCAAGCATTATCAAAATAAACTACCGTGATAGCTAAGCCTTCAAACATCAATAAATCCAAACTTATCATAATAAACTAACATGATAGCTAAGCCTTCAAACACTAATAAATCCAAACTTCCAAACTGGGGAACCTATACTATAGTAGCTCAATAACAAAAAGGAACATTATAGCTGGTATAGTAGTAAAAAAGAGTAAGTTACAAAAAGAAGTAACTCTGTATTGGTAACACTTGCATCAACAACCTTTATCCAGCTGCATAAACCAAGCCTACGTATATAATCAACCATATTTTATTAGCACAACAAAAGCAATTGTCTATGTTTTTACCAAAACATACCAAAGTTGTTAATGGAAAATAAGAAAGTTATGAGGAAAATTAAGATTAAGTTGTTAATGCCAAAACATACCCGACTGGCCTCATCTTTATTCTGAGAAAGACTATCCTTAGTAGCAGCAAAATGAACATGTGTAAAGTTACAGTTTTAAAACAGCCCATTTTGACCCGAACCCATTATGCACTCACACCCGTTTTTACCAGTCAATATGGGGGTGAGCAAGTTTAGGTCCGGACCGAAAATAACCGAGAACCGAACCGAAAATATACCCAACCCGACCCGAACCCAAGTACCTAGGTACTTAGATCGGTTCCAATTTTTCTTATAAAATAGGGTCGGGTCGGTTCTCGGTTCTTTTCATGGTGAAACCCGACTTGTACCTATGGACCGGAACCGACCCTATATTTAGGGTAGTGAATCGGTTCTGTATTTTATGTTTGATCGGTTCTCAGGTCGGGTCATGTAATGGTCGGGTCGGGTCGGGTTTTTACTTTTGCTCACCCCTAAGTCAATATTACCCGGTTTGCCTGGCTTAGTTTGTATGAAAAAAGATCATTGAAATAGAGATGCAAGCACTAACCAATTGATGGTGACGTCTTCTGGTGGAGCTCCCTTTGAGTATGTTTAAACAGGTAAGCCCTGATAACATATACAAATGTAATAACCAATTTTAATGTAACATATTTTACTGAAATTACATTGAACACATGAAAGAACATGTGATATTACAAATTTCATAATACCTTCTATCACTTTCCTAAAGGGTTTGATGGATATAAGCCTATTCATATAATGATAAGAAATGATGAAGATTTATAAACCACCTGTTAAAGTTGAATAATAGTCTGTCTTCCCTTGCTTCCTTGGTCAATCAAAGGAAACTCATTCACAATGAAAAGTGAAAACAAACCCAGATCTACAAATAAAAGAATAAGTCGAATAATAGAATGAGAGCCCATATATAAGAAAATGAGGAAAATGATGCGTATGGTACCATAGTGTATGTTGCATGTACTCTGAGAATATAAAAGATAAGAGAAGGATATATTTTCCAGTTGAAATGTTAAAGAGTATAATAACCACAAACAAAGCCATAACAAATAGTTCTAACAACATATTAAGGTCAGATCCTCATTAGATGGAAACTTTACACAAATAAGCATATGGGCTAGATTGTGAAGACTGCACTACTTACCTAATTCTATTATTAAATCATATTTATTTCCACTTATCATTGTTAGCCAATTCCTTTCTATGATTTTATAGTTGTAGAAAGACACCAATGGTGCAGGTGGCATGAAACGATAAGTGTCTATCCAAGAAACACCGATTACTTTAAGTAATTCAAGCATAATACCTAGCGAACTCACTCCTAACCTTTACATTAATTAAGACATGTTTGTTATAAACCTAACAAAAGGAGAAAGGCATCAGCAATTAGAAGACAAATTATCATTAATTATGTGAGCTTAAAAGCCTCACTTACTTGTTATAACCTTTGTAAACATTGCAAAACACACCACAGCCAAGAAAATCACTCTTCTGCTAGTTTTTAAACTTGCAAATGAATGAATCATCTGATGCCTCACTTGGAGCAAAACGTCATTTAAATAAAGTGTTTTGGAAAATCCAGTCGCATCTCCTGTAAAAAAAAGTTTTATCTTTTCTTCATTCAATTAACATTCAAGAATTGGAAGCTTTCATAAAACAATAAGAAATTAAGATTACTCGTTGCTTGAGTGAAAACTCAAGTTCTTTTACAATCTCAGCCATCGGCGGCCGCTCTTCACGACCTTTCTTCACACACCGACAAGCAATGTCATAAATCAAACCAGACTAACCCGCTAGAGCTCACCTATATATATAAGAATTAACTGATATGTTCAATAACAATGTACTTCCTTAAGCTACAAAAAATAGTGAATATCAAAGTTCAAATGAAAACACCGCTTAATGTAGCAAACCCTACAATCATTTCCAAAATCAAACGAAAATGTCAATAAATTATACCTAGGAACTGTATAGTCGAGATGATTAGCCTCAAATGCTTCACCAATATGCATATTAAACACCTGAAAAACCTAATTTTACGAATCAATGGAGCTCAACTTCTGTCCACTTAACATAACTATAGATCTTTTAATTCTCTCAAATTCTGATTTGCTTATCCCATGTAATCAACTTAAATTAGAAAGCAAGGTCAACTTAGTAGATGCTTCTTTTTTTAAATGCAAATGCCTTGTATAAAAACCCAATAACCAACTAAAAACGCCGATTATTAAATTCATATCGACGATAATACACCTACCTTTGTTGCTATTATTCACACGATGTTTTGAGGAGACCGGTGGCCTTAAATCTCTGTTGGAATAGTTGGGTAAGGAATCGCTGACCGTCAGTATCATCCGTTCTTTTCTACATACAATAAACAAATTTAACAAAAATGAATCCAAATCACAAAAAAACTACAGATTCCCTAGTTAAACTGTAAGATAATTTACTTAATTAGTTCCAACTGAAGATCAACGAATTCGAATCAAATTACGGGTATAATAAGTTACGTAACAGGTCATCGAAAAGCTCTTGTTCTGCCTCTCTACAACATTGAGAACCAGAGGTTTCCCTTCCTATCATCAACAACAACAAATTAATTTGCATAATCATGAATCAAGCACAATTAAATAACTCTTAATCAACCAATCAAGAACATAACCACAATCACTTACCTCATGTCTATAAGCACCTGAACCGAAGTTCAACTTTGATGGGTCTAAACCTTTGTTATAAGCAATAGTAACCTTTTTTATCTGAAAATATAGCAAAGTAAAAAACTTAAGTATCTTTTTATTAAATATTCTACAAAAAACAAAAACCAAATAATAAGATCATAATCACATACCTGGAAATTCAACAAATGAAAAGTAAACGATCAATCAATTAATCAGCCCTAATATAAGAACCAAACAACCACATAATATAAGTAATCAGGACCTCAGATAAGCCCTAATTAGAAAACCGAAAATCTAACATTTGATTCATATGAGAGACGCCTCAATTGGTATTAGTGTTACCTGGAATCATTGCGTGATTGATGACGACGAGATCAAAATGGAATCCGAACCTTCTCATATATTTCTATCTAATATTCAAGAAACACCCACAAAACCTAACATCATATAAAGAAGAACCCTGTTTAAACTTTTGAAAAAGAAAGTCAAAATCTGGTATAATCCCACAAACCCTAACATCAAATAACGAAGAACCCTGTTAAAAAAAAAGAAAAATCAAGTCAAAATCTGTTATAATCATGAGTTAAATATAGATAAAATCAAGAATACCCACATACCCAAACATCAGATAAAGAAGAACCCTGATAAAAAAAAAATTAAAAAAAGAAAGTCAAAATCTGGAATAACCTTTAGAGGTTTGCCTTCCGGAGTTTAATCAATCAATAAGCTCTCTTTGAGATTTAAGCTTTGCCGAAACTTCAAACGTCAAATTCAATATCAACTCATCGGATTCGTGTAATGATTCCGGTAAGAAGAAGACGACATCGTATTCAATCGGTGCCCTAATTTCTTATCTTAACCAATAACTGCCAAATCGTAAGTTTCGCCGCCGTTTAAGATATAATCACCGGTAGTCACGTCTTTTACAACAACAGCCTTAAAACCAACACACCATAATCATAAAAAAAAAACCCTAAAAACGATTATGTTGTATCGAGTTATGCAAGCATTGAAAAGTTATTCAATTCATAAAAAAAACAAAATCCGAAGAAAGGCGTGAACCCAGAAGTAAATTTAATCGGACCAAAGAATAAAATTGTCATAAATGTTCAAAACAACACAGTTAGGGATGAAGAAACATACCGAAATTAAAGGGGAAGTGGCAGCGATCAAAGTGTGGCGACAATCATTGGAGCATGGAAGACTTAACATTACCTGAATCAAGAGGAAATTGATGTTGTTAGGAAACAATATGAAATACAAATACGTTATACGAATGGCGATTTCAGAAAAAAAAAATCAGAAATACATGACCATCTCCCGTCTGCATCTCTCATCTGCTCCATATCTCTTTTGTTTCTCTTTTACAATTTTAAATATAATGAAAGCATTAAGATAGGAGAATCATGTAAACCAAAAGACAAAAGAAAACAGACCTTGTTGCTTGAACCGCAGACAAATGGTTTTAGGGTTTCTTTGAAGTGATTTTGGAAAGAAGAGAGAATGAGGGAAACAACTATTGATTGAGAATTAGGCGCTTGTGAAATTGAATAAGAAAGGAGAGAAAGGAAAATGCCGCCCAAATTCTCAATTCTCTGGCCAAAGAGAGCTGCCACATCATGGTCAAATAGTCAACCTTTATTTTGCTTTAGTATAATAGATAGATTTATATATATAAAGTAGCCTAACTCTTTTTCTATTATTTTTTGTGAGTTAAGATTGTTGCTCAAATGAAAAAGGTTATTTCTGACGATGATTATTAGGTTGGAAGGAAGTTAATGATCTATTTTGTCATTTAAGAAATGGCAATGACATCATCGTGTTACCCTACAATCCCGGGTTTGATTTTCCATTTAAATAAGTGTTTGTAAAGAAAAAGGCCTTTACTTTAAACTTAAATCGCAACGGTTTCACACTTTTTGATATTTTTAATTGTATAGTGTCCATGTCAGCCGGAAAGTACTGAATGTGGCTATTATGTGAGGAAGTTCATGAAGGAGATAGCTTATGAAGGAGTTGAAATACTTGACAATGACAAAGTAAGTTTAGGAAAATTTTTGCCTGCATGCTAGAGAAATATCTACTTATATGTCCAAACAAATGCTTAAATTCACAGATTTACATTTAGTCTTGAAATTAAATATCCAAACAAATGCTTAAATTCATATATTAAGATTTATCTGATTTTTAATATTTATTTTATTTAGTTGTTGTCTCAGGTTGATGAAGGAGTAGAGGAATACTCAGATGTAGATATGGATGACATTCGCAAATATCGGTCGACTTATGCGGTTACCTCTATTTTTAAGTGACAAATCGGATTTTAGGTGTTGACAAATGTATAGGCAAACAATTCTTTTTTTTTTTTGGTTAAGGTTAAAATATTTGTAGTATATTAGACAAATGATTATGTAATGAGTTGTTTTGGTATATATATGAGTTTTTGATTTATGAAATAGATTTATCATTTTTGTTATTATATATCTATCTAGGGAAAATTAGAAATTCTATATAAAAAAATTTAAGCAATTAAAAGCATGACACACACAAATGAATGTCATTGATATATGTCATAAATGCTTGTCATTAATGTGTGTCATTAAAGAGTGTCATCAAATATGTGTCATGAATGCGTGTCATTAAATGTGTGTCATAAAAACATGACACACAAATGCATGTCATGTTAATTTTATGACTTCTCAATCAACGACTCGCTTTTGCGTGTCATAATTACTGTTTTATGACACACAATGTGTGTCAAGAAATGTGTATTTTCTAGTAGTGTTCAGTTTGTTTTCTCTGTTAAGTGGGTGTGAAATGACCAATTTACCCTTTCCTTTAAAAGGCCAAACCACAGGGACTAGATCAGAAACATTATCATCTTTCACCATTAAAACCCTTCTTCCTCTTTTCTCCAGCGAACAAGACCCACTTCACCTCACCCTAACAAGCTTCTTTCACCGGCTTAGATCTAATTCCGTCCAAGAATACAATCGAAAGCAACTATTCAAATCTAAACCTGATGATCAAATCAATCCAAAAAGAACAATATTTGATCCGAAACAAACCGACTAAGTTCGAAAAACACAAACCTTCGACTGAAACAGTCTGAAATCGATGTAAATCTGTTCAAACAGTTCGCTAATCACACCAATACTGATCAAAACGAACAGATTTCAATCCGAAACAAATCAAATCAGTCCGCAACGTATGAAAGTTCAACCGAAAATCATCGGAACTAATTAACTATCAATCTTCACACATCAAATCAATCCGAGATACACCTATGAACTACCGAACAGAACTGAATCAATTCAAATACTCTAGCGACACACCGGATTCTCTAAAGACAAAATATCGCAAAAACCTTTATCTCAAATAACACGTCTGATTCAGATCTATATTCTTATCGCTCTGATTACAGATGCATGAAAACAGTTAGTTGATATTCTTCTTTGATGACAACAACCAGCAGACCTACGATCCTTCAATATACGTTTTTATCAACAATAATCAATAACAATCAACAATAACAATAGGGTGACAGTGGAGAATCATAGCCTCTGTAATATATTATGGCTGTTGAAAAATTATAACCAAAATATGATAAATAAGAACCAAGAGAGGCTCAGATATGCTAATAATCAAAACAAAGAGGAACGAAATCAAAACAAAAATCTCTCACTTTACCCTCTGTTATATATTATGGCTGTTGAATTTAGAGAGATGTGTGGATGAGGAGAGAGAGTAGAGAGAGAGGTAAACCCTAAAACCACAATTATGAGCCGCCATCTCTTCAACCAACATTCTTTTTCTTTAAACCCACACATAAACTGTAAATCTATATTTGAGACACACATCACAAAGTAACTCGCCGGAGAAGATAAGGCCGTCGCCGGAGAAGATAAGGTTGTCGTCGGAGAAGAAAGATCTCGCCGGAGGTGACGGTGGTGATGGGTTTTAGTGTGAGAGAGAAGAAATGTAGATAGAGACAGGAGTAGAGTGTTAGGGTGAAATGTAGATAAGGTTGTTCGCCGGAGAAAAGAGGAAGAAGGGTTTTAATGGTGAAAGATGATAATGTTTCTGATCTAGTCCCTGTGGTTTGGCCTTTTAAAGGAAATGATAAATTGGTCATTTCACTCTCACTTAACAGAGAAAACAAACTGAAGTTGGACCCAGGGACTATCCGAGAACAAAAAATGAAAAGTTGGGGACTATTCAGGTAGTTTTAGAAAGTTGGGGACTATAGGTGAAAAATGCGAAACCACAGGGACTATCCGGGCATTTTTCTCTTTTTTTATTGATGTCAAAACTTGCAATTTTCTTGAATAAAAGGATTTTTTTATCTCTTAATTTTGATGACTGATACACTTGAACACCATATAGTAATACTATTTATTAGGGCTGTAAACGAACCGAACGAACACGAACAAGGCTATGTTCATGTTCATTCGTTAAGGAAATTTGGATGTTCTTGAACTGTTCGCGAACACATGATAAACAGAAGTTTGTGTTCGTGTTCGTTCGTTAAGGAATTTTGGTTGTTCGTGAACACTAACCACGAACGCAAATGAACACAAATAAACTTTAATTTTGAAAATTAAAAAAAGGCACCGTTAATCTTAAATATTGTACACAAAGAAAGTAGTTAAATATAACCATTTAAAGATTGAAGGGATGGATGATATTGGGTTCAATCGATTGGAGATAGGCTGAATGAAGGAGCATGATATCAAAGAGGGAGACGGCCAGAGAGAGGGAAATACATATGGGGGACATAAACAAACGAACATAAACGAACATATTATCGAACGTTCACGAACTCAGTCGAACGAACGAGACCTTTGTTCGTGTTCGTTCGTTAAGCTTATCGAACGAAATTTTTTCGTTCGTGTTCGTTCGTTAAGTTTATCGAACGAACATAAACGAACTTTCCGCCAAACGGTTCACGAACTGTTCGCTAAACGTTTGGTTCGTTTACAGCCCTACTATTTATATAGTCCTTAAACCCAAAACTAGATTTTAACGTACATATTATAGGAGTCGTTCGCGTATAAATAAAATAAAATAAATTTATTAATCGATCACAATACAATTTTAAAGAAAGCTGGAAATAACAGTATAATAACAACTAAAATAAACTGAAAAACAAGAACAGAAACAGGACAGAAAAGAATTAGGCTCAGGGTTGTGTTTAATACAGGGCACTTAGGGGAGTGGGGGTGGTCACTAGTGATAGAATTCTATCACTCACAATATCCAGTCAACTCCTGCCATGTCATCACCCAATTTTCTATCACTCACAAGCATTTTATAGTGGCGGTGGTTATCACTAGTGATAGAATTCTATCACTCACAACCTTTTTTATTTTTTATTTTTTTAAATTATTTGATGAAACTATTTTTACAAAACTATTTTTTTAAGTTATAAAAAAGATTTACAAAGTTTATAAGTTTTAACAACAAGGGACTAAAACTGCCTTTTTATTAAAGATAAATACAAAAGAATACAATGTTTTAAAACTATTTAAAACATAATCAAAGTGGAGGGGCTGTTTGTGTACAAATAACAAAAACTTTTAAAACCAAAAGGCACCCTTCTTCTTCTTCTTCTTCTTCTTCTTCAGAATTCGAGGCACATCTCCATTTTTTTCCGGCACATCTCTGGCATATCTCCGGAGCCCCTTATCTACACGAATTTGAGGCGTTTTATCTGCGATAAACACGTGTCAAACATGCAGTGGGTCTCCAGAGCCAGATTTTTGAAGTTTCACACGTGAAGAAAATAACGAAATCGGTTTACCGTTGAGCTATAACGCGTTGAACTTGGAGTGCGGTGGGTATAACGCGTTGAAGGTTGTGTATCACGGTGCTATAACGCACCGCCCCTTGTCCCCTTAAAACAAATTTTGAGTTTCCCAAAAGAACGCATTTTGTTTCTAAGGGTACAACAACCGGAGCAGTTGTGACAATCGGCAAAATTCCGGTAATTCCATACAATACAACCTGAACAACTATTTCAACTATTATTTTCACGTGTTTGACTTGATTTTAATTAATTAAAGTCTTAAAAGTCTAGGAATTACAAAAAAATCATAGTGAATTATGATAACAAATTCATTGTGATTGAAAACAATATCCTAGACTAACAATAGGAACGCGAATAAACGATACTTGTCGGTACTAGTCGCAGTACAGTCTGACACGATGAAAACAAGACATACAGATATGTCTACAAAAAATTTCTATAAAAAGCTTTGTCCAAAAATAATTTGTGCCTTATTATTTAGAAAATCTCAATTAAAAACCAAATTGTCCAAAGTCCACATAAAAATACAGCAATCCTGTGGAAGTGTACAGCATTCCGCAGAACAAAACAGTAACCGTCCAAAAACCCGAAAATAAATATTATTTGATATAAATAATATAATGGGTATTAGAAACGACACAAAATTCGCAATCGGATCTTATTGCGTTAAGCTGCACGGCTAGTTCAGTAAACTGCCAGACAGCAAAGCCGGTACCGGAACCGTGTCAAAAATAATAAAATTTTTAGTCCAAAAAGTTGGATTAATTATTTGTATAATAAAACATGTGCAAAAATAATTTTTGTCGTGTATTTACTCAAATAAAACACGGTGTCAGTATTTAACCCGAACTGGACCCGAACCGACTTTTTCACCCGAACTACAAACTAAAAATTATGGTGAACTAGTTTTACCTAGTGTCACACTACTTTAAAATATTAGTGCTTAAAACCTTGTTAATATTTTTATATAAAATGTCAAAGTTCGAAAAATTCCTAAAGATTATAGTTTAAGCAAATTTTTATAAAAAAATTAAACAAACCCCCCCCCCCCAAGCTGATTTACGGTCCTAAGTGGGTCCCCCACCTAAGCTCACTCATCACTAATGTGTGTTTTGGAACAATGAGACGAGGATTAGTGTTGTGTGCAAGAATCAATGTGAACTAAAACCTTCTCTACACTCTACCACCTTCCATAATCCCCAAAAACCATCAACATTTACCACCTTCCTCTCTCTCTCTTCCAAAAATCGGCTAGACCAAACTCCCCTTCACTTCATCTTATTTCAATCTTCAAACTCAAGAATACATGCTCATATGGAAGTTCATGGATGAAACAAGATACTAGGGAGTTTAGTAAAGTTATTTGGAGCATTTTTGGTGGAACTAGAAACCTTAGATCATCAAGATTTTCTTATCTTCATCCTTATTTCCTAGCAAAAATTGTAAGAACATTACACTAGTCTTACTTTTATTCTTGATTTCTTTTACAAGTTCATCATAAACCCACATGAAAAACAACAAGAACAACTAAAAATCATTATTTTTATCCATGATTTTTCTATGATTATTGGATGAACTTGGAGAAATCTAGACTAGTAAACTTGAATCATGGTTATTTTTATTTAAAAATATGATCTACTATCTACATACATGCGTGTAGAATGAACCAAGATTTATCAACAAAAGTGATGAACATGAGTTATGATGAACATGCATGCTAGTAAAATATGAGAAATCATTTAAAACCAAGAAAATAATTTTTTGAAAAATTTCTTGAATAAAGTTTCCATTTTTGGAAAGAATCAAAAGTATGAAATATGTTAGTAGTAAACATTTTGAACACATATTTATGCTTCAAATGACCTTGTGAGTCATCTAAAACAAGAATTTTCAATAGGATCTTGTTCTACAAATTTTTGGTAAAAATAAGGAAGAATGTTTCCTTTTCGGGAAAGCGAAGAACTATATCATGTTCTTGCTACTTTTGTTGACAATTTTTTATGGATAATGATACTTGATGATGTTTTGTGTTGAAATAAATTGAAAACAAGTTTTATACAAACTTGGGGAAAATCCATATTTCAAACAAAATTATGTCAAAATTTTATAAATTATGTTATGTTTAAAAAGTTGTTAAATACAAAGAAGTATGTAACTAGATCAACTATTTGAGGTCATTGAATATGGTTAAACAAATTTTGGACAAAGTTATAAATCCAGGTTTTATAAAAAGATTTTCTAAACAAAAGTGACAAGTATATATTTTTTGATAAAATATTTACTTTCAAAAATATTCATCAAGTATCATAAGTATATATTTTTTTGATGTGTACATTATGTGTTAGTTCAAGTAGGAACAAATGCAAAATTGATACACATTCACAAAAATTACAAAAATATGTATATGAACTTGAAAAACGAAATAAAATGTCCATCCTTGGACACAAACGCACAAATGGACAAATTCGGACACTATTGGACAATATGGACTTTTGGACAAAATAAAATGGCACAAATGAAACAAATAGTAAAAACGAGACGGACGACACGAATGGGACAAACGAGACCAATAAACCAAGCTGAAACATAGAAATTGGTCATAACAAAATACGAGCCGTTACAAAAACTTATGCAATAAAAGGGTTCATATATAGCATAAGTAATGATTTTTATAAAAACTAGATTTTTATAAAAATACAAGTATTACTATTATTTTTGTCTAGCTCAAAATCTTGTAAATTAAAAAAAGGGGTCCATAAATAAATTTGGGCTAGAGTCCATTTCTCATAAATAAAATTTGAGCTAGGCCCACTTTTACAAAACAATGGATTAAAAATATATTTTAATTCAAAATTGGGCTAAAGCCCACCATAAAAAATACTTGGACTAAAACCCCAATTTTTAAAAATTATTATGGACTAGATACATTTTTAGAAAATAATATGGGCTAGGCCCCTTCTTACATAACTTATTTGGGCTAAGTCCACAATTATAAACTAAATTGGGCTAGGCCCACTTTTTCAAAAGAGTTTTGGGCTAAGGCCCACTCCTACAAATTAATTTGGGCTTGACCCACTTTAAACAAAGTTATTTGGGCTAGACCCATATACACCAAATACACAAAATGGACTTAAGATCTAATATATAAATTAAGCCCATTCTAAAACAAATCAAATAGAATATATATATATACATGGAAGTTATATATATACGAAAACACAACAAAGAAAGCAAACGATTACGAGAAACTAAAAACGAATACAAGATGAAATACGTGTACGATAAACAAACACAAACCTAAGTGTCTAACGAGATTAGAAAACTTGTAGGTTGAGTAACGAATCACGAACAAGGAATCAAATAGAGATTTGCATGGAACGCAAATCTGTGAGTTCATGTTTCCCCTTTTACTTTGAATTTTATCGTTTTAAAATTTCACGGATGTATACATGTTACAAATAGTATGATGATACGATGAAACTATTTTGATCACCTACGGATAGATGTTTAAAATAAAGGGACCATTAGTGAATAAACAAGTACCGAAGAACAAACGAATAGATCTATTTGGGTTTTGGCAAGCCCACTCTTAACGGCAACGATAACTACGATCGTTAAGAGTGCCTTTGTGTCCAAACTAGTGTCGTTGACACACATGATAAATTGTCAAGGTTTGGTTGCCTCCTATTCTGGCATACATATTAGTGTCCTTGCAAAACACTAATGATCATACGATTTTTCATCATGCTATACAAAAACGAATTTTACTACTTCAAATGTTTTGGAGACTCATTTGATGCGAAAACAAAATAATATGAATTCATTCAACTTTTGTTGACGTTTTCAAAACTAACATTTATTACAAGAGATTAGTGGACGGCTTTGAGAAAAATATGTTCGAGTTGTTATCAAGAACGTAAGCTTTTGAGATGTCGTCCGTTTTCAGTTGTTATGTTGTGTGAAACTATTTTGAACTTTGAACAATGTGGTTAATGTTGTAGTTGTTTTCATTCCAATCAAGATGTTGGTATTGTAAATAATGGTTTCAAAACAAATGTATGGATGAACATCTTTTTACGGTTTTAATATGTTGTTTACTCGATTGATTGTAACGATTGCCGCTCTTGTCACACCTCGTAATACGCTTCCGCATAAACCGAAAATATGGGTGTGACAGACCTGGTATCAGAGCATCAATTGTAGTGAACTAAGATTCTTTTTGAGTCTGGTCTACAATTTCAAAACGATGTTCTTTACAACAAGTATTTTTACAAAGCATCCACTAATACAAAACGATAAATTCGAAACGATAATGCAAGGATACTATGTGATAGTATTAAACGATAATTCAAAACGATGATAGCAAAGAATAGTTTATTTGGTACAAGTCTATGGGGTTTAGACAAGATAACAATAAGTTGGATTTGAAACGATAAACGATATAAACAACGATGAAAACGAAAGAACAATTTCCCAAAAATCTATTATTTATAAGTTGTTCACGTGTATACGTTGTACGAATTATTTTGCCAGGACCATGTCATCTAGTTCAGACACGAATTCAGCGGGTTACGCCTCTGATGCTGACTACATACCATTAGACGATCCTGCCCCACCTTTTATACTCGTTTCCGATGACGAGGTTTCCGAAGACGAATGGATGGACATTGATTTCCAGCCATTCACCCTCCCAGATCCCGATCCAGCCGACATCCCACTGGTGGATGACGTTCTTGCTATCCCCCACTTTCATGACATGATCATATTTGGCCACCCCAAGGGTGAGCATGTTGTTGCGTTTATTCTGATTCCACTCGATATAGTAGGCCCAGAGGGCGGTGATGACGTCCCTCCTGTTGTTGATCCTATGCTAGATGACGATGATGAGGACAATGTCATCCCCATTGTTCAGGTCGAGCACCTTCATGATGATCTAGGCATCAGTATTGATTTTGAAATTGCTATACTTGAGGTTGCTCATCCCGATGCTACCACTCTTGAGATCTCATCCTCAGCCCCTGCTTCACCTTCGACACTATCTCCACTTCACTCGCCCGATACAGTGTTACCTCCACCTTCGGAGGTGCTGCCATTCCAGGATGATCCCATTTTGCCCACTACATTTCCAAATTTCCTTCCGATCATCCCTCCTATTACTGGACCATTTCATTACTCACTGGGCGGTACATCTATGCCAGGTGAGCATCTACCCCCACATCCGTTTGCTGGATCTTTTGCTACCTCTGTTACATCTACAGTCAGTTCTCATTATGACCCGTATGATGTCGGGCCATCCACACTGCTCCTAGTTACCCTATGGCGGGTATCCTTCGCAGACTTCAGTTCCTTTGGTTGGAGATCCATATCATGTTCGTACTTCCATGCACAGTACTGTCACATCTCCATCTACATACTTTACAGACTTTCACACACAGCCACCATCGGGCATGGGTCCGTTCGATCCATACCATTCGAGTCACTTGCCTCCATCCACTACTGAGTTTAGACTCATATCAGTCGAGATTCATCTCGGCATCCTTTTCAGTCACATTCGTGAGCTTAGTGCTCAACAGTCTGCTTCTCGAGCACCTATGAGTGCCACTCCATCATCATCCTCATTTCCACCATTACCAACATCATCCCCTCCTCCACCACCGCCGTTACCGATGTCACCTCCACCACCATCTCCACCAGCACCTTCGTTTCCCCCACACCATGCCACACCTCCACCACTTGAGAGGCGTGTTAGAACCATAGAGGAGGAGATGGCATACTTCTGAGGGATCATTGGTGCATCTACACCCCCACCCCCACCTCCACTCTAATCATGGTATGTGGTCGCATTATGAGGTAGGTACCCATAGCAGATTAGAAGACTGTTAGAAGAGATTTTTGAAGATATATATATATATATATATATAATCAACTTGAAGACTACGAAGAACTATGTGAAGAAGGAATCTATTTTGTGTTTGTATTTGTTTATGACATAAATTTTGGAGTAATGTAACTCCTAACTATATTTTTGTTTCTTCACAAACATTTTGTATCAATTTGACAACTATATATATATATGTGTGTATGTATGTGGCACCTCTTCTTTTATGATTTGTTATTGTTGAATTTGTTTGTATGATGACGATTTTGGTATGGTTGTTTTTGCATGAGATATGATCGACTTATCCTATTTTTATGTATGTATGTGTTTTGATGATGTGTTTCATTCTATTTTTGAGCCCTTGAACGACAATATTTATTTTAAATATTTGTCTAAATTCCTCCATATGATTTTCATATGAAGATTCATGGCACCAAGAAGGAGGAATTTACGTGACGTTCAAAATCCTTTACCCATGACTCAAGCTGAGCTTGATGCCTTACTAAACCAACGCATAGCTGATGCTATTGCACAACACGAGGCAACGCGTGCTAACCAAAATGATGGGCCGAGAGTTCAAGTGTCACACCCCGACCACGTAAAACATCAAATCGTGGCGGAAACGTCGGGGAGTGTTGTAACAGAATTATTGTTCCACAACAATTGTAATTTAAATTACATTTTATTCAATAACCAAAGGTGGAATACATTGTCTTAAAGCAAGAACCAAAGAGTACATAACGTAATTAAACTAGTTCTATCTTCATTTTAAGTCTCTAAGGCACAAGTCCGCCCTAGTGTCACGATCTTCCTAAGCGACAGCTCCTGAAAACACATGTGAAAATAGGTACGTCAGCATAAAAATGCCTGTGAGTTACATAGGTTTTATGAAAATAGGATTCAAGACTTAGTTTTCAAGAAATGTTATATGAAAATTTGTCATGGATCTTGTTAAGTGTTTTCTTTTGTAAATCATATGAGAAAGCGATAATAAATCAGATGATATGTATATTTAAAAGAATAATGTATGGTTAAATGGATAACCAAGTAAAATAAGTTGTATAAACATACTGTTTTGTAAAACAAAGTCTTGTGAAAAATATGTTATTTGTGTAAAATGTATAAGTTCAAATTGAAATGATTCAAATAACACTACATTATGTAGTATCACACAGGCACTTATATATAGGTAGTACCAGTGGCGTATCCACCATGCTTGTATTATATTACACATGTATCATTACTTAAATCACTTAAACAAACCACCAATGTATAAAGTTCATGTTTAAACCAATTGTCAAAAGTTCTTGTATAAACCATGTGAAATGATACAAGTCAAAATGTAGTCATGTAATGTGTAACAAATGTTATGTATGGTAAGTAAAGTGTAATCACTTAAACCAAATGTAAAACTGTACAAAACAAAGTGTTTTGAATATATCAAAAAGTTGTGTTTTGCAAAGTAATTGCATGTTTTACTGATACAAACATTTATGCGGTAAGTTAAACGCATACACTCAAGCCTTGAGACAGAAGGATAACCCAAATAAAGGTTATCAAAAGAATGTTTTCGGATTCAGTCATTCCTTTCATCCAAACAAACCTAGGATGTCAGGAATGGGATTTGTCAAGTCCTATGGTACCATTACTTACTACCGAGCGGCGTAGCTAATGTTAATGAACGTATTTAAGTCCCGTTTGAACAAACCAAATGTTATACCAAATGTAAACATGTTGTATGAAAACAATGTACTAAGTATGCTAAGTTAACCTACAAAGTAGAAAAGTCATGTAAATCAATGTGCTAGGATGCTCAGTCAACATACATAGCAAAACATATATGAAATCATGTACTATAAGTGTACTAATGAACATAACAAGTATATGATGTGAAAACATGAAAGTACGAAAGTAACAAGTAGGCACATGTGTTTCACCCCAAAACGTTTGAAAAACAGTAAAAGAGGGGTCTATGTACTCATTTGAGATTGCTCAATAGACTTTAGATATCCACCAAGCAAAGCTAGAACATCACGAAATCAAACGGCACCTAATATAGATAACTACGTTAATAAACGGACCTATTCGGAGGGTCGGGTAGTATGAGGGTTCGTAAACCAAATAAGTGTAAGAACTTATGTAATATGGTTTAACAAAGCCTACATACTAAAACAAAACCTATCCTAAGTGCTTTCGACCTGTTACGACCCATTTAGGTAGCTTATGCTACTTTAACGCGTCGTTCGCGCAAAACGCGTTCGGGACGCTTAACTAGTCCTATGACAAGTAAAATATGCCTTAACATGTCTAATATGGTTGCTAAATCAGTTTAGATGTCAAAAATTATGTTACATAGGCTTAAAAATGAATTTTGGCGAAAAAGGGTATTTTGGTAATTTCCTAAGGCATATAATTTACGCATCATACAACTACTTAAACGATGTGACCATAAGGTATAACCTTGGAAGGTTATTCCCTATACAACTATGGTCACCTAAAGTGTTTGATCGGATCCTAATGTTTGACCAAATGAGTCGGGTTCGAAAGTATAAGCGATTGTTTAGATCGCTTACCTTTACGACCCTAGACAAGCACAAATTTAAAAGTGACGAGCTAAACATGTTAAAACATGTTTAACAAAGTTTAAAAATAGGTTTGATATCAAGACAAAGGGTCTTGATACCCACAAGTAGTTTGGTTACAAAATACGCAAAAATACGCATTTTGACCGAAACTACGACTCGTCACTGAGCCTAGATAACGTGGTAATCAGTAGATATAGTCACTAGGGACTATAACCATCGTGATTATGCTCACTTTATGAAGTTCAAACAAACTTCGGGTTGACCATAAACTGGTCAATGCAGAAAGTCAAACACAGTTTGACTTTAACGCTAAAAACGAATAAAAAGAACGAAGGAATACCCAACTGGTCAATCCGATTTACCCTCAGGTATGAAGTATGAACTCCAACTTAGAGGGCCAAAATCAAATTCGAATGTGGGTTTTGCACAAGTGACTGAAGGGGGTATTTATAGATATGGTAGAGTCGTTAGGATCGTTCCTGGTAATCCGAGATTCAATCACAGCCGTACATATCGAGCCCATTGATTTATAAAACCAGGGGAGCCCCTAGAAATGCCCCAAAACCATTTGCACAAGTGTGGAACAGCTGGATCAAGCTGGAATCACATTCTGCTGAACTGGAGACACCTTACGGACCGTATGGTCCAGCCCTTACGGACCGTATATGGTCTGCAGAACAACAACTTTCAAAAGTTGGCACTTTTAGTCCCTGTGCGCGTATGGTCGTCTTTTGGCACTTCTAACACCCGTCAAACCCACTTTTAAGCTACATAAGGATGTTAAAGCATAGGGAACATGAAACATGCTCAAAAATATGTCGGATGTCGGTTCGTTTGGCCGTACGATTGCGTTGTTCGGTTAATTACGACGGAAGTCGTAACGGACGCAAAAACGGTCCAAATTACGCGACGAATGGATTTTTGACAAGCCAATCACTAAAACTTAATAGTTTAATGATTACATAAATTTTTGGATGCCCGGATGTATTCAGAACGTAAGTTATGAGCGAAAATGCAAACTTATGCACTTTTTGACGCTTTTAGTCCCTGAATGAGCATAAAGTTTATTTTAGCACACCGAACCCCTCAAAGCCTATTTCTAAGCTATGTAAAGGATATTTAGGGTGTGTTTAACTTATGGTCATGTTCCGAAATGTTCGTGACAGTTCAATTTGGCATACTTTCGCAGTTTGTCAATTTTAGTCCCTGTAAGCGAATTAACTTGATTTTGCCATACCAAAGCCTTCAAAACTTATTTCTACGTTATGTAAATGTTATTTAAGGTATGTTAAGCATCTGTTGATGTTCTGGAGTATTTTTCGCGTTAAACTGATTAAGTTTACGCACCAGTTTGTGTATAATTATCCAGAAAGCGATATAGAGTTTGAAATTAAATAAAAACCAAAACATGAAAAATGTCAAACATAAACAAACAAACATTGGGATCAAATAACTTTATTTCATTGATAACTGAACTGTTTACAATGATTACAAGCACAGATGTCACATCAAGCTCCACCAGTAGCCCAATATCCTGTTAACGGTTGGTCACTCATAACCTTTCAAAGGAATTCTCATTAATATTTATTTGTGAAATATATATTTTTGACAATTTGAGAAGCAACATTTTAGGATGCACGTATAAATAATTTCTTGATTGTAAACCCTTGAATTTTGATGGCACGGATGGTGCCATGGCATTCGTCCGTTGGACGGAGAAAATGGATTCTGTCATTCGCATGAGCAACTGTACCCCAAATCAGACTGTGTTATATGTCTCGGGTATGTTCATGGCTGAAGCCTTGTCTTGGTGGAATCTACAAGTACAAATTTTGGGAGACGCAGCCGCTTATGCCATCACATGGGATAGACTGAAGGAGATGATGAGAGAGATCTATTGTTAGAGAGCGGAGTTACAAATGTTAGAAACGGAGTTTTGGAATCTAACAATGGACGGACCAGATATTTATGGGTATACACAACGATTCCATGACCTTTCACGAGTAGTTCCTTATATGGTAACTCCGGAGTCTAAACGAGTTGAAAGGTATATTTGGGGATTGGCACCCCAGATCCGAAGTATAGTCACGTCTTCACATCCTACCACAGTCACTGAGGCCATCACAATCTCCGTTAGTCTAACCGAAGAAGTGAAGTGGATGAATAAATTTGACAAAAAGGGTACTGAGAAAACGAAGGAAAAAACAAGTAGAATCCACTTCACATGACAATAAGCGGAAATTCTCACAATTCAAGAAGGGATCCCAATCGAACAATAAGAAAAAGGAGAACGCCCCCCCCCCCCCCAAAGAGAATGGGGAAGGCATTCGTAGCAGCAGCAGAAACGGAATCGAAAGGTTATGTGGGGAATGCACCAAAGTGCAACAGATGCGGGTATCATCACACGGGTAGTTGCCGAACTATCAAGTGTGACAAGTGCGGAAAGATGGGGCACCGCACCGAAAAATGCTGGGGTAACAACAAGGTGGTTAAGAAAGAAGGAGGTAGCAAAAACGATATCGAACGAGGGCAAAATCAAGGAAGGACTGTCCCAAAGAAAACAAAGGCCGTGGATGAGCCTTTGTGATTGGAGCTAAAGAAGCGCGACAGGATCCCAACGTAATCATCGGTACGTTCCCTGTCAACGAACATTTCGCTTCTATTTTATTTGATACCGGTGCAGATTTTAGTTTTATTTCTTTAGAATTTAAAGATATGATTGGACTTAAGTCAACTAAACTAGATGTTCTATTCACTATCGAATTAGCGAATGGAAAAGTGATTGAATCCGATAAAATTGTTAAATGATGTTCCTTAGAACTAGGAGGACGAAAATTCAAAATTAACCTAATGCCCGTTCAACTAGGTAGTTTTGATATTGTAGTTGGAATGGATTGGCTATCCACCAACCAAGCCGAATTCGTATGTTACGACAATATCATTCGAATCCCCCTTCCTAATAACGAGAAACTTCTTGTTCACGGTGAGAAAAACGAAATGCCATTACGAATTATTTCCTGTATGAAAGCCCGAAAGTGCCTACGAATTGGATGTATAACATTCTTAGCACACATAGTTGACAAAAAGGCCAAGGAGCTAAAACTCGAGGAAATCCCGGTTACGAAGGAATTCCCTGAAGTCTTTCTAGAAGACTTGCCGAGAGCACCCACAACGACAAGTCGAATTCCGAATAGACTTAATTCCAGGTGCCGCACCTGTGGCAAAGTCTCCGTACCGATTAGCTCCTTCGGAAATGCAAGAATTGTGCACACAACTTCAAGAGTTGTTGGATAAAGGTTTCATCAGGCCAAGCTACTCACCCTGGGGAGCTCTAGTGTTGTTCATGAAGAAGAATGACGGAAGTTTTAGGATGTGCATACATTATCAGGAGCTGAATAAACTCACAATCAAGAATCGGTATCCATTACCGAGGATTGATGATCTATTCAATCAACTACAAGGATCGAGCTATTATTCGAAGATCGATTTGAGATCAGGATACCATCAACTCAGGATTCAAGATGAAAGTGTTCCAAAAATGGCATTTCGAACTCGCTACGGTCATTATGAGTTCCTTATCATGCCGTTTGGCTTAACAAATGCACCAACGGTGTTCATGGATTTAATGAATCGCGTGTGCAAACCCTACCTTGACAAATTTGTGATAGTGTTTATCGATGATATATTGATATATTCACGAAACAAAGACGAACACGAGCACCATCTTAGAACTATTCTCTAGTTGTTGAAAAAGGAGAAACTGTATGCAAAATTTTCTAAATGCGAATTTTGGCTTCGTGAAGTTCAATTTCTTGGACACGTAGTCAACGATAAAGGCATACACGTTGATCCATCCTAAATTGAGGCCATAAAGAATTGGAGTGCACCAAAGACATCGACCGAAATATGTCAATTCCTTGGATTGGATGGTTATTATCGAAGATTTATTGATAATTTTTCAAAGATTGCTCAATCACTCACTTCTCTCACTCAAAAAGATAAGAAATTTGAATGGGGAGAAAAACAAGAAGCAGCTTTTCAATTGCTTAAAGACAAACTCTGTAATGCACCAATTCTATCACTTCAAGACGGTACAGATGATTTCGTAGTCTATTGTGACGCCTCACGACAAGGGTTAGGATGCGTGTTGAAGCAAGGGGAGAAAGTTATTTCATACGCATCACGCCAACTAAAGATACACCAAAGGAACTATACCACACATGACCTAGAGTTAGGTACAGTGATATTTGCACTAAAAATTTGGCGTCGTTACCTTTATGGAACCAAATGCACGATAATCACAGATCATAAGTGTCTTCAACATATATTTAACCAGAAAGAGTTAAATATGTGACAAAGAAGATGGGTAGAATTGTTGAATGACTACGATTGCGAGATCAAATATCATCCGGGCAAAGCGAACGTTGTCACGAATGCATTAAGTCGAAAAGAACGAGTTAAACCTTTGCGTGTGCGATCCTTCAGGCTCACAATTCATAACAACCTTACCTCTCGAATTCGTGATGCTCACCAAGAAGCATTGAAAGATGAAAACTTCAAAGCATAATTGCTTAGAGGTATGGAAAAACAATTAGAGCCGAAAGAGAACGGAGCCTTATATTTCATGAACAGAATTTGGATTCCTCATTTTGGTGGTCTTCGAGGCCTAATTCTTGATGAGGCTCATAAATCCAAGTATTCGATACATCCTGGAGCAGATAAGATGTATCACGACCTCAAGGAATTTTATTGGTGGCCTAATATCAAAGGTGATATTGCGACATATGTTGAAAAATGTCTAACATGTGCTAAAATTAAGGTTGAGTACCAAAAACCTTCTGGATTGCTACAACAACCCGAAATCCCTAACTGGAAATGGGAACATATTTCCATGGATTTTATAACTAAATTGCCTAGGACTTCTCGTGGTCACGACATGATTTGGGTAATCCTCGACCGATGAACCAAGTCAGCTCACTTCTTGCCTATCGTGAGAAAGATAGTACTGAGAAGTTAGCTGAAATCTATCTCAAAGAAATTGTAGCAAGACATGGTGTACCTGTGTCGATAATCTCTGACCGAGACGGTCATTTTATATCAAGGATTTGGCAGTCATTCCAAAAGGCCTTCGGATCCCAATTAAATTTGAGCACGACCTTTCATCCCCAAACTGATAGCCAAAGCGAACGCATAATTCAAACTCTAGAAGATATGTTGCGCGCTTGTGTGATGGATTTAGGTGGAAATTGGGATACTCACTTGCCTTTAATGGAGTTCTCATACAATAACAGTTATCACACGAGTATTAAAGTCGCACCATTCGAAGTGTTATATGGCCGCAAGTGTCGATCTCCGCTATGTTTGGCGGAACTAGGCGACAAACAAAATGTTAGGTCCTGAGTTAGTTCAAGAAACTACCGATAAAATATTCAAGATTCGAGACCGTATCAAGGCGGATCGAGACAGACAGAAAAGCTACGCGGACAGACACCGCAAACCATTGTCTTTTGAGGTTGGAGACAAGGTGTTGCTAAAAGTCTCGCCGTGGAACGGCGTAGCTAGATTCGGTAAGCAAGGGAAGCTTAGCCCGAGATACATAGGACCATACGAAATCTTGGAAAAGATTGGAAACGTCGCCTGCAAGTTAAAACTGCCAGAAACACTCAGTAGCGTTCACGACACTTTCCATGTGTCGAATTCGAAAAAGTGTCTCTCGGATGAATCACTTATTATTCCCCCAGACGAAATCCGTGTAGATGATAAACTCGATTTCATCGAAGAACCTGTTGAGGTTTTGGATTAAAAAAATTCATAAAACGAGGAGAAGGCGTATCAAACTAATTAAAGTCCGATGGAACTCGAAATGAGGACCCGAGTTCACATGGGAACGAGAAATCAAAAAGAAGTACCCTCATTTGTTTAAGAAAGTCCCAACAAAGAGTAACGCAACCTAAAATTTCGGGACGAAATTTTCTTTTACAGGGGGAGAATGTGACAATCGGCAAAATTCCGGTAATTCCGTACAACCTGAACAACTATTTCAACTATTAAAGTCTTAAAAGTCTAGGAATTACAAAAAAAAAAAATCATAGTGAATTATGATAACAAATCTGTTGCGATTGGAAACAATATCCTAGACTAACAATTGGAACGTGAATAAACGATACTTGTCAGTACTAATCGCGGTATAGTCTGAAACGATGAAAACAAGACATACAGATATGTCTACAAAAATATTCTATAAAAAGCTTTGTCCAAAAATAATATGTGCCTTATTATTTAGAAAATCCCAATTAAAAACGAAATTGTCCAAAGTCCACAGAAAAATACAGCAATCCTGTGGAAGTGTACAGCATTCCGTAGAACAAAACAGTAACCGTCTGAAAACCCGAAAATAAATATTATTTTAGATAAATAATATAATGGGTATTAAAAACGACACAAAATTTGCAATTGGATTTTATTGCGTTAAGCTGTACGGCTAGTTTAGTAAATCGCCAGACAGCAAAGCCGGTACCGAAACCGTGTCAAAAATAATAAAATTTTTAGTCCAAAAACTTGGATTAATTATTTGCATAATAAAACATGTGCAAAAATAATTTTTGTCGTGTATTTACTCAAACAAAACACGGTGTCAGCATTTAACTCGGTACAGGACCCGAACCGACTTTTTCTCCCGAACTACAAACTAAAAACTTTGGTGAACTAATTTTACCTATTGTCACACTACTTTAAAATATTAGAGCTTAAAACCTTGTAGATATTTTTATATAAAATTTCAAATTTCTAAAAATTCCTAAAGATTGTAGTTTAAGTAAAGTTTTTATAAAAAAATAAACAAACCCTCCCCCGCCCCCCATAGCTGATTTTCGGTCCTAAGTGGGTCCCCCACGTAAGCACAATCATCACTAATGTGTTGTGTTGGGACAAGGAGATGATGATTAGTGTTGTATGCAAGAATCAATGTGAACTAAAACCTTCTCTACAGTCCACCACCTTCCATAATCCCCAAAAACCTTCAACATTTACCACATTCCTCTCTCTCTCTCTTCCAAAAATCAGCTAGACCAAACTCCCCTTCACTTCATCTCCTTTCATTCTTCAAACTCAAGAATACATGCTCATATGGTTCATGGATGAAACAAGATACTAGGGAGTTTGGCAAAAATAAGGAATAAAGTTTCCTTTTCGGGAAAGTTAAGAACTATATCATGTTCATGCTACTTCTGTTGACAATTTTTGATGGATATTGATATTTGATGATGTTTTGTGTTGAAATAAATTGAAAACAAGTTTTATAGAAACTTGGGGAAAAATCCATATTTCAAACAAAACTATGGCAAAACTTTATAAATTATGTTATGTTTAAAAAGTTGTTAAAACAAAGAAGTATGTAACTAGAACAACTATTTGAGGTCTTTGAACATGGTTAAACAAATTTTGGACAAAGTTACAAATTCATATATTATAAAAGGATTTCTAAACAAAAGTGACAAGTATATATTTTTGGATAAAATATGTACTTTCAAAAATATTCATCAAGTATCATAAGTATATATATATTTTTTGATGTGTACGTTATATGTTAATTCAAGTAGGACCAAATGCAAATGAACTTGAAAAACGAAATGAAATGTCAATCCTTGGACACGAACACACAAATGGACAAATTCGGACACTATTAGACAATATGGACTTTTGGACAAAATAAAATGGCACAAACGAAACAAAAGGTAAAAACGAGATGGACGACACGAAAGGGACAAACGAGACGAATAAACCAAGCCGAAACATAGAAAATGGTCATAACAAAATAGGAGCCGTCAAAAAAACTTATGCACTAAAAAGGTTCATATATGACATAAGTAATAAACAGGCAAAATGGCCCAAACCAAATGGACTAAAATGACATTTAACTCTTTATAAAAATACAAGTATTACTATTATTTTTTACTAGCCCGAAATCTTGTAAACTAAAAAAAGGGTCCATAAATAAAATCGGGCTAGAGTCCATTTCTCATAAATAAAATTTGGGCTAGGCCCACTTTTACAAAACAATGGACTAAAAATATATTTTTAGTCAAAATTGGGCTAAAGCCCACCCAACAAAATACTTGGACTAAAAACCCAATTTTTGTAAATTATTATGGACTAGATACATTTTTGGAAAATAATTTGGGCTTGGCCCATTCTTACATAACTTATTTGGGATAAGTCCACAATTATAAACTAAATTGGGCTAGGCCCACTTTTACAAAAGAGTTTTGGGCTAAGGCCCACTCCTACAAGTTAATTTGGGCTAGGCCCATAGACACCAAATACACAAAATGGACTTAACATCTAATACATAAATTAAGCCCATTCAAAAACAAATCAAACAGAATATATATATATATATATATATATATATATATATATATATATATATATACAAGGAAGTCATATATATACGAAAACACAATAAAGATAGCAAATAATTACGAGAAACTAAAAACGAAATACAAGATGAAATACTTGTACGATAAACAAACACAAACCTAAGTGTCTAATGAGATTAGAACACTTGTAGGTTGAGTAATGAACCACGAACAAGGAATCAAATAGAGATTTACACAGAACGCAAATCTGTGAGTTCATGTCTCCCCTTTTACTTTGAATGTTTATAGTTTTAAACTTTCGGGGATGTATACATGTTACAAATAGTATGATGATACGATGAAACTATTTTGATCACATGTAGATAGGTGTTTAAAATAAAGGGACCATTAATGAATAAACAAGTACCGAGGAACAAATGAATAGATCTATTTGGGTTTTGGCAAGCCCCACTCTTAACGGCAACGATAACCACGATCGTTAAGAGTGCCTTTGTGTCCAAACTAGTGTCGTTGACACACACGATAAATTTTCAAGGTTTGGTTGCCTCCTATTCTGGCATACATATTAGTGTCCTTGCAAAACACTAATGATCATACGATTTTTCATCATACCATACAAAAACGAATTTTACTACTTCAAATGTTTTGGAGACTCATTTGATGCGAAAACAAAATAACATGAATTCACTCAACTTTTGTTGACGTTTTCAAAATTAACATGTATTACAGGAGATTAGTGGACGACTTTGGGAAAAATATGTTCAAGTTGTTATCAAGAACGCAAGCTTTTGAGATGTCATCCGTTTTCAATTGTTATGTTGTGTGAAACTATTTTAAACTTTGAATAATGTGGTTAATGTTGTAGTTGTTTTAATTCCAAACAAGATGTTGGTATTGTAAATAATGGTTTCAAAACAAATGTATGGATGAACATCTTTTTATGGTTTTAATATGTTGTTTACTCGATTGATTGTAACGATTGCCGCTCTCGTCACACCTCGCAATATGCTTCCGCATAAACCGAAAATTGGGGTGTGACAGCAGTAGTACCGCCAGAGCTGGCTCGAGGATCCGAAGAATAACTTGGAAAGAGCAAGAAAAAGATCAGAGATTTGCACAGAATTGTAAGCATTCACTGTGTTGTTGCTGGTGTGTTTCTGCAGTGGGTATGATGATGTATTTATACAGCAACTGCGTTGAAACAACCAAAACCGAATTAAATGAGAGGAAAAAAGTGCATTAAACGTCTTCAATTCATTTTAATTCGTCATTTAATTCTTAGCCAAAACCGTTGACTCTTCTGTTTCAAATGCTTAAATAAAGCTGCTCTGTCATTAAATGTCTGGAAGTTTCTCTCTCTCGCGCGCGCACGCAGGACAGGCATTCTGGTGCGCGCGCGCCACTTTGGCTCACTTTCATGCGCTCCTGGTGTTCACCACTCATGCGCTCGAGGTCTTCACCACTGAAACTTTGACTTAAACATGACTTTTTGAAATAAAATGAAGTACTTGTCCACGTAGGGACTAAAAAGGAAATACTTGTCCTCACAGGGACTAAAAGAGAAGACATATCCATGCATGGACTTTTGGAATAACAATACATCATGATAAATAAAAGAAAGCCTTCACTAGTCTTTGCGACATGGGGTGCTATTGGGATGGTGGTACGAACAATGGTTACATTTGGGATACGGCCCAATGTAGTTTCTCTTTGGTGGTTCAGTGGTGGTGATGACAGCTACTGTTTGAATAGGCTGAGGGTTTGGCAGAGTAACAACCACACAGTTTTGACCAGAAGTCTTCCGTTTCTTGTTCTTGTTTTTCTTGGTTGGCTGAAAGGGTGAGGGTTCAACAGTGGTGGTGTCGGTGGTAGCTTGGTATGCATTTTTCGATGAAACCTTGTCGGAGGTTCCATGAAGAATGCAATTGTTGTTGAGTTCAGTGGCTAAACGGTACACATCTTTGAGGGTTGGGGGAGAGGCAGAAACGACGTGGTTCATCAGGGTGGGTGGAAGGCAACGGATGTACTTGGAAACGACCTTTTCGACAGTGTCTACTTGACAAGGGCAGAGAGCACTGTGTTGTTTGAAGCATGCTGTCAGACCAGCGTTGTCGTTCCCAACTTGCTTCAAATTCATAAATTCATTTTCTAGTTTTTCAAGCTCGTGGGGAGGACAAAACTCGTCCTTCATTACTTGCTTCAGTTCATCCAGGGCAAGGCGTGAGCGACGTCGCTTCCTCGCTTGTTACACTCGGAGGTCCACCATTCGAGAGCTCTCGAACGGAACACCCCAGTAGCGTTCAAGGTTTTCAGGTTGTCAGGGCAACCACTTTGAAGGAAGGTTAGTTCGATAGAATCGAACCAGTTCAGCAGGGCAGTGGCACCATCATTGCTAGTGAACTCAAGTGCTTTACAGGCCATAAACTGCTTAAACTGGAACGTCGCTCTAGGTGTTCCCACCTTCGAATCGACGGAACCATGGGGTGAGTCAGGGTTTGGTTGGATCTTGCTAACGATGTCGGGTATGACCTTAGCCATGAACTTCATGCATTCTTTGTTTGACATCATGTTAGAGTTGGAGTTAGAACCCTTATTGGTCTTCTTGAAGAGACTGTGGGAATACATCTAAAGAATCGAAAGAGAGGGAAAGAATAAGACTTGATCCTAATTCAAAATAAAGTTTTTTCATGTATTAGCATGTAATTATCATGTGGCGCGTATGATTCATATAAATTGCATGTATGCAACAAGTATTCACAAGGTATATCACGTATGAATGAGTAAAAGAGTATAACTTTAGTTTGTTCACAAGAATTATTATTGTTTTTGATTGCGAGAGACGTGCGAATCGTGTATCGATTTTGAAATGAATGGGGTAACAAGTATAAAATCACACATAACTTGAAGTAACATAAAAAAGAGTCTCAATAAAACATTGGATTGTTTTGGGTTTGGAGACTTCAACTATTCCAAAGTGAATCGAAAGTCCTTTCAAATTAGGGAAACATGCTTTGGTCTATAAGTAAGATATTCTCGTCGAAAAGCGATTAACCGTATCTTACACTTACAGTTCCTACACGTCCCTAATCAATTGAAACAAACGAAACTTTGGCGGGATTGAAAATCGAGGAATGGGACTTAATCGGCAAGATGCGGGTTTCACCACTAACTTGACAATTTCGTACCCTAAGTGTGGTTGGTACTCGTCGGGTCAAAATTAATTTCGACACTTTGACGAGGGTCCACTAGAATTAGAATTGGAAATTTACCATCAAGATGTGGATTTCACTCCTAACTTGATGTCGTAATTTCGTGCAAAAATAGAATAAGCGGGATGAGAGTCGTTTACCAAATTATGGGTTTCACACCTATTTTGGTAAATTCATCTCGTTTGTATTACGAGCGTCTTCAAGTCTTCAAGTGTATTATGTAAAATGTCTTAGGAAAGACATGTGGTAAGTATTAAGAAAAAAGAAGAGGAAGAAGCAAAAAGGAAGAATAAACATTTTAAACAAGTAGCAAGAATGGTCAAACGTATGGTACCTACTATAGACTAGGTCGAACATGGAAATTCTACGTAATTCCTTATAGTTATGGCTGTGATACCAATCAGTCACACCCTAACCGATGGCGGAAACATCGGAGTGAGATGAACGAGATTGCTTAAAGACTTCATAACATTATGTAACAATAATTAAGTTCAAAACCGATTTCATTCGGAATCATAAATTTTCAATTAAAATGAAAGAAATACAAGTACAACATTGAAATAGCAAAATACAACAACAATAACATAACAAAATATTCAAATCTAGTATTTTGAGCGTGTTTCTAAGTCGTCCTACTAGATTCATCATGGAGCATCATCATCAACCTGTAACATGTTAAAAATAATGGTTCAACGCAAAAGCATTGGCGTGTACACAAGTTTGTATATACATAGCATAAGTATATAAAGAATTACTCGAATCCACATGGCAAAATTGTATACAAGGTTAACTAGCATGCAATACTAAATGTCAAATCCAAGTATCCACAAGAATTATATGCATCCCTAGCCACTAAAGTGACGAGACTGTTTATGAATAATAAGCTTAACAATACCTTGACGTGCGGCGTGCAACTCCTATAGTGCAAAATATGTTAAGTTGGGGCTAGCTAAGTTAATGACAAAACACATGTATGTATCTAGCATGAACCTAAGCATAACAATAAGCATGTATAACGGATTGAGAGATTAAAGTATGTTTGTGTGTGTGTTTGCGTATTTTGTAAGTTAACATGTTATAACCTAAATTGTGTAAAAAGGAAAACGGGTCAAGTGTACTCACGGTGTTGCAAGCATCCACTTGGTAATTCCGTGAAGAGTTGATCATTTGAGGATGGAACACCGAGTTCTCCTACACGAGAAAACATAGGTGTGTGAGTATTCGGATGATAAAGGAGGATTTGGATTCGGAATTTAAATATCAAAAAGTACGTATATGTGAAACTAATATCCAAGTTCTAAGAGTTTGTTTATGACACCATAATTAGTGGTTTCATGGGTCCCAAATTGCCCATTGGAATCATTACAAGAACTCTAGAGTCTTTGATATAATAGCTTAGGTTTATGATGGTTAATTATGGTTTGATTAACACCACAAACTCAGCCATGTTTTATATAATTATATATAGTTTATATAGTAATAATACATCCTAAAACTAAGTCCAATCACGTATTGTCATATAGCATCTTTTATGTTAAGCATGAAGGTTAGAAAACATCATTATAAAATTCACCACTACACACACCATCATGAAGATGGTCGGAGGGTCATGAATAAAAATAACGTAAACCTAATCTAACAAGTTATAAAAGTGTTTAAATGAAGGAGTGGAACTTAGTTTGGAAGGCCAAAGCCTCCATTTGTTCACACTTTACAAGTCACAAGTTCATCATATGGAAGATGATGACTTGTGCTTGTTTTCATCATTTGATTAGTAAGTATAAATAGAAAATATGTGAGCGTTTGAATTCATAACTTGGATGGTAATCACCCTAATACAAACCCACAATCATAGACTTGATTGTGAGCTTGATGGGAACAAGATTCCGTCAAGTTATTTAACATAAAATGAACATACAAGAAGATGAACACAAAATAGAAAGTTTAAGGTACTTTGGACCTCAAATATGGTGAGGTTTCACCTTAGATTACCTAAGTAATCTTGTGAAACCCTACCTAGAGGTTATCCAAGTGCCAAGAAAGAAGAAATGAGTAGAGAAGTGTAAGAGAGTTGAGTTAGAACTCACTTAGAAAGTCTTGAACTTTCTGATTATAATATGAGAATTGTTGCTATTTGAGAGTGTTTTAGTGAAGATTGAAGTGTTTGTAAAGTGAAAAATGAGTTTAGGATGTGTGGGTTTTATAGTTGAGGTTTAGGGTAAGAGTTAAGTGTAATTAAGAGGTAGTTGCAACCATAAGAAACACACAAATGACCAATAGTTTAGCTGATTATAATTTTCTGCAGATTCTGGTCCCTGGCGGGCCACGACGGAGGAGCTGGGTGCCGGTTGCGGGGCGCGACGGCCTTCGGCCACGAAACTTATTTGATTTTTGTCATTTTCAGTCCCTAATGTTTATTTATGTTATGTTTTGATGTGTTTTAAGTATAAAAGGCATAGTAGAAGGTGATTTTATGTATACTAAACATACAACCAAGTATGTAAATCATGAATAAGTATCGTAAACATTCAGTGATGTAAAAACATGCGTGAAAAGTGTATAAATTGTGTATGTATGATATGTATTTGCAAGTTTAATACGTGTTTACAAGAACAATGAATAAGGTATCACATGTATAATGAATTTAAACGTATAAGCATGCATGAATAAGTAAAGCATAAATTGTAAGAAATGATGAATTTTATTATGATCAAAGTCTCGGATTTTACAATGATACAATGAAATATGAATACAAGTTTCCAAAAATAGAAGTACAAGATAAGCTTTCTAACTAAGGAATGTTGCGAAAAAGCGGAGCGTTACAGTCTCCCCTTCTTTAGAAATTTCGTCCCGAAATTTAGGAAGATGCAACGAACAGATGCAGATACTTAGCCTTCATATCACTTTCGAGTTCCCAAGTAAACTTATCGCCACGTTTTCCTTCCCATCGAACCTTGATGATCTCGACAGGTTTCTCCACGAAGTGCAAAGTCTCGTTACTTTGAAGATCTTTGAGTGAAACTTGAAGTCCTTCTTCAGCTAGACATTTCTTTATGTTTGAGACGTGGAAGACTAGATGAATGTTGTTGAGTTCTTCAGGTAGGTCCAGTGGATACGCTACCTTGCCAATCCTTTTGAGAATCTGGAAAGGACCTACGTAGCGAGGTGCGAGTTTGTCGCAACCCCCGACCCCTACCCCGGGAGTGGGAGGCCGCGAGCCAGCCAGATGGTATTGGTGTTTATTAATTTGGCAGCGGAAATGAGACATCAGGACCGTAGTTAGGATATATTATCAGAGTTTCAAAACACCAAACTTTATAATAAATAAATGGTATAAAACTCAAGTTTCATTGATAATACATTTATTGGGATAAATCCTAATTATTTGAAAACATAATCTCCTTTTTATTTAGGTAACTTTTATAGCCACTTCTTTAAACTTTCAGTGCTCCATAACTGGTTTCTACTGGCTTCACATTAAGTTATCTAAAACGCGTTTTAAAAAGATTTTGTCAGCAAAAAATATTAGCGAGTGCATCCCAGTTTAATCAAAACAAGCTTTTATACCTTTACAGTATTGAGAGCGATTACAATGTTTATATATACCAATATACTCATTTATACTCATTCAGTATTTGTCATGTTCATAGTTCCATGACGGTGGTCATGTTACTCATTGGCTAACTCGTCGTCCAATAGTAACAGAATACAAGTAGTGTATACAAAACCCCACATACCGGCTGCAATTGTAGAATACAAAGACTCAATCACGGTAAGTATAATTTAAAACATTTAAGGTTTTGGTAAAACAATTTGGTAGAAAAAGAGAATAACTCACATTGTTGACTTAGGTGTTTCTATAGCTTCCTGGTGGTGTTCCTGATTATAGTCTATTAAAAATAAACAACGCACACGTGTTAGTAAAATAACCCAAATTACATTATCCATACAAAACGAGACAGAACTCCAACGAACTTAGTCAGGTAGAGCCTCGACATGCGTTACGGAGCCCTAGATCAATCGGGTAGGGTAACAGATTTGTGATTGGGGTTAAAATACTTACAACGAGGCAGAGCTTCGTGTTTTAGGGGTATTATATCGAGCAATACTTTGCTATAATAGGGACAGAGAGAAAAAGAAAATGAGCGACTGAAGACTGAGGCCTTCGACCCCTTTTATAGGCTGATCAGGGGTGGCTCGCGCCCCGCGACCCACTGTGGTCGGCCCTTCGCGGCCCACGAGGGACTAGACTAGGGCTTAGTCTTGGTTAGTCACAAGTGTATGTCATCCGGGTGTCGTGCCACGTGGCATGCTGTGGTTTCTCCAGCATACACTCGGTCGCGCCCCGCGACACTCCTGGAGATCTTGCTCACGGCCCGCGAGTGACCAGTATTATTTGTTTTATTTGTTTTTTTGTTAAAATTAAAGTTATACGTGTCCGTTTACGAGTATTCGGGGTATAACTAGAGCGTTTAGGGGTGTTTTTTAGGGTTGTTTCCCTTTCTTACCAAAACGAACTACGAATTCCAAAGGTTTGCGATGCTTGTCAGCGTAACTCTTTTGTCGGCTTCTGGCTTTAGCAAGTTCTCTCGAACCTATAAAATATTGTCCGTTGTCTCTTGTATAAGCTCGAGACCGGTGATTTGAGCTTCTCCGATCTCGTGCCAACAAATAGGCGAATGACACTTACAACCATACAATGCTTCAAAAGGTGCCATTTGAATTCTCATGTGATAACTGTTGTTATACGAGAATTCGATCAAAGGCAAGTGTATATTCCAGTTGCCACCAAAATCGATTACGCATGAACGAAGCATATCCTCTAGAGTTTGGATAGTAGGTTCGGTTTGTCCGTCAGACTGAGGATGAAAAGCGGTGCTAAGGTTAAGAAGAGTACCCATAACGGATTGAAAAGTTTGCCAAAGACGAGACGTGAAGCGACCATCACGATCAGAAATGATGTCAATGGGGATACCATGACAACAAATGATTTCATACGTGTAGATACGAGCCAATCTCTCGACTTTGTAATCTTCACGAATGGGGAGAAAGTGAGCGGATTTGGTCAATCGGTCAATGGTCACCCAAATATTATCATGACCTGAAGAAGTACGGGAAAGTTTGGTGATAAAGTCCATCGCAATCCTCTCCCATTTCCAGACAGGAATTTCTGGTTGTTCGAGCAAGCCAGAGGGACGTTATCTTACTATCTTGGTATTGAGGTTACGCATGAAGAATTTGGTATTTCAATTAAACAAAAAGCATATACCAAGAAGAATATAATCGAAACTGCTATATTAGATTGTAACCCAACGAATATTTTAGAATTGGGGATGAAGTTAACTAAGGATGAAGGCGGTATACTGTTGGATGCTATGGGGTATAGAGGACTTGTATGTCTTCGTTATATGTTGCATACGATACTCGATTTATCTTACTTTGTTGGAATTGTGAAGCATGTGGGGCATATATGGTGATACACCAATTACATGATCTTCTAATAAACAAAAGATGGTGGGCTTATCATCTTGTGAAACCAAGTTCAAGGCTACCACGACTGCGCTTGTTAAGCCATTTGGTTAAGAGGTCTTTAAAGTGAAATCACGGGAAGAAAAGTGCGACAAGTGGTTATATGAGTTGATAGTAAATCCAGTGTAGTACTTATGAAAAATCTGATATTTCATGGTCGAAGCAAGCATATTGACATGAGATACTTTTTCATTCGAAAATGTGTCAAGAAGGGGCATGTTTTATTTTTATTTTTTATTCTCTTAATATATAATAAAAAACTAGAAATTACATCGAGATAGAAGATAAACAGGGTTTGATCTAGTACATTTGTGGAGATGAGCAATGCCAAGATACAATGACTAAGCCACTCGTGAGAATCATGTATACATAAATGCGAGACCTACATTGTGTTGAAGACCTCCAGATTTCAAGTCTAAAATTAGTGGTGATTGTTGGCCGATACCGGCTAATGCCCTGGCTTGAACTCACGGGCTGCGATGATAGGCCGGTTCCGAGCACATGCATATTGGTCTCAAGTAATCAATTAATTAAACCAATTTGAGATAAACCAAATGAGTTGTATGTGATTTATAATAGCTAATTAGATTATTATTAGATAATTATGGGGTTTTATTTATTATCTAATTAGGAGTTTGAGTTAAATCTTTAGTTAAACCTAGTCATAACCTAATCAAAGTTTTGATTTTGGTCATGAGAGTTAAATTAGTTTTAAGCTTTTTTTTCTGGATCAATAATACTAAAGACCTATTTCCTAAACTATGTGTTACTCGTTTTAAGTTTATCTATTACAGACTTGAAAACACTAGTTTGGATGATGAAGACTTTAACAGATTTCTAAGGTTGATACCACAAGAGATCCGAACACAGTTTTGTCCATTCAATATCAGGATACTTTAAATTACAATAGTAAACGACCGACTACATTTTTTCGAATCCTATAAATACAAGGCTTCATATGCATTCATCTTCAATTCTTTCTATTCTATTCATCAGCCATGAATACACCATTAATTTCTAGTTTTCTCCTTGCTCTCTTTCTCATCTCATCTTGCTACTCAGTCACTGCCCAGCCCTTCGACTACCCTACCGCAAAACTTTCCACTACATGGACCAACAAAGAGTCCGCACCCCACTCCGTAACCTTCACAGACGGCTCAACGGTCCGAGCCATCCTCCTTAGAGGATCATTCGGATTTAAGTTTGCCTGTGGGTTCTACTGCAACGGGACCTGCGACACTTACCTCTTCGCAGTCTTCATAGTCCAAACCAACAGCGGGTCGGGTATTGTTGGACCGGCTATCGCGTTCCCTCAAATTGTTTGGTCAGCAAACCGAAACCATCCTGTTAAACTCGGTGCAAAACTAAACCTTAACAAAGCCGGAGATTTAGTGCTCCGTGATGCCGATGGTAGCCTTGTTTGGTCTACCAACACAGCTGGAAAACAAGTTACTGGCATGCAAATAACCGATACTGGAAACCTAGTATTGGTTGATGCTCGTAAGAAGATTGTTTGGCAATCTTTGTTGGATAATCTTGATGTGATGGGTCGACCGGGTACGGGTCAGCGGGCCGGATCTAAACTGGGTTGGATAGAAAAATGACCGTGGGTCAAGTGAGGAATTGGTCAGCCGATTTAGGTGGAATATGGCTCGTTTATTTAGCAAGTAAATTGGGGAACACGTGGGATAGTGGAAGACTTGGAGGTTGTTTTCTTTACGTACATGTAGGACTAGTTGTTGCATGTTTATTTTTCTATTTAAGTTGAAGTCCAAGTCTAAATAGATGTAGCTCTCATAATTATTTTTCAGTTAATACAAAAATAGTCGAACACTTTGTTCAAGTGTGTGTGTTTATAACCAGGGCCTGAACCAACAATTGGTATCAGAGCAAGGTCGTCAAGCTACGAGTGCTGGTTTGAGAGTCGTGTTCGGAGAAGGGGGTGCAGCCCTCTAAACCGCAGAGAAAGAAATGCATAGGCCGGGCTGAAGAATGAAAAGAAAGAAGAAAGAGGCGATTCAATCGCTAGAAAGAAAGTGCTGATCTAGGTCAGCGAAACAGAAAGAAAGAATGGCTGATTGAAATCAGCAAAGTAAGAAGAAAGAAGTCGCGAACGACGTGAGAAAGAAGAGTCGTCGCCAGAAAGAAAGAACGCGAACGACGTGAGAAAGAAGAGTCGTCGCCAGAAAGAAAGAATGCGAAAGAAGACCGTAGCAGCGCCGCGAGAAAGAGAAAGAGGATAGTGGCTGCTGCCGACCAGACCGAAAGAACGTAAGACCAAGAGAGACCATTGCCGGAAAGGAGATACCGGCATAAGAAAGAAGAGACCAGTGAGAAAAGACCGAAGCCGTAATAGACCGAATGGCTTGAAAGAAAGACCGAAGAACTCGCTGGTGAAAAGAAAGAGAAGACCGTTGTTACTGGAGAAGAAGAACGAAAGCCGTAACAGACCGAACGGCCAAGATCGAAGCAGTTCTTCTTGCCGGAAGAGAAAGAACGTAGACCGAAACAAAGTGTTTCTTTCAGGAAGAAAGCTTATACCAAGACCGTAGGAGAATACCGTGACCGCGGTTTGTTCGAGAAAAAGCCAGATCGAACCTTCAAAGAAAGAAGACTGAGAAGAAGAAGGTACATGCAAAGAGGTGGTGATAAAAAAAAAGAGAGACGTGGCTGATGTGTGCTGTTGTTCGAGAAAAGCTTATACCAAGACCGTAGGAGAATACCGTGACCGCGGTTTGTTCGAGAAAAAGCCAGATCGAACCTTCAAAGAAAGAAGACTGAGAAGAAGAAGGTACATGCAAAGAGGTGGTGATAAAAAAAAAGAGAGACGTGGCTGATGTGTGCTGTTGTTTTCAAAGGAGAACAATGGTGGTGTTTGTATGGTGTATGAAAAGAAAAAATCAAAGTTCATTTGAATTTTGGTAATAGCCATGAAACAACAAAACAAAAGGTTGGTTGGAAAATTCCAATCGAACATTAGCAAGAAAATGAAAGCAAGGAAGAGCAAGAACTAACTGCAAGAGGCAGGCATGTTTTAGCAAGAAGTTAGCAAGTTAAGCAAGTAATCTGACCCGTCTGGTTCGAATAGCATGTCAGCAAGGAGATTCGAAACAATTAGCAAGAAAGAATCACAATGATCCCGATAGAAAGAGAAGCATGAACGAGAGCTAGAAAGAACCAACATCAAGATTATGGGGGTGAATGTTGGATAATCTTGATGTGATGGGTCGACCGGGTACGGGTCAGCGGGCCGGATCTAAACTGGGTTGGATAGAAAAATGACCGTGGGTCAAGTGAGGAATTGGTCAGCCGATTTAGGTGGAATATGGCTCGTTTATTTAGCAAGTAAATTGGGGAACACGTGGGATAGTGGAAGACTTGGAGGTTGTTTTCTTTACGTACATGTAGGACTAGTTGTTGCATGTTTATTTTTCTATTTAAGTTGAAGTCCAAGTCTAAATAGATGTAGCTCTCATAATTATTTTTCAGTTAATACAAAAATAGTCGAACACTTTGTTCAAGTGTGTGTGTTTATAACCAGGGCCTGAACCAACAATCTTTTGATCACCCGACAGACAGTTTGGTACCTGGGCAAAAACTGTTTGAAGGACAGAAGCTGGTTGCTAGTGTTTCTTCAACAAATTGGAGGAAAGGTTTGTATTCTGTTGAGGTTACTAATAAGGGTTTGTTTGGTTATCTTGAAACAAAACAACGTCGAGTTTATTACAAGTATGTGGTCAATGGGCCTGATAGAAGTAAACAAAGAAGTTATGTTAGGTTCCTCAATGGAAGTTTGGCTTTGTTCATTCATTCAGCCGAGCCGAGTCGTCCGGATGGTGTGATTCGGGTGCCGCTAGCATCATCGGCTCAGTATATGAAACTAATGCCCGATGGGCATTTGAAAGTGTTGGAATGGAGTTGGCAGTCTGGGTGGCGGGTGGTGGCTGATTTGTTTGGAGTTCGTCGCCGGAGTATGTAACGGATATTTTATGGGATGGTTTGGAGACTACTACTTGAAGACATCATTGTTGCTTTTGTGTGTAATAAAGGGATGATAGTTGATCACCGTACGTGTTAATTTGTTGTATACTTTGTCAAGTGTTAAGTCTGAATAAGTTAAATAAACGCAGTAATTTGTTGTAATACATTTGGTGGCACTACTACATGAATGATTAAAAGATGTTATTGTATGTTCAAAAGATACGGTGTCTTTCCCAAAATCACATCTTATATTTGTTTTGAAAGTCATAAATAAAATGTTAATAATTAAAAATAAGTGTTAAATAAATACTAGTATTGACTAATAAAATAAAAGTTAATAATAACAATAATAATAAATAAGTAAATACTAACCATATATCTATGATTGATTTTTTCTCTATTAACGATATAGAATAAGGTAATATAGAAAAGTTTTCATATATAGTGTTAGTAATAATAAATAAATAAATTTCTTATAATAAACAAATTATTTTTTATATGAATACAAATAGGTCCGTTAAAAGTGCTCATGTTCGTTCGGAAATTGCTCGGAATATGCTTATTTGATTTGAGGCTCGGTTGTAAACGTGGTGCTCTGCTTGGTTCGGTTCATTTAAGTATGAAGACATTGGTTCGGGAATTGAGGATTTTGTTGTGTATTGTGATGCCTCGCATACAGGCATGAGTTGTGTGCTTATGAAGAAAGGCAAAGCATATGCATCACAGCAATTAAAAGTGCACGAAAGGATTTACACCATCCATAACTTGGAGTTGGGTGCCGTTGTATTTGCACTAAGTTGTGGAGAAATTACTTATATGGCACGAAGTGTATTATTTTCACTGACCATAAAAGTCTCCAACATCTGTTTAACCAGAAAGATCTGAATATGTGACAACGCCGCTGGATGGAGACTCTAAATGATTATGATTGCGAGATTCGCTATCATCCCGGCAAGGCAAATGTGGTTGCCGATGCACTAAGTCGCAAGGATAGGGTTAAGCCGATCCGGGTTAACGCCAAGAGTATTGAACTCAAGAATAGCTTAAATGAGAAGCTATTGGATGCGCAAAAGCAAGCCTTATTAGAGGCTAATATTTCTAATGATGGTTTGGGTGGAATTGTTTGTCAGTTTTCATCGGGAAAAGATGGAATCCTTAGATTGAAAAATCGAATCTGGGTTCCAATCTTTGGAGGACTTAGAGATCTAATCCTCCAGGAAGCGCATAATTCTAAATATTTTGTTCACCCTGGAGGTGACAAAATGTATCAAGTTCTGAGAAAAAAGTATTGGTGGATGGGTATAAAGAAATTTATAGCCACCTACGTAGCTAAGTGTTTAACGTGTTCACAAGTTTAAGCTGAACATCAAAAACTGTCAGGACTTCTACAACAGCTTGAGATTCTCACGTGGAAATGCGAAATGGGAAATGGTAACTAGGGATTTAATTACCAAGTTACCCAAAACCAAACGTGGCGATGACACGATTTGGGCCATCGTGGATAGGTTGACGAAGTCAGCCCACTTTTTGCCAATCAAGGAGAAGAATAGCTCTGATAAATTGGCTAAATTGGATAAATTGTATGTGGACGAAATTGTGTCCCTGCATGGTGTGCAAGTATCTATTGTATTTGATAGAGATACTAGATATACATCTCACTTCTGGAAGAGTTTTCAGCAATCCTTAGGCACAAGATTAAACTTCAGTATGGCTTACCATCCTTAGACTGATGGACAGAGTGAGCGTACTATTCAAACTTTGGAAGACATGCTTAGGGCATGTGTGATTGACTTGGGTGGTAGTTGGGATGACCACCTCCCCCTAATAGAATTCTCCCTGATAGAATTCTCCTACAACCGGCGCTTCACAATTCCAACAAAGTAAGATAAATCCAGTATCGTATGCAACATATAGCGAAGACATCCAACAAGTCTTCTATACCTCGTAGCATCCACTAGTATACCCCCTTCATCTGTAGTTAACTTCATCCCCAATTCTAAAATAAACACTTCGTTGGGTAACAATCTAACATAACAGTTTTGATTATATTCTTCTTGGTATATGCTTTCTGTTTAATTGAAATACCAAATTCTTCATGCGCAACCTCAATGCCAAGATAATAAGATAACATCCCGGAGTTTCTGGTTGTTCGAGCAAGCCAGAGTGTTAGGATCCGAGACTGACATGATTGTGCTTGTTTGTTTAGTTTTGACAAATCAATGATGATACAACAAGATTTAGTGCAGCGGAAATGAAAACAAACTTTGTAAACACAATCAATATAGAGAAAATAGTTTTGTAAACAATTGCTTCTCATTGAATCGAATGATTAAAGTACAAAGCAAATGATTACAACATGTTTACATACTAAACTCTCCCTCAGCCTGATACTCCAGAGTTGGTTGCACAAGATGAAAGGATTGAATTGAGGAGGAGAACTCACTCAAAACGAATCGAATGTAACAGTACAGAGTACCGCTCCATTTATAGGCAAACCAAACTACTGATGTACCTTAGCTGACGTCACCATGATAGTGACATCTAACGACCTAACAAACTATAAACACTGTTCTATACAAACTACTGATATACAACATCTGATAATCAGCATAATACTATCTAGAGATAACTACTGCTTCACGTTCCACTGTTATAGCCTAAGCACTGATTACTTGAACATCAGTGCTTTCTTCAAAAGGTGATCAGTCTTTGAATGAGCAGTACTTGAGTCTTCAGCAGTACTTAGAACACAGCAGTAGATAGAGCAAACAGAGTTTATCTTCAGCAGTCTTTTGAGTATCATCAGTGTTTGATTCATCAGTTGTTGTAGTTGAGCAGCACTTAAGATCCATCAGCTGTTAGAATACCACTGTCAAGGGGAGAGCTAAGAGTAAACTGCTGCTTATTGGTAGTCCACTGATGTGATCCGGTTTTGGCTTTACATTATCTATTCCTCTGGTAGGGTTCAATCCCAACAATCTCCCCCTGGAACAGATAATGCCAAAACCCTTCATTATTCAGGACCTTTATTACTCATCAAGAGTGCCTTAGCTTGTTCTTTAAATTCAGCTTCAAATTCCTTTGCACTCTGGTCATCCTCATCCCTGCACAGTGAAAGTTCAAGGAGATCCTGCAAATCTTCAACACTAAGGCCTAGTGCTTCTTTCCTTGATATGTACTTTACTTCGCCATTGGCTCTGACCAGGGTCAATACGTGGGTCTTTTGATCAGACATCCACTTTAGTATTTTAAAGCCAAGTGGGTTTCTTGGGAGAGACTTATTTTCAGATGAGTTGAGGGATGATGGCCTTGAAAACACCTGCAGACTTTCAGACATTCTTTTGAAAGCTTCTTCAATGACTTTGTCTGCTGCAGCTATATCTTCTGCAGTTTCTTGTTCAGTAAGCTCTTGTCTTTCAATTTCTGTCTCGCCTTTTGCAGTGCTGGGTGATGCAGGTCTGTTCAAAACTTTCTTAAAAAGGTTTTGAACTCTTGTTGAGCTATCTTCTTTTAGACCCATTTTCATGATGGTGTCCTTGAGATACTCTGCTTCCTTTTCTTTGACCTCTTCTTCAGTCAGCTGTTTGCCTTCATCTTGGTTTGACCCAAGAGTAGTACTGTCTGCTGATTTTAACATTGTCTTGAGGTTTTCAATTTTCTGTTCAAGCTTCATCATATGTTCTCTTTTCTTTGAAGCATCTGAAGAAGTTTTCTTCTTTTTCTTTAGCCTCTCATAGGCTTCATCAGTTTGCTGCCTAGACCATTTTGATATGGCTTCAGAAGTGTCCATCTTAGCATCCACTAGCTCTTTTTTCTTTCCTTTATATTCAGCAGTGAGGTCAGCAATGAGCTTTTTGTATTTACTCCAGTTTGGAGCATTTTTCTTCTTTGAAGGATCATTCTTGATTCTTTGGATCCTTTCAGCCTCATGCTTTAGAGCTACTAATGGCCATTCTTTAAACTGTTGTTTCTTCAGCAGGATAGAACTTTTCTTTCATGATGAAGGCTAGAAGTTGTTCTCTTAACTTCTTCTTTTGATCAGCCTTTTCCTTTTCTAGCTCTTGTGCAAATTCTTCTATCTGTTGTACCTTTGTAAGGTAGAACTCCAGTCTTTTAGCAATGCCTTCTTCGCTTAGACTTTCTTTTTCACTGTCAACCTTGGCTTTTACTTTAGCTTGCCTTGCCTTTATCTTGAGATAATCATTAATATCTTCGGGTGCTATGTAGCCTACGAGTGAGGAGAATTTTCTTTTTGAAGGATCTTCTTCTGTATAAAATTGTCTCGTCTCATTTTTGATGGCTTCAAGTTCCAGTGGATACTTTGCAGCATTTGGATCATGTATCCCTTCAATGGCAGTGATTGGCTTTCTTTTTCTGCTAAAGAGCTGTGGTTGTGATATAAGAAAAGATAGAGCAGTGGTGGATGATTGACTAACAACTGTTGGAACAACTGGTGTCTCAACTGTTGTTGTCATCACAACTGCTGATGTATCAGCAGATGTCTTCTGCTTTTGAGCAGGGGTTATTGTGGCAGTTGTTTGGGTGGTGATCAGTGGTTGACTAGCAGTAGTTGAAACAACTGGTGCTTCAACCACTGCTGCCATTACAACAGATGTTGTAACATCTGTTGTCTTCTGCTTTTTGGCAGGGGGTGATGATGGTTTGGTAGTTTTTGGCTTTGATGGTGATTTTTGTGCTTTAGACACAGATGGTGGTGGAACAGTAGTTGTGATGATTTGTGTTGAGGTGGTGTGTGTTGGAGGTGTGTGTGTTGATGAGATGGTAGCTGTTTGGCTACAGTCAGCAGTTTTTGTAACTACTGATGTATCAGCTGTTTGAGTTGAAGTTTTTGAGGTTTTGGGTTCCTCTGGTTCAATGTACAGCCCATCTTCTATACCCTTTTTCTCAACTTGATTTTCTCCCCCTTTTTGGCATTATCTGCCAGGGGTGTATCCATGAAGAAGATGGTAGATGGAACTTTTTCACTCTGGGCAGTCTTTTGTATGCTAGCCTTTATTGCCTTGATATCTGCTTGAGTGTCTTTGAACCTTGATTCCACCATGTTGGTCAACATTTTTACTTGAATGGCATGCTTTTGATCAGCCATATGTTGTTGTTGTTCAAGCATGGTTGGAAGATATTCCATAGCTCATTTGCAGCAAATGCTTGTGGAGCAGGTGCTTGAGCAGGAGGAACAGTTGATTGTGCTTTTTGAGCTTCTAACAGCTGCTGCACCATATCTTTTATCTCGGCAACAGAAGATTCCAAGTTTTCAGCTCTGGCCGTCAATTCATTATACTTTGAATCATCACCTGATTTAACAGGATCATCTGAATCCCCACCAGTGGTGGTTGTATCAATGTGTGACTTAGGAATAGAGTCCCAAAAATCATCCATTGATGCCCCTTTTTCTTGGTACTGGGGACTTCTTTCTTCAGCAACCGATAAACCTTTGATGGTACCGGTGGTTAAAGTTAACTCACTGGTGGTTACCGATGTTGCCATGGAAGAAATTGCCTTCAAGGGAGTCTTAGTAATGTAACAACTGTCCAACTGAAGATCTGTTGATCCATCAGTTGTAGTTGCTGCTCCACTTGAACTACCACCGAGAGTTACTTGTAACTCAGGGGGTGTAACCTCCTCAACTGTTGCTGGGATAGTAGAGGTATAAGCATCAGACCCAGTCACTTGTGGAGGTATACTCTCAGTAATGGGTGATAGAGAGGAACTGGTTTGTGTCTGTGCCATATCAACTGCATGCAACAGGGGTATTATTGATTGTGGTAATATGATTGGTGAGGGTATGGGTGTTTAAAGAGACATGTCCTTGGGATCAGGACTGTGGAAGATAGATCCGAGTGGATCTAGAGCTTCATATTGTGGAGACCCTGTGGTTACAACCTGATCCTTTTGTGAGGATGCAGGAGGAGTTTTAGGCTGGGGTTGAGATCTTTCTTCCACTGCTGTGAGGAAGTAGCAGCAGTGGTTACTTGTGACTTTTGTGTTGTCACTGGCATTGACTCTGGGATCTCATCTTCCAGAGTTGCCTTTGATTTGGGTTTGGTGGGTTTTCTGGATGTTTTTCTTTTGGTCTTTTTGGTGGTGGCAGGTGTGGGTTTCAAAGCAGTGGGTGTGCTGCTTTGATCACCTGGAGCAGTGGGCTCAGCAGAGGTTGCCTGAGGATCAGTGGCAATTTCTAAAACCTGCTCAGGCATTTTTGTTTTTAATTTTATTGGTGTCATCATTCTTGAAAATGTTTCAATTGTTAAACAATTTATTTTGAAAGAGACACCTTGTTTGGGTAATTCTGCATCTTTCTCTACAAATTTTTGTTCAAAATAATAACTTAGAAATCTTGGAAAGAGTAGAAATGCCTTATTACCAACGTTCTTTACCAAATCATCAAATATTTCCTGGGAGTAATTATTGTTTTTATCATTTAAAATTGCATACCCCAGGCATTGGATTTTTGTTGGTATCTCGTTAAAAGACGTTGTTTTATTAGAAACACACATGAGTAGTGTGTGGAATAAAAATCTGGGTGCAGAAGGGAAGTAACCCTTTTGTAGGGTATCCCTATTTGGTTGTTCTGCATAGCCCCTGTTCATGAAATCCTTTATCAACTCGTCTTTAGTAAATGAGGTTTTTCCTTTCAAATCATCGAGTTTAAAGATTTCAGAGATGGATTTTGGAGAGATTTGTACCTTCTTACCCTGTATCGAGGAGTTATGAGAGGGAAACTGCTATGAGAAGAGAACTTTTGGAATTCAATTCGACAGTAAAACCCTGTTTTGGTGTTAGGGCAGAGTTTTATTTAGGAAGAAAAAGGTGAATGCTGATGTGAGAGCGGTTATAATGATCTGACGGATAAAAGCTGACCACGTGCCAACCCCTGATGAAATGGTAAATAATGGAGGACAGTTGTTTTGACAACTACTAATGGAACAATCATCCGTAGTTACAACGGTAATGAAATGAAATAGTGGATGTATCAGTGGATGAAACAAAGATTTTAAACATCTGTGTTTTGTAGAAGCAGAGGTTGACTCTCAGCAGTGGACAGGCTTTAGAGAACAGATGTTGAGGCACAACAGCCTTTTAGGAACAACAGTGGTAGAACATAAAATTGTTTCAAACAACTGATAGTGCAGCAGTGTTTCAACTTTTGACAAACAATGTTAGCATCTGCTTGTTCAGATGTAGAACTTGATTTTGCTTTGTGAAAGCACAGTATCTTGTCTAACATCTGTTGAGCACTTGAGATGCTATTCTTAACAAAATACATTTTAGATGTAAATTATCAAGATTAAATTGCCAGCAGTTATCTACAGGAATTTTGTTCAAGGTTTTCCCAAATGTCAATTATTTAGACAATGGTTTAGCATCCCAGATGATGATGACATTTCTACATGAGCTGCTCATTTTGTGTCTAATTATATGAACTAGATCATGAGTATCTCAGTAGTTTAAATCAATTTGCAATCAATTTATGATCTGTGAAAACCAAACTTGAGCTTAGTATGACCTTGATAGGTGTGTCTTTTCCTTTTGACCAGTTTTAAGGATAGTAATTTCACACAAAAAATAGGAAATTACATCCTGACCAGAGATGAACTTTTACTATCAAAAATGTCACACCCCCAAAATCCACCTGCGGAGTATCACCGCTTGGGAGCGTGACTGACCAGGATCAAGCCACCAATCATATTGAACATGCATTTAATATTAAGTAAAATAAATGAAAACCATCCATTCAATACAAAAGGTGATCAAACAAATCATCGTTTCAAAATGTAGCGGAAGCATAGTAAATAAACCAGTAGTAGCTAACAGTTTCAAGTGTCATAATAGTTTAACAGAAAAGTCACGATCCTTGTCCACAACGACCCGCTTCTCCAGTGCAAGCTCCAGGTACCTAACGATCTGCAAGGCATGTAACAGAATGATCAACAAACTAGTTGAGCGAGTTCACAGAAAGTAAATGCGTAATAGTAAGTTCGTTTGTAACAGGTGGCTCTACCGGGCCGATTGTATGTTCTATTGGTGGTGGTGTTCCACGTTACTGTGTGGTGGTGTTCCACGTTACTGTGTGGTGGTGTTCCACGTTACTGTGTGGTGGTGTTCCACGTTACTGTGTGGTGGTGTTCCACGTTACTGTGTGGTGGTGTTCCACGTTACTGTGTGGTGGTGTTCCACGTTGTATAACCACTAGACTACTCGTAACTATAGGTATCCTTCACAACCGAGGATAGTAAAGTGGTAGTCTAGGCATAGTGTCAATAATGTAGCTAATCAACCTTTCAATCCCATTCCCAACACCCCGGGAACCCCATGCCTTGGTAAGAGTGTGAACTCACCTTGGTTTGCTCGGTATGCTAGATTATGCACTCACAAGTAATTAGTCACGTCCTATTGTATGCACGTATAACAAATCAGTTCATGTTCGCAATGATACGCATGCAATTTAATGTTCACATAACAGTCAGTTTGCATAACGGCACAACACGTATTACTTCACGTATACAAATGTTAACGTTCATCAAGCATGGCATGCCAAATAAATCAAACATATAATTCCATCTTTCAAAGTACATTCATAACCAAGCATCTTTCGATCCACCCTTATCTTTCGACACATTAGTTATCTCAGTTATCTTTCGGACCGAAGGTTATGTTTCGAACCTATTGTCATCTTTCGATCACACACATATCTTTCGGTCAACATGTATCTTTCGGTCAACAGATATCTTTCGGTCACAACTATGTTTCGACTACAAGCATCTTTCGACAATAACTATGTTTCGAGTAGACAAGTATCTTTCGACATAAGCAGTTACGTTTTCATAATCAGTTACGCTTATTCAAAGTTTCTAAGTTTTATCCGTGATTATCAATTAACACATTTTCCAGAAATCGGTTATCCAAAATCGATCAAACAGGGACTTTCATAATAAACCTCATGAACCCTAATTTAACCAAAAGAACAAGATTGACACTTTATCCTATACGATCCGATTTCAAGAACAACGAACAATAACAAATCCGAATTGCATAATATCACAACCAATCCATAAAACCTTATCATCATACAATATCACAACGAATCCGATTTGCTAGCCGATTAATCAACAGAATCTTAACAATCATGGCAGTTCACTTTAATTATCCTTGCTAAACCATTATAACATTCATACCGTACGTATCCGATCATATAAACACATATTGCAAGACAATTAGACAATTATAACATTCATACCGTACATTTAGTGACAAATCATATACACTAGACACTAACCGGGATAGAAAGCAACAAGAGTTGATCAGCAAGTAGTCTCCGCAAATTCGTGGTTGCCGTCACACACAATGGAGCTAGGGTTTGAACAATAACAGCCAACATACATGTTTTCACGTTTTTAAATCGTATCACAGGAATGGGCCAAGCCCATCTGAAAGACTGGGCCGAAAGATGTCGAAGGATTATGTTTCGAACCTAAAGTTATCTTTCGTGATCCTTCGATCTATCTATCATGTTTCGTGGACATCCTTCGAAGGTTGGACATCCTTCGAAGGTTGGACATCCTTCGAAGGTTGTTTGTGTGATGAAATGTGTTTCATACTAACAAGTTTACACATTTTACAAGTTTCACAATGTAACAAACAAACAGCTATGTACAATCAAACAAACAAAACGTATAAAATTTCATGGCAACCATATGTGCAAATAAGTGACTAGTCAATACATGATCGTGTAATACATATGAAATCGAATCTTGGAAATTCGAGTTGTCACATTATCCCCAACTTGAAAGAAATTTCGTCCCGAAATTTGGTACGCACTCACTGAGGAAGCTAGGTAAGTTACATCGTTCACTGGTTTTCCTGGGGTGTCACATCATCCCCCCGTTGATTTGGAATTTCGTCCCGAAATTCAGTAGTAGTAGCTTCAGCCTCAGAAGTGGATGCATTGGTTTCGAATAACTGGGGATACTTTTCTTTCATCTGATCTTCGCGTTCCCAGGTATACTCTGGGCCACGCTGGGAGTTCCAACGAACTCGAACAAGAGGGATTCTCTTGTGTTTGAGGACCTTAACATCCCGGTCCATGATTTCAACTGGTTCCTCGACGAACTGCAACCGCTCGTCGATAGTGAGTTCCTTAAAAGGAACTATAAGGGTCTCATCTGATAGGCATTTCTTCAGATTCGACACGTGAAATACATTGTGAACTGCACCGAGTTCAGCTGGTAGTTTTAATCTGTAGGCTACTTTACCAATCTTTTCTAAGATTTCGAATGGTCCGACGTACCGCGGATTCAGTTTGCCTCGTTTACCAAATCGAACCACACCCTTCCAGGGTGAAACTTTCAATAAAACCCGGTCCCCGACCTCAAATTCCAATGGTTTTCTACGCTTGCCCGCGTAGGCTTTCTGACGGTCGCGTGCTGCCGCCATGCGTTGTCGTATCTCTGAAATCTTTTCTGTGGCGTCCACTACAATCTCTGGACCCGTGATTTGACTATCCCCCACCTCTGCCCAACAGAGAGGTGACTGGCGTTTACGCCCGTACCATGCCTCGAATGGAGCGGCTTGAATGCTGGTGTGATAACTATTATTGTACGAGAACTCCACCAAAGGGAGGTGCTTTTCCCAGCCGTTGCCGAAATCGATAACATACGCTCGAAGCATGTCTTCTAGAGTTTGAATAGTTCGCTCAGACTGCCCATCCGTCTGAGGTTGATATACTGTGCTCATGTCTAATCGTGAGCCGAAGGATTTGTGCATCGCTTGCCAAAGTTCTGACGTGAATCGTGCATCGCGATCCGAAATAATAGAGGTGGGCACTCCGTGCCTCGAAACAACTTCTTTGAGATATACGTCTGCGAGAGTGGAGAACTTATCCGTTTCCTTTATAGGTAGGAAGTGTGCAGACTTAGTGAGTCGATCCACGATCACCCATATCGTATCGTTCCCACGCTGGGATCTAGGTAGGCCTGTAACGAAATCCATGGAAATTTCTTCCCATTTCCACTGTGGTATCTTGGGTTGTTGAAGTAAATCTGAGGGTTTCTGGTATTCAACCTTGACTCTCGCACAGGTTAAGCATTTTCCAACATAGGTGGCGATGTGGGCTTTCATACTAGGCCACCAATAAGTAGTGCTGATGTCGTGGTACATTTTATCCGACCCTGGATGTACCGAATAGCGAGACTTGTGAGCTTCATCCATTACAAGCTCGCGTAAACCGCCATAAAGTGGGACCCAAATACGCCCCGTTACATAGTAGGCGCCGTCTTCCCTTTGTTCCATGCATTGCCTTGAGCCGCGTAAGGCTTCAGCTTTGACATTTTCGGGTTTCAGTGCTTCTAACTGAGCAGCTCGTATCTGTGCAGGAAGACTGGACTGAATAGTAAGCTGCAGCGCTCGCACGCGCTTAGGTAGAGTGTCTTTCCGGCTGAGGGCATCAGCCACAACATTGGCCTTGCCTGGATGATACTTGATGGCGCATTCGTAGTCGTTCAGTAACTCGACCCATCGTCTTTGACGCATATTCAAATCCTTCTGCTTAAGGATATGCTCGAGACTCCTGTGATCGGTGTAAATCGTGCACCTGGTACCGTACAGGTAGTGTCGCCATATCTTAAGCGCGAAAACAACAGCTCCCAGCTCTAAATCGTGCGTCGTATTATTCCGTTCATGAACCTTGAGTTGCCGAGAGGCGTATGCAATAACTTTATCCCGCTGCATCAATACGCAACCAAGCCCCTGTATCGATGCGTCACAATAAACCACGAAGTCATCCGTGCCCTCTGGCAATGAGAGAATTGGTGCGCTGCAAAGCCTATCCTTTAAGTACTGAAAAGCGGTCTCTTGCGTATTACCCCATCTGTAAACGACACCTTTCTGTGTTAGCATAGTAAGTGGCTGCGCGATCTTGGAGAAGTCTTTAATAAATCGCCTGTAGTACCCCGCCAAACCCAATATTTGGCGTATTTCTGTCGGTGTGCGCGGTGCAGGCCAGTTCCTGATCGAATCTACCTTGGATGGATCAACATGAATCCCATCCCTGTTCACCACATGGCCTAAGAAGTGGACTTCATGAAGCCAGAAGTCGCATTTTGAAAACTTGGCGTACAATTGTTCCTTTCGAAGAAGTTCCAAGATAAGACGTAAGTGCTGCTCGTGTTCCTCCTGACTCTTGGAGTAGATCAGAATGGCGTCGATGAAGGCAATGACGAACTTGTCTAGATAGGGTTTACACACCCTGTTCATAAGATCCATGAAGACTGCAGGCGCGTTCGTAAGCCCGAATGGCATGACAAGAAACTCGTAGTGACCGTAACGAGTTCTGAAAGCGGTTTCGGAGACGTCCTCATCCCGGACTCTCAGCTGATGATAACCTGACCTTAAATCAATCTTGGAATAGTAACACGACCCTTGCAGCTGGTCGAATAAGTCATCTATACGCGGAAGAGGATAACGGTTCTTCACCGTCACCTTGTTGAGTTCACGGTAGTCGATGCACATTCTGAACGTACCGTCTTTCTTCTTCACAAATAACACTGGAGCTCCCCAAGGCGAAGAGCTAGGTCGGATAAATCCCTTATCCAAGATTCCTGGTAGCTGCGTCGATAGTTCTTCCGATTCTGGTGGAGTTAAGCGATACGGTGCTCGAGCTATGGGTGCTGCTCCTGGAGCGAGCTCGATTTGAAATTCGTCCTGATGATGCGGCGGTAGACCAGGTAAATCTTTAGGAAACACCTGAGTAAAGTCGCATACAACTGGATGATCTTCCAACTTCTTTTCTTTCGCTGCTGCTGTGCTTGAGACCGAACGGTAGTTGAACTCTTGCTGAAATACCCATCCCTTTCCCGCTTGTTGTCATTAGGAGTAGCGGGAGTAGCAGAAGTGATAGCGGTAGTAATAGTGCTGATACAACTAGGCAGCCTGTTCTGTTCCACTGCCTGATCCGTGAATGTCTGGGGCATTATCGAGGTTAGCCGATGTAGCATGGCTCTGAACTTCTGAGGCTAGACCCTTGAGGTACAATTCGATACGCTTGTTTGGAGGGTCCACCATGGTTGGACACAAGATGGCCAGTTCGTCCGACCGTTTCGTATATGCATCAACTTCTGACCCCGTCATTTTCAAATGGTAAGGCTCCACTTCCAACTAGTATCTGTACTTGCGCGTTCCACCTGGTTAGCGCGATTCCTACCAAAGTACCAGTGGCGTACTTGACCCTGCGAGCCTCAGGGCGTTCACACATGAAGTTCTTGAATGTGCCACTGAATGTGCTTGGACGACAGTCCATGATGTTCTGGAATGTGTGCGTTCTGACCCGTTGCGCGAGAAAGATAGATCAAGGTTAAGCGCGAAAGTTGGGTCACGAGAGTAGGATCTAACATCCTAGAATAGGTCTGGGATAGCAGGTTATACCTCCTGCTTGTGCGGCTGCAAGTGCCGCAGCAACTTGTTCGTTAATGAGAGCCGTCAACTGGGCTTGAGTCATGTCAACACGTCCAGACATGATCGAACAGTAAAGGTAGCATAAGTAAGAATGGTTCACGAATAGTGCGATGACAGAAGAGTGTAAGCACGTATGTATTCTCATGCAATGACAAGTAGTGAGCAAAGTAATGTAAGCATACTACGAGCAAAGTTCTATGCAAATTCTAGCATGTAGGCAATAAACATAAACCTTATTACCTAGGATGTCGAGTCTTGCACGTGGAGCGAAGCGTCGCGGTGGATCGTTGAGAGCACTGTTCTGGTTATAGTCTGGTTTTAATAAAAACGTTTTCCCATATTAAAACCAAGTTCTCTATAACCAATGGCTCTGATACCAATCTGTCACACCCCCAAAATCCACCTGCGGAGTATCACCGCTTGGGAGCGTGACTGACCAGGATCAAGCCACCAATCATATTGAACATGCATTTAATATTAAGTAAAATAAATGAAAACCATCCATTCAATACAAAAGGTGATCAAACAAATCATCGTTTCAAAATGTAGCGGAAGCATAGTAAATAAACCAGTAGTAGCTAACAGTTTCAAGTGTCATAATAGTTTAACAGAAAAGTCACGATCCTTGTCCACAACGACCCGCTTCTCCAGTGCAAGCTCCAGGTACCTAACGATCTGCAAGGCATGTAACAGAATGATCAACAAACTAGTTGAGCGAGTTCACAGAAAGTAAATGCGTAATAGTAAGTTCGTTTGTAACAGGTGGCTCTACCGGGCCGATTGTATGTTCTATTGGTGGTGGTGTTCCACGTTACTGTGTGGTGGTGTTCCACGTTACTGTGTGGTGGTGTTCCACGTTACTGTGTGGTGGTGTTCCACGTTACTGTGTGGTGGTGTTCCACGTTACTGTGTGGTGGTGTTCCACGTTACTGTGTGGTGGTGTTCCACGTTGTATAACCACTAGACTACTCGTAACTATAGGTATCCTTCACAACCGAGGATAGTAAAGTGGTAGTCTAGGCATAGTGTCAATAATGTAGCTAATCAACCTTTCAATCCCATTCCCAACACCCCGGGAACCCCATGCCTTGGTAAGAGTGTGAACTCACCTTGGTTTGCTCGGTATGCTAGATTATGCACTCACAAGTAATTAGTCACGTCCTATTGTATGCACGTATAACAAATCAGTTCATGTTCGCAATGATACGCATGCAATTTAATGTTCACATAACAGTCAGTTTGCATAACGGCACAACACGTATTACTTCACGTATACAAATGTTAACGTTCATCAAGCATGGCATGCCAAATAAATCAAACATATAATTCCATCTTTCAAAGTACATTCATAACCAAGCATCTTTCGATCCACCCTTATCTTTCGACACATTAGTTATCTCAGTTATCTTTCGGACCGAAGGTTATGTTTCGAACCTATTGTCATCTTTCGATCACACACATATCTTTCGGTCAACATGTATCTTTCGGTCAACAGATATCTTTCGGTCACAACTATGTTTCGACTACAAGCATCTTTCGACAATAACTATGTTTCGAGTAGACAAGTATCTTTCGACATAAGCAGTTACGTTTTCATAATCAGTTACGCTTATTCAAAGTTTCTAAGTTTTATCCGTGATTATCAATTAACACATTTTCCAGAAATCGGTTATCCAAAATCGATCAAACAGGGACTTTCATAATAAACCTCATGAACCCTAATTTAACCAAAAGAACAAGATTGACACTTTATCCTATACGATCCGATTTCAAGAACAACGAACAATAACAAATCCGAATTGCATAATATCACAACCAATCCATAAAACCTTATCATCATACAATATCACAACGAATCCGATTTGCTAGCCGATTAATCAACAGAATCTTAACAATCATGGCAGTTCACTTTAATTATCCTTGCTAAACCATTATAACATTCATACCGTACGTATCCGATCATATAAACACATATTGCAAGACAATTAGACAATTATAACATTCATACCGTACATTTAGTGACAAATCATATACACTAGACACTAACCGGGATAGAAAGCAACAAGAGTTGATCAGCAAGTAGTCTCCGCAAATTCGTGGTTGCCGTCACACACAATGGAGCTAGGGTTTGAACAATAACAGCCAACATACATGTTTTCACGTTTTTAAATCGTATCACAGGAATGGGCCAAGCCCATCTGAAAGACTGGGCCGAAAGATGTCGAAGGATTATGTTTCGAACCTAAAGTTATCTTTCGTGATCCTTCGATCTATCTATCATGTTTCGTGGACATCCTTCGAAGGTTGGACATCCTTCGAAGGTTGGACATCCTTCGAAGGTTGTTTGTGTGATGAAATGTGTTTCATACTAACAAGTTTACACATTTTACAAGTTTCACAATGTAACAAACAAACAGCTATGTACAATCAAACAAACAAAACGTATAAAATTTCATGGCAACCATATGTGCAAATAAGTGACTAGTCAATACATGATCGTGTAATACATATGAAATCGAATCTTGGAAATTCGAGTTGTCACAAAAAATGAGTAAAAGTTCAAAATATATTTTATAAAAAGTAAAACATATCTGGTTTTATTTAGAGAAAAACACCTTAAGAAAAAATTTAAAGGAAATTTTTGAAAAGTAAAAGGATCTGACAACTTTTCAATTAGGTTCATGATCATATCATTCTCAAGTTATTTTGACCATAGTTCGGGGTCATTTTCTTGACAATTGATTGTAAGTCCTACTTTTAAGAGCTATCACTGATGATGCCATTGTTACCTGAACAATTTCTGCATTGATGAATGCACACAGTTGTATGACTTCATTGTTTTACCCAACTGTAACCTCAAGAGTGTTTTATGCTTATACTCTTTTCCTTTTGGATACAAAAGTTTTGAGATAGCCACACTTTGAGATTTGTTCATTTTCTTTTTCCCTTTCTACCATTTTCATTCATATGTTCAAAAATGCTCACTAGGAGATTTTATTTTGAACATACTTTGTCCATAATCACTTTGAAGTAATGCTTTGAGAAATCTGACCATTTTTTTTTGAGCATGTTTTATTACAGATCTCACATTACTTATGATTAGAACTGTTTTGACACCTTATTTTCTTAATGTGTTTTGACAAAGTTGTTTTGGTCCTATTGAGGATTCTCAACCTGCCTTTGAACACATAAGAACTTTGACTAAAGTTTTAAATCCCCTTTTCTTTGTTAGCAGAACACTAGTGTTTAGATGAACATAGGTTTAGCTGAACAGAGGGCATACTTTAGTGTAAAATATAAAGAAAAAAACATCACAAATAACAAGGCAACAGCTGAAATCAATTTGAAAATATTGAACGATCCCATAATTTATCAGATACTTTACAGATCTGAAAACTATGAGTGACTTGTGCATGAAATCACTTGTTGCGTGACATTTGTGTGTCATATGACATCTTGGTTGTTTTACAAAGTTTTCTGAATAACCATTTTGATCATGATTCACTCGTTACTCTGTTTTTCAACTGAATACAACCAACCTTAGTATCAATGAATTTTGAGCTGAACTGTTATGTCAAATTGATTATTAGATCGAATTTGACTGTCCAAGCTCTGATACCAATTGTTAGGATCCGAGGCTGACATGATTGTGCTTGTTTGTTTAGTTTTGACAAATCAATGATGATACAACAAGATTTAGTGCAGCGGAAATGAAAACAAACTTTGTAAACACAATCAATATAGAGAAAATAGTTTTGTAAACAATTGCTTCTCATTGAGTCGAATGATTAAAGTACAAAGCAAATGATTACAACATGTTTACATACTAAACTCCCCCTCAGCCTGATACTCCAGAGTTGGTTGCACAAGATGAAAGGATTGAATTGAGGAGGAGAACTCACTCAAAACGAATCGAATGTAACAGTACAGAGTACCGCTCCATTTATAGGCAAACCAAACTACTGATGTACCTCAGCTGACGTCACCATGATAGTGACATCTAACGACCTAACAAACTATAAACACTGTTCTATACAAACTACTGATATACAACATCTGATAATCAGCGTAATACTATCTAGAGATAACTACTGCTTCACGTTCCACCGTTATAGCCTAAGCACTGATTACTTGAACATCAGTGCTTTCTTCAAAAGGTGATCAGTCTTTGAATGAGTAGTACTTGAGTCTTCAGCAGTACTTAGAACACAGCAGTATATAGAGCAAACAGAGTTTATCTTCAGCAGTCTTTTGAGTATCATCAGTGTTTGATTCATCAGTTGTTGTAGTTCAGCAGCACTTAAGATCCATCAGCTGTTAGAATACCACTGTCAAGGGGATAGCTAAGAGTAAACTGCTGCTTATTGGTAGTCCACTGATGTGATCCGGTTTTGGCTTTACATTATCTGTTCCTCTGGTAGGGTTCAATCCCAACACAGAGGGACGTTATCTTAGTAATTGGTATATGCTTTCTGAGTCACACCCTGATAAATCAAAGCTGGGCGTGATCTGACTGGTATCGTCATTGCACAGCGGAAGCTAATTAAGCTAAGACTTATAGAAAGCAAACGCCTATTAAGTACTCGAATCCACATGGTTCTCCTATTCCAACCGTGCCATAATTTTGAAATGCAGCCAGAGAAATAATCATGTGAAAAATCAACATAAAGTTGAGCGAGTTCATAGTTTGTTTGTAAAATATTTGAAATAAATCTTTTTTAATAACCGGTTTTTAAAATATCGTTGAGAAAACGAATTTAAAATCATTTTCTTTAGCATGTTATATGAAACTTTGTATTCGTTGAACTTTGTATGTGTAATGCATTATGTTCGTAAAACCTTGTAATTGTAATCTTTTTTGTTTGTAAAATTTGTGTAACCGTCAATGTCCACCCTGACAATGACAACATGTATGCATGAACCTTTGAGTTGTATTTGTATAAACATGGTATGTAATTGTAAAATGTAAGTTGAGTTGCAAATGTAAGGAATTTAAGATCGCTAATATTTAGCTACGACATTAACATGTGTGACGACTGATGTGGCTGTCGTGGGCCACTCAAAAATAATAACCTAACTTTACCTATAGACATGGTAAGTTGGGTGTCGAATCCACGAGGAGCATGTGGTTAGTGTTAGTCCCAAAAAAACCCATGATATCACTCACCGGTTCAATCGAACGCGGAATATAAGATCGAACCGAATGAACAAAAAGAAAATATTTCATTACACAACATAGTGCCGCTGCTAGATCGCACACAGTCTCAAGGACTGTTTGGTACGATCTTCGAGAACCTTGCACACAATCCCTAGGATTTTCGGGTACAAGGTTCTCCTTTTGGGGATTACATGATTACACAAATGAGAGCTCTACTACAATAACCTAATCAGGACTATATATAGGAGCATCTACCCCATTGGCCCACATGGCCTAGCCCAAGCCCAAAACTAATCTAAACCCAATACATCCATAAATTAATACAATAAAGATAAGCATAAAACTTTGGACTGAACAATCTCCCCCTAGTTTTATGCTATCTTCATTACGGTTTAGACGATCTCGGATGAGACGCAAGTATCTTGGATGTCGGACAATGTCGGATGAAAAATGATGTAGCTCGGATCAGGTCTCGGATAAGTTGAAGTGTGTCTCGGATGATGTCGGATCAGACGTGTTATCTCGAATGCAAATGTATTGATTCACTAACAAGAACACACGGATTCAAAGTGATCCATCTAGTATTTAAGTTATGCAAAAACACAGCCTTAAAATTTAAATGTTGAGCTCATCAAACAGAACCAAACTCGGCGCATATTATTAACCCAATATCAATTGTCGAGCCTTGCCCCAATAGTATCTTAGCCCAACGAAAATTTATCAACAAATGTCATCCTTCATGTGGGCTCAACATCCAATCGAGACATTCTCAATATGTCAATTGACATATGTCGTCAAAAATCAAACAAATATTATTCAATTATTAGTAGAGCCCATTAATAATGTGCATGGCCCAAAAAGAAACCATTGCTCCATCCAAACAGGCTTAATACTAATTGTTCCATCATCAACTGCCGTAGGCAAAGTTGCAATATGAGATGGCTTCTATTTGTAGCTGTTGGGCTTTAATATTAGAAGCTGGGTCATAAAATATTTGAGAGCCTTTTGGGCTTTAATATCACGTACCTGGGCTCCTTCCTATTCGGCTCAAAATAAATTAATCAACCTTAAACAGTGGACCCGAGTTCAGCATGTTTCAACCCATCAAAAATTCGGCTGCAAAAGTTAGCCCCACAAAAAGTTGCACAACATTATTCTTCATCTTTAACCATTGATTATTCACCTTCATCTAACGGTCAACAATCATTTGGGTTGTTAAATTCCATGATGTGACATTATGTGCAGCCGTCAAAAGAACATTCCCTCTGACGTCAGCCGTTGAAAACCAAAACCCATATACTTCTTCCTCTCCGGCGATTGCATCATCACCGTCACCGGCGACTGCACATAAACTCATCATATCCGGCCACCGTCACCCTCCTTCGGCAACCACCATCCTCGACACCTTTATCTCTGGCGTACACCATCATCCACCGAACACTGTTCGACTTCGAACACCGTGACGTATCATCTTAGTCATCTCCACAGCACCTTGTCTCCGACTAACTGTTCAACTTCGTCAATCAACGCCGGTCACCTTCTTCAACGTCCACCACAAACCTCCGATTGCACTGAATTCCGACTACCTTTATCATCTCCGATCACCACACTTATCTTCTCCGTTCAACTGTCGTCGAGCCGACACCATCTTCTTTATTTCCGTCGCACCATCATAACGAAAACCCGAGCACTGCAAAACTGATCACCGGTTAACCGTCACCACTCTGCCACCACCGTCGTCATTACCTCCGGTCACTATTCAACCATCTTCACCGTTGAACACTGTTATTCTGTTCTCCGGTCTTCTTGTCCTTCTCTCTCTACTCAGCTCTCTTTCTACAAAACACACACAACTAGGTGTGCTTCTTGAATACCTAACAGTTAGTATTACACGTTTTGTTTGTAAATTTTACTAAACTAACTAATGATTATAAAACTCATATGGAATTAAAAACACATGAAACAAGTTGCAATAAAGAAAAAGATTGAGTTGTAATAAACAATGATGAGAAAAGGTGATCACTCCGGGATTCAGATTCTATAATTACTAATAACCTAGTTCTGATTTTATTGGATGCTATTGACTGAATAGTAAATCTGTTACATCTACCAATTACCTATGCAGTTCAAAATCTAAATATTAATTGATCAGATAAATATTAAAACAAGCACACATAGGAATCATTCAATCAACAAAAGCATAATTGGATTCAAAACGTAATTATAACTCTGACTGTCACTCAGGATTTTTCTGTCACACAAATTATATAATCACACAAATAGTCGGCTGTCACCCGACTACAAATCCAAATCTCAATACAAAAGAGAAACTAGAATTAAAAGTGTCTCACAAGAATCATTCACCCGAAGTGTTCACTAGAGATTTATCCGCTCATGATATTCGTACAACCTTCAAAGGGTTGAATAATAATTAAAAACATCATCTTATTGTATATAAATAATGATGACGAAAATAATATATCAAACTTCAATGTTGTCGACAATGTGTGTATCGATATTGAAGATGCAATTGTGTGTTGATGTACAAAGAATGCAATTAATGCCCCCATGACCCTCGTACATGTGATCCCTCTTTTGTATCTAAAGTCCACCAGCAGCCCAATCAGTGCGGACCAATAATCTGCTTGAATATCTTAAAAAATGGCGCCTCCAATCCACAAGCCCACATGTGATGATATATTGTTGATGTCTTGATGTGCACAAAATACAACATATAAATTACATCAATTAAGGCATAAAACTAACCCTTTTTTAGTACGTACTAATGTTGGAAAAAGTGTGTTTTTGTCTTCCTTTAGTATTTTCAGGATTAAATGAGCTCAAATAAACAAAAGAAGCAAAAAGGCAACTAAATCTAACATAAATACAAGAAAAGGAACAAACGTGGAATGCCCGACCCCCTGGCAGCATCTTCCCAAGCAAAAACAAGTAAACAGAAGGCTGAACACGGCCCGTGCTCAATGAGCATGGGGGCGTGCCTAAGTGCCAGCAGAAAAGACAAAGTTGTAGAAGCTTCTATCGCCCACCACGGGGTCGTGCTCAGCGGACACAGGGCCATGGTCAACTCTTAGATTCGTAGAATCTGAGAATCTTGATAGTACAGATACGCTTCTGCACACGGGGTCGTGCCCAGAGGACATGGGGGCGTGGTCAACTAATGCAACCAAACTGCAATTAATGAAGAAAGAGAAGAGGGATGGACACGAGGCCATGCCCAATGGACACGGGGCCATGCCCGAGCTTCCTTCAATACCCAATGGTATTGGATGGCGGGGGTCCAAACTCTTAGATCCCCTCATATGTAAACTACTATTAAAACTATAACCCGGCTACTTAGGACTGTATCCCTGCTGACTCAGACTACTTAGCAGAGGGTAACGTCACCTTCAAAAGAGGAGCCTACCACATTATGCATTAATAACTTAATTAATTATTTTTCAATAATCCGACCCTTTAGGATTGTATCCTTGCTGACTCAAGCTACTGGGTTGAGGGTAACGTCACCTTCAAAAGAGGGGCCTACTACAATAACTAAGATAATCTCTTAAAATGTGCAAAAGTGCGGAAATAATCAAAAGTTACACTACACACGAGTCGGATCCAAGTGATTCATCTTGTCTATCTGTTTTTACTTTTATTTTTATTTTTCAGCATTTTAGTTAGTTTTATTTTTCTAGTTTAAAATCTTTTTCTAACTTTTTAATTTGATTAGACGTTGAGGATAAACCGATACTAAAAGCTCTTGTGTCCTTGGACGACCTCGGTATCTTACCAACATTATACTACGTCCACGATGGGTGCACTTGCCCATATGTGTGTTTAGTGTTAGTAAATATCGTGTTTTATAAATTTAAAACTTGGCTACAAAGTGTAAATGGGCTTAAAATATATATAAAAACCTATAACACACGACACGCATCATGTCTCTTGTTCACGTGACTTGTGCCAAAAAGTCTTCCACCCCAAGAAGTCCAATCATGATGTTTTTTTCTTTGTTTTAATTGGCCCCCAAGGTATTGTCTCGGCTGTGTGCGTGGGGCCAAGAGATGTTGATTCTAATATTTTTGTGTCGATGAATTATATAATCCCCAAAGTCACGTGCTTGTTGACTCCTTTTCCTTATTAATCGGCCCACTCCAAATCAAGCCCACTTTCACGTCAATGATCATGATAACGATGATGTTGCTGTTGACTTGTGTAGCCCAATAAATTCCTTCTCTAGCATGCCAAGTTCACGTCATGTCTGAATTAAGGTTTGCAAAGCCCCATTAATACCCCAAAATAACAATGTGATGCTGATTTCTCCACCGTAACTTACGGCTTGAGTTCGTAGGTTACGCTGTGAACATTCTGTGAACTTTTGGCCATTTTGAATTCTACTTTCCATTAATTACATACAACTCCCTAGACTTCAACATTTTCCGTTTCTTGCATGTTTAAGCTATGTCTTGGACCCGAACATCTACCAAATGCTATGATTTCTCTCGCCAAACATCCTAGCTTCTTCCTCTTCACTTCTAAGCACTTAAACTTCTCCGTATTACGCGTTAAACCTGAAAACCATAAAAACCTGTAGTTATCATATTTGAGACGCGTAATCACTTAAAACACAATAATTCACACAAAATACATAGGTTAACACTCGGGTTTCACACCTTCCATCACATCCCCACACTTAACATTGATTGTCCTCAAGCAACCATTACAAATATTACTCACCTTATTGACAATTCACCTTCAAATCCGTTACCGTATCAACAATTTAAGGTCCCAAGTCATACCCGTCCCATAGACTGACACAATCGAGATTGACAATCTGACAAGTAATTGATACGCATTTAAAACAATTTAAGACTTACCTAACCAAAACTAACATGCTTATGATACTACACACATGCCACACGCCCCTCACAATAATCACTCCTCTCGGTTTTATCAAAACTAGCATGTAATGTGCTAGTGTATATTTCACTCAAAACCAAATATGCTACTTTGCAATCATAAGCTTGTATAGCAATCATACCTCCACTGTATCAAATAACGTAACACATATCAAAAGGACTTTTCGGGTTTTGGGTTAAGGGTAAAGGTAACGATGTATTTTTGGATTTTTATGTTTATATGGCGAACACAAACGAACATACCAAACCACGACAACTTATTCACAATAAAACTAACACGAACATAATAATAATTTTTTTTCCTTTTTCTTTTTTTTTCTTTCTTTTCTCTTTTTTTGTTTTTCTTTCTTTCTTTTTTTTTTCAACAAATATCTAACACATAATTGTCATTTATGGTTGGTAATCAAACGGATCGAACAAGGTGTGACAAACAAAAGGTATAAGGCTCAACATAGTTTACTAGGGTAAGATGGATAAACAATCAACATATGAAACAATGAAGGGATCCTAATGCCTTTATCATCTATGTGCATACGCTAAACCACAGTCTTAGCATGTATCAAACCAAACAAGTTCTAACACAAAGCAACATATGACCCACTATCAGCAAATGAACATTTATTGTAATTCAACTAACAATCTAGTAGGCTCAAATATCTCACCGAATAGAAGGAATATGGGTTACCGACACGTAGTATGTGTAATTCCTAAAGCATGTTACCCCTAGTTAGGCATCTCTTCTCAACTATTCTCTAAAAACATGTCAGAAATACTCTCATGAAACTTAAAGGGACAACCATGACTAGGGATCCAAGTTTGTTTAATATCAGCAAGGAACCCATTAGCGATTGAAAATGTTGGTTTTCATGTAGTTCAAGCATACTTGAGAAACAAAATTTTTCAATTTTTTCACAATTTCAACCATTCAAGCATTTAAGATCAACAATTATACCAACCCTCTCTCGAGTTACAGCATCCCCACACTTGGGATGCATTGTCCCTAATGTATGGTGCACTTTTAATCTAGACTCGAGAGATACCACCCGCAAACCATGAACGGCTAACAACCTACTCGACGCGACAAATAACACCATTCCCAACACAAAGACTCACACCACCAAATATACGAAATGAAATGCAATAATAAAAGTGGAACAGACTCCCCTGGTTTAAAGCATAGAAGCCTCATGCATCATGTTCCACCACGACCATATAGCATTTCATTCGCGGCCGTGTCCAACAAGTACTCGGGTCAATCTCTACAATTAGTGTGCAAATCATCCCCGTCCAAATGGAGATTGAGTATGGACAGTTCTGACTGAACTCTAACCCATGCATTGTCCGCAATTGCAACTAGAACGTACGGGAACTTCACCAAACATCCCCACACTTGGACCATTGCATCCGTAGAGATTAATAACCTGGTAACCTGCAAAAATACTCACGCAAAACAAAAAAAAAATATACACTACTCTACATCCTCGGGCTGCCTCCCGAGAGCGCTAAGTTTATAGGTCTTCTGTAACACCTCGAAAATTTCGTCCAATAATGTCTTGACACGTGTCATAAGGTTCCGGTATGTGAAAACAAACTTTAGAGGGACTAAAAGTGACAAACAGTGAAAACTATGGAACGTAAGGGTCAAAGTATCAACAATGGATAAATAGACTCTATGATAACCCTACATAATGTTCATAACCTTAAACGGATGGTTCATGGATCATACGACGCGGAAATTGCACAAAAGTGAGGAATTACAAACTATAGGGGCCAAAAGTGTCAACATGTTGAATTTATACCTCTGAGTGAACTTTTGGCAGACCCGAAGCTTTTTAAAGCTAAAATATACTCACTAGAATATGTGGTAAAAATTTCGTGAAGTTTCGTCAACGTATGAGAAAGTTATGGCCAAAACCGTACTTGAAGGACTAAAAGCGTCAACGTCGAATTTCATGGCTTTTCGGTTGAGCGGAAAGTTATCCGAGGACATTACCATGTTGGTAAATGTCCCAAGGTTCTTAAAACCAAGTTTGAGGGTTTACGAGTCAAAATAAGCATCAAAACATCGCGTACGAAGGTCAGGGGCCAATTCTGCCAACAATTGAAAGTGCTGAACTGACCAAGGTCCCTTGCGGATCGTATAGCAGGGACCATACGGTCCGTATGGTCTGCCCAGTATCACAGTTTCGCGAATTAGTCTGATTTGGCCCGAATTTTGAGTTGGGAACAGCTCATATCACCTCCAAATGCTCCAATAATAGTCCATGCATGCCTAGAACAACAGTAACCTCCCTTCAACCTCTGAATTTCCTCCATAAATCAGATTATTTCATTCATTTCTTGAGCACTTGTTGCAACAAAGAACTCCCAAACCTTCAAGAACTCTCAAGGCACTTCTGGAGCAATTCTGAACGACAAGGCTGACTCTAAGTGTTAACTAAGCTTCAATAGGACCTTTGTAAGCTTCTATATCAGTCTCTAATTCGTTCTTACTTTGATTATTAGTAAAAGTCAAAACCGTTGTTCTTGTAGTTTGACTTTTCGATTAAACGAGTTTTACTCTGTCATTTCTCAAATTGAAACCACTAATATGTTGGTATTTATGTGGGAAACAAACCCTCAAAAGGGTATTCTCTGATTCCCACTTTATGCATGCTAAATGTCGAGTCAAAGTTGTTTCTAAAACGCCAACAGAAGTTGTTTTTGCAAAAATAAGCTTAAATGGTAATGTAGATGACATGCAATCCGTTTGATCATCAAAAATAGCTTCATAATGAATATAAGAATATGTTTTACCATGATCAACTCGACAATCTTTAGTATAAACCCGGATTGGAACCGAAAGTCTTATAAAACGACTTTTTCGTTGACTCTCGATTCGGATCCGTGCATGCATGTTTGAGATCTGTATTGGAGTGTATTTTAGACCACTTTTATTTTGGTTAAACTTTCTGGAATTTTTATATCTCGAGTCTATACTTAGCCGATTCATTTGCATGTTTCCAATTTATGCTTAAAGTTGACTATTTTGCCCTTTTTGATATAAAACGTGATTTTTGGAAAAGTGAAAGAGTAGAAATCTTTATTTCTAATATATAAACTTGCACCGAAAATTCGAGATCAGTTAGTGGTCCAGATTTTGAGTTATGGCCGATATCGTAAAACTATATCTTAAAGTTACATAAACGGCGCATTTAGCGTATAATCTATTTCAGGCCACGTTTTGGTATAAAACTTTTTACCCACTGATGTTATATAATATTTGGGGATTTTTGATGATTTTTATTTAATTTTTGGCTGATCGGATCATACGTCGCTAAGTCGATTCGGCTAATGCCGGTTTTGACCGTTTAAGCCATAAAATGAGTTTTATACATCCTTTTGACCCGAAACCTTTTTCTACTGATTTTATAAGTTAAATAAATTATTTTGAGCATTCTGGAAATATAAAAATCTCAGCTTTCTTTTGAAAACCCGGAAACGGCCCTAGATCGCAATTTTTAGCATTTTTAACGCATAGTAAGCGTTATACTCATTTTAAACATATAAGACTCATACCCACTGATGTATTTAGTATATTTTCATATAATAACAGTAAGTATAAATGTTTGAACTCAGATTTCTAGTTTTGGCAGTTTTAGCCCTTGTGAAATTACTAAAATACCCCTACGGTGCATAGTTTGATTTTAAATGTTAAGTTTGGTATATGGGTCATACCCTACTGTTATAATATGTTAAATAAAGTATACTTGCTGTATAAACCAGACCCGAAACTCAGATTTCTAATTTAACTCTTTTATAATCTATTAAATGACCAAAATGCCCTTCTAAGGCATAAATTGAGTTTAAAATCATTCGGGGCATAATAGAACATAACTTACTGATATTATATCATATTTAAAGCATATTATCTCAGGGAACTTGCATTTGACTCTTTTGGCTACCCGTAACGCCCTTTTTGCGTTCGGTTCGGTTTACGTAACTAGTTTGCGTAAATTGACCGAAACGGGTCAAACGTTATCATTTTTATCTCAAAATCCAGAATGTATTTAGTATACCCATATTATACAAGTATTCAAACTTGTCGGGTCTAAATCACATTCTATCCGGTCTTTCGCTTAATCGTGCGCTTGTACCGTATCGTCCTTAAAACTAACCGGTCAAGCTTAGGCTTAAATAAAAGACCCGTTAGGAATCTAATAGGTTATTATAAACCTTTGTTCCAGATTAGGAGGCCCAGTAAAAGCTACCTACACTTACCATTTGTGATTCGTACTTGCTCAGGTAAATACATTTTGACTTATTTTCCCTATACGGGCTTGGGGTACGGTATTTAAAATACCGCTTGATCGAGCGCACAAATCCTGCACCCTATGGGTGTACAGTCTTGAATAGTTTGTGCGACTCGTTTAAACAGCCTTGTTCTTACCTTAGGCTTTGGGGTGTTATTGACCGTGTCCCGGATATCCTTGGCATTATCTTACGAGATGGCCACGACCAGAGCACGGGGTGTAGGCGTACACCCGGCGTGTATAACTCTTTAATGTGGTGTGTCATTTAATCTTTAGCCCGGACAGCAGATCCCGGGCCACCAAATGTACGAGTAACATGTAATTCGTTCACAAGTTTATATTGCATAATTATCCCAAGTTAAAAAAAAATTTATTTATGCCTTGTGCATTTAAATAAATTTTCAATCATTTTCAAAATGAGTCAGTTGATTTGTATTTACCAGTGTAAACTGACGTATTTTCCCAAAAGGTTAAGTGCAGGTACTATACGAACTAGGCTGGCTGTTTCCTAAGAGCGTCCACTATAGTCTCGCAAGCTCGGACGACAAAATAAACTGTTGAACAATTTTATCTTATTTTTATTTGATCCGCCTGTGGATCCGTTTCAACTACTTATGATGTTATTATTACATTTAATTAAAGTTGAAATGTATCTATTCTGCTTCCGCTGTGCATTATTATATTGTGTTGTTTGTCTATGACGATGCCAACCACGTCACTGTACCCCACACCGGGCCCACCGGTGACACGTGGAGATCGGGGTGTGACAGGTTGGTATCAGAGCCAACGCTGAGTGAATTAAACACTAGTCCTTTGTGTTTAACCTCAGTTACAGAATTGCACAATCCTCGATTTTCGAGTCTAGACAAAGAACTTAGGAAATGGTCGACATTTCGTTTATTTTATCTTTATTTTTATTATTAGCTTTGTCTTATATATTTTGTTGCGCAACTTGTTTAATTTTTTGACAGGTTCATCATGTCGCCACGTATGCGAGGACGAGGAGGATTCGCCACATCACATGACCACGAGGCAGGACCCTCACACAGGCGAGCCCCGTCAGCTTCGCACAACACTGCAGCCCATGATCTTTGGAGATCATTCGCCGAGCCAGCCAGGCACTCGGTATCCTTGAGCACCTCGCCATCCCTACCCCACTCATTTGGGCCCCACTCTGAAAATGGGCCCCATGACTCCCATGGATCTTTCATACCCTTGCACCAGTCACCTCACCACTACCCAGCACCAGTTTATCATGGCCTGTATAACCCTGATGCCTATTTGGATGAACCAGTGGGTCATAACCCACTAGGACCTGAAGACCACTTCTCTAGTGGTAACGAGATGGAGGTCGACGAGGACACTGACCCTTCCCTGCCGCCGTCCGACACTTCTAACCATCCCATTGAGATATCGGATGGGTCACCATACAGGGGATCACCATTCAATGGTGTTGACAGCTAAGAGGAAAGGTTTAAGCAGCACGAGTGGTTTTATACCCCCAGCCACCACAACTCTCCCATGCACCAGTCTTACCACGGTTCTCCCGTGCATTCGCAGCACCACTCTCAGCAGCAGTAGCTTCAGCAGCCGCCTTTGCAGCAGGACCCATCTGAGGCCTTTTGGCGCGACGTGATTACTCCGTCGCCACCACCACCACCGGTTTTACCTCCTCCGCCTCAGAGGCCAAGGAGGAACGCGCGTAAGTCTACGCGAGGAGGGATTCGCATTGCCACCCCTCGACATTCAGGTAGCGGCTGCTACTCGCCGCTCCACGAGGAGTCAGAGATGGGAGAATCTCAGCATTCCGTCTCAGAGGTTACTTCTGCGACTATTGCGCCACTACCGCCGCAGAACTTTGGAGAGCCCATCCCTGCGTATGCTAGCGCAGCACAGTTCAACCCTTTCGAGCCGACTTTTCCTCCCGGTTATGATTATACGGGAGATCCCTACTGGTTAGCCTCAGGCTACAACCCTCTCAACCAGGAGAGTGGTTTTGGAGGTCCCTGGGCTACGGGGCAATCAGCTTTTGGATTCCCACCGCAGGGATACCAGCAGCCGCAGCCTCCGCAGCCACCGCAGTATCAGCCACCGCCGCCGGCGCCGATGATGTCGCCACCGCAAGTCCAAGAAATCCTGCAAGGGATACACGACGTGCGACGGGAATTGCAAAATGATCGCCGACACAACCGCGGTATGTTCAAGAAGATGGTTGACCTGATTAAGGGTAAGAGTAAGAAGGATTATTAAATCCTTTGTTGTTAGCTCACTTACTCATGTCCCTGCGTGGACATTTATTCCTGTATTCTACCCCTGCGTGGGTATATTTCTCTTGTTCTACCCCTGCGTGAGTATGTTGTTCCTGTTAACCCCTGCGTGGGTTTTGTCTTTTTGTTTGTTTTGTTTGTTGTTATTTAGTTTAGCCCCTGCGTGGGCATGTTATTTGAGAAAAGTCCCGTTTAGGGCAAAAGTTGTACTAGTTTACTTCAATTTAAATGGTTAATTTAAATTTTTCATTTTATTTATGTGCATGAATTTAATATTCAAATAAATGGAAAATATCAATTTTTATTTGATTTGCCATTTTAATAAGAATCTTAGTAAGGTAGAACCTAGCTTGAATGTCTTATTAACAGGCCTGGCCAGTATGGCAAAACCTGGTTAAAAAGATTCAAATCCCTGTTAACATTTGTAAACATGTTAACATTCTTGGCCAAGCGTGATCTGTAAAATCACATAAGCCCCTTTTTAATAAATTATCTACAGATTATATCTGTATACAAGTCTGATTGTGACTTGATACCTACGGGTTATGACTATGTCGTATAAAGCAAAAAGGCAGTTGTGGTCTATGACTCCCTGCCAAGTATAGGGTTATTTGTTTAATTATACAATGCTAATCCTATAAAAATCTAAATTTATAATTTAGAAGTTGTCCGAAGTGACTAGGCCTATTGTGCCAATATATATATATTTCATTCCATAATATAGTTGCTAATAAAAGCCCTGAATGAAATTAAATAAATTAACTATTGTGATTCTTAATATCATGGTTAATAAATCGTCTAGAACGATAATACTGTTAGGTTTCTAAATAAGACCTTGTCCTTTTATGTAGCTTAAAGCTACATGGCTAAATCGGAGGAGACCAACAGTCATTCTGGAGAACACCCAGATGATACAAAGATTCACGTCACTGGTGCGGAACTGCAAGCACTGGTTGAAAACGCTGTTGCCAAAGCTATGGATAGGCAATTCAGAGAATCTAGCGGGACTCGGAGTAGGACCCGAACTGTAACGCACGTCAAGCCCAAGACTCATTCAGATGCTCATAATAAGCCACCTTCTAAGAAGAATGAGCCGAAGAAGGATGAGGGGGATAATCACTCCTCCAACCACAGCAGTATTCCTAAGCAAGAAATCAAGCTGAAGCATGATACGCACAGCAAGTCCTGTACGTACAAGTATTTCGTTTCATGCAAACCCAGGGATTTTACTGGGGAAAAGGGGCAGTTGACTGCATGACATGGATTGATGAGATGGATACAGTTGTTGACATCAGCGGGTGTGCTGATAGGGACGTTGTGAAGTACGTGTCCCAGTCATTCAAGGGAGATGCTCTAGCATGGTGGAAGTCCCTTCTACAAGCTGCCGGTAAGGCCGCTCTGTACAGCTTGACATGGGATCAGTTTGTAGCCCTAATCAAAGAGAATTTCTGCCCGCAGCACGAGGTCGAAAGGATTGAGTTGGATTTCGTATCCCTGGCAATGAAGAACCTCGATTGTCAGGCATATCTCACCACGTTTAACACCTTATCTCGATTAGTGCCGTATTTGGTGACCCCGGAGCCGCGAAGGATTGCTCGATTTATTGGGGGTCTGGCACCAGAGATCAAAGCGAGCGTTAAGGCATCAAGGCCTACGACATTCAGATCCGTAGCTGATCTATCCCTCTCCCTCACTCAAGATGTAGTCAGATTGAGAGCTATGAAGAGCTCAGAGGAAAACAAGAGGAAACGTGAGGACGACACCTCGCGAAGATCTGAGAAACGACACAGAGGGAACAACGACCATAAGAAAGGGTCGGGATTCAAGAAAGGAGATCAGTCGGGTGAAAACCCCAGATGCAAGACCTGCAAGAGACACCATTTTGGGAAATGTCGTCTGGAAGCGAAATCTCAGTCTCAAGAAAGGCGATGTGGAATCTGCAAGTCCACGGACCATAAAGCCTTGGATTGCAAGAAGCTTAAGGATGCAACTTGTTTTGGTTGCAACGAGAAAGGGCACATCCGGCCAAATTGCCCAAAGAATGCGAAGAAGGCTGATGAAGGAAAGAAGACTAATGCGAGAGTCTTCAGAATGGACGCAAAGGAAGCAGTTCTTGATGACAACGTCATTACAGGTACTTTTCTTGTAAATGATGTTTTTGCTAGAGTCTTATTTGATTCAGGAGCTGATAAGTCATTTGTAGATGATAAGTTCTGTAAATTGTTAAACCTTCCTGTTAAAACCTTAAGTGTGAAATATGAGGTGGAATTAGCCGATGGAACCATAGAAACCGCCTCGACTGTTCTAGATGGATGTGTTATATCCATTAGGAATCATTCTTTCCCGTTATCCTTGCTTCCCTTTAAGCTAGCTGGATTCGATATAGTGATAGGCATGGATTGGTTATCGAGTAACCAAGCCCAGATTCTGTGCAACAGAAAGCAAGTAGTAGTGAAGACTCCGTCTGGTGAGTCACTCATTATTCAAGGAGATACTCAGCATGGATTGCCGGAGCAAGTGTCCATGCTCAAGGCATCCAGATGCATGCAGAAAGGTTGTGTCATTTATATGGCACAAGTTACCATTGATGAGCCGAAGCCGAAAATTGAAGATATCCCTGTTATCTCGGAATATCCTGAAGTATTCCCTGAAGAACTACCCGGTTTGCCACCTGATAGGCAAGTGGAGTTTCGGATAGACATCATTCCAGGCGCTGCGCCTGTAGCAAGAGCACCCTACAGATTGGCACCAACGGAGATGAAGGAGTTGAGTACGCAGTTGGATGACCTATTAGCTAAAGGTTTTATTAGACCTAGCTCGTCTCCTTGGGGAGCGCCAATCTTGTTCGTTAAAAAGAAGGATGGATCGATGCGTCTGTGCATCGATTACCGTGAGCTTAACAAGGTCACTATCAAGAATAGGTATCCGTTACCCAGGATCGACGATCTGTTCGATCAGTTGCAGGGAGCAAGCTATTTCTCGAAGATCGACCTGAGGTCAGGTTATCATCAGTTGAAAGTCAAGGATGAAGATGTGCACAAGACAGCGTTTAGGACTCGTTATGGACATTACGAGTTCCTAGTGATGCCGTTTGGGCTCACCAACGCACCAGCCGCATTCATGGATCTCATGAATCGTGTCTGCAAGCCTTACCTAGATAAATTCGTTATCGTCTTTATTGACGACATCCTTATCTATTCGAAGAGCCAAGCTGACCATGAGAAACACCTTCGTTGTATTCTCAAACTTCTGCATCAAGAGAAGCTTTATGCCAAATTTTCGAAGTGTGAATTTTGGCTTCGAGAAGTCCAATTCCTTGGACATATAGTAAGCGAGCGTGGTATCCAAGTAGATCCCGCGAAAGTAGAAGCAGTCATGAACTGGCAGGAGCCGAAGACTCCTACCGAGATTCGCAGTTTCCTTGGATTAGCAGGATACTATAGGCGATTTATTGAGAACTTTTCAAGAATTGCTGCGCCCCTAACTTCGTTGACTCGTAAGAAGATTAAGTTTGATTGGGGCCCTAAGCAGGAGGAATCCTTCGATATTTTGAAGAAGAAGTTGAGCAATGCGCCAGTGTTGACATTGCCCGATGGCATAGAAGAATTCGTGGTATATTGCGATGCATCGCATACTGGTATGGGCTGTGTACTCATGCAGAAAGGCAAAGTCATTGCCTACGCTTCTCGACAGCTCAAGGTGCACGAGAAGAACTACACCACCCACAATTTGGAATTGGGTGCAGTTGTATTTGCTTTGAAGCTATGGAGACATTACTTGTATGGAACCAAGTGTATAATATATTCAGATCACAAGAGTCTTCAGCATCTGTTCAATCAGAAGGAATTGAACATGCGTCAAAGGCGATGGATGGAAACTTTAAATGATTATGACTGCGAGATAAGATACCATCCAGGCAAGGCAAATGTAGTTGCCGACGCCTTAAGCAGAAAGGAAAGGGTGAAACCAATCAGAATCAATGCCAAGCGCATTGAAATAAGAAATAATTTGAATGAAAGGGTGTTAGCTGCACAGAAGGAAGCTGTGTTGGAAGCTAACTATCCTGCAGAGAAGTTAGGAGTAACTGAGGAGCAGTTATCCTACGACAAAGATGGAATGTTACGACTAAACGGACGAATATGGGTTCCCGTTTATGGAGGACTTCGGGATGTTATCCTCCAGGAAGCCCACAGCTCTAAATATTCCGTTCATCCTGGAGCTGATAAGATGTACCAGGATTTGAAAGCAAACTACTGGTGGATTGGTTTGAAAAAGTCAGTAGCTGAGCATGTAGCTAAATGTTTGACTTGTGCGCAAGTCAAGGCTGAGCATCAGAAGCCGTCAGGTTTGCTTCAACAACCTGAAATTCCCAAGTGGAAATGGGAAATGGTGACAATGGATTTCATCACCAAGTTGCCGAAGACGAAAAAGGGAAATGATACCATATGGGTCATTTTCTACCCATCAAGGAGACGTATAGCTCCGATATGTTAGCTCAATTATACGTCGATAAGATTGTAGCGTTACATGGTATACCTATATCTATTATCTCCGATAGAGATACTAGATAAACGTCGCATTTTTGGAAAAGTTTCCAGCAATCGTTGGGCACTCGTTTGAATTTTAGTACGGCTTATCATCCTCAGACCGATGGTCAGAGTGAGCGTACTATTCAAACTTTGGAAGACATGCTTCGTGCATGTGCGATCGACTTGGGTGGAAGTTGGGATAAGAACCTACCATTGATTGAATTCTCCTACAACAATAGCTACCATTCCAGCATAAAAGCTGCGCCTTTTGAGGCTTTATACGGTAGAAAGTGTAGATCGCCCATCTGTTGGGCAGAAGTTGGAGATGTCCAACTGTCAGGACCAGATATCGTTTTTGAGACGACGGACAAGATCGTTCAGATTCGCGATCGTTTGAAAGTTGTCAGGGATAGGCAGAAAAGTTATGCGGATCCTAAGCGCAAAGACTTTCACTTCGATGTAGGTGATAAGGTATTGCTTAAGGTATCACCTTGGAAAGGGGTGATGCGATTTGGAAAGAAAGGCAAGCTAAGCCCGAGGTACATAGGACCTTTCGAGATCATCGAACGTGTCGGGTCAGTTGCTTATAAGTTAAACTTGCCTGAAGAACTTAGCACTATTCATAATGTGTTCCACATCTGTAATTTGAAGAAGTGTTTCGCTGACGAATCACTGGTTATACCGCATACAGATATACACATAGATGAGAGTTTGAAGTTCATGGAAAAACCTTTGTCGATTGAGGATCGACAGGTGAAAAAGCTTCGAAGGAAGCACGTGCCTATAGTTAAGGTCAAATGGGATGCCCGTAGAGTTCCCGAATATACGTGGGAAGTGGAATGCACGATGCAAGAGAAATATCCTCATTTGTTTCAGTAAATCTCGAGGACGAGATTTCTTTTAAGGGGGTGAGGATGTAACACCTCGAAAATTTCGTCCAATAAAGTCTTGACACGTGTCATAAGGTTCCGGTATGTGAAAACAAACTTTAGAGGGACTAAAAGTGACAAACAGTGAAAACTATGGAACGTAAGGGTCCAAAGTATCAACAATGGATAAATAGACTCTATGATAACCCTACATAATGTTCATAACCTTAAACGGATGGTTCATGGATCATACGACGCGGAAATTGCACAAAAGTGAGGAATTACAAACTATAGGGGCCAAAAGTGTCAACATGTTGAATTTATACCTCTGAGTGAACTTTTGGCAGACCCGAAGCTTTTTAAAGCTAAAATATACTCACTAGCATATGTGGTAAAAATTTCGTGAAGTTTCGTCAACGTATGAGAAAGTTATGGCCAAAACCGTACTTGAAGGACTAAAAGCGTCAACGTCGAATTTCATGGCTTTTCGGTTGAGCGCAAAGTTATCCGAGGACATTACCATGTTGGTAAATGTCCCAAGGTTCTTAAAACCAAGTTTGGGGGTTTACGAGTCAAAATAAGCATCAAAACATCGCGTACGAAGGTTAGGGGCCAATTCTGCCAACAATTGAAAGTGCTGATCTGACCAAGGTCCCTTGCGGACCGTATAGCAGGGACCATACGGTCCGTATGGTCTGCCCAGTATCACAGTTTCGCGAATTAGTCTGATTTGGCCCGAATTTTGAGTTGGGAACAGCTCATATCACCTCCAAATGCTCCAATAATAGTCCATGCATGCCTAGAACAACAGTAACCTCCCTTCAACCTCTGAATTTCCTCCATAAATCAGATTATTTCATTCATTTCTTGAGCACTTGTTGCAACAAAGAACTCCCAAACCTTCAAGAACTCTCAAGGCACTTCTGGAGCAATTCTGAATGACAAGGCTGACTCTAAGTGTTAACTAAGCTTCAATAGGACCTTTGTAAGCTTCTATATCAGTCTCTAATTCGTTCTTACTTTGATTATTAGTAAAAGTCAAAACCGTTGTTCTTGTAGTTTGACTTTTCGATTAAACGAGTTTTACTCTGTCATTTCTCAAATTGAAACCACTAATATGTTGGTATTTATGTGGGAAACAAACCCTCAAAAGGGTATTCTCTGATTCCCACTTTATGCATGCTAAATGTCGAGTCAAAGTTGTTTCTAAAAAGTCAACAGAAGTTGTTTTTGCAAAAATAAGCTTAAATGGTAATGTAGATGACATGCAATCCGTTTGATCATCAAAAATAGCTTCATAATGAATATAAGAATATGTTTTACCATGATCAACTCGACAATCTTTAGTATAAACCCGGATTGGAACCGAAAGTCTTATAAAACGACTTTTTCGTTGACTCTCGATTCGGATCCGTGCATGCATGTTTGAGATCTGTATTGGAGTGTATTTTAGACCACTTTTATTTTGGTTAAACTTTCTGGAATTTTTATATCTCGAGTCTATACTTAGCCGATTCATTTGCATGTTTCCAATTTATGCTTAAAGTTGACTATTTTGCCCTTTTTGATATAAAACGTGATTTTTGGAAAAGTGAAAGAGTAGAAATCTTTATTTCTAATATATAAACTTGCACCGAAAATTCGAGATCAGTTAGTGGTCCAGATTTTGAGTTATGGCCGATATCGTAAAACTATATCTTAAAGTTACATAAACGGCGCATTTAGCGTATAACCTATTTCAGGCCACGTTTTGGTATAAAACTTTTTACCCACTGATGTTATATAATATTTGGGGATTTTTGATGATTTTTATTTAATTTTTGGCTGATCGGATCATACGTCGCTAAGTCGATTCGGCTAATGCCGGTTTTGACCGTTTAAACCATAAAATGAGTTTTACACATCCTTTTGACCCGAAACCTTTTTCTACTGATTTTATAAGTTAAATAAATTATTTTGAGCATTTTGGAAATATAAAAATCTCAGCTTTCTTTTGAAAACCCGGAAACGGCCCTAGATCGCAATTTTTAGCATTTTTAACGCATAGTAAGCGTTATACTCATTTTAAACATATAAGACTCATACCCACTGATGTATTTAGTATATTTTCATATAATAACAGTAAGTATAAATGTTTGAACTCAGATTTCCAGTTTTGGCAGTTTTAGCCCTTGTGAAATTACTAAAATACCCCTACGGTGCATAGTTTGATTTTAAATGTTAAGTTTGGTATATGGGTCATACCCTACTGTTATAATATGTTAAATAAAGTATACTTGCTGTATAAACCAGACCCGAAACTCAGATTTCTAATTTAACTCTTTTATAATCTTTTAAATGACCAAAATGCCCTTCTAAGGCATAAATTGAGTTTAAAATCATTCGGGGCATAATAGAACATAACTTACTGATATTATATCATATTTAAAGCATATTATCTCAGGGAACTTGCATTTGACTCTTTTGGCTACCCGTAACGCCCTTTTTGCGTTCGGTTCGGTTTACGTAACTAGTTTGCGTAAATTGACCGAAACGGGTCAAACGTTATCATTTTTATCTCAAAATCCAGAATGTATTTAGTATACCCATATTATACAAGTATTCAAACTTGTCGGGTCTAAATCACATTCTATCCGGTCTTTCGCTTAATCGTGCGCTTGTACCGTATCGTCCTTAAAACTAACCGGTCAAGCTTAGGCTTAAATAAAAGACCCGTTAGGAATCTAATAGGTTATTATAAACCTTTGTTCCAGATTAGGAGGCCCAGTAAAAGCTACCTACACTTACCATTTGTGATTCATACTTGCTTAGGTAAATACATTTTGACTTATTTTCCCTATACGGGTTTGGGGTACGGTATTTAAAATACCGCTTGATCGAGCGCACAAATCCTGCACCCTATGGGTGTACAGTCTTGAATAGTTTGTGCGACTCGTTTAAACAGTCTTGTTCTTACTTTAGGCTTTGGGGGGTTATTGACCGTGTCCCGGATATCCTTGGCATTATCTTACGAGATGGCCACGACCAGAGCACGGGGTGTAGGCGTACACCCGGCGTGTATAACTCTTTAATGTGGTGTGTCATTTAATCTTTAGCCCGGACAGCAGATCCCGGGCCACCAAATGTACGAGTAACATGTAATTCGTTCACAAGTTTATATTGCATAATTATCCCAAGTTAAAAAAAAATATTTATGCCTTGTGCATTTAAATAAATTTTCAATCATTTTCAAAATGAGTCAGTTGATTTGTATTTACCAGTGTAAACTTACGTATTTTCCCAAAAGGTTAAGTGCAGGTACTATACGAACTAGGCTGGCTGTTTCCTAAGAGCGTCCCCTATAGTCTCGCAAGCTCGGACGACAAAATAAACTGTTGAACAATTTTATCTAATTTTTATTTGATCCGCCTGTGGATCCGTTTCAACTACTTATGATGTTATTATTACATTTAATTAAAGTTGAAATGTATCTATTCTGCTTCCGCTGTGCATTATTATATTGTGTTGTTTGTCTATGACGATGCCAACCACGTCACTGTACCCCACACCGGGCCCACCGGTGACACGTGGAGATCGGGGTGTGACATCTTCAGCCAGACCATACCTGATATGCTCAAAGTGATTTAAATGGCATCTCACGTGCAAAGACCACTCGTGCTGGTGGATGGTTAGTATCCCACTGCCATCCTTTATTCCATATGGCATCTAAATGATCCGGGTTATCGAAATCTATCGACTGTGAGAATTCACCCTTAATTTTCCTCGCGGGTTTCTTCTTTTCCTTCAACTGTGAGAACTCACCCATATTCACCTCAAGTGGTCTCTTCTTGGATTTAGTTGCATCCTTTGGTGACTCCTTTTCTAACTTGACTGATCTCTTTTTGTTTCTCATCTTGAGGCAGCACGGTGATTTGACCACTTTATCCTTCATGACCTTTTCATCTGTCGACCTGTCAATCATAGCAACACTCCCTTTTGGGCCATCCTCATTAATTGGAGGATGACACTTATTAGCAATATTAGAATAAGAAAAAGTGTGAGACATAAAGTTTAAGGAAAACTTACGTGACCCGAAGACCATATTCACAGTATTAGCATTGCAATCAATGGTAGCCTTCGCGGTTTTCAAGAATGGTCGGCCTAAGATAACCGGCGGTTGTCCTTCAACATTGGACGGTGTGTGGTCCACAACTAGGAAATCTTCATGGTAATAGCAATCTCCTACTCTTACAGCAATTCCTCTCAACATCCCCCTAGATGGTTTCCTTGACCCGTCTGCAAGCACAACCGTGATGTCCACCTTTTCAAGCTAACCAAAATCGTATTCATCAAACACTCGACTCGCCAATATGCTTATGCTTGCCCCATGATCCACCAATTCCCTATCAGTCTTGAACTCACCCAACTGGACTGGGATCATAAGCACATTCTCCTCTTCATCTTCAACACTTGCAACCAAACGGATTGCACCAATGGTCATATTTAAACGGACGGGTGAATCATTATCATCAACTATTACCCGTACAGGAGTTACTGCCTCTACATCTGATTCTTCAATACAAACCTCATCTTGGGAATCCGCGATTGACTTAGACATTTGAGATTGTGAGTCCACTTGATTGTTGCTTCCTAACCTCTCAGACTCTCTTTTAACCCGCTCATTGCATAGTGTATTTATTAATTCACCTTGCTTGACTACATCTTCATAAATCTAATATATCCTATCAGAACTTGGGTTCATCTCCTTCATTGCATCATGGATGGCATTGAGTGCATCCAATAACCTATTCTATCACTAGGGATGTCTTGGGCGTAAACTGATGAGTCATATTCATTAAAATAACCAATGCTTCCATAACCATAGTCCTCAAAATATTCTGATTTTCCATTACAACCCCAATCTGGCTTGTACCGGTGACCATCATCCATCTCATAACCACTGTACTCCCAATTTGGATCACGATAGTAGTCCATATCATCGATCTCTTCTTGATATCTATCTTGATAAGAATAACCCTGGTAACCCACATCTTCTTGTCTTTGCATACGTTGGGACCATACCAACTCATCAAATTCAGCCTTACTCTCGAACATTGGGCATTCATATACCCAGTGTGACACCCACACCTTATGCTTGAAGTATATTCTTTATATTCCCAGCTCATATTTCCTGCACAAGTAGTAAACGAAAAGCAGTACCGAACAAAAAGAAAAAAAAAAGACAAAAGTGAAAGAACAAAAAAAACTAACCAGAAAAGGCAAATACTTTTTGGATTTTAGAGTTTTTATGTAAAACGAAAGCGAACAAACAAAACTAAACTATACTAAGCGCACTAGCTCCCCGGAAACGGTGCCATTTTGATGTGGCTGTCGTGGGCCACTCAAAAATATTAACCTAACTTTACCTATAGACAGGGTAAGTTGGGTGTCGAATCCACGAGGAGCATGTGGTTAGCATTACACGTTTTGTTTGTAAATTTTAGTAAACTAACCGATGATTATAAAACTAATATGGAATTAAAAACACATGAAACAAGTTGCAAATAAGAAAAATATTGAGTTGTAATAAACAATGATGAGAAAAGGTGATCACTCTGGGATTCAGATTCTGTAATTACTAATAACCTAGTTCTGATTTTATTGGATGCTATTGATTGAATAGTAAATCTGTCACATCTACCAATTACCTATGCAGTTCAAAATCTTAATATTAATTGATCAGATAAATATTAAAACAAGCATACATAGGAATTATTTAATCAATAAAAGCATAATTGGATTCAAAACGTAATTATAACTCTGAATGTCACCCAGGATTTGTCTGTCACACAAATTATATAATCACGCAAATAGTCGGTTGTCACCTGACTACAAATCCAAATCTCAATACAAAACCAAAATTAGAATTAAAAGTTTCTCACAAGAATCATTCACCCGAAGTGTCCACGAGAGATTTAGCCGCTCATGATACTCGTACAACCTTCAAAGGCTTGAATAATAATTAAAAACATCATCTTATTATATATAAATAATGATGACGAAATTAATACATCAAACTTCAATGTTGCCGTCGACGTGTGTATCGATATTGATGATGCAATTGTGTGTTGATGTATAAAGAATGCAATTAATGACTCCCTAACCCTCGTACACGTGATCCCTCTTTTGTGTCTAAAGTCCACCAGCAGCCAATCAGTGCGGCCCAATAATCTGCTTGAATTTCATAAAAATGGCGCCTCCAATCCACAAGCCCACATGTGATGATATATTGTTGATGTCTCTTGTTCACGTGACTTGTGCCAAAAAGTCTTCCACCCCAAGATGTCCAATCATGATGTTTTTTCTTTGTTTTAATCGGCCCCCAAGGTATTGTCTCGACTGTGTGTATGGGGCCAAGAGATGTTAATTCTAATATTTTTGTGTTGATGAATTATATAATCCCTAAAGTCACATGCTTGTTGACTCCTTTTCCTTATTAATCAGCCTACTCCAAATAAAGCCCACTTTCACATCAATGATAATGATGATGTTGCTGTTGACTTGTGTAGCCCAATAAATTCCTTCTCTAGCATGCCAAGTTCACGTCATGTCTGAATTAAGGTTTGCAAAGCCCAATTAATACCCCAAAATAAGAATGTGCTGCTGATTTCTCCACCGTAACTTACGGCTTTAGTCCGTAGGTTACGCTGTGAACATTCTGTGAACTTTTGGCCATTTTGAATTCTACTTTCCATTAATTACATACAACTCCCTAGACTTCAACATTTTTCGTTTCTTGCACGTTTAAGCTATGTCTTGGACCCGAACATCTACCGAATGCTATGATTTCTCTCGCCAAGCATCCTAGCTTCTTCCTCTTCACTTCTAAGCACTTTAACTTCTCTGTATTACGTGTTAAACCTGAAAAACCATAAAAACCCGTAGTTATCATATTCGAGATGCGTAATCACTTAAAACACAATAATTTACACAAAATACGCATGTTAACACTCGGGTTTCACACCTTCCATCAATGACATAGGAAGCATCCAAACCATACGAATTTTTCCACCGATTCATGACTCGAGACCGAAAAGCACTCTTAGGTAAAATGAGGCCAAGAGTGAGGCTGCCTGAAACCCATTAGATCTACCTTTCACTCCCCGGTCTAGGTATATAGTTGATTAATGTTGCTTAAGTCTCACCCTATTCGTAACATGATCTATGCATCATTCCTAAGTTTTATTTCCACATACCATGGTACATGTATTTTCCCCAAAGTTTAGAAAACTAGAAAACGTTTGTATGCACGTTACGAAAATACGCTTGTTTGAAAACCGGTGTAGTTAACATAAACTTTTCGTAAACCATTTGTGTTTATTGAAATTCACAACCATTTGTGATGGTTAAAACTTGTTTGCAACATGATTTAGAAATATGTAATTTATGTTTATCGAAAACCTTGTATGTTTTGCAAAACTTTCATGTCTTTCCACCCCGAAAACATTTATAAAAATGTAAAACTGTGAAAATGTGGGGTTATGAACTCACCTTGATTTCCTTGTGCAAAGCTAGCCAAATACGACTCCATGATGTCGTTTCCAAGACGTGACTCGCTAGTGTGCATTCTATAATATCCCTAACACGGAATATCATATAAGTTTCTAAATAAAAGCGCTAACTAAACTACGTGTCATTGAGCTCTACCGAATCATTAACCGAACGATTCGATGGTAAGTTGTTAACTTAATGGAAACGATAAAGATATATTTGTTATGTTTCGTTTAATGTCGTTTATAATTAATAAGCCTTCGAAAGACTTAGTTTTCAAGAGATTTAAAATATATAAATATTTATATAGAGTAAATTACAAGTTTTGCCCTTTATGTTTACATCAAATTGCAGGCGCTGTCCTTTTGGCCAAAAGTTTACAGGCGGTGTCCTTAATCTTCCAAAATCTTGCATGTTTTGTCCATTAGACCAAACCTGGTTAGAAATCTCAGTTAACTCTTGTCACATGCGATGCACATGAGGGTACAATGGTCTTTTTCCCTCAACCCCTTCTATTCTCCCCTTTATAACCCTTTTATATCACTTTGATGTTCAACATTCAGACCCTTAATTAATTGGAAGCTGAGATATCGTAATCGCCCATTGATATAACTTTCGACTCACGTATTCCTAGTACTTGCTACATCGTTCAATCTTTAAAACGCCAAATTGGAGTTCATCGCTCAGACATCAAACCCTTAATCGGAAGTTGGAAGAGATCAAACCCTTATGAAAAGGCTTCCAACGAGATCACTGTTGCGGTTCCGAACGGTTTCCAAACAATGGAAGTATTTGATTGATAGTTCTCAATTTGTTTTTGATTATAGCCTCAACCACACTCACCTGCAACACCTGTTGTTGCTTTTCAAATCGGGATTTGCTAATCGACTGATTTGAGTATGAATCTGAAGTTGAAATAGGTTTTTTTTTTTTAGAAATTATTGTAGGAATTGCTAATCAACCGATTTGAATATTAAATTGAAGTTGAAATAGGTTTATTATCATTTTAGTTAAGTTTCATTGATGCTGAGATTAGTTTTTTGCCTTTTAAGTTTGTTATCGCTTAAAAAGCAACTATCGATTTGCCACCGGTAGCGGCAGCAGGAACAGCTTGAGACGAATCAGCTGCTTTAGCGATAACAAACTTAAACTTAAGGTTACTTTTAGGCAGCAACTGATCCTGAATAGTGAGGTATTTTGAGCTACGTCGGAGATTGACCGATGAAAGCGGATTGAAAGAGATTAATTGGTGGTTGCCGGAGAGATTTAACCGTTGAGAACAGAGGACGTTACCTTCTCCGACGATCGATGCAGTTACTGTTTTCATTGTTTGGTGTGAGTGATTAATGTCACACACAGGAATAACTCAATAAAAGGATATTGCTTGTTACTCATTAAGAGGAAGAATATGGATTAAGTTTAAGTTTAAGTTTGCTTCCAATTAATTAAGGGTCTGAATGTTGAACATCAAAGTGATATAAAAGGGTTATAAAGGGAGGAAATAGAAAGGGTTGAGGGAAAAAGACCATTGTACCCTCATGTGTATCGCATGTGACAAGAATTAACTGTGATTTCTAACCAGGTTTGGCCTAAAGGACAAAACATGCAAGATTTTGGAAGGTTAAGGACACTGTCCGTAAACTTTTGGCCAAAAGGACAGCGCCTGCAATTTGATGTAAACATAAAGGACAAAACTTGTAATTTACTCATTTATATAAGAATATATAAATATATAAATATATCGATATAATCGCGTTAGTCGTCCCGAGAAATCGTACGTGTATGTAATGAATATTTTTATGAAATTATTATATTGTAAACTTGTATGATGTCTCGCGTCGAAGAGGTTTGTCAAAATATATTTATATACCGTTTAGGCGTTGGAAATAAATATTAAAGTTATATTTATTTGATGGGAATTGGCTTGTAATAATCCCAACTAGAGGTCATTGACCGTTGACAGCCCCACCTTTAAATATTCCCTTCACCAGTCCCACCTTTCACCTAGTTTTCCTAGGCTGGTCCCAACTAGAGGTCATTGACCATCATTCTTATAGTTTTAATTATTTATGCGAAAACGTGTTCGAACCGAACAAATTGACAAATTATTAGTTAAAATTTACTTGGATTTACTTACTATATTGTCTATATAAATTGAGTATATATAAACATTGTTGCATAATTGTTAAATTTTGAAAAATAAAGACAACTTGTGTTGTCGGGGTGTCCAAAAACAAAGGAAACTCTGCCCGATTTTTCGAAAAAGTCCAAAAACAAAATGTGTTTATTAAGCGATTTTTATAAAAAAAATACAAATGTATATTATTTTCGATAACACTTTATAACCTACGAAGACGTCGATGGCGCGAACTCTTTTACAAAATCAATATAATTATTTATATTGTTTCGAACGCCGATAACCTGAATTCGTTTATACAAATACAAATAACATGAATACTTTTTATAAAAATAAATATAGTTTATATATTTATTTCGAATATCAGGCAACACGAATTCGCTTTATAAAAATAAATATAGTTTATATATTTATTTCAAACATCAAACCAATTGACGGTTCTTTTTATAAAAATAAAAATAACTATTATATTTATTTTAAACGACCTCAACACGAAAACTTTATTAAATAAATATAGCTTTTTATATTTATTTCAAACGCCTGAATGACATATACATATATTTTGATAATTATCCTATGAGACGCGATATATAATACGAGTTCGTTATATATTATTCTCTTATAAATATTCTTTGCATACACGTATGACTTCTCGAGACGACTAACGCGATTATATCGATATATTTATATATTGTTATATAAATATTTATATATTCTAAATCCCTTAGAAGCTAAGTCTTTCCAAGACATATTAATTGTTGACGACATTAAACGAAACTTAACAAATATATCTTTATCGTTTCCATTAAGTTAACAACTTACCGTCGAATCGTTCGGTTAACGATTCTGAAGAGCTCAGTGACATGTAGTTTAGTTACCACGTTTATTTAGAAAGTTATAAAATATTCCGTCTAAGGGATATTATAGAATGCATGCTAGCGAATCATGTCTTGGAAACGACATCACAAAGTCATATTAAGCTAGCTTTGCACAAGGATATCTAGGTGAGTTCATAACCACACCTTTTTATGGTTTTACATTTTTATAAATGTTTTCGGAGGTGGAAAGACATGCACACTTATGCAAAGCATACAAGGTTTTCATTAAACATAAATTACGTATTTCTAAACTATCCTACAAACAAGTTTTAACTATCACAAATGGTTGTGAATTTCAATAAACACAAATGGTTTACGAAAAGTTTATGTCAACTGTATCGGTTTTTCAAACAAGCGTATTTTCAAAACGTGTATACAAACGTTTTCTAGTTTTCTAAACTTCAGGAAAATACACGTACTATGGTATGTTGGAACAAAACTTAGGAATGATGCATATATTGTTGGAGATTTAGTGAAATGAGTTTTTCACTAAATATTTTGAACATCAATAATATGTATATATGTGTTGTATAAATTATCATTTATAGTTTTGTGTTTAAACCATGTCCAAATAGAGCTAAGATGAATGAGATATCAAAGCTTGAAGTTGTATATTTGGAACAAACAAAGATGAGAAAAATGGATTGAGATTTGTCATCTTGTCCTACATAGGTGGGATGACAAAACTTAAAGTGGTATATAAGGAGGAGCACTCCTTGTAAATTGTTCCCTTAAAGGTAAACACTAGTGGAGACCCAAAGGGTGAATCGCACCCGCACATATGCGCGTGTGATGTGGGCTATAGGCTCAAAGTGGTGCACTTTGAACTTCACACACCGCCTTTGTATTTTTGCCCATGAGCGCGTGGTCAAATACAGGGCGGGTCCGCTTATGGCACACCCTTGGATGGCCTAGGCGGTTGCCATGGCATGCCGCATGTCGATGCGACGCGAGCTCCTTAGGTGCATGGCGCACGTCATTGGCTAGGGCAGAGAGTGCAGGCGGCACACGAATATGGATGGCACATGACCAGGTGGCGTCCTTGTATGCGTAGTGGCATCCGTGTGGCGAGGGGCTCCATATGGCATGGAGTGAGATCCTTGAAGTGTGGCATGCGGACTAGCGGATCAGTTCTTGCGTGTGCGCAGGTTTATAACAGTAATAGAGTGCCAGTTGGACAGTAGCCTTGGTGTGGGTTCTCCTGCGCGCACGCGCGACTAGGAAAACTGGTCAACCAGTAGTGAGTTAACGTCTAAATAGTCTCAACTCGTTTAATTATGTCATGAATGAAAATGGGCGTTTCAAGTTGACCACTTTAATCCATTTCATTGGACTTTAATGAGAAATTAAACCCTATTCATTACAAGGTTAATATCTTGTTTAATTGTCTAAATTATGACAATATTGATTTGGTTTTAATTAGCTCTTTTTGTGTATGACTTTAAAAAGAATGAGGACTCATTCTAAAAGAAAATGAGAGATATACACACAAAAAAGATGTCTTGTGTTCCATGAAATTTTAGAAAGGAGCACTCTCTAAAATTATCCTTTTATCAACTTCATCTTTTTCTTAATTATATAAACACCAAATTATATCCGGTGTAATCTCGGGCGTGAGAGCCATCTCCGGCAGTACAACTACTGCTTCGGTTATTGTATCCTGGAAATAGACCGTCTGAGAGGAAGCGCATAATCTGTTTTAAGGGCCCCGTGTCAAACACGATCCTCAACCAAAACCGTCAACAACGACAGTTTGTTCATTCTTGCAGCGGAGGTTCGTATAAGATGGTGTTGTTGAAGTTCTTCCAAAGACGCTGGCTTGAATCAAGATTGGTACAATTATATTGTATTTTATATTTGTTTATTTAGTTTATGTAACCGGTATTGTACTAGAAGAATTTCCCACGAATAACGAGAGTCTCGTTATTATATATTTTGTAATATATTTTTTAAAAAAAAGGGAACCTAATTCCTACATAGATCATGTTACGAATATGGTGAGACTTAAGCACCATTAATCAACTGTATACCTAGACCGCGGAACAAAAGTTTAGATTTAATGGGTTTTAGGCAGCCACACTCTTGGCCACTTTTTACCAAGAGTGCTTTGTGTCTCGAGTCATAAATCAACGGAAAAATGCCTATGGTTTGGATGCTTCCTAGTCGTCACATATGTTAATGGCCTTGCAAACCATTAGCGATCTCGATTTCCTTACATTTACAAAATACATTTTTCAAGTACATTATACAATTACATACCAGGATTCTTACAACTATTTTCATATGTTTTATACAAATACAGCATAGGATTATGCATGCATGTTGTCAATGTCAGGGTGGACATTGACGGTTACACAAATTTTACAAACACAAGAAGTTTACAACTACAAGATTTTACGAACATAATGCATTACAAATACGAAGTTTCAGGAATAAAAATTTTCCATATAACATGCTAAGGAAAATGATTGTTAGTGGTTTTCTAAACAATATTTCAAAAACCGGTTGTTCAAAAAGATTTATTTCAAATCTTTTACAAACAAACTATGAACTTGCTCAACTTTATGTTGATTTTCGCATGTTTCTTTCTCAGGTTGCATTTCAAAATTATGGCACGGTTAGATTAGGAGGACCATTGGGGATTCGAGTACTTAGTGGGCGTTCGCTTTCTAGAAGTCTTCGCATTACTTGCTTCCGCTGTGCAATGACGATACCAGTCAAGTCACGCCTGATTTATCGGGTGTGACACCCTCAGAGAATATGAGTTAGGGGTTGTTTGTTTACCTCTTAATGAGGCTCTTAATGGTTCAGACCTCTTACTGGTTCAGCATTTAATGGTTTAGACTGGTTCAGCACTTAATGGTTCAGCACTTAATGGTTCAGACTGATTGTTTCACAAGCAAATGTCTGAATGGTTCAGACATTTGCCTCTCAATGATTAAGATTTATACAAAGTCTGAATGGTTAAGACCTCTAATCTGAATTGGTCAGACATTTACCTCTGAACGTTTAAGCATTATAGATGCTCTTAATAGTTCAGACCTCTTACTAGTTCAGCACTTAATGGTCCAGATCTCTTACGGGTTCAGCACTTAACCATTCAGATGTTGCCAAACAGCCCCTTAGTTCATAAAAAGATTGAATGATTATGTTTTGATTAAAAAAGTAAGCATTCAATTTAAACAATGACCGAGTAAAATCCGGTTCAAGATACTACAAAACTTGCGAACACAATGGCATGTGCCTAATTCAAGTCAAACTGAAGGACCTTCAAGTACAAAATTCTAAGCATACTATAGCAATGTAGGATCATCTATATTCATTTAAAAAAAAAAAAGCGCATAGACAACATTTCAGTAACTCTGTTAATAGATCAGAAATATTCTATTACCTATGACATGATGTACTGTGGTAGAGACCAAGACACTATGTCTAAGTTAATTCTCGTTTTACTCAGGTTTCGGGTGGGTTGGGGCCGGGTTCTATAATCGAATTTGGATAAGTCAAGGTGTTGTTTACTCACTCTTCGAGCCGGCTAGACGGGTTCGGTAAATGGGTTCCGGTCTTATGTTTGCCTATTGTGTACACATTTATAGATGAACCAATAGAGCAAACCTATTAGTGGTGGAATGCAAAAACATGATAAAACCATTGAAGTAAAGCATGATTTGAAATTGCAGCAATCAATGTACATGCTTGTGAACTATCTAAATAACATATATGTGGTAAAAGGGTTAGGTTAGACAGGTTGGGTAATGAATCAAATGAGTTCAGGTCATAACATGTACTTTCTACATATCGGGTTGACCCACAAACATTTGTTCGCATTTATCAAATATGATAATAATATAATGTTCTTTAGCAAGCTAATCAACAAAACGATCTAACAATATTTGAATTAAAAAGGAAATCTATCTCTCAAGTTATAACAACTAACCTGGAGAGCCAAAAAAGATCTTTCATAAAAAAAATGTACCAGATTCTTATACAAAGATGAATTGAACCAATTTATTGTTTTGTGAACATATTATATTTATAAAAAGTTGCAAATTCACAAAAAAAAATGTAGACAAAATTGGGAAAAAAAAAGTTGGGGGGGGGGGGGGGGGGGGGATATTAACAGTTCACTTGTTCATAACTCCATAACCATTTCCTTTGTCATATTTAGTGATGCCATAGTTGTATGTCTATTCCAAGTGTTCTATTTTTAGCATTTGAGTATATTGTCAAAGTATGTAAATCTACACACAAATTTTAAGATACCAAAAGAGTTATCCAATAATAATTTAATAATGTTATAGCAAGTTTAGGTTTATACCTGATCTAAAGCTTTCAATTGAAGATCGAGAATAGGTGGATATTCAACTTAAGATTAACAAAACCATGAAAATCTGCATATTGTATAAATTATATGTAAGTACCGATTCAATGTATATAATCAAAGTATGACACTTTGATTATTAATCACAAACCTCGTAACAATCCAAGAAAGTAAGAATAATCTGCTCAATCATTATAATAAATATGTTTATTATAAGTAGAAGATTAAAAACCCATCCATCCTTAAATCTTAGAATTAGCCAAATAACCATAAAATTTTCTATTTTATGTAAAAGAAACAAAGAAAACTTACCAAAATCGGCTGCTTCTTCAATTCTGGATTGGATTTGAGTTTTTAAATAGCTCAATTCGAATGGAGACAGAATTTATCACACAATCGGCGTTCTTGTGGCGTTATTTCGTCAATCAAAAGGATCAGATATTAGAAAGGTCTTTATGGGAAGATTGTGTTGTCTCTAGAAGATTGTTTTTAGGGTTTTTAATTTGAGGAAGCAGAAAACAAAGAGAAAGTAGCGAAAAGAAAAGTATAAGCCGTATTGTAATAAGGCGGGTCAAAGTAAAATGGATCCAATCAATCGAGTAGGAAACCCACCAAAATAATAGCCTCATAGTTTCACACGTGTCCCACTACAAATTTTATTTATTATATATGAAAGATAATAATAGATAATAGATTTATTTAATTATTATTACTTAACACTATGAGAAAAATGCAATTTGCGTCCTTGTGGTATGTCCCAAACATCAACCTGAGCCCCTAAATTAAATTTTTGGTTTTTTGAGCCCCTGACCTTATGAATTCATAACACTTTGAGTCTCTGCCGTCAGTTTGACTGTTTGAGGCAGGGGTAAGACCGTCTTTTGGCATATATTAATAACACTTTGCGTCCCTATGGTATGAGTGAAATATCAACCTTAGCCCTAAATTCATTTTTTGCTTTTTTCTTAAGAAATCTAATAATTCAAATTAACTCTTTTATTTTTAAATAAATGCAATCTAATAATTAACTCTTTTTAAATAAATGCAATCTAATAATTAAATGTATACTATATATAACAAATTATTAAAGCCTAAATTCTCTTTTATTTTTAAATAAATGCAATCTAATAATTAACTCTTTTTTAATGCAATCTAATAATTAAATGTATACTATATATAACAAATTATTAAAGCCTAAACTGTATATTAAATGTAAACTTTTAATACATACAATACAGAGACAAAACGTCATACCAACTTCGTAGACTTGACGGAACTTACAGACTCGATAACAAAAGACCGTAACATACAATACAGAGACAAAACGTCAAAGATCCACAAGCAATTGTGGATCTTTACTGACGGGTGCACTTCGGAATGTAGCAGATATGAATGAATATAACCTCAGTGTAGGTAATTACATATCTGCCACTGGGGTTATATTCATTCATATGAGTGAATATAACCCAAGTGGGAGATATGTAATTAGCGAGCTCTGGAATTTCAAGGAAAATCGAAGAGCTACACTAGGGTTATATTCATTCATATCAATCACTTCCTTATGTGCACCGCACCATCTTCTAGGAGGTTGTCAAGTGTTCTCGCCTTCGTAGTTGGTGATTTGCGTATCTTTACATCCGCAGCCATTCTGTACAACAAAACACATTCAAATGAGGAACACATTCGAATCAAACCAAAAATCAATATGAGGAACACATCAATCTGAAACTGATCTGATCAGTTCTCAATATGAGGAACCCAAATCATCGAATCAAACCAAAAATCAATATGATGAACACACAAGAATCAAAACCAAAACACATTGAAAACCACTGATCGGATCAGTTCTTAATATGAGGAACCCAAATCATGGAATCAAACCAAAAATCAATATGATGAACACACAAGAATCAAAACCAAAACACATTGAAAACCTCTGTTTTGATACCCTAAACCCTACACCCACAAGAATCAAAACCAAAACACATTGAAAACCTCTGTTTTGATACCCTAAACCCACAAGAATCAAAACCAAAACACATTGAAAGCCTCTGTTTTGATACCCTAAACCCTAAACCCACAAGAATCAAAACCAAAACACATTCAAAACCTCTGTTTTGATGCATTTTGAACAATATACTCAGTTGATACATGAAACCCAAAATGAACCCTCTGTTTTTTCAAAATCAACCCAAAATCATCGAATGGAACCCAAAATCAACCTTCTGTTTTTTCAAAATCAACCCAAAATCATCGAATGGAATCCAAAATCAAACCCAAAATCAACCCTCTGTTTTTTTTCAAAATCAACCCAAAATCATCGAATGGAACCCAAAATCAACCCAAAATCATCGAATGGAACCCAAAATCAAACCCAGAATCAACCCTCTGTTTTTTCACAATATAAACACATTCAAATCATCGAATCAAACCAAAAATCAATATGAGGATGAAGATGAACCTGATCTGTTCGATGATGAAGATGTTCGATGAAGATGATGAAGATGATCTGTTGATCTGTTCGATGAAGATGATGATGATGATGATGATGATGATCTTGGGAGTTGGGAGAGATATTGGGAGTTAGGAGAGCTGTTGATGATGATAATGAAACTGGTGGTCTGCTATTAAGTGTAGATATTAAGGGTGGGGGGTATTATGGACTTTTCACAACTGTCAAACGGTAAAACTGACAGAACACTGACGACAGAGACTCAAACTGTTATGAATTCATAAGGTCAGGGGCTCAAAAAACCAAAAATTTAATTTAGGGGCTCAGATTGATGTTTGGGACATACCACAGGGACACAAATTACATTTTTCTCTAACACTATATATGAAAACTTTTTTATGTTATCTTATTCAGTATCATTAAAAAAAATCAAACATATATATTTGTTAGTATTTCCTTATTTATTTATTTATTTATTTATTTATTATTATTATTATTATTACTATTATCATCATTATTATTATCTTTTATTTATTAATCAATACTAGTATTTATTTAATACTTATTTTTTATTATTAACATTTTATTTATGACCGTTATATCAAGAGATGTGGTTCTAGAACCACATCTTTTGTCCCTAGATTTTTTTTAAAATACTTATTAAGATGTGATTACATAAAAACGGCATCTTTTGGCCATATTTTTCTTTCAAAACAAATTTAAGATGTAGTTTAAAGAAAGGGAGCTTATCTTTTGGAAATACTATAACATCTTTTAATCATTTATCAAGCGAGCATTTTTCGAGCAGTAAATATTCCGAGCGAGCGTCGAGCGAAGTTCGAGCAACTTGGACAACCGTGTCACTCAATTTAAATTTGCTGAGATAGATAGTGAAAATGTTTGGTCTCAAGTTTTTATGTCTTTAAAAACATACACATTTCGTGACATAATATTTTTCTTATGAATTACAATGTTGTGGCCGACGAGCCGATGATCATATTGCACGAACAAATGCGTTGAGAGCAGGAAACGATCGACTTAAGGTAACAACATGAAACATTAAGGCGATGGGCAGCTTGTCGTTTATTGGTTTAGGGTTTAACTTTTAGATTTAATATTAATTTTTTTATTGGTGTGGTTGGGCTAGTATGTATATATATAGGTGTAAATTTGTATATAGCGGACGAAAATCTAATAAAGTGGTATATATAAAACTATAAATTTAATTTATATTCAAGTTTATATGTATGTTTAATGTGTGTATATATAGGTGTATGTGTATATATATGTATAATTTATATTTGTGTATATATATGTGTATATACATGTTTATATATGTATGTGTATATGTATATATATATACTAATTAAAAATAATAATTCAAGCCGAACCGAGCCGAGCGGACCTTTGCTTATGCTTGGCTCGTTTACAAACCGAACCGAGCAGAGCGGCTCGTTTACAACCGAGCGTCAAATCGAACGAGCATTTTCCGAGCAATTTCCGAACGAACGTCGAGTAAGCGACGAGCGGCGAGCGAATTGAAAGGCACTAGCCACGAAATGTATCACAACAAATTATTGCCTTTATTTAACTTATTCAGACTTAACACTTAACAAAGTATACAACAAATTAACACGTACGGTGATTAACTATCATCCATTTATTACACACAAAAGCAACAATGATGTCTTCAAGTAGTAGTCTCCAAACCATCGCATACAATATCCGTTACATACTCCGGCGACGAACCCCAAACAAATCAGCCACCACCCGCCACCCGGTCTGCCAACTCCATTCTAACACTTTCAAATGCCCATCGGGCATTAGTTTCATATACTGAGCCGAATCCGATGATGCTAGCGACACCCGAATCACACCATCCGGACGACTCGGCTCGGCTGAATGAATGAACAAAGCCAAACTTCCATTGAGGAACCTAACATAACTTCTTTCTTTACTTCTATCAGGCCCATTGACCACATACTTGTAATAAACTCGACGTTGTTTTGTTTCAAGATAACCAAACAAACCCTTATTAGTAACCTCAACAGAATACAAACCTTTCCTCCAATTTGTTGAAGAAACACTAGCAACCAGCTTCTGTCCTTCAAACAGTTTTTGCCCGGGTACCAAACTGTCTGTCGGGTGATCAAAAGATTGCCAAACAATCCTCTTACGAGCATCAACCAATACTAGGTTTCCAGTCTCGGTTATTTGCATGCCAGTAACTTGTTTTCCAGCTGTGTTGGTAGACCAAACAAGGCTACCATCGGCATCACGGAGCACTAAATCTCCGGCTTTGTTAAGGTTTAGTTTTGCACCGAGTTTAACAGGATGGTTTCGGTTGGCTGACCAAACAACTTGAGGGAACGCGATAGCCGGTCCAACAATACCCGACCCGCTGTTGGTTTGGACTATGAAGACCGCGAAGAGGTAAGAGTCACAGGTCCCGTTACAGTAGAACCCACAGGCGAACCTCGATCCGAATGATCCTGATCTAAGGAGGATGGCTCGGACCGTTGAGCCGTCTGTGAAGGGAATGGAGTGGGGTGCGGACTTTTTGTTGGTCCATGTGGTGGAAAGCTTTGCGGTAGGGTAGTCGAAGGGCTGGGCGGTGACTGAGTAGCAAGATGAGATGAGGAAGAGAGCAAGGAGAATACTAGAAACTAATGGTGTATTCATGGCTGATGAATAGAATAGAGAGAATTGAAGATGAATGCATATGCAGCCTTGTATTTATAGTATTCCAAAAAATGTAGGCAGTCGTTTACTATTGTAATTTAAAGTATCCTGATATTGAATGGGCAAAACTGTGTTCGGATCTCTTGTGGTATCAACCTTAGAAATCAGTGTTTTCAAGTCAGCAATAGATAAACTGAGTAACACATAGTTTAGGAATTAGCTCTCTAGTATTATTAATCCAGAAAATAACTTAAAACTAAATTAAATCTCATGACCAAAATCAAAACTTTGATTAGGTTATATACACCATGACAAGGTTTAACTAAAGACTTAACTCAAACTCCTAATTAGATATTAAATAAAGGTGCAATTTCATATACACCCCTACAAACTTGCAAAATATCATTTATACCCTTGTAAAATTATAAATATCATATATGCTCTTAAAAAGTAGTTGAAATATCATATATATATATATATATATATATATACCTAATTTAATAAAAGACAATTTGACCCTTATTTTTCTATAACTTTGAAATCTCATGTATAAGGGGACTAGAGGTGGTTCACTAGTGATGGATTCTATCACTCTCACTCTCCAATCAAATCATGACATGTCATCAACCAAATTTCTATCACTAGTGATAGAAATGTTGGAGGGATGGAATCACTAGTGATGGAATTCTATCACTCCCATTTTTTTTAATTTTCATTTTAAAATTAGAAATTAAAAATAAAACACTAAATTATAAATTTCATTAAACTTTAAAAATAAATTACATAACCAAATAAAAAAAAACAACTAAAAGGGTGCCATCTCCCAACCCCACTTTGCGCAAATCGCGCGCTTTTGTTGAATGACAACTGACTTGAACGGTTCGTCGAGATGGGCGTGTTTTCACACAAGATTTTTAAATCATTTTGTCTTTCAATCGTTTTCAAGTGTTCCTTGTACGACTGCTCCCGTTCAACTTTTAGGGACATCATTGTTTCTTTTCATTGTTCGGCCTTCTTGAATTGGGTCATTTTCTCCTCTTCGATTCTAAAGATCGACTCCGCCACCGCCTCCTCCCCTTTGCTTGACGATTCACCACCTCGTCTGCGTCGTGGCCTTGTGAGTGTATCTTCCTCAACGGGCTCGTCAAGGGGTTGATCGGGTTCGTCAAGAGGGTCGTCGTTTAAGTTCATTTGGGGCAAGTTATCCGACGCGGAAGTCGTGTAGTTCCCCGACTCGGATGTCTTTGATCTTTTCGAACCGCCTCGTTTTTTTGGAGCCGTAGGACCATGCATGTCAACCAACTCAACGGGGACCCACTTCGGGAGATGTCTCGCAACTTCCGATGCCGCCACGTGTGGAAAAGTTCTCTTTTTGTACATTCGGCAATACTCTGCGGTGGCTTGTTGCATGATCGTCGCCTCGCTCGCTCCACTTTGTGGGTTTTGGTTCTACAAAAAATATAAAATGTTATAAAAACTGTTTTTGTTTAAACTGTTTTTTATAAAACTGTTTTTTTTATTAAAACTGTTTTTTTATAAAAACTGTTTTTAATTAAAACTGTTTTTTTAATTAAAACTATTTTTTTAATTAAAACTGTTTTTTTAATTAAAACTGTTTTTTTTTTAATTAAAACTGTTTTTTTTAATTAAAACTGTTTTTAAAAACTGTTTTTTTAATTAAAACTGTTTTTTAATTAAAACTGTTTTTTTAACTGTTTTTTTTATAAAAACTGTTTTTTTTAACTGTTTTTTATAATAAAACTGTTTTTAATTAAAACTGTTTTTTTTTAACTGTTTTTTTTATAAAAACTGTTTTTTTTTTTAAACTTTAATAAAAAAACATACCTTTTGAATGAAATAAGCGTTGAACTTGCTAATTTTCCCGTTCAAATCCGTCCACTTCGACGTCATTTGGTCCATGTTTCGTATCCTTGCACCGGGAAGTTGTCTAAAATGATTAATCACCCGTCTCCAAAACGCATCCTTTCGTTGCTCGTTCCCGTGTTTCTTACTCTCCGAGATGTGCAAATACGCCTTCGTCAAGGACACCTCCTCCTCGCTCGTCCAAGGTTGTCGGCCGATTGGAGCGATTTCTTGAACCTCAACATTTTGTTCTTCTTCCTCTTCCTCTTCCTCCGCTTCTTCTTCCTCTTCCTCGTCCTCGTCAAGACTTTGTTGTGGTTCACGTGGTTCATGCCACGCTTTTGCAAAATGATGAATGAGGGTGTTGTCTTCTAGTAGTGGGTCGAGTGTGTGGGGTTGGGTTTGATACGTTTGCGATTGAAATTGGTGAGGTTGAAACGGTGGAACGAACGGTTGGTTATGGTACGTTTGCGATTGAAAGGGTGGATATTGTTGGGTTTGAAAGGGTGGGACTTGGTCGGGTTCGTCTTGCAACCTAAAGCGCGCCGGCTCACCAAGATTCGCTCGAACCTTGGGCCTTACGGGATTTTTCTTCGTACCCGAACCTCTTTTTTTCGATCCGCCACCTCTCTTGCTTGAACCTTCCATATTTCTTGTAAAATTATTTAGATTGAGTTGGAGAGTGTTTTAATTTTTTGTATTGAGTGTGAGAATAGTTGAGAGTTTTTTGAGTTTGTGTATTGAAATATGTTGGATTTATATAAAAAAAACAATCAAATTCATCAAACAACGGTCAAAAAATATTACAAACGGTCATTTTCAACGGTCTAAATTCAAAAGTTCAACGCGTGGTGGGTGTAACGCGTTACATATACAACGCGTGATGGAACAAGCGGCGGCGGTGTTCCGTTGCTTTTCAACGCGTGATGAAGGGTCATCACGCTACCGCCCCGAGTGGCCTAACCTTTAACTTCAAATATTATATTTCTCTTTTCTAGCTCAATTTGTTTATCTTAAATATTATATATGGATAATACTATTGTCTATGGAAAAAATAAAAACAAAAATAAGTAAAATAAATTTTAAATTTAAAATGTGTTATATAAAAATTTAAAGTTAAAAGATGATCATATATGAAAACTTATACGTATACATATCAAAATATGAAGTTACATGCTTCACAATTCCAAAAAAGTAAGATAAATCAAGTATTATATGCAATATATAACGAATACATCCAACAAATCTTCTATACCCCGTAGCATCCACCAGTATACCCCCTTCATCCTTAGTTAACTTCATCCCCAATTCTAAAATAAACAATTTGTTGATCTAACATAAAAGTTTCGATTATATTCTTCTTGGTATATGCTTTTTTTTTAATTGAAATACCAAATTTTTCATGTGCAACCTCAATATACCAAGATAATAAGATAACATCCCCAAATCGTTCTCTCAAATTGCTTCTCTGTTCACTAACGGGTCTAAGAATTTTTTTCGCTGGGTTCCTTTTATAGATTCTCACGAATTCTCACTATTTTTTTCCAAATCATAAGAGTTTCTTACTAACTTTTTTCATTTTTTCCAAACCAAATGGGTTCCTGAGAACTCACAAAAGTGGTCTAGATCCGCCCCTGTCTCTGTTTGCCTTATTAACTATGTTGGATTTAATCTTAACTTATGGTTTAGTTTGTTTTTATTAAAAGTCACGTTGAGTGAGGAGCTTGAGAAGTGGTCGAAGTTTGACCGACATATGTGGGGATATGGACGTTGAGGTGATGCTAGTTGAATAATTCTCCTCATTTATGTGGTTATAGTTTGTTTAGGTTAGAGAGCATGTGGGGTCTTGTAAGTGTAAGATTAAATATATTACGTATTAATATTTAATCTATAGCAATCTTAATCATTTACATTATAGAGATCAAAATATATAATAACCTATTAAATAATTAGTTGGTAATTGTTGATGGACCATATTACCCTTAGTAACTAATTAGGTTTCCTCCTGGGTGCTTATATAAGGAGAGTTATGTGGAGGTTTAAGGGTTACTCAGTTACATAATTCACACACCCCATTAGCAATAACATCATCACGAAACCTCCTCTCCATAACCGATACCCTTTTCGGTTTCTAAGTCCCCATCATCAGTCAGCACCCTAAGGAGGAACCAGATCAAGATGACAGGCATGTCGAACTCCCTCACTGGATTCTCCTCTGCACTATCTGCTGTGACAGGTATGATTTATATTGTTTTCCTTCATGAACAAACAGAACTGAACCAACATGTGGTATCAGAGCATATGTTGATTAGTCAGTTCTGTTTTCGTATCCATAATTCTGGGATTGAAACTTGGAAAACGGATTATTTTCTTTATACTTTCAAAACCGTCACAGCCGGTTTCGAGTCATGAAGATCGACTCGAAATCATGATTTTCGGGAAAAGATTAATGATATGTTCATTCGGAATTAACTTGTTTATGTTTAACCGAAATCTGTTTAGAAAAAACTAATAAAATTCAGGTTTCAGGTTCCAGAATTTATGTTTTATGTTTTAGGGTTCATCATGTTCTTGAGAAAATTCGAAGTATTCTGTTATGATTTGGAATATGATTTGGATTATTAAGTGTTTTTCCTGGTTTTGATCTAATTTTGTCCTCTAAATTTTTTAGAAAACTGTTAAAAAGATAAGCAGATTACAATTTCGAAATATGTTGATAAAATTAGATCAGCTTATAACAGGAAAGAATATCTCTTAATCCCTTAGATTTCGAATTTTCGGTTATGATATCACTATTAACAGCTGTTGACGAGGTTGCTACTCGCAACCATAACGTCATCACTCGCAACCATGAGGTTGCTACTCGCAACCATTACGTCATCACTCGAGACCATGAGGTTGCTACTCGCAACCATTACGTCATCACTCGAGACCATGAGGTTGCTACTCGCAACCATAACGTGATTAGTCGAGACCGTAGTTGCGACTCGCAACCATAACGTGATTAGTCGAGACCGTAGTTGCGACTCGCAACCATAACGTCATTAGTCGAAATCGTAGTTGCGACTCGCAACCGTAGTTCGATCCGCGCTAACGGGTAGTTTGCTATTAAATAAATGGTTTTGTAATTTACTTAGTTAATTAATCAGAATCAGATAATGTAATGTTTTACAAAACCAGAATAGCTTAACTTGAATGAGTTTTTGATATATCATTTCTGGCCAAAGCTGACTTGATACATCTACTTATCATTCAAGTATTACGAAAGCTATGCTAAGTGTGCATCATAAGCATGAATGTTTTAATATCTGGCCAAAGCTGATTTAATTCTTTCATAGATGGCATACTTAGCAAGTGCATAACTAAAGTGATTGTTTCAATTTCTGGCCAAAGCTGATTTGTTACAACCACTTTGCACATATGCTTAAATGATTACACTTCTGGCCAAAGCTGTTTTGTCTTCGTTTAAGTAGAATTTTTTAGTTAAGTCTATTATTTTAATGTTAGTAATAGACATTATCACAGCTTCATTATGTAAAATGGTCATTATTTTGCCTGCCTTAGTTTAACGTGCCCATAGATCACATTAGAATTTCTTCCTTAGTATCATAACTTGCTCATCTTATTTCCACTATCAGCACCCAACTGCGGGATTCCACCTTTGACTGGTGATAACTTTGCTGCTTGGAAGGATGCTCTCATGCTTACTCTCGGATTGCTTGATTTTGATTAAGCTCTAAGAGAGAAAAAGCCAGCGGACCTTACCACTCAAAGTACTGCTGCTGAGCAGTTAACTCATGAAAAGTGGACTAGGTGTAACCGCATGTCTCTCATGTTTATGAAGCAATCCATAAGCAATGCAATCAGGGGAGCTATTCCTGATTCTGAAGATGCTAAAACCTACTTGGAACATGTGGAGGCTCAGTTCAAAGGGACGTCTAAGGCGCACGCTAGTACTCTTATTCTTAAGCTGGTGACAACTAAGTATGATGGGAGGAGCGGCATTCGCGAGCACATCATGATGATGAATGACATGGCCAATAAGCTGAAGGGGCTGGAAATGGAAATCAGTGATGGTTTCCTTGTTCATTTCATCATTACTTCGCTTCCTTCTTCTTTTGAAGCATTCAAGATCAACTACAACACTCAGAAGGAAAAGTGGACGATGAGTGAGCTGGTCGCTATGTGCGTACAGGAGGAGGAGCGCATGAGGATGGATCGCACTACTGATGTTGCCAATTTCACTACCTCCAATCCTAAGAAAAGGAAGCACAATTATCAGAGGAAGGATGCTTCTAAAGTCCATAAGTCTAATCCTAACCCTAATACAAGTGCACCTTCCAGCTCTAAGAACTCCTTAGGCAGTATCCGCTGCAAGTTCTGTAAAAAGACAGGACACATGCAGAAGGAATGCCCTGACTTTAAAGAGTGGCTGGCTAAGAAAGGTAACGATTATTTTATGATACTTGAGTCCTATAATTTAAGTGTTCCTGCTAATTCTTGGTGGTTTGATTCTGGTTCTATGGTTCATGTTACCAATTCTACTCAGGGATTCCTTTCAATCCGGAAGCTGGAAAGAAACCAAAGAACGCTTAAGGTTGGGGATGATCGAGAATTAGAAGTGAAGGCCATTGGAACATTACAATTAGTTATGAAAACTGGTTTATGTATTAAACTTTATGATACCTTATATGTTCCTGAGGTAACTCGGAACCTTGTATCAGGACCAAAGTTAGACATGGACGGTTTTATTGTTTCCCATGGTCATCGCCAACTCTCTATCCATTATGATTCTGTTCTTTATGGTACTGGTGTTCTGGATGGAGGTCTCTATAGATTAGAACTAGATGATGGCTTTTCCAAATCTTTGTTGTCATATAACATTAATGAATCACTCACAAAGATGGAAGAGAAACGAGACTTAGAGACTTCATCCATGTTGTGGCATCAGCGTTTAGGCCACATTTCAAAAGAGCGATTAAATCGTCTCGTAAAGGATGAAGTCTTACCTCCTCTCGATTTCTCTGACTTTGGAACATGTGTCAAATGTCTTAAAGGTAAAATGACATTAGCGAATAAGAAAGGTGCCACTAGGAGTTCTAATTTATTAGAACTCATTCACACTGACATTAGTGGTCCCTACCAAATCGCTGGCATAACAGGACATACTTCATTTATCACTTTTATTGATGATTATTCTCGTTACATGTACTTGTATCTTATTAAGGAGAAATCTGAATCTCTTACAACTTTTAAAGATTATAAGGCTGAAGTTGAAAAGCAATTAGATCGTCAGATTAAAGTTGTGAGATCAGATAGAGGCGGTGAGTATTATGGAAGACATACTGATGTGGGTCAAGCTCCTGGTCCATTTTATGAGTTTTGTAAGGGCCAGGGGATTGTGAACCAATACACCATGCCTGGTACACCTCAGCAGAACGGTGTCGCTGAAAGAAGAAACCGTACCCTTATGAACATGGTGCGCAGTATGTTAGCCAACACTAACCTACCATTATTCCTCTGGACTGAAGCGTTAAAAGCAGCTGTTCATATACTCAATAGAGTTCCTTCTAAGTCTGTCCCTAAAACTCCTTATGAACTTTGGACAGGAAGGAAACCGAGTCTTAAATATATGAAAGTATGGGGCTGCATTGCTGAAGCAAAACTTTACAATCCTTTCCTAAGGAAACTTGACCCTAAAACAGTTACCTGTTTCTTTATCGGGTATCCTGAGAACTCTAAGGGTTATCGTTTCTATTGTCCTTCCCATGTCACCCGTATTATTGAAACCAAGCGTGTTGCGTTCCTGGAGGATTTCAAGGTCAGTGGGAGCAGTACCAATCCTTACGAAGAATTGCAAGAAGTACAAGACGCGGGGGGGAGAGACTCGTCGCTTACCATTACTCCGATTACTCCTCTTGTACCCAATGCAACTATTGTTCCTGAAGCTACTGCACCAACTGCAAATTCACCTCTACAATCAGAATCCATTATACCTCATGACGAAGGCACATCAAACGCTCAAAACCAAGACAACGCTGAACCTGATAATCTACTCAGGAGGTCATCCAGGCAAAGAAGGCCTCCTAATTGGGATGATTATGTTGCCTACCTGACTGAAATGGATCCCGGAAAGCTCAATGATCCTATCTCTTACAATGAAGCCATTAGCAGTGATCAGTCTTCCGAATGGAATAAAGCAATGATTGATGAGCTTGATTCCATGAAGAAAAATGACGTTTGGGATTTGGTAGAATTACCCAACGGAGTCAAACCCGTAGGATGCAAATGGGTGTTCAAAACAAAACTGGATCCGAATGGAAACGTTGAACGCTACAAAGCAAGATTGGTTGCAAAGGGCTACACTCAGAAAGAGGGAATTGATTATCAAGAGACGTTTTCACCTGTCTCTCGTAAAGATTCATTAAGGATCGTCATGGCCCTAGTAGCTCATTTCGATTTAGAGCTGCATCAGATGGACGTTAAAACCGCTTTCCTTAACGGAGATTTGGACGAAGATGTTTACATGAAGCAACCTGAAGGCTTTGAGCCTGAAGGTCAGGAGCATCTAGTCTGTAAGCTGAAGAAATCCATTTACGGGTTAAAACAAGCATCACGTCAGTGGTACCTCAAGTTTGATGAAGTCATGAAGAAGCAAGGTTTTATGAAGAATCAAGTGGATCAATGCACCTACCTCAAGATGAGTGGGAGCAACTTTACTATACTTGTCCTTTACGTTGACGACATTCTATTGGCAAGTAATAGTTTAGACATGTTGCATGAGTCGAAGCGGTTACTCTCGCATAACTTCGACATGAAGGATTTCGGAGATGCGTCTTACGTCATTGGCATCGAAATTCACCGAGATAGAAACAAAGGGATCTTAGGATTGTCCCAAAGGGCCTACATAGATCGTGTCCTTACACGATACAACATGCAACAGTGCAAACCCTCCATCGCTCCAGTAGTTAAGGGAGATGTTTTCGGTTCGTTTCAGTGTCCGACAACAGAGGTTGAGAAGGAGCAAATGAGCCAGATACCTTATGCGTCAGTAGTCGGGAGCTTGATGTATGCTCAAGTCTGTACTCGTCCAGATATCGCTTATATTGCTGGAATGCTAGGCCGTTATCAGACTAATCCTGGCTTAGATCACTGGAAAGCAGCTAAGAAGGTACTTCGATATCTGCAAGGGACGAAAGACTATAAGCTGACTTATAGAAGAAGTGATCATTTAGAAGTGGTGGGCTATTCTGATTCTGACTTTGCCAAATGCAAAGATGACAAGAAATCCACTTCGGGCTATATCTTTATGTTAGCAGGCGGCCCTATCTCTTGGAAGAGTCATAAACAACAGTTGACCACAACTTCCACAATGATGGCAGAATACATTGCTGTTTATAACGCAACCTGTCATGGAATGTTGATTAGAAACCTGGTCACTGGACTCAAAATTGTTAATTCCATTTCTAGACCATTGAAGCTTTACTGTGATAATTCAGCTGCCGTTAGTTTCTCGAACAGTAACAGTTCGACTGGAGCTGGTTTATATCTCGATACGAAATATCTATTTGTACGTGAACGTGTTGAGGAAAATAATCTTTGTATCGAGTATATTAGTACTAAGGATATGCTTGCGGATCCGATGACTAAAGGTCTCCCTCCTAAGGTTTATGAAGAACATGTTCGGAATATGGGATTATGTAAAGACCTTATTTGAGCATATTGTACTAGCTTATGTTTTATGTTTAATGAAATTTCCTCAAAGTTTGATTTTGTATGTCTGTTAGAATATGTTCAACCGGTATAATGGCATATAGACAAATAAAAGTTACAAATCAAACAAAGGGCTTACGCGTATTTTGATCATGACGATTAGGTTTTAAATTAAGGCTATAGTATGATTAATGGGGGTCCTGAGTCGCATAATGATTCAACGGCTGTATTTTTCTGCTATAGTACTTGTTTAAGGCTAAAATGAGTGTTAACTCCTGATCAGGCTTATCTAATACTCATAGTAAATGATTACTCGGCTAAGTGGGAGAATGTAAGATTAAATATATTACGTATTAATATTTAATCTATAGCCATCTTAATCATTTACATTATAGAGATCAAAATATATAATAACCTATTAAATAATTAGTTGGTAATTGTTGATGGACCATATTACCCTTAGTAACTAATTAGGTTTCCTCCTGGGTGCTTATATAAGGAGAGTTATGTGGAGGTTTAAGGGTTACTCAGTTACATAATTCACACACCCCATTAGCAATAACATCATCACGAAACCTCCTCTCCATAACCGATACCCTTTTCGGTTTCTAAGTCCCCATCATCAGTCAGCACCCTAAGGAGGAACCAGATCAAGATGACAGGCATGTCGAACTCCCTCACTAGATTCTCCTCTGCACTATCTGCTGTGACAGGTATGATTTATATTGTTTTCCTTCATGAACAAACAGAACTGAACCAACAGTAAGGCTATAAATAACCTAGTTTATGCTGAATAAAGGGTAGTGTGTTTTTTCATTGAAAATGAATCTTTATATCTCCACACACAACACAAATATCATATTGTTCCCAGTAAAGTATAAAAGCTTCTGTTTGTGAGTTCTTGTGAGCGGAGAGATGGACATGCATGGTACCAACATTTGGTATCAGAGCACCCGGGTTAGGGCTCGAGAGGAAGCAAGGATTTCATGAGAATCGCAGCGGAAGATTGAAGACCAAGACAGACTGTCGTCGCCAAAGAAGAAGAACCGGTGAGAAGAAGACTGTTGTTAGAAAGCTTGTTCTGACGGGGGACAACGAAGACCGAAGACCGTGACCGCTGCGGGAAAGAAGATACCGGCGAGAAGAAGACCGTTGCTGGAAATTATATTATGGCGTAAGACCGAGAAGACTGACGAGCCGCAAAAGACCGGCGACAAATACCGAGACCGAAGAAGATGACCGTGACCGGTGGTTAGCTTGAGAAAGAAAGCTTAAGACCAAAAGAAAGCCCGAGACCGAAGAAGACGACCATAACTCAAAAGAAAGATCGAAAGTTTTTGTCCTAGTATTTCAAGAAAGAAGAATGGCGATGGTACCAGCAAAAGGCTAGAGCTTGTTTTGACTTCTTAGCATCCAGTTCTTCCCCAAGAGTCCTTGCTTCCGCCGTCTCCAATAGGCCATGTGCATCCAAGATAGACTTAACTTTGATAGCCCATACCGGATAGTTGGTTGCGGTCAAAGTCGGAACTTGGTACGACATCGAACCCGCTTCTTTTGCTGGTACCATCGCCATTCAAGAAAGAAGAATGGCAATGGTACCAGCAAAAGAAGTGGGTTCGATGTCATACCAAGTTTCGAATTTGACCGCAACCAACTATCCGGTTTGGGCTATCAAAGGTAAGTCTATCTTGGATGCACATGGCCTATTGAAGAGTGTGGAAGCAAGAACTCTTGGGGAAGAACCAGATGCTAAGAAGTCAAAACAAGCTCTAGCCTTTTTGTTTCAAGCGATACTGGAAGAAATAGTGTTGCAAATGTCGAGTCACACGGACCCGAAGAAAGTGTGAGATGGTTCAAAAATACGATACTTGGGTGTAGATCAGGTGAGGACCGCTCGAATTGCAACATTGAGAAGAGATTTTGAAGGTTTGTAGATGAGGGATGGAAAGCTCGTTAATAATTGTGCTACTAAGTTGAGCGGATTTGTTTCAAAGTTAAGGAGTCTGGGACATGAAGAAGTTGAGAAAGTTTTATGTTTCGTGTAATATGTTAGTTCATACAAAAGTATGCTTAGTTCGTTTGTTAGCTAGTTTTTCATTTGTATATACACATCTTGTAATATTATCTTACTTTGATTTTGAATGACAATCAGCTACTTTCCAAAAATCGGATTACATAATATGAAAATTAAAAGGGTCTGGTTATCCACACATCCCCTCAATTTATCCACACATCCTCTAACCCTATACACCCCTCATTGCCATATACGCCTAAAAATGGACCCACCTGATAAGCCCCTCATTGCCCTATACGTTTACTTTTTGGTTACTTTTTCACACATCCTATTAATTGTCAATGATTGGATGTCAGCCAATGATTGTCAATTCATTGGCTCTTTTGTGTGGAATAAAATTGGGGGGATGTGTGGGTTTTCATTGGGATGAAATATTATTTAAAAAAAACTTTATATATATATATTTTTTTTAATTGTTGTTAAAATAAAAAAAATATAAACATTTATATTTATTATTATTTATTGTTATAAAAGGAAGGTATATAAATGTCATTTTTTATTTAATATATTTAGAAAAATGGCAACATTTTTATTAGTTAATTATTATTATAAAACGTCAATATTTTTTATAATTAATATTATAAAACTTCTACATTTTTTTATCAAGTGTTAGTATAAAACGTCAACTTTTTTTAAATTAGTATTATAAAACTTCTACATTTTATATCAACTCTTAGTATAAAACGTCACCATTTTTTTTAATTAGTATTATAAAAATTCTACATTTTTTTTATCAAGTGTTATTATAAAACATCACCATTTTTTTTAATTAGTATTATAAAACTTCTACATTTTTTTTATCAAGTGTTATTATAAAACGTCACCATTTTTTTTAATTAGTACTATAAAACTTCTACATTTTTTTATCAAGTGTTATTATAAAACGTCAAATTCTCTATAATCACTAACTATTACATATTATTACTTAAATTGTTGTTAAAATAAAAAAAATATATAAACATTTATCTTCAAACTCATAATAATAATAATAATAATAATTAAAATAATAATATTAATAATAATAATAATAATAATAATAATAATAATAATAATAATAAGAATACGAGTGAATTTCAAAGATTGTCCTTTATCTTTATACCTATTTTCAGGCGTTGTCCTTTATGTTCAAAATTGATAAGTTTTGTACTTTATGTTTTAAAATCGATCACGTTTTGTCCTTTAGGCATAACTCAGTTTGTTTTTTCAGTTAAATGTGACCATGTGCAGGTCACATGAGGGTACATTTGTCATTTAATGTCTCTTTTATTACCAACCTACCATGTGCAAATCATTTCCCCTAATAACTTCTCATTTCCCCCGAAATACAGATACAGAGTATATAAATTTGATCTTTAATCCCCAATATTCAGTATCTTCCCAATCGATTTATCCATGAAATCAGGCAATGACAAAAGCCGCAGTGTATGACCCTGTTAGCACATCATATTATGTTCAACAAACTACCTTTTCAAGACGGACATAATACTTTAGAAGAAAAAAAAATAACTGATTTACTTACTGTGGGTGCAGTATCAAAAACTATACGCGTAAACATGCTATACTCTTGCGATTCAAGAAATTGTATAACCTGTCAAAAGATTTATGTGATCGATAAGAACTTTTATTAATACTAGGCAGACAAACAAAATAGACAAATCTTATTAGTTATTATTAGTAAATACCTTAGAGATTGCAATAGCTTCATCTAAACCAGGAGGAGGTGTGTCTAATAGCTCCCCTAGCTTCAGCTCTCCTAACTGTAATCGATCAATGATTAAAAAAAACATATTGCAAGTCAAAAATTTAAAAAAAAAAAAAAAAACTAAGCCAGGCAAGCACAGCATTTACAAACGAGAACTTAGAGGTGTCAAATTTCAGCCCGTATGTGTGAAAACTGATCAATTTGGGATATATTTGACAGCGAAAAGATCCGATGTGTAAAAGACAAAAGTTAAAAGAAACTTTGGCTCAAATCCACCGCCCAACCCCCAAATCAGATCCTTCGCCCAACCCCCAAATCGCAATTTCAGATCTCAGATCCACCGCCCAACCCCCAAATCACTATTTTAGATCTGCGATTGCAATGGTGGTGGGAAGATGGTGCAGTAGATGGTTTTGAGATGGGCCTGCGATGAGGTTGGAGGTGGTTTTGAGATGGATGTTTGGAGGAGATGACGGTGCAGGAGTGGTTTTAAGATGGATATAATTTTGACCAGCTTCAATTTGGGGGCATGGATCTTGGGGTGTGCTTGTTTGAAAGGTTATTTTGTGTTTAAGGATTTTGTGTTTTTAGAGTTATTTTAGAGCATTCACATCCAATCCACTAAAAATATACATACATTTCACTAAAAAACAACTCCTATATCAATATATTTCCACTAAAAACAAATACTTTTTCTCTCTCTTTTTCAATATATATTACATTTTTCTCTCTCTTTCACTCACAACCACTTTCAATATATATTAAAAAATTATAGTGGGTGAACAGTATCCCCCCAAATATACAGATGAACAGTAATATTTTCTCTCTCCTTCACTCACAACCACTTTTTATACTTTTTACATTTTAAAAACCCCACACACTACATATGATGGACTGGATGGGAATGCTCTTAAACCCGTTGGATGAGGGGTTTGAATGGATGGTGGATGAGGGGTTTGGGATTGAGATCCATGTGGTGTGCTTTCTCACTGAGGGTAAAAGGTGTGTTTAGAGTTTAGACATGTGCTTTCTCTAGTGAGTGTTATATTAATATAGTTTAATTTTTTTATCAGGTTATTTGTTTTTTGTTTTTTCTTATTAAATTTGATGGTTACTAGAAAAAATAATCAATGTTACAAATGAAAATTAAAATGTTTATTGATGTCTTGTTGTGTGGTATAATGGTATTATTAAATAGTTCGTTAGGAACGGCCGAAATACATAAGATTAATGTATCTTTTCTTAGATTTTATTAATTTTTCACTATGTCATATGTCATGATAATCTCGATTGTCTTGGTGGTGGGTCGGCTAGGGTGGTAGTGATGGTGGTGGGTCGGCTATGTTGGTGGCAGTGGTGGTGTGTCGGCTGTGGTGGTGGTGGTGGTGGTCGGCTATGGTGGTGGTGGGTCGGATCGGGTGGTTGTGGTGGTGGTGGTGGGTCGGCAGGGGTGGTGGTGGTGGTGGGTCGGATGGGGTGATGGTGGTGGTGGATCGGCTATGGTGGTGGTGATGGTGGTAGGTCTGCTTTGGTGGTGGTGGTGGTGGGTCGGCTGTGGTGATGGTGGTGAGTCGGCTATGGTGGTGGTGGTGGGTCGGCTGGGGTGGGGGTGGTGGTGGGTCGGTTGTGGTAGTGGTGGGTCGGATGGGGTGGATGGGGTGGTTGTGGTGGTGGTGGTGGGTCGGCTGGGGTGGTGATGGTGGTGGGTCGGCTATAGTGGTGGTGGTGGACCGGTTATGGTGGTGGTGGGCCGGTTATACTGGTGGTGTTGGGCCGGCTGGGGTGGTTGTGGTGGTGGTGGGTCGACTATGGTGGTGGTGGTGGTCGACCGGCTATGGTGGTGGTGGTGGTGGGTCGGCTAGGGTGGTTGTGGTGGTGGTGGGTCGGCTATGGTGGTGGTGGTGGGTCGGCTATGTTGGTGGCAGTGGTGGTGGTGGTGTGTCGGCAGTGGTGGTGGTGGTGGTGGGTCGGTTGTGGTGGTGGTGTGTCGGCTGTGGTGGTAGTGGTGGTGATGGTGGTAGGTCGGCTGTGGTGGTGGGTCGGCTGTGGTGATGGTGGTGGGTCGGTTGTGGTGGTGGTGGTGTGGCGGCTGTGGTGGTGGTGGTGGTGATGGTGGTGGGTCGGCTGTGGTGGTGGTGTGTCGGCTGTGGTGGTGGTGGTGATGGTGGTGAGTCGGCTATGGTGGTGGTGGTGGGTCGGCTGGGGTGGTGGTGGTGGTGGGTCGGTTGTGGTAGTGGTGGGTCGGATGGGGTGGTTGTGGTGGTGGTGGTGGGTCGGCTGGGGTGGTGATGGTGGTGGGTCGGCTATGGTGGTGGTGGTGGACCGGTTATGGTGGTGGTGGGCCGGTTATGGTGGTGGTGTTGGGCCGGCTGGGGTGGTTGTGGTGGTGGTGGGTCGACTATGGTGGTGGTGGTGGTCGACCGGCTATGGTGGTGGTGGTGGGCCGGCTAGGGTGGTTGTGGTGGTGGTGGGTCGGCTATGGTGGTGGTGGTGGGTCGGCTATGTTGGTGGCAGTGGTGGTGGTGGTGTGTCGGCAGTGGTGGTGGTGGTGGGTCGGTTGTGGTGGTGGTGTGTCGGCTGTGGTGGGTCGGCTGTGGTGATGGTGGTGGGTCGGCTGTGGTGATGGTGGTGGGTCGGCTGTGGTGGTGGTGGTGGGCCGGCTATGGTGGTGGTGGTGGGCCGGCTGGGGTGGTGGTGGTGAGTCTGCTAGGGTGGTGGTGGTGGTTCGGCTATGTTGGTGGCAGTGGTGGTGATGGTGTGTCGGCTGTGGTTGTGGTGGTGTGTCGGCTGTGGTGGTGGTGGTGGTGATGGTGGTGGGTCGGCTGTGGTGGTGGTGGTGGGTCGGCTGTGGTGGTTTTTTTTTTTTTTTTACAATATAAAAAAACATGCACATTTTTTTATTAAAAATATACACAATTCATTTTATAAAAATATAAAGTTTTTATAATACTAACAAAATATTTTATAACAACATTTTATAAAAATAAATTAATTTTCTTAATAGTTCACCACTTACTCATACAGATACCCTATCAAAATAAAGTTAATTACACCCAATCATTGGTAATCATTGGCTGACACCCAATGATTGGCATTAGTTTGAGGCGTATTGGGCAATGAGATGCGTATAGGTTTAATGCTCCAACTACCACCTTTTTAATACACCGCTCATAGGGGAATGAGAGTTGTATAACTTTACTTTTTCTGACATAATTAATGCACTCAACCCCTATACAACTCTCATTGCCTTATATGAGGCGGCTAGGGGGGGTGTGTCATTACTTTTAGGGGATGTACCAATACCCTCACCCAATTAAAAACTTGTATGTATACATAACTAGTTTAGCACAAAATATGTTAACAATTATTAAGTATATAAACAAAATGAGTAGACTTGCTTCAGTAAGTAATTAAATTTGTCGAAAGAAATAACGAAATTTGGAATCCGATTCAACCACTCTTTTGATTCATAGGTTTAACCGGTCAGTTCAAATGAACTTAAACAGGCGGTCTCCTTGTTTAAAACTGTTGGTAGAAAATGACTTATTATACGTGTGGTCATGGGCGTAGCTTTGAAGGGTCCGGGAAGGGCGCCCGACCCCCGAACTTTTCGCTCAGTTGTGTTATGTATGTACGTTTCGTGTAGAATTTTTTAGATATATACGTTTTCGACCCCCCGGTTTTATAATTTTTAAGGTATAATTTTAGGTCCGGTGACTTCCGACCGCCCGGTCGGAAATCTCAAGCTTCGCCACTGGTTTTTTTTTTTTTTTTTATTGATGTCAAAGCTTGCAATTTTCTTGAATAAAAGGAGTTTTTTTTTTTTTTTTTTTTTTTTTTATCTCTTAATCCTGATAACTGATACGTTTGAACACCAGTCCTTAAACCCAAAACTAGATTTTAACGTACATACCATGAATCCATAATATCCCTCTAATTTTAATTTACTACATAACCCGTCTATTGATATTAAAAAAAAAAACGTTATTTAATTTTAGCCAAATAATTCATTTAAAAGACTTAGGGGTTGTTTGACAACTTTTTAATGGTTAAGTGCTGAACCAGTAAGAGTTCTGAACCATTAAGGTTTTGTTTGTTTTTTCAGAGGTAAAACGTCCGCACTCTACGGACCACATCTGCAAACATCTGTAGTAAAAGAGGTGGACCAAACCTCTGTAGTCTTCAAGAAAAATAGTGTTTGTTTTTTAACTTCTGCAGGCCAACAACATCTCTCTCTGTCACACTAAAACAACCACCACCATAACCATCATATACCGTTAAATCTTAAAAATTTACATAATATATCGTATATTCGTAACAGTTTGGTTGAAACTTGAGATGAACCGCACTTTCTTTGTCAAGGTGGACTTTACATCATAATGTTGTCCTGAATCAACCTATTATGTTATGCATTTAGATCAAAATTGGGCAAAAGTGATGAAATTGATACGATTGTGACAGTAGAGGAGGTTTCGCCTTTCATTATTTTGGATTATATTGTCAAAAACATGATTATTTAATTTGCATGAACTAGTTTTGTTTAGCCATTCCACAACTACGCTATATATTTTCTTACCGTTTTTGTGGGTTCATAATTACAGAGGTTTTGACTTGTGAGTGTAACGATGAATGCAAAAACGAAATCAAGAAATGTTAAAGAAAACAGGCACGCTGCTGAAGATTCAATACTTATGACTTTAATAGGCAACGGTGGTGGTCGGTGTTTAACCCTCTACAGACCTTAGAAGATCTTAGAAGTGGTTGAACCAAGTCTGCACCAAGAAGAACTCGCGCAAACTTTTTTTAATGAAACGTCTTCGGAAAAGCAAACAGTTTGCGCGTGGTTTGCGCCACGCAGACAGAATAGGCTGCGCAGACCTTTTATGAAAAAACAAACATCACCTAAGTGCCGAATCATTAAGAGAACTGAACCATTAAGAGGCAGTATAATCATATACATGTCACTGTAGATTTTGGAGACCAAAAACAAATCCTTTATCATAAGCCAGCACTCAGCATTAGAAAATTGTTAGTTTGGTTCAACTCTTATTATTAGGTGTCTGAATTAAACCATATGATATACCTTTTTAGATGAGCGGACAAAACTCTAGAACAAATCGCCATGCCGGAGATAAAGTTCAATTTTGATTTGGTTGTAACGAAACGTAATAATCAGCTAATTACCATTTGTTTAAGTATTTGATCAATTTATTTCAATACAAACTTTAGAGGTAAATTATAGACCGCTTATCTAGAAAAATTATCAGAAAACATATTTTGCTTTGATCCAAACACTCAAAAACGTTGACGGGTTGAACTAATGAACTATAACAGGATGCAGGCGCAATAGTAAAAGAACTATCATATAAGTATAAAGAATCAGGTAACATTATTATTTAGTGTATAATTTGATTTTTCCCAAATACAAAGTTTTGTATATTTTTTTCAACATTCTGATATAGGAATCAAGTAACATTCTAAATAAAGTATTTTTCATATTTAAAATGCCAAAAATTAATTTATTTTGAATAAAACTCGAACTCAATTAAAATTTCTATCACAAGGTTGACCAAAAAGTGTTTTTAACAAAACTTTCTATTTAATTTCTTTTCTAAGATATATATTACATTTAGCCAGAAAATCAAAGTATATGTTAAAAAAGTAATTGAAAAAATAAAATAAAACAAAATAAACTTTACTCTGTTAAATTCTCTCCCTTGAGTGAATTACCCTATATATTAAAAATTACCCTATATATTAAAAATTAAATTAAAAATTAAATTAAAAATAGAAAGAAATGATCAGTAACCACTTGTATATTAAAAATAGAAATAGAAATGAATTAATAGTAACATCACTAAGTGATGAGTAAATGGTATCGGGTACTGGTACAGGTATCAAATTTATTAAACTGGGTGTATTTTCGGTAACGGTATTCACCGGTTTACCCTCAAATACCGGTGTCGTACCAGTACCGACTACTACCGAATCGTACTGTAACCGGTATATTCGGTATCTGTACCCACTTTTGGGGATTTCGGTACCGGTTGGTACCGAGCTCATCAAATCCTGTAGCAACGTAGCAATACAAATAATTGCAACGTTTAGATTACTTTTCATACACACATTACCCTATATATTAAAAATAGAAATGAATTAATAGTAACATCACTAAGTGATGAGTAAATGGTATCAGGTACTGGTACCGGTATCAAATTTATCAAACTGAGTGTATTTTCGTTACCGGTATTCACCGATTTACCCTCAAATACCGGTGTCGTACCAGTACCGACCGGTATCGAACCATACCGTAACCAGTATATTCGGTATCTGTACCCACTTTTGGGGATTTCGGTAACGGTATTTTCGGTACCGGTTGGTACCGAGCTCATCAAATCCTGTAGCAACGTAGCAAAGCAAATAATTGCACCGTTTAGATTACTTTTCATACACACAGTAAGTAAAATGTATTTCGTTTGAATGAGTTTTTATATACACAACAACTTATTTTGATTTCTTTTTTGCCTTTTTCTGTAATTAATGAATTGTAGCATGCAAAATTTACTTGGATATTTAGATTATTGATGCGCAAATCGTATCAAATCCTGTAATCAAACCGGTATCGTATCGGTACCAAATTTACTATACCAAATCATTTTCGGTACCAATTTGGTACCCACCTTTTGGCGTTTTCAAAATCGTTACTTTCGGTTCGACACCGGTCTAGCACCATACCTGTATTTATTGATTTTTACCTTCAAATACCATACTGTATTGTACCGAGTATTTTCGGTGCCGGTACCTAATTTCGAGATTTTCCGGATCGATACTTCCCCCCTCGTTGGGCTAAGGGACCACGGGTTTGTGGCGGGACAGGCGATAATCAAGGCAGAGGCGGGCAAAGTAGCTAAGCACGAAAAAGCTTGCATCGAGAATCAACACGTGTTCGTCCCATTCGCTTTCGATACCTTTGGCGCTCTCGCCCCTGACGAAGTGCGGTTCCTCAAGCGGGTTCAGCAGGTGGTATGCAGTAACACTGCGCATGTTAAGGGGCAGAATTTTGTGTTTAGCAGGGTAGGGTTTGCTATTCAAAAGGGGGTAGCGGCACAACTTGTTGCTCGTCTACCTATCATTAGTTTGTAATCGTCTCTAATTAGGATAAATCATGTGATTATATGAAGATATGCCATAGGCTGTACATATTTTAACGTGTTAACACTGTAATAACTGAACTGAAAACAACCGAATTTCCAACATGTAGGACGTGTGGGTCCTATTATATTATATTATGTTATTTAAAATCGTTTTTTTTAGGATGGAGTGACTATCCTTACCACGTCATTTTTATTTATGTTTTGATATTCGGTATCTCCTTACCGTTGCTGACACGCGTTTTGCAGTCATTGGGTCCCCGCCGCAACGCGCGGACGGAAAATCAACTAGTTTGGTTCAATTCACTTCCATCCCTCTAGTTTTACATAAAAAAATCACGAAAATAGAAATGTTGGCCGGCTAGATTAACAAAATGGACATGGAAATGAACATGTAGGCGTTACAAGATAAACATGTCCAAAAGGCTCAATCAGGAAATGTCATATGGATTTGTCAGCTAAGAAGGTTATAGTTTAGCCAACACAATAATCTTAAAAATAAAATGGTTTCCAAAAACCCATTCTAAATAAGATACGTGTAAAGTAGGGGTTAAATTCAAGCGACGGATGTAAAAGCGAGGGTTAAAATTCAACCAGCAAATGAAAAGTCCAAATTAAATTTAGTCGACGAATAAAAAGTGAGGGCTAAGTTTAATTAAACATAGTGATATATGAAGGGTATCAAGGATGGTTCGGTAATTGTCTTGAAGTGGTATGGAGGAGAATTTTAAAAATAATAATTAGTTTATTATTTGAATATTTAAACTTATCTCTTATTAGTTTAACTAGTGTTATACCACCGCCGCGCGTTGCGGCGGAAAAATCACAGGTCAACGACTACTCGTGTCTAGTAGTAAAAGGTCAACGACTACTCGTGTCTAGTAGTAAATGTGTTTACGCGATGCAAGACGTGTCTCTGGTGATCTACAAGAACAATCAAATTGTTGTCAACGCAAGACTGTTCTCATCTTTTCCACTCGTCCCATAGGGATCACACTTCATTATCCATATTTAATTAAAAAACATAGTGAAAAAAAGCACTCAAGATTCAAGTGTGATGTAATTCACAATGAAATACTTCTCCACTCCTTGTAACAATCTTTCATTCTCCACTTTATAATCCTTGTACAACAATAAAGATCCATACCAAAGAAGTAAGAATAAGGATATTGAAGGGTGATTGTGGAAAATAATGGTAAAAAACAGACCTAAAGTTTTGCTATGGGAATTGGTGTGGGGAAAGCAAAATCCACCATCCAACACCAACTTTGTTCTGCTCTCATTCCAATAGTTTGGCAATTCAATTTTAGAACACATACAGTTCCTATACCATAGAAGACCTGAAGATAGTTCTTTAAATTAACTTCCAGAATCACCCTTCAATTTTTATTGTTCTGGAATTCCTAATGTGTTACTGGAGACCTGAAAATCAGTGCCCAAGAGAGGGCGATTTAACGAATCAAGAATTGGATATTACGCTTAATAGCAAAAAATATATAATTCAATTTTAGAACACATACAGTTCCTAATGTGTTACTGGAGGTCTTTGTTTCCATTATTTTTCAGAACACCTACAGTTCCCATAGCAAATATATATAATGAAGACGGAGCTTCGTTGATTGTTTGATCATGTCACAAGAAACTGAAATAATTTACGATTAGAGGATGAAACCTTGTAACTGTGGGAAAACAAAAACAAAAAAAAGTAGATGCGTCATTGGCAGGCACCTCCTCTTCGGCGTGAATTTTACCACCACAACCACACAGCCACCTGTCACCGCACGACCACGTGACCGGTCTGCAAGTCTCACACCCAATCGGAACTCAGACCTGGCAATGAATTGGAATTGATTAAATGATGCTTTTGAAAAAAAAACAAAAGGAAAATGGGGTAAATGACAAAAACAATACCTCCCGAAACAAACAGTTTCATTTTAAAATTTCTGTTATCCTCATATAACGGTAACTTATCTATAAGGTATAAATTAAAAAATAATAATCATATAAATACAAGTATGATAAGTATTATGTAGTTAGTATTCAACACTACAAAAGAGAAGTATTGTGTTGACTGTTAGCTAGAAAAGATCTATAAACATTTTAATTCAAAAGGTCTTATGTTTGATATCAGGAATGGAGTGATTGAGTGAATATAGTATGGCAGGTGTTTTATGAGTTAAATGGCAACTACATAATGTAGTAGGGATGAGCAAATGGTACCCGGTACCGGCACCGAACCGGTACCAAAGCGGTTCTAATACCGAATTTACTGAACCGGTTCGGTACCGGTCGGTACCGAGCTCATCCCAATAATGTAGCATCTATGTATCTTTTTTTATTTCAAATCTACAGTTCTTCTTTATAATCTTGAAATTCACAATTCATTGCCTTCAACTTTAAACATAATTAGTATCAGACATGGTCACTTTAATGAACATTTGTGTATTACTTAAGTCGGTAATAAAATACCTAAAACCTAATGGTAACAAAATACATAGAACATACAACTTCCCATTCAACTTGTTGCCTCTTCTGCATAGGAGATATTATCTTGAATCTGACCCATCCGATCCCACTCCCATGTACTTCTCTTTAAACCCTTTCCCACCCGAACTGATTTCCACAGAAGAACTCCTCCATAACTTCCGGCCCACTCTAACCAACTTTATCCTAAACAATTCAAACAAACCCCAATCAGTACCATTTTCAAACAAACAAAATTAGGGCAAACATTTAATTCACAATTCCAACATTAAAACCATCTTCAAACAAACAAAATTACCTGATCAATCTTCCTTGGACCACCATCAGTTCTTATCTCCAACTCCAATTGATTAGGGCAAACAAACCCTAACACCACACCATCACACCGAAGCAATAAGCATAAATAAAACATGTGTATGAAGTAGAATCAACATTTTGACATATATTCTTTGTGACAAACGAAGTTAACTTAGTGATTATTATCTACAAGAAATTACAATCTGATGCATCTTAATGGTTTGGAAACTTCGTCTGCGTGTTCACCATAATCTTAGAATCTTCGCCGAAACCTCACCAGATGTTACCTACTCATCAGATCAACATTAGTCGTCGGATTAAGGTTCACGGACAGTCGATCTAACCAAATAGCAAACATGCAATAGAAAATGACTTACCGGAAGTTGATCGAAACCCTAACCGCTTGACCGCCATCATTGTCAGAGAGCTATGACAGCATCTGATGTAACATACCTTGTCGCTCTCCGTAAAAAACCATGTCCGCTGCCACCAAAGACTATAGCCACGACAATGTTGAAAACGTCGTCTTCGAGTGTTGTTGACGCCGACGAGTAGGTTGTAAAACTGCCATCGCCGCCGTTAACGCCACCACCATCATCATTATCGGACCACCGCTGACCTACACAAACTTACCTACCGATTCAGAACAAATTTCTCAACAAAGAATTAACCCCAAATTTACCAATTGAATAACACCTAATCTGTTTTCCTTATTACAAATCAACCAATACGGCGAAAAGGTTACCACAAACACATATGTATCAACACATTTGCAAACACTGGAGAAACATAAAAAATCAAAGACACAGTAAAAACAAATCTAAGGCTCAGAGTGAAGCTGGCTGCAAGGTGGGTTGCAGGTCTATACCTGCCATCCGCCACCCTTGCCGCGCCATCTTTCTCAATGATCTATATGAATTTGATACTCATCACAGCCTAACAACAGTCAGCTTAAACACAGCCAACCACACAAAAATTCCACCAACAGAGACCCGATAAGAGAAAGAAGGGTTTGGAGGTTAGGGTTTCAGATTTGCAAGCGACAGCCATACCAGCGGCGGCGATGACGGTGGCGATAGTGGAAGTGACCGACAGTGGTCACAGCTTACTACACAAATGAAACACTACATAATCACCATCATCGTCATTAGCGAGGTGTGTAACCGGGGTGAGGAGGTCAGCCGGAGGCCAATCAAGCCTCGCCACCACCAAATGGCCCAATGAATAGTCGCAAGCAACTGTGACCGTCGGGGTGGTGTGACGGTGATGATCCTCCAGTCATCGCCATTCTCTCTCCCTTTTCCTTTCTCTCTCTTCTTCCGAGGTTTAAAGATGAGGTGAAAATTGAAGATACGTGTCTCAAAGAGGGATAACCTCCCAAGGTCAATCAGAAAATCCAAATCACTGTTCATTCAGTTTTATTTTTAACATATAGTAATTGTCTTCCGTATTAGATAGGAAATTTAGAATCAAAGAAACAGAAGTCGGGTATGGTTTGGTTTGGTTTAATTGTAGCAGTGACGTACTTGAGAATTCATGTATACTGTTCGAGGTCAAAAAAATGTGTCCTTATATCTTAATGGTAAACAAGGCATTTACGAAAATGACAAAATTGTATTATTCGATAAACAACGTGTAACATCCGCCAAAAACGGATCTCCGATACCCATCCGTTTTGAAAACCGGATCCTAAACGAACTTTTTTTATTTATATTAGATGTCGCGTATTTAGAAACTACTATAACTAGTTTTTTCGGGTTTAAATTATTAATTTTATTAATGAAACTTGTTAGTCCCGTTAATAATTACAAAAGAAATAACTAACCCAGTTATAAATTTTAGATTACACTAATTTCCTAATTGAAGGGACTGATTTGGTAATTCTTTAGAACTTTTAAGTGCAGGGACCAGTTGTGCAATAATTGGAAACTGTTAAATGAAACTCAATAAAAAAGAAGTGAACCAAGAGACTCGAACCCGGGTCTCACCGGGCCCAAAGAAGTAACCAAAACCACGCGCGCAACTGCACTAAAGATCATTTTATGTATACTGTTTGATTCGATTTCTATTTATTAACATACATACATATATATATATATAGGGTAAGGATAGTGTAAAAAGGGCCTAAAGTGTGAGAAGTGTAAGAAGTGTATTATAACACTATATATAATACTATATAACACCATATAAACACCGTATAACAGTATGTAACACCATATAATACCATATAACACTATGTAACACTATATATCATTATATAACAAATATAACACTATACATCTATCATAGACATGCTATCAGACAACCTATAGTGTTATATTTGTTATATAATGATATATAGTATTACAAAGTGTTATATGGTATTATATGGTGTTATATATTGTTATACGGTGTTTATATGGTGTTATATAGTGTTATATATAGTGTTATAATACACTTCTCACACTTCTCACACTTTGGGCACTTTTTACAGGATCCTCTACCTATATATATATATATAAAAACTACACCCCACGGAGCGCCGTTCGCCATGATTTTTTACGGCTGTGTTTATAATACACACATCTACTTGTAAAAAAAAATCATGGCGAACGGCGCTCCGTGGGGTGTAGTTCTCGCGGTTCTTATATATATATATATATATATATATATATATATAGGATAATGCTTGGTAAAAAACCCCATTTTTTTAGGAAACTTAGCAAACTATATATGTGGCTAGCATGTTGCCACGTTGCACTGATCTCTTTATTTTAACTTTTACATCAAGGTTATATTAGTAAATTTCTTTAACCCCCAAGAATTATGAGGTGACCTTTTCATTAATTGCCCATCAAACCCATCAAATCGTACATTCACTCTCCCCCATATTTCTTTTTCATATTTTCCTTTTATCTCTTCTTCATCACTCATCAGAGAAACACCAAACTTCATATTTACACCAAAGTAGCAAGCATCTCCATTAATATCAATGGAGACAAATCCACCAACCTCTGAATTAATGTCGCCGGTCCGTAGTTTCCCAAACCGGTTCTTTTGCAGCGACTTCCAAAACGATGAGGAATTTAATGCTCCAGGTTTGTCCATATATGTCAATTAAAAGAAGTGTTCTAGGCAACCCAGGTTTAAATCTCTGAAATATTTAATCTTGTTTCCTTGCTTTTCACAATTTTCAAAAAAAAAAAAAAAAGACGAAAAAATATCAAAAATTATTCATAAAACCTGGTTGTTAATAGGTTTTTGTGTAATGGTTGTTTTAGAGATGAAACATTATTTTTTTTTGTTAAAATGGTTCTTAAAAGGGGTTACTTGCTAATGTAATTTACAGGTTTTTATTTTTGTGTTAAAAAGTTATGCTTGGTTTGCATATGAACTGATTTTTGGTTGTGTTGTGATTTTATTTGAGAAAAAGATTGCAATTTAGCTAAAAAGTTGTGATGTTGTTTGAGAAAAAGATTTTCTGGCTATGAATGTGTTAATAGTTATGTGTCGTTAACGACTTAACGGTTATCTTATCTTTTTGTTATTAGGATGGTGATGGATACAAGGGAAACAAGATCCAATTCTCGGGACCGTTGGTTTCGTCAAACGTGGATCAGATGCTTAAGGATCATGACCATGTTTATGTTACAGCACAACACAACTAACACGTGTTATAGTTTGAACTTCAGGACATGCATGTGTTACATGTGACATGAAACCCATGTACAATGTAACACGTATTAGTGCTATGTATTTTTGTTTACTAGTAATATGTAATGTGAGACTCTTCTTGTTTTCTCTAGTACACGATGTTAAAACGGTCTAGACTTAACACATTTTCTGTTGGAGGCGCCCGTATTTGTACCTTTACTATTACAGTTACTATTGAAGTTTATGCATCCATTCTAGAAGTCTTAACACATGTTATAATAGAGGCTTAACACACGTTATATCAGGTTTACTCTTTTGTTATTAAGTTACTGTTGGAGTTTATTCATCCACTGTGGAAGTCTTTACACGCGTTATAATAGATGCTTAACACACGTTATACATTTCAGTCGCTTAACACATGTTACAGTATGTATATACACATCATGGTGTTTTGGAAACCAATAGCTTATACATGACACCATGTTAGGTTAAACCAAGATTATAACAGAGGGTTAACACATTTTATCCCAGGTATACGGTGTTACGATATTAACTTGTATGTTCCATATTAACTTGTACACGTTTTTACTATCAGTATATGCACATCATAGTGTTTTGCAAACCACTTTCATATACATGAATACAAGTCGGGTTACAACAAGATTATAATGGTGGAGGCGCCCGTATTTGTACCTCTACTGTTACAGTTACTATTGAAGTTTATGCATCCATTCTGGAAGTCTTAACACATGTTATAATAGAGGCTTAACACACGTTATATCATGTTTACTCTGTTGTTTTTAAGTTACTATTGTAGTTTATTCATCCATTATGGAAGTCTTAACACACGTTATAATAGATGCTTAACACACGTTATACATTTTCAGTCACTTTAACACATGTTACAGTATGTATATACACATCACGGTGTTTTGGAAACCACTAGCTTATACTAATGTATTCAGGTATAACAGAGGCTTAACACATTTTATTCAGGTATACGGTGTTACGATATTAACTTGTATGTTCCATGTTAACTCGTTCACGTGTTACGGTCAGTATATGCACATCATGGTGTTTTGCAAACCACTTTCATATACATGAATACAAGTCGGGTTATAATGGATGCTTACATGTTATCATATGTATACAAGTGGGGTTACAACAAGATTACGATATTAACTAAGCTCCCCATTAAACTCATCGCCCCCGTCGACTGTTTTCACCCTTGTCACATGTTAAGCAATTACATGTTCCGAACAGACAAATTGTAACACATGTTAGATCAGTATATACACATCATGGTGTTTTGTAAACCACTAGCTTATACATGAATACAATATTATATATTCCAAAATTACCGGTACATGTGTTACCATAAATGGCTCGTTTCATATTACACGTTACATCATGGTGTTCTGTTACAGCATGAACCACCAACACATGCTATAAATGAACGAAGACATCTTTCCCAAAGGATGTGACTTATTCAATGTCCCCGCATTAACGTCGCCTACATCCATCCAGCTTGTCAATTCAATATCTTTTATGGATCTGTTTCTGTAAATCAACACACATTATATATCATTCTAACAGGTGCTTAACACATGTTATGGGTCTGTCTCTGTAAATCAAGCAACCCAACAAAAAAAAAAAAACAATTATTGTTAAGATCAAAAGCCCCAAACCAACAAAAAAACCCGTTCAAAATCTCATCCTAAAGTTTTGGATTTATTTAAATCCATCAAGCTTGTCAATTGAATATCTTTATGGGTTTGTTTCTATAAATTAACACACGTTATATAAGATTCTAACAGGGGGCTTAACACATGTTATGGGCCTGAGTCTGTGAATCAAGCAACCAAAAAAAAAAACACTTACTGTTCAGATCATAAACCCAAACAAGCAACCCAAACCAACATAAGAACAACTACTGTTAAGATCAAAAGCCCCTAACAAGCAACCAAACCAACAAAAAAAACTCGTTCAAAATTTCATCCTAAAGTTTTTGATTTATTTAAAATACATGAACATTAACCATGGATACCCCATTAACCATTACTAAAACACTTTCAGCACATAAAAACGTATTAACAACCATTTCAACAAAAAATCAAGTGTGAAATGATATTTCAAGAACACTTACCGGATCTATACCCGTCCGATGAACACGAAGAAGGGTCTTCAAACCTTCTTCTCTCACACACACTTGAACATTCAAATCTCTCTCTCTCTAAAAAAATAAAGATTATAGATGAACATGATGAAGATTGTTGTTTCTCTCTCTAAAACATCAACTTTCTCTCTCTAAAAACATTTATCTTGTCATCGTTCTCTCTCTAAAGGTTATTGTTTCTCTAATCTACAACACCTGAACACGAAGAAGGGTCTTCAAACCGTCCGGATAAGCTTTTATGGTTGTGGCTATGGTTGTCTTCAAGATCAGGGAAGAAGAAATGGGAAAGAGAAAGAGGAAAGAGAAAGAGGTAAGAGAAAGAGAAGCTTTTATGGTGATTTGATGTTTATGTTACCTACCGAAAATGCCCTTGGATGGTACATGTTGGCAGTCTTTTGTATTTCCTTTTATTTTTATTAACACCAAAATAATCATGGCCTTTGATCAACTTAGATGTAAGCTAATCAATGGTTCAGAATGGGTATCCATAGTTTTCTTAAAAAGAAGGGGTTTCTTATCTAACCAAGCCCTCTATATATATATATATATATATATATATATATATATATATATACATATATATATATATATATATATATATATATATATATATATATATATATATATATATATATATATATATATATATATATATATATATATATATATATATATCAGTTAAAAAAACACGTGCCCCTCGAAATCACGGACCCTGTGCGGAAGTCCTCCCCGCACACCCTCATAGCCGCCCCTGAATTGTAGAGTGATATATAAATCCAGTCTTTTCGTTTTTACCTTTCTTTTTATCCTGTTTCTGTTCATCGATATTCACAAATAAAAGAAAAGAATCGTTTTGAGTTGAAGCAATTCTGGTGTTGGTTTTCTTTCGATTCGTGATGTGTACTTGAACAATTACATTGTTTGATATTTCACTTGCGAAACAAGGTCTAAAATTTAACAAATTTTATCGCTAGCTAAATTTAGCTCACGTTTTATAGTGTTTCAATCTGTTAAATACCAAACGAGAGAACCAACCCAAAAGACTAGTCTGATGGGTGATAGAGCCCATTTGATATATAAACCCCATATTAGTTGCCCATACAACCGATATAGGACAACTCACATACCTTGCAATGGTATTAGTTCATAACATTCATCATTAGTATCTGTGTTGGCTAAGTCTTAGTCGTCATAGTTAGAAGATACTATTTTCATGATTGACTATTTTCAACACGTCTACTTTGTTAATGGCTAAAAATCCATATCCATTACATTAGGTGTGCGTTTGGTTTTTTTATACCTCCTAATGAAGAAAATTCGAAATTTCATGCACTTTGCTCTTTCTCTTAATCGAGATTGATTAGTAAGAGATGACATTTAGAATAATTACGTTACGTCATTGACTTACAAAATATATTATTTTTGTGACTTTCCACTATTATGGATTTGGGTATGTATTTTCTGGTTAAGTGCTAACTAGTAAGAGGTCTGAACCATTAAGTGCTGAATCAGTAAGATGTCTAAACCATTCAGAGCCTATATAATACTTAACCGCTCAGAGGCAAATGTCTGATCAATTCAGATTAGAGGTCTTAACCATTCAGACTCTGTATAAATCTTAACCATTCAGAGGCAAACGTCTAAACCATTCAGACATCTGCTCATGAAACAAACAGTCTGAATCATTAAGTGCTGAATAAGTAACATGTCTGAACCATTAAAAGCATCTTTAAGAGGTAAACAAAGAGCACTTATTCTCCACGAAAATACACTTTTGACCTTTAATTTCTCTTTCACGTTTCCTCACTCAACCACCAAATGTATTACAACAAATATCCACCTTTATTTAACTTATTCAAATTCAACATAGTATACATCAAATTAACACGTACGGAATTAACTATCATCCATTTATTATACACTTATACATAAAGCAAATATGTTTTCTTCAAGTAAGTAATCTCCATATACCGATATCCATTACATACGCCTGCGACTAGCTCCAAACAAATCCGCCACCACCCGCCACCCCGACTGCCATTCCAACACTATCAAATGCCCATCGGGCATTAGTTTCATATACTGAGCCGATGATGCTAGCGGCACCCGAATCACACCATCCGGACGACTCGGCTCGGCTGAATGAATGAACAAAGCCAAACTTCCATTGAGGAACCTAACATAGCTTCTTTCATCACTTGTATCATCTCCATTGACCAAATAACTATAATAAACTTGACGTGGGTTCGTCGTTTCAAGATAACCAAACAAACCCTGATTAGTAACTTCAACAGAATACAAACCTTTTCCCCAGTTTGTTGAAGAAACACTAGCAATCAGCTTCTGTCCTTCAACCAGTTTCTGCCCAGGTACTAAACTGTCTGTCGGGTGATCAAAAGATTGCCAAACAATAACGTTGTTGGAATCAAAAAGTACTAGGTTTCCAGTATCAGTTATTTGCATGCCAGTAACTTGTTTTCCAGCCGTGTTGGTAGACCAAACAACGCTACCATCGGCATCCTGTAGGACTAAATCTCCGGCTTCGTTAAGGTTAAGTTTTGCGCCGAGTTTAACCGGATGTTCCCGGTTGGCTGACCAGACAACTTGCGGGAAGCCGATAGCTGGTTGGACAATGCCTGACCCGCTATTGGTTTGGACTATGAAGACTGCGAAGAGGTAAGAGTCGCAGGTTCCGTTGCAGTAGAACCCGCAGGCGAACCTTGGTCCGAATGATCCTCTAAGGAGGATGGCTCGGACCGTTGAGCCGTCTGTGAAGGTCACGGAGTGGGGTGCGGACACGTTGTTGGTCCATGTGGTGGAAAGGTTCGCGGTAGGGTAGTCGAAGGGCTGGGCGGAGACAGAAAGGAGAAAGAGAGCAAGGAGAAGACTTAGAATGAATGATGTTTTCATGGCTAATGATGAAAAGAAGAGATAGAATTGAAGAATGAAGATGAATGCATATACAGGTATGTATTTATAGGATTCCAACGATGTAAAAGTCGTTTTCTATTCTAAATTATAAACAACTTTTATTTTAAAGTTTTTAAATAAACAAAACCGTGTGAAGATCTCATGTTGAATGGTGCTTCCTTTCGAAATTATAAACAACTTTTATTTTCTTATACTTTTGAAGTCTCGTTTGAATATCGGATTACACTATATATAATTTCAAAAAATAAATAACATACATATTACTAACTTACAATATATATGAAACTATTTTATACATTTTGTATTTGGAATGCTGCAGGTTTCCTGGTTTCGAACTCAAGTCACTTCTGAACTCCTTACGTTGGTGCGAAAACACAACCAGTTGGTCTACTAGCCGTTCATAAAAAACAAAAAACAATTATAAATTATGGGATAAACTAGCCGTTAATAAAAACAAAAAACAATTATAAATTATGGGATAAACTAGGGCTACAAACAAACCAAACGAACACAAACAAATCGTTGTTTGTGTTCGTTTATTAAGAAATATATGAGTTCACGAACTTTTGTAGGTCCCTTTTCGCGAAGGATCGAGAACAAACCTAGACCTTGTTATACAAACCCACTAGCGAGTGCGGAATCCAAGCTAGCGAGCAAACCGGGATGAAGCAAGTATAGAAACAAACACACAAGAATTCACCGATTAACACCACTGTATTAATACGTATGAAGGTTCCAGTTACAAGAACAATGTTTACAATCAGTTTGCAAACTCTCAAAGTGTGTGTGTGTGAGTTTCGGACAGAATGCTCTCAACTCTCTAACTTTCTGTCTATGTGCATCTCTAATGAAACACAACACACTGCATGGGTATTTATACCCAGCCCAAGATGTCTGGTCCGAAGGATCCGATAGATGGTCCGAAGGATCATCTATCGAGTATGATGCTTTCGAAGGATTAGCAAGGACCTCGAAAGATCACCTTTCGAGGTCTAAACATTCGAAGCATATCTTTCGAGCACCTCGAAGGATCAACAGTATCCTTCGAGGCTATCCTTCGACAAAGAACATCTTTCAATATTTACCAACTGTTTGGCCAAGTCAAACTAGGAGGATAGTTGACTTGGTCAAACTTACAAGGCTAACTTGGACATCGTTTACATATAGACCGAATACAGACAAAGTACAGACACAAGTGCACCAACAAACTCCCCCTTGGCTGTAGCTTTGTCTTTATCTTCTAAAGTTGTAGACTCGTCTCGAACTTCGACGGTCTTTGGTCTTCGAGTTCCCAAAACTCTGATGTCCTTTCAAGTCTTCAATGTCGGAGGATCTTCAAAGTCTTCACGTCTTGAAAGCAGAGAGTGTATCAACAAACTACCCGAATCATGTAGAAAGTGTGTTGACAAACTCCCCCTTAACATAAGCTCCCCCTTGAGTTATGCTCGTGAAAAGACTTTATCTTTATGAAGTGAGATCCTTGTGGTGTTGATGATGGCCAGCGGCAACTCGATCATCTTCATCTTTTGAGCGCCTTCTCGTCGTGTCTTCATTCCAAGGCTTGTCATCGACCATGTTCTCCTAGCCTTTAGAATCTGCACATGCAAGAAATCTAAACGCGTAATGAGAACAACTGCTTGGAATATAGTATAAACAAATGACACACGAATGACCATGTCACAATCAAACACCGTCCGACAGTTTGAAAGTTTAATAAATTTGTCAATTTTTAGCCTTTAACTTTCAAAACTTGCAAATTTCGACCGTTTATGAAGATTTAGTCAATTCGGTTTTCGTTCAGGTTTCAGGCAACGAAGACTCGAGCTCTAACATCGTACGATCGAAAATAAAGTAGAAAGAAAATCTTTTTGGCTTTTATAAAGTTTATATTAAAACACGCCTAAAATCTTTTTGGTATTTTTGAAATTAAAAGACAACAATTTAAAATCCTTTGAGTGTTATCAAACGACATCACCGCTAATGTCGTGCTGATATGCACCAAACGACGAAACTGTTTAAAAGAAAAACAATAAAAGTTAAGCAGTAAATAAATATATACAGACATTCTTTTTGCGAGTTTCGAGGGTAAGAGAATCATATCAGTGTACGGTCATGCCAAAACACTCTTGTTGTTCAGTTAGTTAACATTAAGATAAGCATCCTATAACAATTATCGGTATTGTTGTCCACTTAAGCTCAACTTATCAGATGTAATCATGGCGAGGGGATACGTTAAGGTATGATTTATACTTACAGACCGGTGTTCATCCACATCACGACACATTCCCGTATCAAGGTATGCGCGAGAGTTCATCTTACCGGTGAGTATACCGATTATCATCTGTTTGACCGCATAAAATGTGAGATACTCACTTATTCTGATTTGAAAACAAGCCCTATGTGATATAATCACTTATTGATGAGGAACTTGATTTTCGTATGCATGAGGGCACAGGTGCAAGTCCGTGAACAGGTCAGTACTTCCGTACAGCAGAGAGACGAACTTGACACCCGGATAAATGTGATATTTATCACTTATTTGATTTGGACATGTGATTGTTTATCACTTATTGAGGTCGAATGCAGTATGTAATATGTACACGTATGTATAGTATCATGGAAGATCTAGACTTGCGTCCCCGTTATTTTTCGGTAAAAGATACAACCATGATACCCAGATGATAAGCAGCATAAAGACCGAATATCTCAGAACCTCGGCAATCTATCAAACGAAATTTCGGTACTAAGACCATATGCCAATGAGTGGTTCCCACCTGGTCTTCAGTCGATTAAGATTTATATCACCCTGCACACTTTAAAATGATTGTGAGCCTACCGATACATCTTATATAGAGCTGCTTATCGTTTTTCATTTAAGGTTTAAAGAGGTTTGGATAGACCACTGATGTACTATCATTTTCTCTTTTGCTCGCCAGGAAACTCATTTTTGTTTTTCTATTGTTTTTGTGTTTTTGAAATTTTTCGATGTTTTTGGATTTTCAGATTTTTGGATTTACTCCCCCTAAATTCAATAAACTAAGATAAATTTAAAAACACAAAGATATTTACAAAAATGATTTTCCGATGTTGGTTTACTCTTGCTTGACCTTAATGCCATTTACCAATAATAAGAAGTCAAATCTGGATTTGTCAAAAGCTTTGGTAAATAAGTCGGCACGTTGGTCATCGGTGTGGACCTTAACAACATCGATTAGCCTTTTCTCAAAGCAATCACGTATGAAGTGATATTTGATTTCGATGTGTTTGGTCTTTGAATGCTGCACAAGATTTTTAGTGATATCTAAAGCAGCAGAATTATCAACGTAAATAGGAGTAGTTAGGAATTCAAAACCGTAGTCCCGCAATTGTTGTTGGATCCAAAGAACTTGTGAACAACAACTTGAGGCAGCAATGTATTCAGCTTCGCATGTTGATGTAGCGACACACGTCTGCTTCTTGCACTGCCATGTGACTAGGCGATTTCCTAAAAACTGACATCCAGCCGTTGTGGATTTGCCGTCGATTTTACATCCGCCAAAATCAGAATCACTGAATGCGACCAAGTCAAAGTTATTATCCCTAGGGTACCACAGACCGGTGTCGGGGTAAGCCTTCAAATAACGAAAAATCCTTTTGACAGCTGCAAGATGTGAGGCCTTCGGGTTGACTTGATATCTGGCAAGCAGGCACGTTGGGTACATTATATCTGGCCTTGATGCTGTGAGATACATAAGGGATCCGATCATCGCGCGATAGTATGAAGGGCTAACAGGTTCACCCTTCAGGTCAGGAGTTATTCCGTGATTAGTTGGCAATGGGGTACCAATGGGCGTTGCATCGGACATCTGGAACCGGCTCAAGATGTCACCAACATATTTAGTCTGATGGATGAATATCCCAGACTCCGTTTGTTGCACTTGTAGGCCCAAAAAGAAATTCATTTCCCCCATAGCACTCATCTCGAACTTATCCTGCATGATGCGCTCGAAATTCCTACACAAAACATCATTAGTAGAACCAAAAATAATGTCATCAACATATACCTGTACCAGAAGAAGATCTCCATCTTGTTCTTTGATGAAGAGAGTACAGTCGATAAGACCTCTTCGAAAACCATTCTCCAGCAGATATGTAGATAAAGTTGCATACCAAGCTCGTGGCGCTTGATGAAGACCATAGAGAGCTTTGTTGAGCAACCAAACCCGATCGGGATGGACAGGATCTTCAAAACCTGGAGGCTGTTCGACATATACCTCTTCCTCAACCACACCATGTAGAAATGCACTTTTGACATCCATCTGGTAAACCTTGAATCCTTTGAATGAGGCATAAGCCAGAAAGATCCGAATAGCTTCCAGACGTGCAACTGGTGCATAGACTTCGTTATAGTCGATCCCCTCTATCTGACGAAAACCTTGAACGACTAAACGAGCTTTGTTCCGAATAACCACTCCACGGTCGTCTTTCTTGCATTTGAAGACCCATCGAGTGCCAATCTTCTTGTAGTTCTCAGGCTTTTCAACAAGCTTCCAAACACCCAGCTTGTGAAATTGCTGTAATTCTTCCTGCATGGCTTCAACCCAAGCACTATCTTTCAATGCTTCTTTCCACGACTTTGGTTCTTCTTGTGACACGTAACACGCGAAGGACCAGTCATTTTGTTGACCAGATTCTCTTATAGCTGAATACAAACCAGCATTCCGGTTGTTTCTCAGCTGATTACGCGTCTGCACACCGCGATGGACATCTCCTATTATGTTCTGCTGGGGATGGGTATCGTGAATCCTCATTTCAGGATTATCTGGCACACGAGCATTGATACCCAAATTGGTAAGATTAAGATCAACAACCAACTCCACACCAGGAATGTGGTTAGAGGTGGATGCATTCCCTTCAGCAGTGTCTACATTCTGCGTATGAGGTGTATCACCAGAGGCACCTTGAACAGGAGCAGCTGGAGCTGAAGATCCTTCGGCTGCATCATGATATTCATCATCTTCAGAAGAGTCATTATAATCAGCAGCATCTTCATAAACCTCATTTTGAACCATATTGTTGACTGACGAAGAAGCTTGAGGGTCAACAACAATAGGTCTAACCAATGGCGAGACAGCAGCGTTGTCACTTTCCAACAACATCCTAGCCGCTGCTGATTCTTCGTCAAAGGTTGGCAGATTGAAGGAGTCAAATAGCCCATCATAATCGAACATCCACGGATCACCCGGAGCCCTAACAGGACTCGTGTACCTTTGAACCCTAACTTCGCTCCAAAGCTCAATCTTTTTGGTAGCTAGATTCCAAACACGAAAATTCGGAGTAGCATATCCAAGGAAGAAACCCTCGATAGCTCTTGCACCAAACTTTCCATCCGGCTCAATCATAGTACATGGAGCACCAAACGGTTCAAGGTAAGAAAGATCCGGTTTCCTTTTCTGAAGGAGTTCGAAGCAAGTCTTGCCATGTCTCTTAACTGTAAGAACTCTGTTCAACGTGTAGCAAGCAGCCGATACAGCCTCTCCCCAGAATTGAATAGGGAGTTCCGACTCTACTAACATTGTTCTTGCAGTTTCTATAATCGTCCGATTCTTCCTCTCAGCGACACCATTTTGTTGTGGAGTATAACGAGAACTGTACTCATGAAGAATGCCTTTAGAAGTACAAAAATCATCCATAACTTGATTCTTGAATTCAGTTCCATTGTCGCTTCGGATTCTTTTCACTTTCAACGTATAGAGATTTTCCAACATTGTAAGAAGATCCTTGAGGATGCCAGGAGTTTCACTCTTGTGTGCCATAAAAGATACCCAAGAAAATCTAGAGTAGTCATCAGTAACTACTAAACAATAGGCATCACCAAACGTTGTCTTGTGCTTCATAGGTCCAAAAAGGTCCATATGAAGACGTTCGAGAGGCATGCTGACAGTGTTGATTTTCTTCAAAGGATGAGACTTCTTTGTTTGCTTCCCATTTTGGCACGAGACACAGATATCTTGCAAATGAAAACTTCTTACAGGCACACCATTCACAAGATTATTTTTCACCAAATGGTTCATCTTTCTCAAGTGAATGTGTCCCATTCTTCTGTGCCAAGATATAGACTCCTTTTCTGTGGCTTTTGAGACAAAGCAAGTGACTTGAGCAGATGTAGTAATCGCCTGGCTCATATCGAGAATATAAAGATCATTAACTCTCGGAGCCGATAAGAGAATCCATTCTTGTGGAATTTTGAATCCAGGTTTCAGCACATAGCAGCCAGCGTCATCAAAAATCACTGAGAACTTTTTATCGCAGATTTGCGACACACTCAGAAGATTGTGATCAATTTGCTTCACATAATTGATCTTATCAAAGCACACGATACCATTGGAGATACTTCCTTCTCCAGTGATGTACCCACCTTTATCACCCGCAAAAGCAACGTACCCTCCTCTAATATTTCTCACGTCATACAGGAGCCGTAAGTCGCCAGTCATGTGCCTGGATGCTCCACTATCAACAATCCAATGACTATTAATAGTTCCTCCTAGAACATCCTGCACATGTCATTTAAACACATCAGTTGAGAATGGGGACCCAAGCCTTAGTGGTCTTGGGTCGTCCCTTAGCATCACGAAACGTGAGCTCGATCTCTTGATGATTTTCAAGAACAATTGCTCCCCCTGAATTGTCACCCGACTTAGGTAACCAAGTTTGATTTGGCCTGCCAGATTTATTTTTATAAACAATTTTTGAAGTTTCTGGTTTTACAGGTTGTGATACACTTGGTTTCCTTTTAACTGTTTGAACTTCAGGTTTTAAAGCCTTTTCAACAGTTTTTATGTTCTTACGTCGTTGTTTAGTTTCTTGTTCTTTTACAGTTCGTTTATCATGTTTAGGTGAAACTGATCGACGTTGAGGGTGAACTGTTTCAGGTGGAGCTTTTTCAACCAATTTCTTCTTTGGAGCATTTGGGCAGTTTCTGATAATGTGCCCAATTTCTCCACATTTGAAACAAGTTCTCCTTTCAACAGACTTAGGAGAACTTGATCGACTACCAGATGTTGAACCTGTAGAACCTGAGGTACTTGCTCTTTCATCACACCCGTTTGTGTGTTGGGTGTAATTGTTATCACTGTTACGTTTTAAAATCTTGACTTGTTGTACAAAATCAGTGTTTGATTTGTTTTCAAAAGTCTCAATTTTATCTGTACCTTTTGATGCTACAAATTTAACATCTTTTCCTTTCTTCATGTAACGAGCTCCTTTTGATTCAACCTTAGCCTTTGGCTTTGGAGCTCGTTGTTGTTGTTTACCCTCAGAAGCAGTAGGTTGTTGAGTGGTTGGAGATTTTTGATTACCAAACTGTTTTCTAATCTCAGCCTTAGGAATTGGATCACATTGTGTTACCACAATTCCCGGAAGTGTTTTTCCCAAAAATTTGTTTGTATTGTCTTCAAAGACTTTGTCAATCAAAGATTTATTTACATTTTTAATTGGAAAAACATGATCTGAGTAGATTTTATTATCTCCAACCAAGGTGTACAACACATTACTGCTTTTAACAGTAGACACACCTGTCTTATCAACCTTGACAGGATCAATCACTTGCTTCTTAACAGATGGAATCTCAGGAGTATCAGGATCACAAAGGATGTGATTCTCTCGTGGAATATCTACTCCATTCATCTTGCTAAGTGATTTATCCTGATCTCTTACAGCCACTTCTGATTCATCATCCGATGTCTCATAGTCCTCGATAATTGGAGGACTTTGCTTCATGGATGATGAAGTTTCTTGTTCCTTAGAGGCTGTGTTTGAAGAATTGTCCGGTTTGAACCCAAGTCCAGTAGTAAACTCCTCAACATCAAGAGGCACACTGGGTTCATACCGAGGCATTTCTTCCTCATCAGGCATCTTGGTATAGTTGTTCATCAAGGGGGGTGGACATTTGTTATACCCTATGCCTTTCTGATTTCCCTTTAGTTGTTGAACATCGATGATGTGATCAAGCACAAATTGGGAGTTAGAATAACTATCCAATTTCTGTTTGATCGCATCATGTTCGCATTGGGCAATGGCTAATTGCTTTTTAGTTTCTTCCACAATGTTAATATACTCATTTATACTCACTTGTTTGTGGTAAACTACTTTGTTAACCTCGGACACATTTTTCTTTAAAGTTTCTATTACAGATTTAAATTCCTTTTCATTCCGGGTTAAAGCCATGTTTGCCTCTTTGCATTTCGACAGTTCAATAACCAAATTCTGGTTATGACTATGAAGCTTTTCTGATTCAAGCTTCATCTCTGCACATGATTTACAAATACTAGGAGCAGGAGGTTCAGAAGTTACCTGACTAGAAGAAGCTGAGCCATTTGCCATAAAGGCAGTTTGAAAAGAAAAAGCTCCATCTTCAGAAAATAGCTTTTCCATTTCCTTTGATGCAGTAGCAGCCTTCCTAATCAGAATTGATTTCTGACATTTAAGCTCATCAGCTTCATTCAGTAGCTCCTGAATATCATCATCTCCTTCCTCCTTCTCATCAGGCTCTGAGTGATTATCCCCAGAAACAGAGCCTTCTTCATCCGAACTTCCAGAATAACCAGAACTGTCATCGCTTCCAGAAGATTCTTCTTTATGAACATGCTCGATGACCTTAGCATACAATGCAGTTCCACTTCCCTGATCTCCTTCACCAAACTGCACTGACCAGTCACATCCTTCATCAGCTTGAACAGCCAAAGCCCGATTGTGATTTGTAGTTCCAGGCTGTCCCTGATTGTTATTCACTGCCACCATCCTCCGTTCACGGTTTTCTTGTTGGGCATTCACATTCGTCTGGTTTCTAAAAGGGTTGTGATTGCCGTGTTTCGTTGGTCGAGTGCACTCACGTTTAAAGTGCCCTTTCTCGCCACAGTTAAAGCACGTGACGGCATTAATATCAAACCCATACTTCGTGTTTTTCTTTCCTTCCAACGAAGTTCTTCCAGTTCGTGCCATAAAATCTTTTGCCCTTCTAACCGCACTAGCAAAAGCCCATTTAATATCCATCAACTCCATTTCTTCCTTGTCGATCTGATCATAATCTTCATTGGTCATGTTGATGTTTCCAAGCTGACCTGCTACCAAACCACAGTAAGCACTGACCATGGTGTTGATAATCTCCATATGTTCCTTAGCAACTTCAATGCTAAGGTGTGAAAGATTTGAGTTGTCGACTCGGATTGTGTGATGACTTTGGGGTTGAGGTTGAGGATTGCTTGTATAGTGAGCTTGCTGTTGTTGTTGTTGAGGTTGTGGTTGTGGCTGTGTTGGAACAGGAATGTAAGACCTCGGATCGAATTGAGGTTGTGGTGGAGCAGCCGTTGACTGAGGAAACGGAAAGGAACTTGAACTTGTATTGGACACAAATGCAGTCTGCAGCTTAGGTTGCTGTTGCTGAGCTGCAGCGGATCTTGCCAAAGCATCGAATCCTGGAAGATACATTTCTGTATTCTGAGGAGCTGGAGCACGCCTTGCTTTCCTAATTTCTTCATCATTTTTATGTTCCAGCTTTTGAATGAACTCATAGATGTTGACTTGATCTAGAGTTCCAGTATGCTTCAACAGTTCAATGAAAGAACTCCACTTTGGAGGTAAGGCGTCAGCAAATCTACTCACCATGTCTTGTTGAGTAGAGACAACTCCATAAGCACACATCTCACTAATCAAATGATAGAAACGTGTGATCATATCATTCAGAGTCTCGTTTTCCAAAAACTGAAAGGATTCAAACTCTTTCTTCAACAAATCATGCCGAGATTTTCGAGCAGCTGCATTGCCTTCTCCTCTAGCAACTAAGGCATCCCACAATGCTTTCGTGGTCTTGCAATATGAGAACTGATGGTAGATGTCTTTGTTGAGTGCTTGAGTAAGTGTGGCAAAGGCCTTTTTCTCCAATTCATAAGCCTTCTTGTCATTTTCAAGCATATTGGCATAACCCTCTGAAGTTGACGCAGCAGTTTCAAGATTAGTATTGAACGCATTGATGAAACACGTCCAAAGATCAGTGCTTTGCCCTTGAACATATGTGTGAAAACGGTTTTTCCATGATGGAAAATCGTTCATATGGTTCAACTTAGGTGGACGATTGTTGCTGCCAGTTTCACTCTCACTAATCAGAAGGTTCTGAAGACTTTGACTTTGATTTGATACCAAAGCCCATTGACTTGGACTGATTGAAGGCTGTGGAATCATACTCTTTGCCCAATCTGCAGCAGTGACTAACTCTTGATTGGTTCGTGAGTCCAAACTCCAATCCCATGGACTTGTACAGCTCATTTTGATCTAATATAAGTACCAAACCTACACACCACAAACTGTTAAGTGCAAAAACAGATATGAATCGAAAGATGCAACCTGTTCGAAAGATCAATATTTGTTTGAATGATCAACAAGGTTCGAAGGATCCTTGTTGAGTTTCGAACAAAGACTTCGAAGGATTGACTTCGAAAGATTGACTATACGAAGGATCCTTATCTTTCGAAAGATGATTTCGAAAGATTCTCCTTATGTTTCGAACACAGGTCTCAAAAGATGACACTTGTTCGAAGAATCAACAGTGTTCGAAGGATCACTGTTGATGGCTCGAACAATAACTTCGAAAGATAACCTTGAAAGATTCACCCAACACGAAGGATCCTTATCTTTCGTAATGAACAGTAACTCGAAGGATGTATCTATCGAAAAGATTCCTTGACTCGAAGGATAACACACTGACTTCGAAAGATGTTCGAAGGATGGTTATCTTTCGAATCTCCTTGATCGAAGGATGATCCTTCGAGCTCGAAAGTTATCTTTCGACGGTCTGACACACTGACAAAAGTATGACAGGTTGGTGAAAAGTTGATGTGGTTGGTGAGCCAACTTTCGGCAAAAAGGAATGGTCAGACTGTACCTTCCTTACCAACTGCGATTTTGAAATAAAATATGCCAAAAATGGAAATCTTATCCAGAACCTGTTCACCGGAATACTGACCGGAGATATGGCCGGAATTCACCAACACACTCAAAAACAAGTTTTCAAGTTACCCAACCCAACCTTGAACACTCCCGAAGGTTTAGAAGCCGTTTTTCAGTTTAGAAAAGCAAGAAAAACCACCAAAACGGGTGCTAAACCTAGTGTCCAAACACACCAAGAACTCGAACAAACCGGTTTTAAACAAGGTAAAGAGCCAAGGCTCTGATACCACTTGTAGGTCCCTTTTCGCGAAGGATCGAGAACAAACCTAGACCTTGTTATACAAACCCACTAGCGAGTGCGGAATCCAAGCTAGCGAGCAAACCGGGATGAAGCAAGTATAGAAACAAACACACAAGAATTCACCGATTAACACCACTGTATTAATACGTATGAAGGTTCCAGTTACAAGCACAATGTTTACAATCAGTTTGCAAACTCTCAAAGTGTGTGTGTGTGAGTTTCGGACAGAATGCTCTCAACTCTCTAACTTTCTGTCTATGTGCATCTCTAATGAAACACAACACACTGCATGGGTATTTATACCCAGCCCAAGATGTCTGGTCCGAAGGATCCGATAGATGGTCCGAAGGATCATCTATCGAGTATGATGCTTTCGAAGGATTAGCAAGGACCTCGAAAGATCACCTTTCGAGGTCTAAACATTCGAAGCATATCTTTCGAGCACCTCGAAGGATCAACAGTATCCTTCGAGGCTATCCTTCGACAAAGAACATCTTTCAATATTTACCAACTGTTTGGCCAAGTCAAACTAGGAGGATAGTTGACTTGGTCAAACTTACAAGGCTAACTTGGACATCGTTTACATATAGACCGAATACAGACAAAGTACAGACACAAGTGCACCAACAACTTTTTATGAACGCTTATAACTAAACGAGATTTTATGTTCGTGTTTGTTTGTTAAGGAAATGAACTTGTTCAATTCGTATTCGTTTGTGTTTGTTTTTTACTTTTAGGCAACGAATGAAAACGAACTATGATGAACACAAATGAACACATACCAATGTTCATAAAACCACAAAATGGTAACTAATAGCATCCGTATATTTGTAATATATTCATTACCTTGTATATCTCTAAATTAGTTGGAAACTATCCTAACATAGGGCATGTATTATGTGTATATATTTGACTAGTCTAAGTTCCCGTGTGTTACACGGTTGGCTAAACAGGAAAACTAAGTCCTTTAAAACTGTAAAGTAAAAATTGTAATATTATATATGTTGAATTATTAACGAAAATGTTAGAGAGTGCAAAAAATAATTGAAATACATGAATACGACAAAAAAAATCACAACTTATTGAAGATTTCTTTATAAACAACTTGTTGAATTATTAACCATGTTATGTTTTAATACTATTTATAATGTGTTATTGAACAACTTGTAGATTCAAAAACAGTTTTATAAAAAAAAAAAAATTAAAGAATATAAAGGTGTGTGTATGCATAAAAACATAATATTAAACTATTGGTCTAAGTACCCTTGTGTTACACGGGTTACTCAAAGTAAATTATGTCATTTAACAGACATTGATAAAGCGATATACAACAAGCCATAGGTGAAAACTAATTATTTATCTTTTTATGAGAATAATCATGTTAACTCAATATATAAAAAGAGAAAAAGGATTGTATAAAGTAAATGCTTCTTGTAATTGAGATTACATACATGTAATAATAATGAAAAATTAAAAGTTGCTATTATAGTACACAACAAAATTTCAAAGTGTTTTATAAGGGGAAAAACTTGGTTGTTAAAAAAAGAAATTACAATTATTAAAAGTTCAATATTATTACTATTATTATTACTGCGTTATAGATCAAGCATACCAAGCATACCCACTCTTAATGGAATATGATCCCAACCAAAAACATATTTCTCATACAAGCCTTGAAAAAAAAGACGATATAGAAGAACAAAAGACACTGCAAAATAAATAGAACTCCAAATATAAGTACAAATATTCTAACATTTTTTTTGCAAGGCTGTCTGTCTTTATTTAACCAAAAAAAGGGAAACTTGGGGAGACCCAGCAAGCAAGCAACTGAGACTCGCCCCAAGCTACATACAGCAAAAAGAAAAAAACTAAGGTACCGAAAAAACAACATAACAAAAGTCAAACTTCTAAGCTAAACTCTCCATTATTGAATTGAGAACTTTGTATGGTTCACCAGCCACATCAATGTCGAGTCCTTAATATCGTCCAATACCTTTTAAGTGACACCAGCTTCCCATTAAGGACTCTCATTTCCGGAAGATACAATCCTAAAGCAGGTATAAACTATAGTCAGAATGATCTTTATTCTATTTGCAGAGCAACCCCATTCATTAAAAAATTAAAGCACATAACTCACCTCCATGTTCGGCCAAAGGGATGGATTTTAATCCAAAAGAAAATCCGTCTCCAAACAGAATTGGCAAACTGGAAAGTGATCAGAATATAGTTGGCGTCCAAATAAGTTATAATTTGTAGTATAAATATGTTTTAAATAGTATACTAATATTTGTGACAAAGAAAAGGATAATCGATTACTCTGCATATACCTGAGACTTGACAAAGATTGACTTTTCCTCCCAGTAGATCCAAATTATCGATGCCTAATTAACCAGTACTTGATCTGCTGAATAAATTACAGCATTTCACATATACAAAATACATAAGGTGGTTCATGAAAAGTAACTGTTACCATCAAGGGTTGGAGAGTACTCAATAGGACCAACATCCGAAGTTGACTCGTTATATGGCGCATTACTTGAAGAAGGATCTGCTGATCAATCATTCTGAAAATGTACATCAAATTGTAACTTACTAACTAAAATGCTTGTATAACAATACAAGAGATAAGGATGAGCATGGTACCGGACGCGGGTACCGCCAACGTACCGGTACAGTACCGGTATTTACCTATAAATCAACCAAAATACCGGTTCAGTACCGGAACTGAAAAATGGGGAAAATGGGTATCGGTACCAATACCAAATATAACCGGTATGGTACTGGTACCCGGTACTAAATGCTCATCGCTAAGAGCATTCACATCCATTCCATTATATTTTCATCCTAAATTACACTAAAACACTACATTTTCTCTCACCTTTTTAATTAAATAATATTTTTTTATATCTTTATCATTATCTTTTCTCTTTCCTTCACTCACAACCACTTCCAAAATATATTAAAAAATTATAGGGGGTGACAGTCTCCCCCTAAATATACATATGAACAGTAACATTTTCTCTCTCCCCCACTCACAACCACTTTTAATTCTATTTATATTATAAAAACACCACTCACACCATTTGGTGGAATGGATGTGAATGCTCTAATAAGGGAAAAATCAAACTAATAATTTGTTAATAGATGCGTTCTACTCAACAACATTTAACTGCTCATCTCTAATAAGGGAAAAAATCAAAATAGACGCGTCCTACTCAACAACATTTAACCTATCAAAGTTGTGCATATCTCATAGTTTACCAATCAAGTATAGCTGTAGCTGAAAACAATAATCAACCCATAGAGTTCGATGCACCAGCCTTGTCACCTGCGTGTAAGGAAAGTTTTTAGATGGACCAGTCTTGTCCAAATTTAATTACTCACAAACAACTAACAAATTAGACTATAGACATTGTTACAAAAGGAAATTCAAAACCAAACTTCGACACATAAGCTCAAGAATATTAATAGTATTATAACAGGTGAATTAAAGACCTTTTGATACCAGCATGTAAAACCTCAGTAGAGTGATGCACATTAATATTAAAACCATCGACATTAGCAATCTTTGACAGGTCAAAAGAAAAATAGAAAAAAATGCAATCAACTAACCTTAAGCTCGTGACAACACGTACCTACATTAACAATCCACAAACTTAAAACCATAAACAACAAATGATAACCAAACAGAACATAAGGTTGCAAATATTAACTCGAAAGTCCAAACCAAGCATCTAAATATAACACTTAAGTAAATTTGAGTCTGTTGGTAGAGAATAAAAACCTCATTGCTTCACCATAAGCATCTATTGATACTTTATTTTCTGAGGTAGACACCACAGAACGAAATGGAACTATCGATGGTTGGAGATGGTGATTGGCAGAACTGAAGGGTGAGGACAATGGTTAAAGGTGGTAGGTGGTGACGAAATGAAGGATGACAGAGTTAAGAGCAACTTTCTGGTAACAAAACTAAACACATGAGCTATAAAGACCAAATGCACATGTTAAGCAACCATACATTTACTGCCACATCACCACACCACTTCCAGGCACTTTTTTCACTAAACGCTCACTATGGTTTCATTACCCACTGGTCACTACTTTATCACCCTCTTTCCAAAGTCAGGTATTGCAGTACAAAATGTTTTATCAGCGCGGATACATCAACCTACATACCTTGCCAAGCCGCTCGAATTAATTGTAGACGAATCTAAAGTCACATTTTCTCCATAATTTTGGCTCTGGTGTAACACTCAATATCATAAGAATCATAATCACCTCCGACAATATTTAACTTATTACTTGCTCAACCACCAGGCTGGGCTTTGACATAGGCCATCCATGTGCAGCAAATACAAAATATCAGCACATGAGTTGTTCATGTCATACACTATAAATTGTATTAAACACGCTATAAAATTTGAAGTTCTACAACTTTAAGAAAAAAATGTCTCAAGTCAACTTAACCCATGCCAAAAAGTTATAAGTTCTTCCTCATTCAGGTGTTCTTACCACTCTAATATCAAATGAACTAAACACTAATTAGTATCCATCTAAAGAAATACATATCACATACTAACCTTCATCTGTTACGAAGTCTAAAAAGGTCTCTCCATTATTATCCGTTTTCTCAAATGCAGTTCCAACTTCTAACATACATGTATACATGACTACAACATGAAAAAAGGCTCTGAATAAAATGGCCAACAATTATAAGATATATTTGCAATGCGATCATCTAACATGCATATTGTATTAAAAAAAAGTTAACAATCTGTTAGGAAAGAACCCATGTTCTTGCCCTAAATTACTGATGCAAACTAAATATTAGTGCAAGTGCATCGTTCACTCCATCACCAATCATACATATATGCTTTCATGCTTCTAATCGTTTTACAGTTTCCTGTTTATGCTATATATCATATCCACAAATATAATACCAATTCAACTAATTGATAACCAAAAAGGTATACGTTATGTTAATGATTATCTTTATCTTGTTAATTACGAAGTTGTTAGAAATTAAAAGAGAAAAACAAATAAAAGAAGTTGAAATTAGTATAAATGAGAGGATTACCATAAAAATAGAGCCCTTATTTTCTTATTATCTTTGCCACAAAACCAGTAGAGATTGGATTTTGACCCGCTACTTGACCCAGCCATTTAGCCACAACAGTATACCTGTTATGACCACATTACACAACCCACCTATGTTACCACTCATATTTATAATTTAGAGAATGAAAAATCAAAGCCAAATGACTATCCAATCCCAATATCTCATCTTACAATTATCACTTCACACCAAATTGATCTACAATTATATGGTGGTAAGTAAACGATAATAATCAATATCAAATTACATTGAACCTAAGTCTATCAAGATCTATCATGTATGCAAAGTGAACCTGTAAAAGCAAACCATGGTAATCAGATACGCTTAGGTTTTCCTATTAGTAAAGTTGGGAAGTCAAGATAATGCCTTACCGGAACTGATTTCGAGCCTTGAACCATGAGCTTTGTATCACTATGAGTGATCTTTATTTGTGTGAGACTGCAATGTTAAACAAAATTTTAATTAAATACCTAATTATGCAAATATTCTTATAAATATGTGTATACAAATAAACTAATAAGACAATAGTGATCAGATTGTTTAGTGGGTTGAACTTTTTATGATTGAACTTGTTTCTTACTCTATTTGGCCAGTTTATCAATAGCGCATAACATGAACAGACTTTTTTTTAATACATGAGTTGAGATAGCCATTAATTTTAAAATAAATTTTACATAACTAAAGTTAAAAAAACTCACAGATTAATAAGAAGTTTCTTCACTGCCACTGGATTCCAAATTACCAATCTCCCATGATATACAACTCCATCTCCACTCTCTATAATATCATTCTTTTTTGAAAACCGATTTATTGCAAGTTCAAGATCGCGCAAAGTTAACCAATGACCCCAACCCACATGCGAAAACTCAGGCAAACTCACAAAAGGAGAAGGTGCATTAATCAGATCAGAAGAAGCTGAAGACGATGGGTTATACAAATGGATATTATTTATTAATTTTAAAACTAAAAATAGTTTCAAAAAAGTTAACTTTTATTAGAATATGATTATTCTCAATTGAATAAAAAAAATCTGATAAAAATATGTAATAACTAATAAAAACATGTTACAAAAACCGTCTCAGATTATAAATACAAAGATTTTTACCTGAGTGTGAGCCTGGACCCTGATAACGGTTGCATTTTTCTTCATTTTCTCCAGCTGGGATTGAATATCCTTTTCTCCCTCATCGGATTCAAACTTCTTCCATTGTTTAGTGAATGCCTTCTTCTTCGACTTGCACCGGTTCTTGTAAAGTATCCTCTTCACATCTTTGCTCCTCTTCACATTTTCGCTCAGATGCTGGGCCAAATAGTGTTCAAAGTTCAAAGCCCAGTGGCGTCTTGACATAGGCCAGCATACCGATGACTACCATTGGATGTGTCTCAATGACGGTCACAACCTCACAAGTTTCTTTCTTATGAAGCTCTACGTATAAAAATCCATCATAAGCATTTAAAAAAAATATTGTAACACAACTAAAAAAAGTTTCTAAACATTGAAAAAGGCTTATTGGTCAGTAATGTTTCTAAAAATTGAAAAAGTCTTATTGATCAGTAATGTTTCTAAACATTGAAAAAGGCTTACTGAAGAAAGACTTTGAGGTTGCAAATTCAACCAAGTTACCCAACCCGCCCAACTTTCCATCAAATTAGTGAACTAAGTAATTTTTATAATTGAACGAAATATGTAACATAATATTATTTTTCTTTAATTCTGAAGATTAAAACAAACAATAAGTGACCCCAAAACCTCCTGAGAAAAAAATGTGAGATTAATAGACAGCACAGTTGATCTGCTTAAGCTCTGCTCGATGATGTTCGAGAGGATTAGGCACTTGCGAATGAGTTGTTGTGTCCGGTGTGAGTTCAGTTTTGGGCAATCATGGTACAATCTTTCCAAAGCTTCAACTTCTTCCGGTGTGTACCGAACATAGTTTCGATTTGTATCATGGAAGTTACTACCTTTCTTATTTTGCCTACCGGAAATCACAGAACAACTAAGAAGCGCAAAAAAGGCAGAATAGCGCACCCGAACTCCGGCAATGATCGTCGTTGTCCCTCGCCAGCTGGTGTGGCCGACATTCATCGCCGGACATGTTCCATCACCGAAAATATTGATTCTGATCAGTAACTACATATCACTTATAAACTAAGATAGAAATCACCTAATTCCACTAAGATATGTTGTTTGAACATCATGATTAATAAATAATTATAGAAAAAATACCAGTGGCATATTTGTCTGTGGGCGCAAAATAATGCCTCTTCCTACCAGATTTCTAGTGACCAGAGCTCTCATTAGTCATTTCATCATCAAAACCCCTGCGATGATAATTTCACTAAAATTTTAGTCCTGGAAACAAACAATAATCACACTGCACACCACAAATAAGATTTCTAGATACAAAAGTTCAATAATCACATGAAACCTAATAAAATGAAAACAGTTCAATAATCACTATCGCAACCTAAATTTTGAGCATAAAAAAGAAAGAAAGCTTAGTGTTTGCATCAGATCAACAATTCAGTCTATGATGGATCTGATACTACTGATCTAATGTTGTTAGACCATCGTCGTCCCTAGAAGCGGTTGTTTCATAATCATCGCCACCACAAAACCCTACCCACTACTCGTTGTTAGACCATCCCCGTTCTTAGACTCACCAAGAACTTTTTTAGTCATCACGGACGGCTGAACAAAGAGAAATAGATGAAGATTTCACACTAATGAAAAAGAAACTGATATAAATCCTACACTCACAATTAATTTCACAACTCCCACAAATCTATATGCATATCAATGATTAGTTCCACATATCTATACATACATATATACATGGACAAAATGAAAAAAAAAACGAACAGAAAAATATTGTAGAATCAAAGAATTTTAAGAGTAAACATACATGGAGCATATTCAACTGGTTTTGAATTAGGGTTTCTGAGAATTGCCTGGATGAGAATCGGACAAAGACGCCATCTGAACTGAAGTAATCAGAAAATATGCAATTGAAGATTTCGAATGAAAATGAGAATCGGCCGATGCTCTAATCGGATTACATCATAAATATCAAAGAAAACATACCTAGATGAGAGTTCGAATGATTGAGTTTTAGGGATTTCTGAAGTGGGTATGGCCAAGTACAATCGCTAAAGATGAAGCCGTAGATGAGATTTAGGGTTTGTAAAATTGAATGTGGGTGAAAGATGATAGCCTGCAGAAATCAATTTGATTAGGTTTTGAGATTTAAAGAGAGATCAATTTGTCTTCAATTGATTGAGAGAATTGATTAGGTTACCAAATTGAAGAAAAGCGTATATAGGAAGAAGGAAAATGGCGCTCAAATCACAATTCTCTGGCTAAAGGGATATGCCACATCAAGGTTAAAAAGTCAACCTTTATTTTGCTTTAGTATAATAGATAGATTAATGAATGAGAAAGAGGCAAGGAAAATATTTGCAATATCACATCTTTCATGGTATCGAGCTAGTAGCCGCCATCTCCACCTTCTGCCCTACCAATTCTTTTTTTTTCTCTGCCCTACCCCATCTGTCCGATCTTTTGCTTCTTATTCCCTACTGCCTCCCCTCTTTTCGACCTCCTTCTTCACCTTATCTTTCACCACGGAATCTAAAATCCATCCTGCATCCACTGTTTCTAATATCAAAAGCCTCATTCCCATTACTTTGGAGATGGAAACCGGCCAATACGCATCCTGGAGCGAGCTCTTTAAAATACAATGTCGGGCGTTTCTTGTGATTGATCACCTCTCTCCCAACCCAGCCGAAACCACTGGTTCTTCCTCCTCTACTGCCGATAAAGAAAAGACCACCACACCGCCCACCGAATCCTCATGGGATCGTCTTGACGCCATTGTCTTACAATGGATATACAGCACTATTTCAAACGATCTCTTGCACACTATCCTTAAGCCCAACGTAGGGATGGCAATTAAACCCGAATCCGCTGGGTAAACCTGAAACCCGACACATTTGGGACGGGTTTGGGGTTGGTTAATCGGGTTTTACGGGTTTGGGAATAGTTTTTATTTTTGTCGCGGGTTTGGGACGGGTTTGGGATTTAGTGATATACCCGTTTACCCGATGCAATTACCCGATAAAGTGTACCCATTTACCCGATTGTATACCCGATATAATTTCTTTTATATTATTAAATATGTATATATATAATACATCCATTTTTTTACACATATAGGTATTTTATTCCGTATACATTGTAGTTATTTGATATATATTTTTATAGTGACAATACAAAATGTAATCGGTTAGTAGTTACCAGATAGATACCCAAGGGGTTTTTAGATAAGTATACTCAACGAGTAATCTTTTTAAATTAATAGGTTTACCCGAAACCCGCGGGTATACCCGATACCCGATGGGTATTTACCCGCTAGAAAGTCCGACGGGTTTTGGGACGGGTTTGGGACAGGCTTATCTAACCGGGTTTGGGTTTGGGATTACCTAAACCCGTCCCAAACCCGACCCATTGCCATCCCTAGCCCAACACAACCGCCTACGAGGCTTGGAAGACGCTCGAAAATATTTTTCAAGATAATAAAAGTACCCGTGCTATTCATCTGCTACAAAAGTTTTCCAATACCCGCCTAGATGGTTACCTGAACATGTCTGCCTATTGTCAACAACTAAAGGTCCTCGCCGATCAGCTAGCTAATGTTGGATCCCCGGTCGACAACGAACGCCTAGTTCTCCAACTACTCTCTTGGCTCAACGAACAATATGAAGGAATTGCCACCATAATCCAACAACAAGACCCGTTACCGACCTTTTATGACGCCCGTTCAAAATTAATCATGATAGAAAGTCGCAAGGCTGAACAGGCTCTTCACACGGCTCAAGCCACAGGCACCGCTCTCCATGTGCACACCTCTCGGCCTAAACAAGAAAATATAGCATACTATATACATTGCTTTGAAAATTATAGTGCCTATTGCCTTATTGGTTAGTGGATGGCAACAAACCCATCTGTTTGAGCTCATTCTAAGAGTCTTTAATTGAACCGATCGGTTGAACTGGCAAACCAGATAAGATAATCGGTATATCAAAGTGGACAAAATTGAAATCATGTCGAATCAACTTATCTAGTTTGCCAGTTCAACCGTTCAGTTCAATTAGAGACACCTAAAATGAGCTCAAACAGGTGGGTTTGTTGCCATCCACTAACTAATAGGGCATTGGGAGTGTAAATTTTAAAACAGTGTATATAGTATGTTATATTTCCTTGTTTAAATTTGTTTCATATTTCTTGCTAGAAAATGATAAGACTTCTTTTTTTTTCCAAATGTTGAGATTATACGCGTGGTCCGCAATCTATTTTTGTTCTTCTTATAGGTTTAAAATATTTTTTATTAGGAAGTATATTAAGATATAAGTTTATACCATATTAGGCTATAGGGTGTGGTCATGACCCTCATGACCACCATGACCCTTCATGTTAGTGCCATGTAACCCACATCTAATCCATCATCCAAAACCACTACCCTAAAGGGGTGGTAATGACCCAAACCACTAGTCTCTTATTTATCTTTGTATAAAGAAAAAAAGGAAATGATTTGTTGAAAAATGGAAAGGAGGGTCATGGTTGCCATGGTTTAATCCATGCAAACCATGGTGGATCAATTAAAGGGGTGGTGTAATCTTCCATTCATGTTCCTAGGTGGCAAATCATGTCATTATATTAGATACGGTTGATATGAGGGTTGATTAATTCAAGCAACCTTAAATCCAACATAACCCACCTATGATATATTAATATGGCGTCACTTGAACCCAGACCCACATAGTTTATTAAAAGACTTACAAGCTATGACAACATAATATTATTATTTAGATTAAACTCGGTCAATGTTCTCGCCCACCGTATGTTTCTTGGATAAAATTTGCAAGCTGTAGTCATGTGTGTTTGTATACTTTAAAGGGAAAAAAAGAAATCCTTTATCATAGGTCAACATAAAAAACTAAATTGTTAACTTTTATCAAAGAAACTCTTTGTTATTAGGTGTCTGGAATTCCTTATTAAACTACATACACCTTTTATGAGCAGCAGATGATCCTCCACAACAAAACACGCAATGCAGATCTTGTTCATATCTAGTTTTACTGTAACGAAATGCATTAGATTATAACCATCTGTTTTAGGTCTCTAGGTGTAAAGTGTTATATTCAGATAAAGTATTTTGTTTTGATCCAAACACCCAAAATTGGTTCTTAGGGTTGGGTTAAATTGGTGAACCTAAACACGCATATATATTGTGTAAAATATGTCAGCCATAACCCAAACACACTTTAGATCGTGTAACCCAAACATGATTCATGTAACTTATTAAAAGACCATTGGGTTGACGGGGTATAGTATATAATTTCCTAATTTTATAAGGGGTGACAGACTAATCTATGTATATAATTAGTTGAACACTTTTGAAACGTCAACTCAAACATGACCTGTATATTTAAATTATAAAAATCGTTATTTATGTTAACACTACATTGTAAAGTGTGTCATTTGTATTTAAAAAGTACAAAAAACGTACTTGAGTTTTGCAAACCCTTGCAAGTTATGTCCTTTAGCCCTAACTTAGTTAATTTTTGTGGTTAAATCTGACCAAATGGACCTCACATTAAGGTATTTTGATTATTTTACCCTAAAAACTAAAATAATAAAGATAAAAGCCCTTCTCTCTCCACCAGCTCACTATTCCTAATCCCCTCAATAATCTTCGACCAACCTGTCCTTCATCCCCCTCCCCTTTCCACTCCCAACGAAAATCTCTCACTCATCCTCACACTTCCATACCTCCCTCCGCTATCAACCTCCTTCACCTCCGCCACTTCTCCAACATTCTCTTACTAATGTCCGGCGAAGAATACGCTCGCCGGAACTCCGTCAGCTTCGGCTGCAACTTCTTCATAAAATCAAGAGTAAATTACAAGTTTTGTCCTTTATGTTAGTCCCAAATTTCAGGCGATGTCCTTTATCTTTAAAATTGACGAGTTTTGTCCTTTATGTTTGGAAATCCTGCACGTTATGTCCTTTAGCCCAAACTCAGTCAGATTTTTTTGTTAAATATGGTCATGTGGCATGCACATGAGGGCATCTTTGTCATTTTATCTTCCAGTGGCTATTTTGCAATATAATATTATTCAGGGACTATTTGTAAAACACTTAAAAAAAAAGAAATATATAAATTCTCCCTTCTCTCTCTCTTCTCTCTCCTGTCTCTCATCACTTCTCCCCCATTAATGGTTCGTTACAAACAGAACCAAACCCTAAAACTAATCTCAGCCGCCACCACTAACAAACGATGAAGACTGTTGATTGTGGAGGTTGCAGGAAACATGGCGATTCAACTGAACGGTGATGATGATGAGCGATGACGACGATACAACAGGACGAAGATGATGACGATGTTGGATTGTGATGGAAGTGGTGATGAAAGTTAACGGTGACCGACTGACGGTGAACGGAGGTGATGACCGGAGATTATGGATGGAGTTGAGTCGGGTTATGTCGGAGGTGAAACAGTGATTGCCGGAGACGACAAACTTGCAGGTCGCCGGAGGTGATGAAGATGATGACCGGCTGGAGTTGGTGACGAATGAAGGTTACCGGAGATGGTGATTGAGAAGATAGAGGTTGGATGTTGATGGTGGCTATACGGTGATGAGGGACTGCCGGAGATGATGAAGATGACTGCAGTTGTTTTGATGATGATGATTGTTAACGGATATGGCAGATTGTTGAACGGAGAACAAAGAGTTGCAGGTTGGTCGGAGATGAACGGAACACGGTGACAGGTGATGGTTGCAGGTTGAGTGTAGGCGGTCGCCGGAGAAGAAGATCTGGTGTTGTAGTGATGAATGTGAATCAGGTGAAAGGAATGAGGCAGATGGGGTTATAAATGAAGAGGAAAGATAAGTGGCAGGTGAAATTACATTTCTACCCTCATGTGCCCTGCACATGACTTAATTTAACTGAAAAAATATAACTGAGTTTGCCACAAAGGACGTAACATGCAACATTTCCAAACATAAAGGACAAAACTCATCAATTTTAAAGGTAAAGGACAACGCCTGAAATTTGGGACAAACATAAAGGACAAAACTTGTAATTTACTCTAAAATCAATCTCTGCCGGAGTAAGCGACGACAAGTTCGTAACCGTCGTCACCAGAAAACTCGATTTGGACGCTGACGTCAGAAAACTCGATCACTTGTAGATCTGCTTTCGTTGAATCCTTCAATTCTCTCCATCCTTTTGAGATGAACGAGATCGTCTTCTCCGCCGTCATGGCAGAGCTCGTCGCCGGTGACGATAAAGGACACACTTTGCAATGTAGAGTTAACATAAATGACGATTTTTGTAATTTACTGTAGACATAATTACTCAAAAGCTAATTACTTTTATGTCTATATCTCCATGTCTAAATCCCTTCTATTTGTAGTTGTTTATTGGAAATTTATCGAGGTTTAGTTAATTGTTTGTGTTTTGGTGTTTTGCATGTCCTGGGTCTTAAATTGAGGATTTTCAAAATAAATGAACGAGATTTGCTGAGAAGAAACAAACAAGAAGATAGGTTCAATCCATACTCAAGAAGTGAAGTATGATCGTACTATAAAACAACAAAGAATTTAGTGCCACCATAGAAAAGTTAAAACCCCGGTGAGCTCCGTGTCTACATATGAGTACAGGCTATACGCCATTAATGATGGTACGAGTCGTACACCATTTATCGTGCTACGAGTCGTGCTCAATTCGAAACCCTAAAAATACCTATAAAAAGAACAAGATGGCTGGAAAACCAGAGTGAAGGAAATTGGGTGATTGCATAATCGAAAAAGGGGTTGTGTTGATTTGGGCAACAAGACTAAAGATCAAAAGAATTTGGAAACCGAAGATCTAACATACAGGAGATCATATTCGTGATTCTTACTGAGTTTGCGACTTTTAATTTCTAATTTCTTTAATCTTTATCATGTATTCAATGAGTTCTAGTTGTTTAGCTTTGATTATGGCTAGCTAACCGTCTTATAGCCGATTGGGTAGGATGAATTCTAGTTTTTGTTAACTTTGAATGATTATAATTTTGAAAGTGTGATTCATTTAAGTTGTTTACCGCTGATATTGCGATGTGTATAATTGTATGTTAAGTATTGATCTTTGAATGAGTTTGTGTGGAAGATTTAGGTCTTTCTATCTTTCATACATGGATAGTTAACTTAGGGCTTGATACCAATTTAGCAATATATAAACTTGTTTAAGGATTGATAAAACATTTGAGCTACCTATGGAAAGGATCTAAATAAACGCATCTTAAAACTAGTTAGAGTTTTCTTTAAATTGAACTTTAGAGAGAGTGGATCACATTATTCGTTAATATATATAATTAATCAATTAAGAGGCTCTAAATCAAAAGGGATTGGTAAAACACTTACCTACTTAAAATCAAAGTATCATGGTGTGTTTATAATTTGGATATTTGAGATTATGTGGTCAACACGGTAGGGTATTGATTCTTTAGCACACCTCATTTTCATTCAAGTCGAAACCGGCTTTTCATAAATATATTATTTTAAAAGTACTTTTGACCTTAGTTAGTCTTTCACGTTGTTTTACTCAACCACCAAATGTATTACAACAAATTTCCGCGTTTATTAATTTATTCAACTTTAACATATGTATTAGGCTTGTAAACGAACCGAACGTTCAATGAACCGTTCATGAATCGTTCGGCAGGAAATTCGTTCATGTTCGATTATTTAATAAACGAACGAACATGAACAATTTTTTTCCGTTCATTTAAATAAACGAACGAACATGCACAATGTCCCGTTTGTTCATCTACGTTCATGAACGATCGTTTATGTTCGTTCATTTATGTCCGTTCATTTAAATTCATTCATTCGTGTTTGTTTATATCTGTTTGTTTATGTTCCTCTTTTAAATTTAGTTATTACTAATTAAATTTAAAAATCTATTTAATTTTCTTTATCATCCCATAACTAGCTTTAACTTTCCGATTAAAACTTTCTTGATATTAATATATTTGATGTATATTTTCCAATTTAAAAACAATTTTTTCTATTATATGAAACGTGAATTAAGGTTTACCTATATTTCGGTTCTTCTTCTTCTCGACTATTGCTATACAATTCAAAGACCGATTCAATTATGTTGGTTATGATTTGTTATGTTCAATTATTTGTGTTTATGTGCGTTTGTGTTCGTGAACCGTTCGTTTATAGTTTTAGCGAACGAACATAAACGAACATGAACATGTTCATTTTCTTAATGAACGGACATGAACAAGAAAATCCATTCATTTAAATGTTCGTGTCCGATCATTTGTTCGGTTAAAAGTAAATGAACGAACATAAACATGCCTCGTTCGTGTTTGTTCAGTTCATTTACAAGCCTAATATGTATACAACAAATTAACACGTACGGTAAGTGGTAACTAATCATCATCCGTTTATAGAACAAAGCAACAGTGTTTTCAAGTAGTATAATCCATTACATACGCCTGCGACTAGCTCCAAACAAATCCGCCACCACCCGCCACCCCGACTGCCATTCCAACACTATCAAATGCCCATCGGGCATCAGTTTCATATACTGAGCCGAAGATGCTAGCGGCACCCGAATCGCACCGTCTGGACGACTCGGCTCGGCTGAATGAATGAACAACGCCAAACTTCCATTGAGGAACCTAACATAACTTCTTTCTTTACTTCTATCAGGCCCATTGACCAAATACCGGTAATAAACTCTACGAGGGTTCGTTGTTTCAAGATAACCAAACAAACCCTTATTAGTAACTTCAACAGAATACAAACCTTTTCCCCAATTGGTCGGAGAAACACTTGCAACCAGCTTCTGTCCTTCAACCAGTTTCTGCCCAGGTACTAAACTGTCTGTCGGGTGATCAAAAGACTGCCAAACAATAACGTTGTTGGTATCAAACAATACTAGGTTTCCAGTATCAGTTATTTGCATGCCAGTAACTTGTTTTCCAGCTGTGTTGGTAGACCAAACAACGCTACCACCGGCATCCTGTAGGACTAAATCTCCGGCTTCGTTAAGGTTAAGTTTTGCGCCGAGTTTAACCGGATGTTCCCGGTTGGCTGACCAGACAACTTGTGGGAAGCCGATAGCGGGTTGGACAATGCCTGACCCGCTATTGGTTTGGACTATGAAGACTGCGAAGAGGTAAGAGTCACAGGTTCCGTTGCAGTAGAACCCACAGGCGAACCTTGGTCCGAATGATCCTCTAAGGAGGATGGCTCGGACCGTTGAGCCGTCTGTGAAGGTTACGGAGTGGGGTGCGGAGACGTTGTTGGTCCATGTGGTGGAAAGGTTTGCGGTAGGGTAGTCGAAGGGCTGGGCGGAGACTGAAAGGAGAAAGAGAGCAAGGAGAAGACTTAGAATGAATGATGTTTTCATGGCTAGCTAATGATGAAAAGAAGATATAGAATAGAAGAATGAAGATGAATGCATATACAGGTATGTATTTATAGGATTCCAACGATGTAAAAGTCGTTTTTGTTTATCGAAAGGAAGTCGTTTTCTATTCTAAATTATGAACAACTTTTATTTTAAAGTTTTTAAATAAACAAAACCGTGTGAAGATCTCATGTTGAATGGTGCTTCCTTTCGAAACTATAAACAACTTTTATTTTCTTATACTTTCGAAGTCTTGTTTGAATATCGGATTACACTATATATAATTTCAAAAAATAAATAACATACATATAACTAACTTACAATATATATGAAGGGTAAAGTTCTTATACAAATAATCTTAACATACTAAACATACAAATTGAAGGAAAACTCAAAAAGACAAGGTGTCATTTTTGTAATTATCAATAACTATCAAAGTTACTCTACAAATATACTTAAAAAAACCTAACCACTCCCCCCACCCCCAAAAAAAACCTAAACCCCCCACCCCCCAAAAACCTAAAAAAAAACCTAACCCCCCCCCCACCCCCACCCCCAAAAACCTAAAAAAACCTAGCCCCCCCCCCCCCCACCCATCCAAGCTAAAATGCTAAAAACTAAACCCCCCAAAAAACCTAAAAAAATAAAAAAAACACACAAATTATTTTATTTTATTTTTTTAACATTTTTTATTAAAAAATCGCTACTTTTAGTAGCAGCAAAAAAAAAAAAAAAATTATGCTAACAAAATGTAGCGATTTTTTAATAAAAAATGTTAAAAAAAATTTGTGTTTTTTTAGGTATTTTTGGTTGTAACTTTGATAGTTGGTGGTAATTACAAAAATGCCACCTTTTCTTTTTGGGTTTTCCTTCAATTTGTATGTTTAGTATGTTAACATTATTTGTATTTGATCTTTTGCCTATATATGAAACTATTTTATACATTTTGTATTTGGAATGCTGCAGGTTTCCTGGTTTCAAACTCAAGTCACTTGTGAACTACTGAAGTTGGTGCGAAAACACAACTAAACAAAAAACAATTATAAATTATGGGATAAACTAGCCGTTAATAAAAACAAAAAACAATTATAAATTATGGGATAAACTAGAGCTACAAACAAACCAAACGAACACAAACAAATCCTTGTTTGTGTTCGTTTATTAAGAAATATATGAGTTCACGAACTTTTTATGAACACTTATAGCTAAACGAGATTTTATATTCGTGTTTGTTTGTTAAGGAAATTAACTTGTTCAATTCGTATTCGTTTGTGTTTGTTTTTTACTTTTAGACAACGAATGAAAACGAACGATGATGAACACAAATGAACACATACCAATGTTCATAAAACCACAAAATGGTAACTAATAGCATCCGTATATTTATAATATATTCATTACCTTGTATATCTCTAAATTAGTTGGAAACTATCCTAACATAGGGCATGTATTATGTGTATATATTGGATTAATGAATGAGAAGGAGGCAAGGAAAATATTTGAAATATCACATCTTTCATGGTATCGAGCTAGTAGCCGCCATCTCCACCTTCTGCCCTACCAATTCTTTTTTTTCTCTACCCTACCCCATATGTCCGATCTTTTGCTTCTTATTCCCTACTGCCTCCCCTCTTTTCGACCTCCTTCTTCACCTTATCTTTCACCATGGAATCTAAAATCCATCCTGCATCCACTGTTTCTAATATCAAAAGCCTCATTCCCATTACGTTGGAGATGGAAACCGGCCAATACGCATCCTGGAGCGAGCTCTTTAAAATACAATGTCGGGCGTTTCTTGTGATTGATCACCTCTCTCCCAACCCAGCCGAAACCACTGGTTCTTCCTCCTCTACTGCCGATAAAGAAAAGACCACCACACCGCCCACCGAATCCTCATGGGATCGTCTTGACGCCATTGTCTTACAATGAATATACAGCACTATTTCAAACGATCTCTTGCACACTATCCTTAAGCCCAACACAACCGCCTACGAGGCTTGGAAGACGCTCGAAAATATTTTTCAAGATAATAAAAGTACCCATGCTATTCATCTTGCTACAAAAGTTTTCCAATACCTGCCTAGATGGTTACCCGAACATGTCTGCCTATTGTCAACAACTAAAGGTTCTCGCCGATCAGCTAGCTAATGTTGGTTCCCCGGTTGACAACGAACGCCTAGTTCTCCAACTACTCTTTGGGCTCAACGAACAATATGAAGGAATTGCCACCATAATCCAACAACAAGACCCGTTACCGACCTTTTATGATGCCCGTTCAAAATTAATCATGATAGAAAGTCGCAAGGCTGAATAGGCTCTTCACACGGCTCAAGCCGCAGGCACCGCTCTCCATGTGCACACCTCTCGGCCTAAACAAGAAAATATAGCATACTATATACATTGCTTTGAAAATTATAGTGCCTATTGCCTTATTGGTTAGTGGATGGCAACAAACCCATCTGTTTGAGCTCATTCTAAGAGTCTTTAATTGAACCGATCGGTTGAACTGACAAACCAGATAAGATAATCGGTATATCAAAGTGGACAAATTGAAATCATGTCGAATCAACTTATCTAGTTTGCCAGTTCAACCGTTCAGTTCAATTAGAGACACTTAAAATGAGCTCAAACAGGTGGGTTTGTTGCCATCCACTAACTAATAGGGCATTGGGAGTGTAAATTTTAAAACAGTGTATATAGTATGTTATATTTCCTTGTTTAAATTTGTTTCGTATTTCTTGCTAGAAAATGATAAAGACTTTTTTTTTTCCAAATGTTGAGATTATACGCGTGGTCCGCAATCTATTTTTGTTCTTCTTATAGGTTTAAAATATTTTTTATTAGGAAGTATATTAAGAGATAAGTTTATACCATATTAATAATATCAATAGCCTTGATATGAGTAAGATTATATTGATACGGTTGATATGAGGGTTGATTAATTCAACCAACCTTAAATCCAACATAACCCACCTATGATATATTAATATGGCGTCACTTGAACCCAGACCCACATAGTTTATTAAAAGATTTACAAGCTATGACAACATAATATTATTATTTAGATTAAACTCGGTCAATGTTCTCGCCCACCGTATGTTTCTTGGATAAAATTTGCAAGCTGTAGTCATGTGTGTTTGTATACTTTAAAGGGAAAAAAAGAAATCCTTTATCATAGGTCAACATAAAAAACTAAATTGTTAACTTTTATCAAATCTTTGTTATTAGGTGTCTGGAATTTCTTATTAAACTACATACACCTTTTATGAGTAGATGATCCTCCACAACAAAACACGCAATGCAGATCATGTTCATATCTAGTTTTACTGTAACGAAATGCATTAGATTATAACCATCTGTTTTAAGTCTCTAGGTGTAAAGTGTTATATTCAGATAAAGTATTTTGTTTTGATCCAAACACCCAAAATTGGTTCTTAGGGTTGGGTTAAATTGGTGAACCTAAACACGCATATATATTGTGTAAAATATGTCAGCCATAACCCAAACACACTTTAGATCGTGTAACCCAAACATGATTCATGTAACTTATTATGAGACCATTGGGTTGATGGGGTATAGTATATAATTTCCTAATTTTATAAGGGGTGACAGACTAATCTATGTATATAATTCGTTGAACACTTTTGAAACGTCAACTCAAACATGACCTGTATATTTAAATTATAAAAATCGTTATTTATGTTAACACTACATTGTAAAGTGTGTCATTTGTCTTCAAAAAAAAAACAAAAAATGTACTTGAGTTTTGCAAACCCTTGCAAGTTATGTCCTTTAGCCCTAACTTAGTTAATTTTTGTGGTTAAATCTAACCAAATGGACCTCACATTAAGGTATTTTGATCATTTTACCCTAAAAACTAAAATAATAAAGATAAAAGCCCTTCTCTCTCCACCGGCTCACTATTCCTAATCCCCTCAATAATCTTCGACCAACCTGTCCATCATCCCCCTCCCCTTTCCACTCCCAACGAAAATCTCTCACTCATCCTCACACTTCCATACCTCCCTCCGCTATCAACCTCCTTCTCCTCCGCCACTTCTCCAACATTCTCTTACTAATGTCCAGCGAAGAATACGCTCGTTGGAACTCCGTCAGCTTCGGCTGCAACTTCTTCATAAAATCAAGAGTAAATTACAAGTTTTGTCCTTTATGTTTGTCCCAAATTTCAGGCGATGTCCTTTATCTTTAAAATTGACGAGTTTTGTCCTTTATGTTTGGAAATCCTGCACGTTATGTCCTTTAGCCCTAACTCAGTCAGATTTTTTTGTTAAATATGGTCATGTGGCATGCACATGAGGGCATCTTTGTCATTTTATCTTTCAGGGGCTATTTTGCAATATAATATTATTCAGGGACTATTTGTAAAACACTCAAAAAAAAGAAATATATAAATTCTCCCTTCTCTCTCTCTCTTCTCTCTCCTCTCTCTCATCACTTCTCCCCCATTAATGGTTCGTTACAAACAGAACCAAACCCTAAAACTAATCTCAGCCGCCACCACTAACAAACGATGAAGACACCACTAACAAACGATGAAGACTGTTGATTGTGGAGGTTGCAGGAAACACGGTGATTCAACTGAACGGTGATGATGATGAGCGATGACGACGATACAACAGGATGAAGATGATGACGATGTTGGATTGTGATGGAAGTGGTGATGAAAGTTAACGGTGACCGGCTGACGGTGAACGGAGGTGATGACCGGAGATTATGGATGGAGTTGAGTCGGGTTATGTCGGAGGTGAAACAGTGATTGCCGGAGACGACAAACTTGCAGGTCGCCGGAGGTGATGAAGATGATGACCGACGGGAGTTGGTGACGAATGAAGGTTACCGGAGATGGTGATTGAGAAGATAGAGGTTGGATGTTGATGGTGGCTATACGGTGATGAGGGACTGCCGGAGATGATGAAGATGACTGAAGTTGTTTTGATGATGATGATGATTGTTAACGGATATGGCAGATTGTTGAACGGAGAACAAAGAGTTGTAGGTTGGTCGGAGATGAACGGAACACGGTGACGGGTGATGGTTGCAGGTTGAGTGAAGGCGGTCGCCGGAGAAGAAGATCTGGTGTTGCAGTGATGAATGTGAATCAGGTGAAAGGAATGAGGCAGATGGGGTTATAAATGAAGGGGAAAGACAAGTGGCAGGTGAAATTACATTTCTACCCTCATGTGCCCTGCACATGACTTAAATTAACTGAAAAAATAACTGGGTTTGCCATAAAGGACGTAACGTGCAACATTTCCAAACATAAAGGACAAAACTCATCAATTTTAAAGGTAAAGGACAACGCCTGAAATTTGGGACAAACATAAAGGACAAAACTTGTAATTTACTCTAAAATCAATCTCCGCCGGAGTAAGCGACGACAAGTTCGTAACCGCCATCACCGGAAAACTCGATATGGACGCTGACGTCAGAAAACTCGATCACTTGTAGATCTGTTTTCGTTGAATCCTTCCTTTCTCTCCATCTTTTTGAGATGAACGAGATCGTCTTCTCCGCCGTCATGGCAGAGCTCGTCGCCGGTGACGATAAAGGACACACTTTGCAATGTAGTGTTAACATAAATGACGATTTTTGTAATTTACTGTAAACATAATTACTCAAAAGCTAATTACTTTTATGTCTATATCTCCATGTCTAAATCCCTTCTATTTGTAGTTGTTTATTGGAAATTTATCGAGGTTTAGTTAATTGTTTGTGTTTTGGTGTTTTGCATGTCCTGGGTCTTAAATTGAGGATTTTCAAAATAAATGAACGAGATTTGCTGAGAAGAAACAAACAAGAAGATGGGTTCAACCCATACTCAAGAAGTGAAGTATGATCATACTATAAAACAACAAAGAATTTAGTGCCACCATAGAAAAGTTAAAACCCCGGTGAGCTCCGTGTCTACATATGAGTACAAGCTATACGCCATTAATGATGGTACGAGTCGTACACCATTTATCGTGCTACGAGTCGTGCTCAATTCGAAACCCTAAAAATACCTATAAAAAACAAGATGGCTGGAAAACCAGAGTGAAGGAAATTGGGTGATTGCAGAATCGAAAAAGGGGTTGTGTTGATTTGTGCAACAAGACTAAAGATCAAAAGAATTTGGAAACCGAAGATCTAACATACAGGAGATCATATTCGTGATTCTTACTGAGTTTGCGACTTTTAATTTGTAATTTCTTTAATCTTTATCATGTATTCAATGAATTCTAGTTGTTTAGCTTTGATTATAGCTAGCTAACCGTCTTATAGCCGATTGGGTAGGATGAATTCTAGTTTTTGTTAACTTTGAATGATTATAATTTTGAAAGTGTGATTCATTTAAGTTGTTTACCGCTGATATTGCGATGTGTATAATTGTATGTTAAGTATTGATCTTTGAATGAGTTTGTGTGGATGATTTAGGTCTTTCTATCTTTCATACATGGATAGTTAACTTAGGGCTTGATACCAATTTAGCAACATATAAACTTGTTTAAGGATTGGTAAAACATTTGAGCTACCTATGGAAAGGATCTAAATAAACGCATCTGAAAACTAGTTAGAGTTTTCTTTAAACTAGTTTTATACACAACGCCGCGTTGCGGCGTGCTCAACTGAATCATTCTTGGTGTGATAACATGTACATTTTACATTACAACTCATACCACAATGACGTTAAACCGAATAATTCTTAGGGTAATAACATGATATGCCAAATGTATTTTTAAGGGCACATGTTTTCTTACAGTCTCATTCCATATGGGTACAATAAATTCCCGTGGTTAACTTAATCAACAGGGGCTTGTACTAAGAAAGTCTAATTAATTCTTTGATGCAACAGTCTGGTGAAATGTAGTTGTGGTGCGTACGCGATGGAGAAGATAGGAAACGCCAGCACAATGGTGAAGAACACCGAGCCAGTGAAGTGAGGGAAGCTGTAAGTAGACATTTTACATCCATCCATGCTTGCATATTAGGCATGAGTAAAGCATGATCTGCAAAACGGTTAAGGGTTGGATCAATTTGAATTAAAGATAGTTTCAAACAACAACATAGAATTAAAAAAAAAAAAAAAAACCCTAGTTACAAAATAAGATTCAAGAATTGGGCCTTAATTGTTCAATAAAGCAAAACAGATTCAAAACCAAGGACGTTTAAAGGAACCGATGAGACAAACATTACCTGGCAAGGCTACTGGAATCGCTGATCAGTCACACATCCAAGGGCGGATAAGGGAACAATAGTGATCAAAATCGAAGGTCTGTTCAGCAAATAGGATTTGATGTCAAATAAGCTTTCAAATTATCGTGGTGACGTCTAGCAGCATTGTGAGTAGCCCTAATTATTGCGTGCAAACACTTGGAAAAGGAAAAGATAAGAACATTTTTTATAGTAAACCGAGAAATAATTGAATTCAGTTAAATAATAAGAAAAAACACTTAAACGGGTTAGATGGCCAACCCGATTTTAAATGGATCAACCTGAAAAGAACTCGTTTATTAAACGTAAATAGCCCGTCTTTAAACGGATCAAAATGAGCAACCTAAAAGCTAATTAATTCCGTCTTTTAGCCGAAATGGTTGTATGCTTACTCGATAAAGACTGAAATTATGGCGCATCGTTACTCGCAAAATTAGGTGGTCGATGTGGTACACTGGTACATCTCACAATCATATAAAGTGTGTGTTCGCATTCTAGTGCCAACATCACCACCCTTGCTAGCACTACCACAACCTACAAAGAGTAGAGGAATAATGATGAGAACAGATAAAGTAAACTACCGAATTGTTGTGAGAGGAAAATCATTACCACCACAAATTCATTAAGACTATATGAATTCTCTTGAATCTTTCTATTTGAGAAGTGTAGAGGCAATAAAAATTGATAATATCTAATATAAGTAATAGACCTATTTTTACAATTTACTGTCTTCAAACTACGAAACATAGATGATAACGACACGGCGAAGACGTAGGTACCAGTTCTCCATCGGTCAAGGGCGAAAAATATTCCATCAGCGAATTTGTGTTTCTCGGTCGGTCACTGTAAACTAATTAAAAATGACTATTAGTTGGAGATTAATAAAACAGTTAGAAAAGTTCCAACAATAAACACCTTGTCAACAAATTATAATCAACCACCTATAGCATGCTTCTTGGTGTCCAATTCATAACAAAACTCATGTTAATTTTGCTTTACATCTAATGCATCTTTGGACTGGAAATTCACGGTAGAAGTGAATAACTTTTCATTTCAGCTGTAAAATGTATATATAGATAATTTAACATTCTTAGTTTCTGATCAAAAGATAAATTAGTAATCCATTTTTTTCCAATTGTTTGCCCAGCTAATGAAATATGCAGAACAATTGGATCTAACTTTTATGCAATAAAAAAAGCAAACGTAGAAAAAACAAATCAATCGATGCTATTTCAAAATTAATCGATTGAAATTCAACTCGATAGATGCTATTTTAATATCAACCGATTGAGAAACTGTTTAAGCATATGAATTTTTGTAGTCTTTCTTCACCCAATCAAGCATATTTAAAACAAAAAAACTTATGTTCATTCCTTGCAAACAAAATCAGTTGGTGCCGTTGGAGTTTATGAGTGAAGGAGCTGAATATTAATGTTCATACCTGGTTAACAGAAGCAGTAATCCGCATTGCACAGTTCCATTTACAGTTCGCACAAAACTGATACTCAACGATGAGTCTGTGAAGGTATGAAAATTAATGTTCATATTTGTCTCTCAATTGATTTATTTTAAATCCTATTTTTGAGTAGTTTCTCATTTGATAATCAAAAGCATGAACCTCAACAGTTTACAACTCCTGTAACCCGTCTGGAAATATGGAATAGGTTTCAAAGAGAAACAAACATATGAGCACTATATGAAAATTAATGTTCATACCTGTTACTCAACGATAGCCCTGTGACGGTATAAAAATTGATACTCCTTTTTCTCGTACGAACACTACATGAATCAGAAGCATAACCCTGCGAATGTAAAAGAAATCAAATAAATCTTCAAAATTCAAAGAAGTTTGCTCATCTGAACCAAAGACTGAAATCGATAAACATTTGCTCTGAAATCCATATTTCTCATACACAATGCTTGCAAGCATCAATTTGTAAAAACAATTCAATAGGGTTTTTCATTACCTGAGCATGCGTCGACTGGAGCACAGGAGCGCCACCATCGACAGCATAGATGATCTATGACGATCGATGAACACCGTCATCATCAGCGCCCACCGGATCTTGATCCTTCATGCGCGCGCTCTGTCTTACCATCTCCCGTGCGGTGTTTTTTTTTTTTTTGAAGATGGAGAAGGGGCGGTGGTTTTTAAGTGGGTTTTTTGGATGCGTGGCAACTGCTGGTGACAGGCCATATACGTATCTAATAAAACGTGGCCCAGTAAAACAGTGACACCACCTGGCACCATCACAAAATCAGTCAGAGCCCATCGGAGGCATGCCAAACGGTGGTGCATTGGTGAAACTCCCATTCCACCCATTGGCAGTGGTGGTCCTAGTTGACCATATCCACCACCCATACCCTACGATTCAGGTTGAGCGAGTGGCTGTAGTTGGGCATACATGTTCTGCGACCAACCAATGCATAGTCATCAGTAACTTCCATTTACTGTACATGGCGATGATAATAAAAATATTAAAAAAAGCAAAAACATGCTACTTGATTACATCCTGCTCTTCAGGCTCCATAGGTTTACTCTCCTTCTCCGTTTCAATCTTGTCCTTGATTAGTTCATCAACATTTGTGAGTACATTCACGGATAAACTGCAAGAAAACCAAATAACCGAAACTTGAATATCCAATCTCCAATCGCAGTACACTCCCTTAGGCACACAAAAACAAACATCATTACACATCATATGGTCATCTACTCATCTTCGATTGTATACAGCCACACATTTTTATTCACAACATTCACGGATGAACTGCAAGAAAACCAAATAACCCAATTTTAATTCTCAACGAAAATCTAATTACAGCCCTAAATCCCCACATAAACTCAGAAAGACCAATTCTAATTCTCAACGAAAATCTAATTACAGCCTTAAATCTCCACATAAACTCAGAAAGACGAAATAATAGCCAACATAAAGTCACCTGGACGTTGGCGATGTGGTGCGTTACATTCCCGGCAACCAAAGAGCGACGAGCAGAGCTGGCAGGCGGGATGTTTTCTCAAAGTTGTCGTCGTGTCTCAAAATCGTAGCTACCACCTTCGTTACTTGTTGATCCCGTGAAACCCTATCCGTTGCACGGTCCCTCACTCGAACTCGTTGCCGGCCGTCGTTGTTGTGGCTGGAGTATGGGGGACTGCGTGAGGACTTCGCCATCGCTATTGTTCCTTTGCGATCGCACTCTCTGTCTCTCTCATCGGTCGCCGGTGACTTTGGCATCTCCTAATTTTTCCTTCTGGATGTGCCTGAGGGTTGATGGGGGGTTTTACATAGTGTAGTCGTGGGTTGAGGATAAATTGTTTTTGGTGGAGGTAGTCCATTGGCTGAACCCACCAATCATAATGAACCACGAACAAACTTTGACACAGGTGATAACCTACAACAACATTGCCCTCATCAGTTTCCAAACAAAATCAAACATTCAACATCAGTTGCTAGGAGGAACAAAGCTAAGGTTTTACCTTGTTGGGCGGTGCCTCATCCTCATTATTTCCGATGAGGTCGGATGTCACCGGAAACAATATGCCTCCCATGTCGGAGTTTCGCTAGGTCACCGGAAAACAAATATCCCCAAATCAGGCCAGTAGTAGACCGATCAAATAAAAAAGGAGACATGTAGTTGAAATAGAACTTACCGGAGTGTTGTCGGAACCTCTCCCGCGATGGTGAATAGGATCTAGAAGCATGAACGATTCAAGGAACTTTTCATGAACGATTGATTTGAATAGGGTTTAAAAAGTGTCGGATGAGACAAAGAACACAGAACCCTAGCCACCGGAAGACGAATATGGCCACAAGTAGCAAGCACCACTGCCACTAAGCACTGAGAAAAGCTTATCACAACTGAGTCAACCATCTCCGTCATCATCGTCCCTTTCCAGCCACACCGCTCGTCTCCCTTGTCTCAGAGCTCACCGTCGTCTCCTGAATCTCACTTCTCCCCCTCTCTCTCTCGTATAGTTGAAATTTGAGGGTCACTCGTGATGAAGACGCGTGGCGAAAGGTTTTTAGTGAATTTGGCAGCGTGGCAAGTGAGGGCGCGTGTCAACAGCCGCCCAAATCGTCTAATCAACAATGACAGGCTGTCTAAGAACTATTCATTTCCTTTCTCTATTATCAGATTTAGATTGTGTTGGATATAATGTTCAATTGTCGATTAAAATTCAACGTTACCGTCAAGTTACGACCCAAAGAGTTACACTTTGGGCAACAAACATTTCACGGTGTTTTAATCGTTAATCACTGGATCACGAAATAATAAGCGTAATAAAAGAAACTGGTAATTATTCAGAATAATTATGATGAGCCAGATTAATATTATAATTAATTTGTTAATTATAATAAATTATATATATTGTTAATTATTTAGATAATTAAAAAGAGACATACTTGTTATAATTATGAGATAATTATGTGGAGTTGTTATTAGATTACAATTCCGATATTGGTTATAATAAAAGATATACATATTATATCTTTAACTACTTCCAATTTAATCTCATATATGCATCCATATAGTTATAATGGATATCAAATACTTGGGCTTATTATCTATCGTTGGAAATAAAAGAACAAGAAGGTTCCATAGTTTTTTTTCGGTGGAGGCTTTTCAAAAAGTCCTCAAGAAACAGAAACAATATACGTAACTTCAATTTTGTGGAACTTCAATATTGATTTTTGATCGGCTGTCGCAAAAGAACAAAAGAAGGAGAAGCAACAATTTACAAACAAGTCATTTGTTTCTTTGATTACGCATAAGGTAAGGTTTTGAACTTTATTCTCTTTAGATTTAGGTTTCGTTTGAAAGCGTTTCAAACGAACAAATCAAATTTCGTGGTCAACGATCATCTAGCGAGATCGTTCGTTGAACCAAGGTGTCTTTCTTGGATGTCACGATTCTTTAATTTTATTATAACCTATTTTGATTGTAAAGAGATCACTAGTGGAACGGTTTAGAACCGAACCTCGTGTACATGTTTTCCGCTGCGTTCAGTTTGTTTTGTTTGACAAATTGACTAAAAATTATTTTCCAATAGTTACACGAAATTCCCAACAGTGGTATCAGAGCCACCTTACAAATCAAAGTAGGTTTATTTTTGATAAAATAGTTTATAGGATTGCATGCTTAAAATCGAGTAGATTTGGCATAGGAACTTGTCGCGTACAATAGTTATAGGCAAGTTTGTATTAAGGCCAAAACTAACACTTGTCAAAGTCTTCTTTGAAATAATTTTTGGCCTTAACCTATTTCGTTTAGCTTAATGATCGTACTATGCAAATCCGGGTTTAGAATTTTTTTTTATGACACGCGTACTAAATTAGTTTTTTTTTTAGCTACGCGGTTAAATAAATTAAAAAGTTGGAAATATTGAAATAATGATTTTAATATGAAAGCGATATATTTTTTTTATTAAAAAATAAGAACTCATTAAATTTTTCCAATCGGAAATTTAAACAAACAAAAAAAGGAAGTTTTTTTTAGGATTGGATCCAAGATTAAGTGGGAGCACAAAAGGGTTTGTGCTACACTTAATGGGCTCGGTTCACGTTCTTGGGCTCGAACGAACCGAACATATTATGAACCCGGAATTGCATATTTATTTATTTATTTTGCGTTTCGCCATGAGATGTTTATTACGCCATAAAATTAATAACTAATACACGATCATTAAAACGACAATTTTAATAAAAGGTTTATTAAGTATTGGATAGGTAATTAAAATAAACAGTTTATTTTAAAATACAAAAATCAAAATTGGTTTTTCAAAAAATTAAAAGTTAATTTGAAAACCGTAATTAATAAATGTTATTAATTAAAATAAATTTGCGACACGACCAACTTAGATTAAATAGGGTATTTAAAATTAATCGGTCGAGTGATTGAAAGGTGTTTCAAATCGTCACAAATTAAAACGTAAAATTGAATTTTACAAAGGAATTGTATAGCCTATGTTCATGCCATAGGCTGTACAAGTATTTTAAAACGACCCGAACTGCTAATTTTAAAATATAACCCAAATTAGAATCGATATTCTACGTCACCCTAAATTAAGAACACCCGAACTGATCTATCCGAACCCCTGGTGCTAGTGTTTACCCTGCATCCAGGCCTACGGTTTTGGTTAGGGGTAGTTCCGCGATTTCCATGCTTACATGGGCCGGGCTACAGTTCTGATTTGAGGACAAATATCACTTTTGCGACACGAGAGCGAATGTTAGTGTTTACCCTGCGTTCGTCTTCTACGGTTGTGAAAGTGGGTGTAGTTGGGGTTAATGTACCAATGCTTGACAACATTCGTCATGCGACCCCAAACCGAGAATTGTGTAGCTGACACAATTGGTGATCGTCACCTACCCTTCAATCTATGTCAGTGAAGAGTGCTAAGTCCATTCACTGAGTTATGGGGAGATGGGATCTCATCCTAATTCCTGAAATTTTGTATATCTAGGGTCAAAATTGAATTAGGTTAATGCATGAAAATTACTAATAAAATTTTCTTCTAAATTCTACAGATGTCTACAAACAATTCTGATAACACCAAATTCTCGCTTAAGTCCATCCTTGAAAATGCTAAACTTGATAATTCTAACTTCATGGATTGGTACCGCAACCTGAAAATTGTTCTCAGGGCGGAGAAAAAGGCTTATGTCCTTGAAGGACCAATTCCCGAAGCACCTGCTGCTAATACGGGTGCAGCCCGTAGGACATGGGAAAAACATGTTGATGATTCCCAAGATGTGACATGTCTTATGCTTGCTATGATGATTCCAGAACTTCAGAAGAATCTGGAAAACTTAGGAGCATATGAGATGAGTGAGCAGCTGAAAAACATGTTTCAGCAGCAAGCTCGTCATGAGCGTTTTGAGGTGATGAGATCTCTCATTACATGTCGCATGCAGGAAGGTACTTCGGTCAGTTCTCATGTACTGAAAATGAAGTCTTTCGTTGATCAACTGGAGCGTCTGAACGCACCCCTTAGTAATGAGTTAGCCACGGATGTGATCCTTAACTCGCTACCCAATTCATATCATCAGTTTGTTTTGAACTATAACATGAATGGGTGGGAAAGAACGATCCCAGAGTTGCATCAGATGCTAAAAACTGCTGAGACAAACATCCCAACTAAGGGCAATCCAGTGCTGGCGATCAGGGAAGGAAGAATTACCAAGAAGAAGCAATCCAAGGGAAAAGGCAAGGCGAGTAAGCACGACAAGGGCAAAGGCAAAAAGGTTGCCACTCCGAAGGCAAAGCCTCATAAAGATGCCAAGTGTTTTCACTGTGATTAGATCGGGCATTGGAAGAGGAATTGTCCCAAGTACCTGGCTGAGTTGAAGCTTAAGAAGCTGCAGATTGGAGAATCCTCAGGTATACATGTTATTGATCTATTTTCCTTTTCGAGCAAATCTTGGGTGTTTGACACTGGATGTGGTTTTCACATTTGTAATGATTTGCAGGGACTAAAAAGGATTAGGAAGCTGAAGCAGGGTGACTTAGAGCTGCACGTTGGGAACGAGCAGAATGTTGCTGTGAAGGCAGTTGGAGAATTTATTCTTGAATTACCTTCTGGATTGTTTATTACTTTAGACAATGTTTTTTATGTTCCTAGTTTGACAAAGAATATTATTTCTGTTTCTACTTTAAGAGAACAAGGTTTTAATTATGCTTTTGATATTGTTAATGGTAGCATTTCTGCATTTTTAATTGGTGTGTTCTATTTTGAGGCTAAGCCTCACAATGGTGTCTATGAAATAGATACTTCTAACAATAGATCAAATAATATAGTATGCTCTCTTTCCTCTAAACGTGTTAAAACTAGCTTTAATCAAGCATATCGTTGGCATTGTCTTCTTGGCCATATTAACATTAATCGCATGAGGAAGCTCCAGACCGCAGGGATTCTAGAATCCACGGGTCAGGAGACTTATGATTTATGCGAATGTTGTCTAAGTGGCAAGATGACTAAGGCCCCTTTTACCGGAACTAGTGAAAGGGCCAAAGACCTGTTAGGATTCATACATACTGATGTATGTGGTCCATTCAGGACTATGTCAAGGAACGGGGAAAGTGTAGGTCCCTTTTCTCGGAGGATCGAGAACAAACCTAAACCTTGTTATACAAACTCACTAGCGAGTGCGGAATCCAAGCTAGCGAGCAAACCGGGATGATGCAAGAACAAACACAAGAACACACAAGATTCAACGATTAACACCACTTGTATTAATGCGTAGAAAGTTTCCGGTTACAAGCACAATGTTTACAATCAGTTTGCAAACTCTCAAAGTGTATGTGTGTGTGTTTTCAGCAGAGTATCCTCTCTATCTCTCGGATATGCTCTCTCTTGGTGTCTGCCTTGTGTCTTTCTGTCTCACTAATGAACACAACACACTACATGGGTATTTATACCCATACACAGCAGGTCTGGTCGAAGGATCCGATAGATGATCCGAAGGATCATCTTTCGAATACAAAGCTATCGAAGGATCAGCAAGAACCTCGAAAGGTAATCTTTCGAGTTCCATAGTTCGAAGCATATCTTTCGTGGGGATCGAAGGATCCACATCATCCTTCTATCCCTTATCCTTCGACTCAGACACTTTACATTACAACATATTGGCCAAGTCAAACTAGGAGGATAGTTGACTTGGTCAACTAACAGACTAACTTAGGACATCGTTTATACACAGACCGAATACAGACAAAGTACAGACACAAGTGCACCAACAAACTCCCCCTTGGCTGTAGCTTTGTCTTTATCTTCCATAGTTTTAGACTCGTCTCGAACTTCGACGGTCTTTGGTCTTCGAGTTCCCAAAACTCTGATGTCCTTTCAAGTCTTCAATGTCGGAGGATCTTCAAAGTCTTCACGTCTTGAAAGCAGAGAGTGTATCAACAAACTACCCGTATTATGTAGGAAGTGTGTTGACAAACTCCCCCTTAACATAAGCTCCCCCTTGAGTTATGCTCGTGAAATACTTTAACTTTATGAAGTGAGATCCTTGTGGTGTTGATGATGGCCAGCAGCAACTCGATCATCTTCATCAGTTGAGTGCTTTCACGTTGTGTCTTCATCCCGAAGCTTGTCATCGACCATGTTCTCCTAGCCTTTAGAATCTGCACATGCAAGAAATCTAAACGCGTAATGAGAACAACTGCTTGGAATATAGTATAAACAAATGACACACGAATGACCATGTCATAATCAAACACCGTCCGACAGTTTGAAAGTTTAATAAATTTGTCAATTTAAGTTTAACTTTCAAAACTTGCAAATTTCGACCGTTTATGAAGATTTAGTCAATTCGGTTTTCGTTCAGGTTTCAGGTAACGAAGACTCGAGCTCCAACATCGTACGATCGAAAATAAAGTAGAAAGAAAATCTTTTTGGCTTTTATAAAGTTTATATTAAAACAAGCCTAAAATCTTTTTGGTATTTTTGAAATTAAAAGACAACAATTTAAAATCCTTTGAGTGTTATCAAACGACATCACCGCTAATGTCGTGCTGATATGCACCAAACGACGAAACTGTTTAAAAGAAAAACAATAAAAGTTAAGCAGTAAATAAATAAATATATACAAACATTCTTTTTGCGAGTTTCGAGGGTAAGAGAATCATATCAGTGTACGGTCATGCCAAAACACTCTTGTTGTTCAGTTAGTTAACATTAAGATAAGCATCCTATAACAATTATCGATATTGTTGTCCACTTAAGCTCAACTTATCAGATGTAATCATGGCGAGGGGATACGTTAAGGTATGATTTATACTTACCGACCGGTGTTCATCCACATCACGACACATTCCCGTATCAAGGTATGCACGAAAGTTCATCTTACCGGTGAGTATACCGATTATCATCTGTTTGACCGTATAAAATGTGAGATACTCACTTATTTTGATTTGAAAACAAGCCCTATGTGATATAATCACTTATTGATGAGGAACTTGATTTTCGTATGCATGAGGGCACAGGAGCAAGTCCGTGAACAGGTCAGTACTTCCGTACAGCAGAGAGACGAACTTGACACCCGGATAAATGTGATATTTTTATCACTTATTTGATTTGGACATGTGATTGTTTATCACTTATTGAGGTCGAATGCAGTATGTAATATGTACACGTATGTATAGTATCATGGAAGATCTAGACTTGCGTCCCCGTTATTTTTCGGTAAAAGATACAACCATGATACCCAGATGATAAGCAGCATAAAGACCGAATATCTCAGAACCTCGGCAATCTATCAAACGAAATTTCGGTACTAAGACCATATGCCAATGAATGGTTCCCACCTGATCTTCAGTCGATTAAGATTTATATCACCCTGCACACTTTAAAATGATTGTGAGCCTACCGATACATCTTATATAGAGCTGCTTATCGTTTTACACTTAAGGTTTAAAAAGGTTTGGATAGACCACTGATGTACTATCATTTTCTCTTTTGCTCGCCAGGAAACTCATTTTTGTTTTTCTATTGTTTTTGTGTTTTTGAAATTTTTCGATGTTTTTGGATTTTCCGATTTTTGGATTTACTCCCCCTAAAATCAATAAACTAAGAGAAATTTAAAAACACACAAAGATATTTACAAAAAAAATGATTTTCCGATGTTGGTTTACTCTTGCTTGACCTTAATGCCGTTTACCAATAATAAGAAATCAAATCTGGATTTGTCAAAAGCTTTGGTAAATAAGTCGGCACGTTGGTCATCGGTGTTGACCTTAACAACATCGATTAGCCTTTTCTCAAAGCAATCACGTATGAAGTGATATTTGATTTCGATGTGTTTGGTCTTTGAATGCTGCACAGGATTTTTAGTGATATCTAAAGCAGCAGAATTATCAACGTAAATAGGAGTAGTTAGGAATTCAAAACCGTAGTCCCGCAATTGTTGTTGGATCCAAAGAACTTGTGAACAACAACTTGAGGCAGCAATGTATTCAGCTTCGCATGTTGATGTAGCGACACACGTCTGCTTCTTGCACTGCCATGTGACTAGGCGATTTCCTAAAAACTGACATCCAGCCGTTGTGGATTTGCCGTCGATTTTACATCCGCCAAAATCAGAATCACTGAATGCGACCAAGTCAAAGTTATTATCCCTAGGATACCACAGACCGGTGTCGGGGTAAGCCTTCAAATAACGAAAAATCCTTTTGACAGCTGCAAGATGTGAGGCCTTCGGATTAACTTGATATCTGGCAAGTAGGCACGTTGGGTACATTATATCTGGCCTTGATGCTGTGAGGTACATAAGGGATCCGATCATCGCGCGATAGTATGAAGGGCTAACAGGTTCACCCTTCAAGTCAGGAGTTATTCCGTGATTAGTTGGCAATGGGGTACCAATGGGCGTTGCATCGGACATCTGGAACCGGCTCAAGATGTCTCCAACATATTTAGTCTGATGGATGAATATCCCAGACTCCGTTTGTTGCACTTGTAGGCCCAAGAAGAAATTCATTTCCCCCATAGCACTCATCTCGAACTTATCCTGCATGATGCGCTCGAAATTCCTACACAAAACATCATTAGTAGAACCAAAAATAATATCATCAACATATACCTGAACCAGAAGAAGATCTCCATCTTGTTCTTTGATGAAGAGAGTACAATCGATAAGACCTCTTCGAAAACCGTTCTCCAGCAGATATGTAGATAAGGTTGCATACCAAGCTCGTGGCGCTTGATGAAGACCATAGAGAGCTTTGTTGAGCAACCAAACCCGATCGGGATGGACAGGATCTTCAAAACCTGGAGGCTGTTCGACATATACCTCTTCTTCAACCACACCATGTAGAAATGCACTTTTGACGTCCATCTGGTACACTTTGAATCCTTTGAATGAGGCATAAGCCAGAAAGATCCGAATAGCTTCCAGACGTGCAACTGGTGCATAGACTTCGTTGTAGTCGATCCCTTCTATCTGACGAAAACCTTGAACGACTAAACGAGCTTTGTTCCGAATAACCACTCCACGGTCGTCTTTCTTGCATTTGAAAACCCATCGAGTGCCAATCTTCTTGTAGTTCTCAGGCTTTTCAACAAGCTTCCAAACACCCAGCTTGTGAAATTGCTGTAATTCTTCCTGCATGGCTTCAACCCAAGCACTGTCTTTCAATGCTTCTTTCCACGACTTTGGTTCTTCTTGTGACACGTAACACGCGAAGGACCAGTCATTTTGTTGACCAGATTCTCTTATAGCTGAATACAAACCAACATTTCGGTTGTTTCTCAGCTGATTACGCGTCTGCACACCGCGATGGACATCTCCTATTATGTTCTGCTGGGGATGGGTATCATGAATCCTCATTTCAGGATTATCTGGCACACGAGCATTGATACCCAAATTGGTAAGATTAAGATCAACAACCAACTCCACACCAGGAATGTGGTTAGAGGTGGATGCATTCCCTTCAGCAGTGTCTACATTCTGCGTATGAGGTGTATCACCAGAGGCACCTTGAACAGGAGCAGCTGGAGCTGAAGATCCTTCGGCTGCATCATGATATTCATCATCTTCAGAAGAGTCATTATAATCAGCAGCATCTTCATAAACCTCATTTTGAACCATATTGTTGACTGACGAAGAAGCTTGAGGGTCAACAACAATAGGTCTAACCAATGGCGAGACAGCAGCGTTGTCACTTTCCAACAACATCCGAGCAGCTGCTGATTCTTCATCAAAGGTTGGCAGATTGAAGGAGTCAAATAGCCCATCATAATCGAACATCCACGGATCACCCGGAGCCCTAACAGGACTCGTGTACCTTTGAACCCTAACTTCGCTCCATAGCTCAATCTTCTTGGTAGCTAGATTCCAAACACGAAAATTTGGAGTAGCATATCCAAGGAAGAAACCCTCGATAGCTCTTGCACCAAACTTTCCATCTGGTTCAATCATAGTACACGGAGCACCAAACGGTTCAAGGTAAGAAAGATCCGGTTTCCTTTTCTGAAGGAGTTCGAAGCAAGTCTTGCCATGTCTCTTTACTGTAAGAACTCTGTTCAACGTGTAGCATGCAGCCGATACAGCCTCCCCCCAGAATTGAATAGGGAGTTCCGACTCTACTAACATTGTTCTTGCAGTTTCAATAATAGTTCGATTCTTCCTCTCAGCGACACCATTTTGTTGTGGAGTATAACGAGAACTGTACTCATGAAGAATGCCTTTAGAAGTACAAAACTCATCCATAACTTGATTCTTGAATTCGGTTCCATTGTCGCTTCGGATCCTTTTTACTTTCAACGTATAGAGATTCTCCAACATTGTAAGAAGATCCTTGAGGATGCCAGGAGTTTCACTCTTGTGTGCCATAAAAGATACCCAAGAAAATCTAGAGTAGTCATCTGTAACTACTAAACAATAAGCATCACCAAACGTTGTCTTGTGCTTCATAGGTCCAAAAAGGTCCATATGAAGACGTTCGAGAGGCATGCTGACAGTGTTGATTTTCTTCAAAGGGTGAGACTTCTTTGTTTGCTTCCCCTTTTGGCACGAGACACAGATATCTTGTAGATGAAAACTTCTTACAGGCACACCATTCACAAGGTTATTTTTCACCAAATGGTTCATTTTTCTCAAGTGAATGTGTCCCATTCTTCTGTGCCAAGATATAGACTCCTTTTCCGTGGCTTTTGAGACAAAACAAGTGACTTGTGCAGATGTAGTAATCGCTTGGCTCATGTCGAGAATATAAAGATCATTAACTCTCGGAGCCGATAAGAGAATCCATTCTTGTGGAATTTTGAATCCAGGTTTCAGCACATAGCAGCCAGCGTCATCAAAAATCACTGAGAACTTTTTATCGCAGATTTGCGACACACTCAGAAGATTGTGATCAATTTGCTTCACATAATTGATCTTATCAAAGCACACGATACCATTGGAGATACTTCCTTCTCCAGTGATGTACCCACCTTTATCACCCGCAAAAGCAACATACCCTCCTCTAATATTTCTCACGTCATACAGGAGCCGTAAGTCGCCAGTCATGTGCCTGGATGCTCCACTATCAACAATCCAATGACTATTAATAGTTCCTCCTAGAACATCCTGCACATGTCAATTAAACACATCAGTTGAGAATGGGGACCCAAGCCTTAGTGGTCTTGGGTCGTCCCTTGGCATCACGAAACGTAAGCTCGATCTCTTGATGGTTTTCAAGAACAACTGCTCCCCCTGAATTGTCACCCGACTTAGGTAACCAAGTTTGTCTGTGCCTACCAGTTTTTGAAGATTCTGGTTTTACAGGTTGTGACACACTTGGTTCCTTTTGCACTGCTTTAACTTCAGATTTTAAAGCTTTTTCAACAGTTTTCATGTTCTTACGTCGTTGTTTAGTTTCTTGTTCTTTTACAGTTCGTTTATCATGTTTAGGTGAAACTGATCGACGTTGAGGGTGAACTGTTTCAGGTGGAGTTTTCTCAACAAATTTCTTCTTTGGAGCATTTGGGCAGTTTCTGATAATGTGCCCAATTTCTCCACATTTGAAACAAGTTCTCCTTTCAACAGACTTAGGAGAACTTGATCGACTACCAGATGTTGAGCCTGTAGAACCTGAGGTACTTGCTCTTTCATCACACCCGTTTGTGTGTTGGGTGTAATTGTTATCACTGTTACGTCTCAAAATCTTGACTTGTTGTACAAAATCAGTGTTTGATTTGTTTTCAAAAGTCTCAATTTTATCTGTACCTTTTGATGCTACAAACTTGACATCTTTTCCTTTCTTCATGTAACGAGCTCCTTTTGACTCAACCTTAGCCTTTGGCTTTGGAGCTCGTTGTTGTTGTTTACCCTTAGAAGCAGTATGTTGTTGAGTGGTTGGAGATTTTTGATAGCCAAACTGTTTTCTAATCTCAGCCTTAGGAATTGGATCACATTGTGTTACCACAATTCCCGGAAGTGTTTTTCCCAAAAATTTGTTTGTATTGTCTTCAAAGACTTTGTCAATCAAAGATTTATTTACATTTTTAATTGGAAAAACATGATCTGAGTAGATTTTATTATCTCCAACCAAGGTGTACAACACATTACTGCTTTTAACAGTAGACTCACCAGTCTTATCAACCTTGACAGGATCAATCACTTGCTTCTTAACAGATGGAATATCAGGAGTATCAGGATCACAAAGAATGTGATTCTCTCGTGGAATATCTACTCCTTTCATCTTGCTAAGTGATTTATCCTGATCACTTACAGCCACTTCTGATTCATCATCCGATGTCTCATAGTCCTCGATAATTGGAGGACTTTGCTTCATGGATGATGAAGTTTCTTGTTCCTTAGAGGCTGTGTTTGAAGAATTGTCCGGTTTGAACCCAAGGCCAGTAGTAAACTCCTCAACATCAAGAGGCACACTGGGTTCATACCGAGGCATTTCTTCCTCGTCAGGCATCTTGGTATAGTTGTTCATCAAGGGGGGCGGACATTTGTTATACCCTATGCCTTTCTGATTTCCCTTTAGTTGTTGAACATCGATGATGTGATCAAGCACAAATTGGGAGTTAGAATAACTATCCAATTTCTGTTTGATCGCATCATGTTCGCATTGGGCAATGGCTAATTGCTTTTTAGTTTCTTCCACAATGTTAATATATTCATTTATACTCACTTGTTTGTGGTAAACTACTTTGTTAACCTCGGACACATTTTTCTTTAATGTTTCTATTACAGATTTAAATTCTTTTTCATTCCGAGTTAAAGCCATGTTTGCCTCTTTGCATTTCGACAGTTCAATAACCAAATTCTGGTTATGACTATGAAGCTTTTCTGATTCAAGCTTCATCTCTGCACATGATTTACAAATACTAGGGGCAGGAGGTTCAGAATTTACCTGACTAGAAGAGGCTGAGCCATTTGCCATAAAGGCAGTTTGAAAAGAAAAAGCTCCATCTTCAGAAAATAGCTTTTCCATTTCCGTTGATGTAGCAGCAGCCTTCCTAATCAGAATTGATTTCTGACATTTAAGCTCATCAGCTTCATTCAGAAGATCCTGAATATCTTCACCTTCTTCTCCTCATCAGGCTCTGAGTGATTATCCCCAGAAACAGAGCCTTCTTCATCCGAACTTCCAGAATAACCAGAACTGTCATCACTCCCAGAAGATTCTTCTTTATGAACCTGCTCGATGACCTTAGCATACAAAGCAGTTCCACTTCCCTGATCACCTTCACCAAACTGCACTGACCAGTCACAGCCTTCATCAGCTTGAACAGCTAAAGCCCGATTGTGATTTGCAGTTCCAGGCTGTCCCTGATTGTTGTTCACTGCCACCATCCTCCGTTCACGGTTTTCTTGTTGGGCATTCACATTCGTCTGGTTTCTGAAAGGGTTGTGATTGCCGTGTTTTGTTGGTCGAGTGCACTCACGTTTAAAGTGCCCTTTCTCGCCACAGTTAAAGCACGTGACGGCATTAATATCAAACCCATACTTCGTGTTTTTCTTTCCTTCCAACGAAGTTCTTCCAGTTCGAGCCATGAAATCTTTTGCCCTTCTAACCGCACTAGCAAAAGCCCATTTAATATCCATCAACTCCATTTCTTCCTTGTCGATCTGATCATAATCTTCATTGGTCATGTTGATGTTTCCAAGCTGACCTGCTACCAAACCACAGTATGCACTGACCATGGTGTTGATAATCTCCATATGTTCCTTAGCAACTTCAATGCTAAGGTGTGAAAGATTTGAGTTGTCGAGTCGGATTGTGTGATGATTTTGGGGTTGAGGTTGAGGATTGCTTGTATAGTGAGCTTGCTGTTGTTGTTGTTGAGGTTGTGGTTGTGGCTGTGTTGGAACAGGAATGTAAGACCTCGGATCAAATTGAGGTTGTGGTGGAGCAGCTGTTGATTGAGGAAATGGAAAGGAACTTGTGTTGGAGACAAATGCAGTCTGCAGTTTAGGTTGCTGGGCTGCAGCTGCTCTAGCTAGGGCATCGAAACCCGGAAGATACATTTCTGTATTTTGAGGGGCGGGAGCTCTCCTGGCTTTCCTGATTTCTTCATCATTTTTGTGTTCCAGTTTCTGAATGAACTCGTAGATATTAACCCTGTCTAGAGTTCCAGTATGCTTCAACAGTTCAATGAAAGAACTCCACTTTGGAGGTAAGGCGTCAGCAAATCTACTCACCATGTCTGGTTGAGTAGCGACAACTCCATAAGCACACATTTCACTAATCAAATGATAGAAACGTGTGATCATATCATTCAGAGTCTCGTTTTCCAAAAACTGAAAGGATTCAAACTCTTTCTTCAACAAATCATGCCGAGATTTTCGAGCAGCTGCATTGCCTTCTCCTCTAGCAACTAAGACATCCCACAATGTTTTCGTAGACTTGCAGTATGAGAACTGATGGTAGATGTCTTTGTTGAGTGCTTGAGTAAGTGTGGCAAAGGCCTTTTTCTCCAATTCATAAGCCTTCTTGTCTTTTTCAAGCATATTGGCATAACCCTCAGAAGTGGACGCAGCAGTCTCCAGATCTTCATTGAATGCATTTATGAAACACGTCCAAAGATCGGTGCTTTGTCCTTGGACATACGTGTGAAAACGGTTTTTCCATGATGGAAACTCATTCATATGATTTAGCTTTGGTGGACGATTGTTACTGCCCGTTTCGCTTTCACTGATCAAAAGGTTTTGAATGCTTTGACTTTGATTGGATACCAAAGCCCATTGACTTGGACTAATTGATTGTTGTTGTTTAGGTATGGTACTCGTCATATATTCAGCCATCGACATCTGTTTTAGATCTGGTTGTGGATCCGTACTCCAATCCCAAGGACTTGTACAGCTCATTTTGATCCTACACACCACAAACTGTTAAGTGCAAAAACAGATATGAATCGAAAGATGCAACCTGTTCGAAAGATCAATACTTGTTCGAATGATCAACAAGGTTCGAAAGATCCTTGTTGAGTTTCGAACAAAGACTTCGAAGGATTGACTTCGAAAGATTGACTATACGAAGGATCCTTATCTTTCGAAAGATGATTTCGAAAGATTCTCCTTATCTTTCGAAGATTGAAAGATCCTTATCTTTCGAACAAAGGTCTCGAAAGATGACACTTGTTCGAAGAATCAACAGTGTTCGAAGGATCACTGTTGATGGCTCGAACAATAACCTCGAAAGATAACCTTGAAAGATTCACCCAACACGAAGGATCCTTATCTTTCGTAATGAACAGTAACTCGAAGGATGTATCTATCGAAAAGATTCCTTGACTCGAAGGATAACACACTGACTTCGAAAGATGTTCGAAGGATGGTTATCTTTCGAATCTCCTTGATCGAAGGATGATCCTTCGAGCTCGAAAGTTATCTTTCGACGGTCTGACACAAGTACAAAAGTACTGATGGGTTGGTGAGAAAAGTGACAGGTTGGTGTACCAACTTTCGGCAGAAAGGTATGTGCAGACACGACTTTTCACCAACTTTTTTGACTTTCAAAAAGTTTTCCCAAAATGGCAACCTTATAAACAAGATCTGGTCACCGGAAACACACCGGAGATATGGCCGGAAAAATCAAAGTCACTTAAAAACAAGTTTTCAAGTTACCCAACCCAACCTTGAACACTCCCGAAGGTTTAGAAACCGTTTTTCAGTTAAGAAAAGCAAGAAAAACCACCAAAAACGGGTGCTAAACCAAGTGTTCAAACACACCAAGAACTTGAACAACCCGGTTTTAAACAAGGTAAAGAGCCAAGCTCTGATACCACTTGTAGGTCCCTTTTCTCGGAGGATCGAGAACAAACCTAAACCTTGTTATACAAACTCACTAGCGAGTGCGGAATCCAAGCTAGCGAGCAAACCGGGATGATGCAAGAACAAACACAAGAACACACAAGATTCAACGATTAACACCACTTGTATTAATGCGTAGAAAGTTTCCGGTTACAAGCACAATGTTTACAATCAGTTTGCAAACTCTCAAAGTGTATGTGTGTGTGTTTTCAGCAGAGTATCCTCTCTATCTCTCGGATATGCTCTCTCTTGGTGTCTGCCTTGTGTCTTTCTGTCTCACTAATGAACACAACACACTACATGGGTATTTGTACCCATACACAGCAGGTCTGGTCGAAGGATCCGATAGATGATCCGAAGGATCATCTTTCGAATACAAAGCTATCGAAGGATCAGCAAGAACCTCGAAAGGTAATCTTTCGAGTTCCATAGTTCGAAGCATATCTTTCGTGGGGATCGAAGGATCCACATCATCCTTCGATCCCTTATCCTTCGACTCAGACACTTTACATTACAACATATTGGCCAAGTCAAACTAGGAGGATAGTTGACTTGGTCAACTAACAGACTAACTTAGGACATCGTTTATACACAGACCGAATACAGACAAAGTACAGACACAATTGCACCAACAGAAAGATACTTCATCACATTTACTGATGATTATAGTAGATATGGATATGTTTATCTTATGAAGTTTAAACATGAAACCTTTGAAAAGTTCAAAGAATTCCAAAATGAAGTACAGAATCAACTAGGGAAAACGATTAAGGCACTTCGATCCGATCGAGGTGGTGAATACATTAATCAAGAGTTTGATCAACATCTCAAGAAGTGTGGGATTATATCCCAACTAACTCCACCCGGAACACCACAACTCAATGGTGTGTCTGAGAGGAGAAATCGAACCTTATTAGATATGGTTCGATCAATGATGTGTTGTACAAACTTACCACACTCCTTTTGGAGTTATGCTCTTGAAACTGCTACACGTCTTGTGAATATTGCTCCTACTAAAAAGGTAGAAAAGACACCATATGAGATGTGGCATGGTAAACCACCTAAAGTCTCTTACCTTCGCATATGGGGATGTAACGCTTATGTTACCAGTGAGTCTTCGGACAAACTTGATCCTCGCGGTGAAAAGGTTGTTTTCATTGGATATGCATATCCGGTTGGTTATTATTTCTATAATCCTGCTGAAAATAGAGTTTTCACTAAGCGTCGAGGAATATTCCTAGAGGATGAGCTTATGGCGCGAGGAATTGGAGATAATCTTGTGGATCTTGAGGAAATTCGAGAACCACAAATTAATCAACCAATAGTCGAATATGCCTCTCAACAAAATATTGTTGAACCTGAACCTGAGAGGATTCAGGAATCTGATGTAACACTAGGCGTCCGCAGAAGTACGAGGGATCGTCATGAACCTAATCGGTATTCACCTGATAGGTACGTCTTGATAATAGATCAAGAAGAGCCCTTAACCTACAAAGCTGCGATTTCAGGTAACGAATCTGAGAAATGGCTCGAAGCCATGGGCGTCGAGATGCAATCCATGTATGACAACCAAGTCTGGGATTTGGTTGATATTCCTCCCGAATGTCGGACTGTAGGAAGTAAATGGGTTTTCAAGTTGAAAACAGACATGGATGGAAATGTGCAAACCTATAAGGCTCGGTTGGTTGCTAAAGGTTTTACTCAGACTCAAGGAGTTGATTATGAGGAAACCTTCTCGCCAGTAGCCATGCTTAAGTCTATTACGATTCTACTTGCCATAGCCGCGTATTATGACTATGAGATATGGCAAATGGATGTCAAAACCGCGTTCCTAAATGGACACCTTACAGAAGATGTCTATATGGAGCAGCCTGAAGGTTTTGTAGATCCTAAGAATCCAAAGAAAGTTTGCAAGTTGAATAAATCCATTTATGGATTGAAAAAAGCATCTCGAAGCTGGAATCTTCGTTTTGATCAGAAAATCAAACAATTTGGTTTTATCAAAAACGAAGATGAGCCATGTGTTTACAAGAAGGCAAGTGGGAGTTCTATTACTTTTCTGATCCTGTATGTAGATGACATACTTCTCATTGGAAACGATATCCCAATGCTGCAGGATGTTAAATCTTGGCTTGGTAAATGTTTCTCAATGAAGGATCTTGGAGAAGCTGCTTATATTCTAGGAATAAAGATTTATAGAGATATATCTAAGCGGCTACTTGGACTTAGTCAAAGTACGTATATCGATAAGGTCATTCAGCGCTTTTCGATGCAAGATTCCAAGAAGGGTCTCTTGCCAATGGCAAGTGGAACCGTACTGAATAGTCATCAGTGTCCCAAATTGGACAAAGATAAAGAGGATATGAAAAAGGTTCCATATGCCTCTGCTATCGGTTCCATCATGTATGCCATGTTATGTACTAGACCGGACGTATCGTTTGCTCTGAGCTTGACTAGCAGATATCAACAGAATCCTGGTAAAAGTCACTGGATTGCTGTGAAAAATATCCTAAAGTACTTAAAAAGAACTAAGGATATGTTTCTGATATTTGGCGGTTTGGAAGAAGAGCTGAAAGTAAAATGTTACACTGACGCAAGCTTCCAAACAGATCGTGACGATTCACGATCTCAGACAGGCTATGTTTTTACTTTAAATGGTGGTGCTATAACTTGGGAGAGTTCTAAGCAAAGCGTGGTGGCCCAGTCGACCATTGAATCAGAATATATAGCGGCTTCAGAAGCTGCTAAGGAGGCTGTTTGGATGAAAAAGTTCATTGCTGATCTCGAAGTTATACCAAGCATACAGAAGCCTATCGAGATATTTTGCGACAATACAGGTGCAATTGCTCAGGCAAAGGAACCAAGGTCGCATCACAGCACGAAGCATATTCTCAGAAAATTCCACTACATACGGGAAGTTTTGGAAAGAGGAGACATCGTAGTAGAGAAAATTGATACTGATCAGAATCTAACGGACCCGTTTACTAAGCCTATACCTCAAGTGAAACACGAGAAGCATGCAGATAGTACAGGTCTTAGATATGCTAGACAGTGGGTCTGATTTTGTAATTTAGTAATTTGGTGCATTTTGAACTGTAAACAATATTTTATGTTTATTTGAATTTAATGGTTGAATGTCTTTTAAACTATTATATTTGTGTTCAAATATTAGTATGTTTGGTATCTATGAATATTGTATTCTAAAATGTCCGTAGTCTATCAGATTCGTGAGAACCAATCTGGTAAAAGACTATTGTGAATTAGATGGTTGATCCATATAATGGATACTCAAAGTGTTGAGAACCATATTCACTGATATGATTAGTTGAATCATATTGGGCGTAACTCGTTTCAAAATGATCTTCATGGATCTTAGTCATAAGACATTTTGAATAGGTACGATCATTGTATCCTTAGACCTGCGGTACATACTAGAACTAACTTAAATGAATGGTTGCTCTTTGATTCTATCTATCGCTGTACGTAACTGGCAGTAATAAGGATAGTTTTGGGAATGATCTGAAGTTTAGTGGGAGTTGTTTGTAGCCAAAGTGATCTGTACTTCTATACTTAGAAGAAGAACACTCTGGCGCCTTTCGTTGATTTGAACTGGTGTTGAACGCGTGGCCACGCTCGAACTAGTAATAGTTTGATAAACCACTTCAAATCAAGAACGAAATTAGAAATGGTTGAAGAATATATGAGAATGAATTGGATCCATGTCTCATGTTCAACAAGTGTTCAATACAGAGGGATAAATGAGTCGATAACCAGGGCTATAGTATTTGCATAACCAAAGGTTTGATTAGTGCAAAGAATTAGTTGACATAAATTTGTCATACCTTGCCGGGGGCAATATGATGCAGCTAGGCACCCACTATTGTCTACATTGAAACTTAATCGGCCAATCGACCAAGTGAGAGATTGTTGGATATAATGTTCAATTGTCGATTAAAATTCAACGTTACCGTCAAGGTACGACCCAAAGAGTTACACTTTGGGCAACGAACATTTCACGGTGTTTTAATCGTTAATCACTAGATCACGAAATAATAAGCGTAATAAAAGAAACTGGTAATTATTCAGAATAATTACGATGAGCCAGATTAATATTATAATTAATTTGTTAATTATAATAAATTATATATATATTGTTAATTATTTAGATAATTAAAAAGAGAGATACTTGTTATAATTATGAGATAATTATGTGAAGTTGTGATTAGATTACAATTCTGATATTGGTTATAATAAAAGATATACATATTATATCTTTAACTACTTCCAATTTAATCTTATATATGCATCCATATAGTTATAATGGATATCAAATACTTGGGCTTATTATCTATCGTTGGAAATAAAAGAACAAGAAGGTTCCATAGTTTTTTTTCAGTGTCAAGAAACAGAAACAATATACGTAACTTCAATTTTGTGGAACTTCAATATTGATTTTTGATCGGCTGTCGCAAAAGAACAAAAGAAGGAGAAGCAACAATTTACAAACAAGTCATTTGTTTCTTTGATTACGCATAAGGTAAGGTTTTGAACTTTATTCTCTTTAGATTTAGGTTTCGTTTGAAAGCGTTTCAAACGAACAAATCAAATTTCGTGGTCAACGATCATCTAGCGAGATCGTTCGTTGAACCAAGGTGTCTTTCTTGGATGTCACGATTCTTTAATTTTATTATAACCTATTTTGATTGTAAAGAGATCACTGGTGGGAACGGTTTAGAACCGAACCTCGTGTACATGTTTTCCGTTGCGTTCAGTTTGTTTGACAAATTGACTAAAAAATATTTTCCAATAGTTACACGAAATTCCCAACAGATTGAACTTTAGAGAGAGTGGATCACATTATTCGTTAATATATATAGTTAATCAATTAAGAGGCTCTAAATCAAAAGGGATTGGTAAAACACTTACCTACTTAAAATCAAAGTATCATGGTGTGTTTATAATTTGGATATTTGAGATACACCTCATTTTCATTCAAGTCGAAACCGGCTTTTCATAAATATATCATTTTAAAAGTACTTTTGACCTTTAGTTAATCTTTCACGTTGTTTTACTCAACCACCAAATGTATTACAACAAATTTCCGCGTTTATTAATTTATTCAACTTTAACATATGTATACAGCAAATTAACACGTACGGTAAGTGGTAACTAATCATCATCCGTTTATAGAACAAAGCAACAGTGTTTTCAAGTAGTATAATCCATTACATACGCCGGCGACTAGCTCCAAACAAATCCGCCACCACCCGCCACCCCGACTGCCATTCCAACACTCTCAAGTGTCCATCGGGCATCAGTTTCATATACTGAGCCGAAGATGCTAGCGGCACCCGAATCGCACCGTCTGGGCGTCTTGGTTCGGCCGAATGAATGAACAAAGCCAAACTTCCATTGAGGAACCTAACATAACTTCTTTCTTTACTTCTATCAGGCCCATTGACCAAATACCGGTAATAAACTCTACGTGGGTTCGTCGTTTCAAGATAACCGAACAAACCCTTATTAGTAACTTCAACAGAATACAAACCTTTTCCCCAGTTTGTTGAAGAAACACTAGCAACCAGCTTCTGTCCTTCAACCAGTTTCTGCCCAGGTACTAAACTGTCTGTCGGGTGATCAAAAGACTGCCAAACAATAACGTTGTTGGAATCAAGCAGTACTAGGTTTCCAGTATCAGTTATTTGCATGCCAGTAACTTGTTTTCCAGCCGTGTTGGTAGACCAAACAACGCTACCATCGGCATCCTGTAGGACTAAATCTCCGGCTTCATTAAGGTTAAGTTTTGCTCCGAGTTTAACCGGATGTTCCCGGTTGGCTGACCACACAACTTGTGGGAAGCCGATAGCGGGTTGGACAATGCCTGACCCGCTATTGGTTTGGACTATGAAGACTGCGAAGAGGTAAGAGTCGCAGGTCCCGTTGCAGTAGAACCCGCAGGCGAACCTCGGTCCGAATGATCCTCTAAGGAGGATGGCTCGGACCGTTGAGCCATCTGTGAAGGTTACGGAGTGGGGTGCAGAGACGTTGTTGGTCCATGTGGTGGAAAGGTTTGCGGTAGGGTAGTCGAAGGGCTGGGAGGAGACTGAAATAAGAAAGAGAGCTAGGAGAAGACTTAGAATGAATGATGTTTTCATGGCTAATGATGAAAAGAAAAGATAGAATTGAAGAATGAAGATGAATAAATATGCAGGTATGTATTTATAGGATTCCAAATATGTAAAACTCGTTTTCTGTTCATTTTTTTTTTTTTGTTGTTTGTTGTTGAAAGGAAGTCGTTTTCTATAATAATTAATATACAAGTGGTTACTCTTCATTTCTTTCTATTTTTAATATATTAGGTTAATATACAAGCGGTTACTGTTCATTTCTTTCTATTTTTAAAGCGGTTACTGTTCATTTCTTTCTATTTTTAATATATAATATATAATTTTTAATATATTAGGTTAATATACAAGCGGTTACTGTTCATTTCTTTCTATTTTTAATATATAAGGTAATTTAAAGTTTTTTAATGAACAAAACCGTGTCTAGATCTCATGTTGAATGGTGCCTTCTTTCAAAATTAAATAGAACTAGTAATAAAGCCCGCGCGCGTTGCGGCGCGGGTACAATGTAAAAATCGAATGAATTAGTCCAGTTAACCATACGAACGCGCATTTCAACATATCCGATTGAACTCAATGTAACCTATATAAGTATTCTGATTGAATCAAAACGTAAAGTAAATCGAATTTATACTGTACAATCATAACGTATTGTATGGTATTAATTATGGCTTTTAAAAAAGACGAAAAACCACAATTTGACTCCACTCATTTCGGAACAAAATTGACGAAAGGTACATAAAATAAGCACGAAAATGTATTATATTTGATCTGGCTCGTTTTTCAAAAAAGTTTACGTCGAAACGTAGAACAACTCAAATTAATAAAAACGCATATATAAAAACATGCACGTAAAAATGGTTTTTCTAAACAAACACGTATTATATTTGACCTGACTCGTTTCTTGAAACAATTTACGTCGAAACATAGACATACCCAAATTTATACCGACACATACATAAAAATATGAATGTAAAAAGTAATTAACAAAAGAGATTAACGAACGAAAGTTATTTAGAGAAAATTAATTTAGTAAAAAGTTAGAGGCTAAAAATGCCAATTGCTAAAGTAGAGGATATTGAAAATAGGAAAAGACTAAAATTGCCAAATTGCAAAACTTGAAGGGCCAACCAAACCAAAGCCGGTGGGGCGTTTTTCAAAAAAGTCTACGTTGAAACATAGAACAACTCGAATTAATAAAAACACATATATAAAAACATGCACGTAAAAATGGTTTTTCTAAACGAACACGTATTATATTTGACCTGACTCGTTTCTAGAAACAATTTACGTCGAAACATAGACATACTCAAATTTATAACGACACGTACATAAAAATATGAATGTAAAAAGTAATTAACAAAAGAGATTAACGAACGAAAGTTATTTAGAGAAAATTAATTTAGTAAAAACTTAGGGCTAAAAATGCCAATTGCTAAAGTATAGAATATTAAAAATAAGAAAAGACTAAAATTGTCAAAATGCAAAACTTGAAGGGCCAACCAAACCAAAGCCGGTGGGAAATTCCACCGACTTTGGTTTTTAAGATATATGATAATTATATTATATTATTTTCAATAGTTATGATGTCTCGTTAGAAAAAACGGATAATACTATACAATAATTTAATTTAATATAATTATATATTAACTTAAAAATATATGAAACTATTTTATATTTTTTGTATTTGCAATGCTAACAATTTTAAAATCTGAAAAAAACAAAAAGGTAAACAGATAATTGGGATATCAAATAGGACAAAATTGAAATCCAGCTAGGGGTGTTCGGTGTGGGAGCCAGAGAGATCTCGGTGATGCCCGGCCCTGTCTGGGAACACCAGCTCTCTCTGGTTCCGGTGACAAATTTTACCCTGGTAAACGGGGACTCCTCACCGATTGTTGGGGAACGGGACCCCTTACCTAACGTCAGGGAACTTGATAAGTCTTGGTTTATTTAATAATTTTTTACATTTTTTATGTGTTTATGTATTGTGTTTGTTTGTGTATGTGTATGTGCGTAGGGGGGAGTGTAATTTTCAAAACAATGTATATAGTTACTTATTTACCCATCGGCTGAACTGGCAAACCAGATAAGATAATGGGTATATCAAAGTGGACAAAATTGAAATCATGTCGAATCATCTTATCTGGTTTGCCAATTCAACCGATCGATTCAATTAGAGACGCTTAAAATGAGCTCAAACATGTGGGGTTTGTTGCCATGCACTAACCAATAGGGCAATAGGCAATGTAATTTTCAAAACAATGTATATAGTACGTAATATTTCCTTGTATAAATTTGTTTCATATTTCTTGGTAGAAAATGATAAGAATTTTTTTTTTCAAAATGTCGAGATTACGAGTGGTCCACAATCTATTTTTGTTTTTCCTATTAGTTTAAAATATTTTTTATTAGGAAGTATATTAAGACATAAGTTTATACCATGGGGTAAGCTAAATGCACCCTTAGTTTTACTTTTCACACCCCCTTTCTAAAAATAAATAGTTTTAATTTGTCAAATTATACCCCTATAGAACTCCTTATTATTAATTATCTCTCTCTAAATCCTTCTTCTCCAATGTCAACAAACCACTGAACATGCAAAGATCTCACATCTCAATTTGCATCTAATAACCACCATGAACATGCTATAACATCACATCTCACTTCCAGTAACGTACCCTAACAACAATGGCAATTACGGTGGTGGTGGTGGTGGTGGTGGTTACTAGGAAGAGGATGCCGCAGTCACATAACAATTTTGCAGCAACGATTCGGAAAACGTGAATCGGAATTTTCCATAGCTGGATTCGCCATTGTTCTTCTAGCTTTCTCGTTCAGTGTTTCTTCTGATTCATCTTCATCCAATTGTTTCTCCGGTACCCCACCATCCACTCATACTTCAGACGGTCCATGATCCTACCGCTCTTGATCCTTGGTGCCAGTTTCAGATCAATCGTTATTTTACTTGATCATATATATATATATATATATATATATATAGGGAGGGGTTCATGCGAGAACCACCTTTATTGCGAGAACCGCGAGAACCAATGTGAACGAGTGGCAAATTTGTAAATAACCAAAAAAATTATAAAATTCCCGCGGAACTGAAAACTGAAATTAACTACGTTACATAATACGATCTGGTGTCCGATAACTGCTATATCCAAACAAAAAATCTCCCAAACACAAAATCTCCCCAATACGATCTGGGGTTCATTATCGATTCTTATCGATTCTTAGCGACGATCACAAATTCGGCGCGTTCAACATCATCGTTCGACATACGATCATCATGATCATCGTCGATATCGCCGGCCGGCACATCAACCGTGACATCAACCGTCTACTCGAAATTAGGGCAAAACGGCCACATTTGAATCGAAATCAAGGAAAATCGATAAATCGGTGAGCTTTTTTTTTTTTTTTTTTTTTTTTTTTTTTTTACACGAAGAGATTTGCGAGTTCATACAAAATTTTGAATCCGTATATGATCATAGTCGATTCATAAATATATGATAGTGTGTTAGTTATGTGTTCGTTCAAGTAGATTGTTGAAGCAGACTTTAGTTTTGCTAGATCCATATATTGTTGTAGCAGACTGTAGTTTTGGTAGATTCATACATCAGACTGTAATTTTGGTAGATTCATATATATTGTTGTAGCAGACTGTTGTGCATAATTATGGTATGTGTTATGTAATATATATATATATGTATGCACATGTGCATAATAATGATTGCATAGATTGTATGCACATGTGCATATTTATGATTTCATAGATATATTTATGCACATGTGCATAATGTGATATGAATAAAGTGTTATGATTGCATAGATTGTATGCACATGTGCATATGTGCATATTTATGATTACATAGATATATTTATGCACCTGTGCATAGTGTGGTATGAATAAAGTGCATAGTGTGATATGAATAAATTGTGAAGGAATTCGTGTTTTATTGTGTGCTATAGTGGTATGCACATATGCATAGGTTAACGTACTAAGTTTATCAGATTATGTTATTAAGGCATTGTTTGGTGGATTCATATCTGATTTGGTGTGTGTTATGCAATAGTTATATGTATGCACACATGCATATTTGCACAGATATGTTGATGCACATGTGAATAATGTAATAAAATATGTTTGTATTTTTGTAGCATAATATAGTTTTGATTCATTTATACGTATGCACTTGTGCATAATATGCATTGTAACCTAAATATATATCACGTCGTTTGCATATTGTTGACTCGTTTGCATATTTCGTTTGCATATTGTTGATTTGTTTGCATATTGATGATTATATTGTTGATTTTTGAGTATATTGCGCATTTAATCACTAAATTCGGAACAAATATGTGGGTTGTTTATAATGTTCACATGTTATGAGGGTCTGGTTGGTTGCGATTGATTAGGTTAGCGGCTGTTGTGATTTGAAGGGTAGTTAAAAATTTAGTGTATGTATATGGGCTGATGAATTTTGGCATAAAAACATGGTGTATAGTATATGTAATGTATTTTATGCACATGTGCATACAGAACATAACTGATATGGGCTGATGAATTTTTGGCATAAAAATATGGTGTATAGTATATGTAATGTATTTTATGCACATGTGCATACAGAACATAATTGATGTAATTTATTGGGACGATTACAGCTCAACTATTTTTGAAACCTCACATGGAATGACAACACGCTCATTTTTTTATAAACACATTGGAGCATGGGCAATGGATCTCACAAAACGTGATAGATTGTTGGGCGGCTATTTTGAATTATGAAGATAAAAAATACAATACATCAGGGAAAAGGCGATTATGGATATATGAATAGGACATGTAGTAACATTCAATATTATTATTTTTTTGCAGAAAATTACATGGTTGGGTATTTGAAGAATGTTAAACATCTAAGCGCGACACGCATGACAGCCGCGCAGTTGACGAAGAAAAAATTGGGATGGGCGACGAGCGATAATTTCAACGATTGTGGCGTATTTGCTATGAGGCACATGGAGATGTACAAAGGGAGTGATGTCGAGTTTGAATGCGGTTTTAGTACGCAAAAAAATATTCAAGACATGCAATTGCAAAACCTGAGGATGAAGATTGCAACAAAACTGTTACTATCAGAGGCGAACGTGTACAAGACAACGGTTATGTACCTCGCAAGAAAAGCAATACAAAATTTGGGAGATGAAAGAATGAGGAAATTGTTGAAAGAAGAGAGAGCAAAACAAGAAAAATGCTGGAACACTCTTAGCAAATGGAAGAATGGGGATAAAGTTTGAGGGTAGAAGTTCATGACACGTAGGTAGTATTTCTAGTTAATTAGTGATATTTGAACATTAAACTGATATGTTGGATTGTTTTGTTTGGTTAGGCATGTTAGATGGTTGTGTTAGGAAGGTAACAAGTTGGTACAGTTATGATGCATGTTACAGTTTTGGTTAGTTGGTTTTGGTTAGTTGTGGTTGGAATTAGATAATGGTGTTACTAATATTTGTTGATTGATATATTGAGAAGTTGGAATATTAGCAAATTGGTAATGTGTATTGTACAAATTGTTATGTTGGATGGGTGATATGGTGATCAATGTTTGGATTTATAGTTCATATAGTTTGTTGTTTATGCACACGTGAATTAATATGGTTACAGTAACAAGTTCGTATTGTTTGTTGTTTATGAACATGTGCAATAATATGGTTAAATGACAATATGCACATGTGCATAAAGTAATATAAATGTTTGTTGTTTATGCACATGTGCAATAATATGGTTAAATGACAATATGCACATGTGCATAAAGTAATATAAATGCACGTTATTAGTTATAAATTTATATGTTTGTTAAAATATGGCATGTTACGTTGATTAATAAGTTAAATGACCCGTATGCACATGTGCATACAGTGTTATTAGTTATAAATGTAGATGTTTGTTAAAATATGGTATGTTACAAGTTAAATGACCCGTATGCACATGTGCATATAGTGTTATTAGTTATAAATTTATATGTTTGTTAAAATATGGCATGTTACGTTGATTAGTAAGTTAAATGACCCGTATGCACATGTGCATACAGTATGTGCATAAAGTGATAAAACACACAGATTAAAGGTTGAGTTTGTATAATGTATTACAATTGGGTATAGCTAACAAATGGTTTTAAATTCATACTAGTAACATGTATAATGTTAAACAATATTATATTGGTAAACAGGTTGTTTAAAAAAACGTAAAATACTTGTAAATACATATGCACATGTGCATATGACAAGTTAATCAACTTGTAAATACATATGCACATGTGCATATGACAAGTTAATCATCAATATCATTAAAGGTTGAGTTTGTATAATGTATTACAATTGGGTATAGCTAACAAATGGTTTTAAATTCATACTAGTAACATGTATAATGTTAAACAATATTATATTGGTAAACAGGTTGTTTTAAAAAACGTAAAATACTTGTAAATACATATGCACATGTGCATATGACAAGTTAATCAACTTGTAAATACATATGCACATGTGCATATGACAAGTTAATCATCAATATCAATACTGTAAGTTAAATAGGTACTAATAAAAAATAAACAAAACAAATTTGTAAATACATATGCACATGTGCATATGACAAGTAAATCATCAATATCAATATTGTAAATTAAATGGGTACTAATAAAAAATAAACAAAACAAACACTGGTAGTCATAATTAGATAAATTCGGTAATCATAAGTTGTAATATAGAAAACATCAATCAAGAATCACGAGCTATGTTGGATGGTTTGCGACGTCTGGTTGAACGCCTAAGGCTTTGATCAGGCTCAAAAGACTGTTCAGATTCACGCCTAACGTTTGTTCGCTCGGGTACGGGAGGTTTTTGCATGGAGGCGGGGTAGTCAGATGCATCGTAATCAGAAGAATTATACTCATCAATGTCATCATTGGTGTCATCGTCGGTGTCATCGAGATCAACATCAGTGTCATCAGAATCAGAATCATACGGGTCGGGTTGGACAGCGGCGATATCAGCAGCATGTTTAGCTGCTCGTGCAGCAAGTTTGGCAGCTTTGATTTTATCGCAATTGTGGGAATCGTGGTCAAAAAACATACTTGTTGCATTTGTTGCACAAGCGGGTGGCTTTTTGTCGTTTACCGGCTTTCTTTCGTTTGTCTTTAACGTTTTGAACACCGAGGCCGATCCGTTGTTTTTTGGTATATTTAACGACACCTGCACATGTGCATAACAAATAAAAACCATTACCTACAATTCCCAAAATCGAAAGAAGTTACCGACCCACTTTTCAACCTACTTTCAAGTTTCAACTTCTAGACATTCTATGAGTTACATACCACCATCCATCAAAAGTTGTAAACTTTCATACATTGAATCATTGACACACATCACAAAGGTTTAAACATTTAATAACAACATATGTATAACGTAACCAAAATCAAAACTAACACCAAAGATCCTTTCAGATGACCAAATCATATCATCATACTACCTCCCAACAACCATTCAACTACAAAGCAACCACCTTTGTAACACAAATCAGAATCAATCAGAATTATTCAATTCACATCAAACAAAACAATTTAAATTCACAATCTACCTAAACAAAAAACTAAAACAAGCTACTAACCTAAATGAAACTGATCTTTATAACACAAATCAGAATCAATCAATCAGATTATTCAATTCACATCAAACAAAACAATTTAAATTCACAATCTACCTAAACAAAAAACTAAAACAAGCTACTAACCTAAATGAAACTGATGCCCAAATTGGAGCTTTGCCATGGACCGATCGCCGCCATCCACCACAACCTCGAGGCAAATCGAGCATGAAATCGATGCAGCAGCAACAGCTGCTTTAGATCCTCCATCACCATCATCCACGCCGCCGTGAAAAAGGTAGAAAATCAGTCGCCATCATCCACGCCGCCGTGAGAAAAGTAGAAAATCAATCGCCGTCGTGAATCTGTAGAAATCAGTCGCCGCTGCCGACGTCGATTATGCAAAATCTCCAAGGAAACCCTAGTTTGAAAAAGACAACAGTGAGTACTTTGAAAATGACGCAATGAACAAGATATGAGGAGCGCGTGTTTTTAATTAAATACCATTAATTACAAGTTTGCCACGTGTTCACATTGGTTCTCGCGGTTCTCGCAATAAGGGGTGGTTCCTAACGGATCTTTGTCCTATATATATATATATATATATTTGTATATAGTGCTGCTTAGTTAAGGTTTAATGTTTTTTGAATATTATTGATCATGGAGATAGTGTAAGTAGGGTTTAGTATTAGAAGCAACATGATCAAGATCAGCAGTTTTTTTGTGACTATTAATCTAATTTGGATGTTGTTCTCTTAGTGTAAAAAGAGTTTAAAATTTGGAAAATAACATGAGTTTCCGTTGTTATCTAATTTAATTATATTTTTGAATTGTTTAAAAAGTTAGGTAGATGCAATTAAAAAACAAAATAGAAGGTTTTATTGTACGTATTAAAAAGTTTAGAGGGGAGTGTAACCAGTAAAAATAGAAAAAAAGGGAGTGTATTTAACAATACCTTTATACCATATTAATAATATCAATAGCCTTGATATGAGTAGTATTATATTAGATACGATTGTTATACAGTTCTTAAATGCAAAACTAGAGGGTTAATTAATTCAACCTACCTTAAATCCAACATAACCCACCTATAAGTATTAATATGGCGTCACTTGGACCCACACCCACATAGTTTATTAAAAGACTTACAAGCTATGACAACATAATATTATTGTTTAGATTAAACCCAGTCAATGTTCTCGCCCACCGTATGTTTCTTGGATAAAATTTGCAAGCTGTAGTCATGTGTGTTTGTATACTTTAAAGGGAAAAAAAGAAATCCTTTATCATAGGTCAACATAAAAACTTTTATCAAAGAAACTCTTTGTTATTAGGTGTCTAGAGTTGCGTTTTGATGTAGAGGATTATCCGCTCATTAAAAACTAAATTGTTAACTTTTATTTGATGTAGTGAATAATTCTCTACATCAAAACGCAATGCAGGAGATCATGCTCATATCTAATTTTGCTATAACAAAACGCATTAGATAACTATCTGTTTTGAGTCTCTAGGTGTAAAGTGGTATATTCAGATAATATATCTTGTTTTGATCCAAACACCCAAAATTGGTTCTTAGGGTTAGGGTTAAATTGGTGAACCTAAACACACATATATATTGTGTAAAATATGTCAGCCATAACCCAAACACACTTTAGATCGTGTAACCCAAACATGATTCATGTAACTTATCTATGTAAATGAGACCATAGGGTTGACGGGTATAGTAAATCTTTTACTAATTTTATAAGGGTTGACAGACTGGTCTATATATATATATATATATATATGGTCGGGATCTGGAGAAAACGGTAGAAAGTGTGAGAACGGTGAGAACGCTTATGGGTCGTCCGATCAAAACAACCCATGGACTAGATTGCGCGGTGGTGTTTTCGTAAATAACATCAATCTTATTATGTGGGACGCGCTTTATTAAGGGTAAAAGAGTCTTTTACCGCTCATATTCAAAACGCCATCAAATGATAAAACGCCATTCAAAAAAATAAAACGCCATTAAAACAAAACACAAAAAAATTAGTAATAAAACGCGTTGGATATTACAGGAAGATGAAACAACACAGTAACTGAATTTCAGTTATTAACATTTATTAGAAGAAATTCCCTCCTAAATTACGCGCCAAAAACATCATTATATATACGAGGTAAAAACATAGCTTCCATAATCACTTCAATCTATCCATTTCTGCAAAAAACATCTTTAACCAAAACGCCAACTTAACCAAAACGCCAAAAATGGCAACAATCGTTTCCTGGAGATACACTCTGGCAATCAGGCGATTCGTCTTCCGATTTGACAACAGAAGGAGGGTGTATATTAAGACTGTCAGGGGAATTCTGAAGATGGAAGAGATACAGAGGGGAATCTTATCACTCTAGACAACGAATGCCATGAAACACATATGCTTATGAAAGCATTAACCAGGAAATTTGGACCAATCAAAGCAGATGTGAACCCGGACCCTGTCATGACAACATGGCGTTTTGATGATAAAACAGACATGGTGACGGTTACATACGACAGCGGAGAGCATGAAGTATACTGGCTAGAAAACATCATAACAAAGAAGCGTTTGGGATTCATGGAAGAATTGCGTAACGCCACTTGTACCAACACAGAAATATACTCAAAATTGGAGTTAATGCAAGACATGTTCAAGTGGAGGCTTCAGAGTCTTAAGGAACAACAAGCTGATGAAGGTGAAGGTGATGACATGGATGAAGATCCAGATGAAGACTCCGAGGAGGAAGAAGATGACGCAAGTGATGGATACTTTTTAGATAAAGTACCTTCTGACGAAGTCTTTTAATTTTTTTCCTTTTTTTTCTTCTATGTAATCGTCTTTTTTTTCAGATAATTAAATGATATATTTCTCTATTTATTAGCAAAACGCCAAAAAAATACTAAAAATGGTTAATCCTTACAAAACGCCAAAAATAACAAAAAATATTTTTTCTGCTTAATATTTTATTCACTCCGTTATTGTATTTTGTCATCTTGTTCTGCATAACGCCATTTAAAAAAACGCCAAACTTAGAAGATGGGACGTCTATAACTTATGAAACTGATAAAAGTTGATCAAAACAGTAAATACAAAAACAGTAATTGAAAAGATAGTTACTTTATTACTATCATTTATTACAAATAAAAAAAGTCTCGCCTAAACTACGCGCCAAAAAACTCCTATAAGAGAGGGGTCTATACACAATGAAATTGATCATACCCAGAAAACACAAACGCCATATCCTCTAGAAACCACTCACTTTAAAACGCCAAAAAAATGTTAGTTAAAAACACCACATATGTCAAAGCTTTCACTGAAATGGATTCTTCTTCTAAAGGGGTTATCTCAATAATATTTTGCTGAATGAGATGGACAAATATTCAAGAAAAAGAGACCGATGACAGTGATATGCCATCATGTGAGCTTTTTTCTTGATAAATATCGGCAAGGAATAAAGGGATCAACACAAGGGTAAAATGCTATTTTGGACTCCATTATTATAAATAGCATCAAGCAAGAGTTAATCTTCAATGACATGCCGCCAAACAAGAATATCACACCAAAACAAAGGATGCCACTAAACAGCTTCTTCTGAAAAAGACGGGGTTTATGTAGGAAAGTTGGCATCTAGCTAAAGTATTCAAAAAAGGTTCAAAACGACAAAAACAAATTAAAGAAGAAAGACGATGTTGACAGTGAAGATTCGGAAGAAAATTTAGATTACAATTTTTTATTATTTTTGTTTTCATTTTATATTGTTTTGATATCAAGTTATATGTTGTTTTGTTATCTAATTCTCTATAAATAAAATACATTATTAAATAAAACGCCAAAAACTACAAACACCAAAACGCTAGAAGTGTGAAAACTGGGAGAACGGGTGTTGGCAAAGCACCTTGAAAAAGGTATTAAACGCAAAAAAAAATCACCAAATCGCCAAAAAAAATGGTTTTATTGTAATCTTATGCAAATATTAATGACTCGTAGTGAATTATTATACAAAACTCCACAAACACCAAAAAAATTAACCAGAAAACGCTATAACGCCAAAAAATTATATATGTGACACAAAACAATTAATTCAACGCCAAAATGTTTAATAAATACAATTAACGCCAAAAAAAACTTAGACGCCAGAAAATATTATACCGCGTTGGGAAAATAAAAGAAGATTGAAAAGGTAAAAAAACCTCGGACCCTGATCATGTCCCGCGCCACGTGGTGGACCAGGATGCGTTCTCAACGTGCGAGTGTGTATATGTTTTAGGTATATATTTTAAGCCCTTTTACACTTTTTAGCCAAGTTTTAAATTTATAAAACACGATATTTACTAACACTAAACACACATATGGGCAAGTGCACCCATCGTGGACGTAGTATAGTGTTGGTAAGATACCGAGGTCGTCCAAGGACACAAGAGCTTTTAGTATCGGTTTATCCTCAACGTCTAATCAAATCAAAATGTTAGAAAAAAAAATTTTAAACTAAGAAAATAAAACTAACTAAAATGCTGAAAATAAAAATAAAAGTAAAAACAGATAAACAAGATGAATCACTTGGATCCGACTCGTGTGTTAGTGTAACCTTTGATTATTTTCGCACTTTTTCACTTGTTTAAGAGATTATCTTAGTTATTGTAGTAGGCCCCTCTTTTGAAGGTGACGTTACCCTCAACCCAGTAGTTTGAGTCAGCAAGGATACAATCCTAAAGGGTCGGATTATTGAAAGATAATTAATTAAGTTATTAATACATAATGTGGTAGGCCCCTCTTTTGAAGGTGACGTTACCCTCAGCTAAGTAGTCTGAGTCAGCAGGGATACAGCCCTAAGTAGCTGGGTTAAAGTTTTAATAGTAGTTTAACTTATGAGGGGATCAAAGAGTTTGGACCCCCGCCATCCAATACCTTTGGGTATTGAAGGAGGTCCTACTAAATTTGACCCAGGTCCTTTGCAGGATCTATACACTAAACAATGGCAAAACTCTTACTAAACCGTTCCCTTAACCCCCGACTAGGTAGCCAACATACCTCCATATAGACCGTGGAGATATGAATGGTGAAAATCTTTTATTTTATATAGATAGTAAAATAATGCCAAGACACCACGGACAAACGATAAGGAAGAATCACCTTCAACATAAGAAACTAGTAATTAAAGTCATTAATACAAAACCAATTAAAAAGTGCAAAAGATTAAAAATAAAAAGTATTACACTAAACACTTGTCTTCACCAAGTGATGTAAGAGACTTAGGCAAACATGGCCTCTGATTGTCAAGAACTCTTACGATCAATCTTGGATCCCGAGACGACTCACACACTCTATGATGGACAATGGATGATGGTGGTGGATGATGGTGTTTTGATGGTGGTGGGTGGTGGGTGAAGTGTGAGAGAGGTGGTGTGCCAACGGATGAGTTGAAATGGCTCCAAGCACTCCTATTTATAGGCTGAACAGAAGCCTGGGCACGGCCCTGTGCCCGCTGGGCACGGCCCCGTGTCCGTCTGACACTCTCTCTCTTCATTAATTGTAATTCGCAATTACAATAAATGCGCCTGCAACATTCCGACCACGCCCCCGTGTCCGCTGGGCACGGCCCCGTGGTGGGCAGTAGAAGCTTCTATAGGTTTGTCTTTTTAGCTTCTTATTGGGCACGGCCCCGTGCTCCCTGAGCACGGGGCGTGTTCAGTCTTTTGATTTCTTTGTTTTGCTTGGGAAGCTGCTGTCGGGAGGGTCGACATATCACTTTTGTTCCTTTTCTTGTAATTATGTTGGATTTTGCTGTCTTTTTGCTTCTTTTGTTATTTTGAGCTCATTTAATCCTGAAAATGCAAAAGGAAGACAAAAGCACACTTTTTCCAACATTAGTACTAAAAAAGGGTTAGTTTTAAGCCATTATTGATGTAATTTATATGTTGCATTTTGTGCATATCAAATACCCCCACACTTGAATCTTTGCTTGTCCTCAAGCAAAACTCTTTATAATATGGCTTTATTCACTCCCAAATGGAATGGGTAGAAGAGAAGGTTTTTGGACTTGTCATAGAGTGTCCGGATTTTCCAAGATCGTCTAGGTTTTATTTTTATTTATTTATAATCCTATTCGTTATGATCTATTAAAAACATTTCATATGATAAATTATTTATTAAAACATAACATAACTCTTTAAAATTCCATTTATATACAAGTTCACTCACACTCGGCCGAAGGTGTATTTTTAGTGAATCACTCGAGAGCGGCATGGAACTTATTCCTACCATAAGCTTGCCAAGCAATCAATCCTCCTCCTTTTTAACTTTATACCTTTGTAAATATCAAGAGGACTTTTTGGGTGAAGGGTTAGGCTTGGGTTAAAGGTGGGTGGTTGGGTTAGTGGTTAGTAGAAAAGGGCGAAAGGCGTAAAAAGCGTCGGTTTTCGTAAAACATTTTGTTTTTGTGACTTTTTATTTTTAATGAAGTATTTATTCAAACAAGCCTTTGTTTGAGGAGCTTTGTTTGTTTATTTCCAACTTCATCATCAAATATATATATATATATATATATTAGGAAGAATCACACGAAAACCGAGCTTTGTTACTAAAATAAAAAGTTAAAATGAAAAAGGGGTTTTGGTGGGTAAAAGGGTTTTGGGTTAAGAAATGAAAAGGTTTAGGCTCAAAGGGGTTAACTAGGGGGAAGTTTTGGTTAGGTAAAAAGAATGAAAATAATGGTGTTGAAAGAAAAAGGGTTAGTCCTAATGCCTCCATCATTTACTTACTTGGGTTTAAGTTGGTAAGGACCGGGAATGAATTGTCGTGGCAAGTTCTAGAGTCGTAAGAACCAAGCGGCTATTCACACAAGAAACGAAAAATGAGCATTTAGTTTAAAGATGTATATTTGTATGCTCAATAAAGGCTCAAAACTCACTTTTGTGGGAATGGGATTTTATGTGATCAAGTATATATAATCAAATTTTAACTAAGTTTGTCATGCCGTTTCATAATTTTCTTATGTTGATTCTTTTTATCACGACGCTATCGGTTGTAATTTTATAAAAATATAACCTTGTTAGAATTTGAATTCCCAACTTAAACTTAGACAAGTAAAAAAAAATTGAAAATTTTTGGAAAAAATTTGGGGTGATTAGCGGTTCCAATAGAGTTTTGTGTAAGGCTTGTTATTAGGACTTGCAAAATTCAAGGTTTTAGCATCCCCCCCCCCCCACTTAAATTACACATTGTCCTCAATGTGTCCCAAAAACAAGTTTTTATGTTGATTGAATGTGTAAAATGGTGTTAAAAGCAAAATTTTATGTTACTGGCAGTCTGGACACGGCCCCGTGTCGGTCGGACACGGCCCCGTGTTCAGGTGCCAGTATCGAAAACTTACAGAAGGTGGACACGGGGGCGTGTTGGCTGGGCACGACCCTGTGTCTGGCAAAAATATGCAGAAAAATAAACAAACAGCAGGTCTGGGAGGTGGGCACGGGGGCGTGTCGACTGGACACGACCCCGTGTGGACTGTCTGCAAGGCTGAAAAACAGGTTTCTTTTCTCCGGTTGTCCTGCCCTGGCTTTAGTAGTGCTAATGTTTAGCACTATAAGCCTCATTTGTACCTGTTTTATCAGTAAATACCACACCAAGCAATACCAAACGTCCTAAATTACCAAGTTAAAACATCCAAACCATAAAGTAAAAGAAAAATAAAGCAGAAAATAAAAAGAAGTCAAGGAAAGTAAATTGTCTAACACTCGGCACGCAGGCCGTCAATTGTTTCGATAGAAAAAAGGGACTTTAACCTGTGCGTTTACCAACAACCCGCTCCCTCCTGCTCCACCCGCCTAGTCAATGGCATCATCACTGTCCTCCCCCTCATCTCCTCCATGACCCGCCATATACTCCCGGATGCTCCCGATGTGGTCTTGGATATCGGTGATGTTTCTTTCAATGGCTCCGACCCGGTGGTATGTATTGTTGGCAAGGTTGTAGGTGTTTGATGCGTGTTAGTGTGTATAGATTTTTGATGTATTTTTAAGCCCTTTTTACACTTTTAGCCAAGTTTTAAATTTATAAAACACGATATTTACTAACACTAAACACACATATGGGCAAGTGCACCCATCGTGGACGTAGTATAGTGTTGGTAAGATACCGAGGTCGTCCAAGGACACAAGAGCTTTTAATACCGGTTTATCCTCAACGTCTAATCAAATCAAAAAGTTAGAAAAATGTTTTAAACTAAGAAAAATAAAAACTAACTAAATGCTGAAAAATAAAATAAAATAAAAAACAGATAGACAAGATGAATCACTTGGATCCGACAAGTGTATTAGTATAACCTTTGATTATTTTCGCACTTTTGCACTTGTTTAAGAGATTATCTTAGTTATTGTAGTAGGCCCCTTTTTCGGAGGTGACGTTACCCTCAACCCAGTAGTTTGAGTCAGCAAGGATACAATCCTAAAGGGTTGGATTATTGAAAGATAATGAATTAAGTTATTAATGCAAATTATGGTAGGCCCCGCTTTTGGCGGTGACGTTACCCTCGGCTAAGTAGTCTGAGTCAGCAGGGATACAGTCCTAAATAGCCGGGTTATAGTATTAATAGTAGTTAGCTTATGAGGGGGTCAAAGAGTTTGGATCCCCGCCATCCAATACCTATGGGCATTGAAGGAGATCCTACTAAATTTGACCCAGGTCCCAAGCAGGACCTCTAAACGCTGAACAAGGGCAAGACCTTTACCAAACCGTTCCCTTAACCCCCGACCAGGTAGCCAACATACCTCCATATAGACCGTGGAGATATGAATGGTGAAAATCTTTTATTTTATATAGACAGTAAAATAATGCCAAGACACCACGGACAAACGATAAGGAAAGATCACCTTCAACATAAGTAACTAGTTATTAAAGTCATTAATACAAAACCAAATAAAAAGTGCAAAAGATTAAAAATAAAAAGTATTATACTAAACACTTGTCTTCACCAAGTGATGTAAGAGACTTAGGCAAACATGGCCTTGATTGTCAAGAACTCTTACGATCAATCTTGGATCCCGAGACGACTCACACACTCTATGATGGACAATGGATGATGGTGGTGGATGATGGTGTTATGGTGGTGGTGGGTGGTGGATGAAGTGTGAGAGAGGTGGTGTGCCAAGGGATGAGAGAGAATGAAACCAAGCTCCTCTATTTATAGGCTGAACAGAACGCTGGACACGGCCCCGTGTTCGCTGAACACGGCCCCGTGCCCGTCTGACATTCTCTCTCTTCATTAATTGTAATTGCGAATTACAATTAATGCGCCTGCTGTACTTTCAACACGCCCCCGTGTCCGCTGGGCACGGCCCCGTGGTGAGCAATGGAAGCTTCTACTGGTTTGTCTTTTCTGCTGCTTCCTGGGCACGCCCCCGTGTTCACTGGACACGGGGCGTGTTCAGGCTCTGTTTCTCTTCTCTTTGTCTTGGGAGGTGCCGTTGAGGCTCCGGGCAGTTCACTTTTGTTCCTTTTCTTGTATTTATGGTAGATTTAGTAGTCTTTTTGCTTCTTTTGTGATTTTGAGCTCATTTCATCCTGAAAATACAAAAGGAAGACAAAAACACTCTTTTTCCAACATTAGTACTTAAAAAGGGTTAGTTTTATGCCTTAATTGATGTGTTTTATATGTTGCATTTTACACACATCAAATACCCCCACACTTGAACTTTTGCTTGTCCTCAAGCAAAACTCTTTTAATGTGGCTTACACTCCCAAATGGAATAGGTAGAAGAGAAGTTTTTTAACTTGTCCTAGAGTGTCGGGAATCCAAGGTTTGTATAGGTTTTATTTTTATTTTATTTACAATCTTATTCGTCATGGTTTATCTTGAACTTTACATAAGATAAATTACTAAATTTGGCATAGCATGCCTTATTAAAATTCCATTTATATACAAGTTCACATACCTCACGGGAGATCACTCAATCACTCGGCCGAAGGTGTATATTTAAGTGAATCGCTCGAGAGCGGCACGGATTTACATTTTCCATATGCTTGCCAAGCGATCAATCCTCCTCCTTTTTAACTTTTTACCTTTGTAAATATCAAGAGGTCTTTTGGGGTGAAGGCTTGGGTTTAAAGGTGGGTGGTTGGTTAGTGGTTAGTAAAAAGGGCGAAAATCGTAACAAGTGTCGGTTTTCGTAAAATACCTTTATTTTTGGTGACATTTATTTTTGAAGTATTTCTCCAAACAAGCTTTTTGTAGCTTATGTTTGTTTTTGACTTCATCATATTTTTCTTTTTTTTTTTTTTTTTTTTTTTTTTTTTTCGTCACGTAAAGGGTATGTTTATGAAAAACCGAGTTTGTCACAAAAATAAAGGTGAAAAAATGAAAAAGGTTTTTGGTGGGTAGAAAATTGTTTTGGGGGTAATGAAATGAAAGGTTTAGGCTCAAAGGGGTTTTCTAGGGGGATTTTGGGTAGGTGAAAAAAATGAAAAATAATGGTTTTGAAAGAAAAATAGTTAGTCCTAATGCCTCCATCATTTACTTACTTGGGTTTAAGTTGGTAAGGACCGGGAATGTATCGTCGTGGCAAGTTCTAGATTTGTAAAGACCGAGCGGCTATTCACACAAGAAACGAAAAATGAGCATTTAATCTAAGTATGTGTATTTTTATGCTCAATATAGGCTCAAAACTCACTTTTTGTGGGAATGGGTTTTTAATGTGACCAAGCATATATAATCGAATTTTAGCTAGACTTGTTATACCGTTTCATAATTTTCTTATGTTAGTTCTTTTTATCACGACGCTATCAGTTGTAAGTTTGTAAAAATATAACCCTTTTTTAACTTGTTATTCCCAACTTAAACTAAGACAAGTAAATAAAAAAAAATGAAAAAGTTTTTGAAAAAAAATTTGGGGTGTTTAGCGGTTCCAATAGAGTTTTGTGTAAGGCTTGTTTTAGGATTTTGCAAAATTCCAAGGTTTTAGCATCCCCCCCACACTTAAATTACACATTGTCCTCAATGTGTCCAAAAATAGAGTTTTTGGTTGATTAGAATATGTAAAAGTGTGTTTAAAAACAAAGATTTGTGTTACTGGTACTCTGGACACGGCCCCGTGTTGACCGGGCACGGCCCCGTGGTCAAGTGCCAGTAACAAAAATTATAGAATTGAAACAGAAGCCTGGACACGGGGGCGTGTTCGCTGAACACGGCCCGTGTCCAGTTACCTGAACTGGGTCATTTCCTGCAGGGGGCTCAGCACGGGGCCGTGTTGGTTGGGCACGGCCCGTGTGGAGCCTTCTGTTTTGGAGATTTTTGTCGGTTTGTTCTGTTCTTCTGCATGGTTCCATTTTTTCTCGTTCCCTTTTTCATCCATTACCACCATGAGTCCATAAATCATAAAAACCATCATGACATTGCTAATAGAGAGATTACACATAAAGATAAAAATTACATAGATAGTAGTTCTAGCCCTATGTTTTATTTTAATTTTAGCAAAATTTCCAAGAATCTACTGATCCTGGTTAGACAAGGCTTTGTAGAACTCCAACTTTCGGATGCGTTTCTCCTCATATGTCGGCAAGCCACTCCTCTACCTCCCTTGGAAGGAGGAAGGAAGGCTCGTTCGCATTTGTTTGAGGAGTTTCAACTTCCGCCGGGACTTCTTGTGGGATTTCCATAGGAGGTTCCGCGGGGATGTCTCCCCACCCGGTAGGGTTGTTAATACCGAATGCTAAGTTCCAGTCTTGTTGTGGAAGGACTGGTTCCATAGGAGGTGCTACCAAAATGTTTAACCTTTGGTGCAAAAGGTTAATCTCTTGGAAGCTGCTTTCCAATCCCATTGTAAGATCGTTGATACGGTCAATGAGGACCTCCTCTACGGACGTCATTTCGTCGAGAGCCTCTCTTAGTGCTATCACGTAGTGCACAAGTGTGGCTTCAACGGAGGGTCTCCTTCCCCTTCGGCTGTTTGAGGAATGCACGGATGATGTTTCGCTGTTTTCACTCGCCATTCTACGAAAAATAAACCAAAAATAGTTTATAAGACGAAACAGTTTCTGGACACGGCCCCGTGCTCACTGAGCACGGCCCCGTGTTCATCTTTCTGCAGAATTTTGGAATAAGGAACCTTGGGTTTTCGAGTTATTTTCTGAGTTTGTGCAAGTTTTCTGACAGTAAATAACTCTAAACAATGTTACATAACATGTTTTTACCAAGATTCCATGATCAAAACTCCTTGTTTCCTACCATAAAGATTGAAAATTCAAACTTTTCATGGTAGCTCTTGAAGAAAGATGAAGAAGAAGGAAATGTCTAGAAGAGGAAAGGACAAGATGAGTTGTTGGAAACTTCTTTTAGACTTACCTAGGATTGTTTGAGAGAAGATTCCTTCAAATCTCTGTCCCCAAGTTGGTCCAAATGTGCAGGATTTTTGGCTGCATTTATAGAAAATGACAGCCTGCTGGACACGGCCCCGTGTCCACTGGACACGGCCCCGTGTGCAGAAAAAATTCTGACACAGTTTGTCCGTATTCTGACGTCATGATCAGAAGGGAATCTTTTGATGGACACGGGGGCGTGTTGGCCGAGCACGGCCCCGTGTCGGAAAGCTGATTTATGAAGTTTGTCTTTACTAAGGAGCTAATTCTTATCGGGTGGCTCCTGACTTGTTGGAACAACCCCATAGTGCCTAAGATACCTTAATTGTCCTATACTAAGGCGAGAACGCAAGAGGTTGTCGGTGAGGGTAATTCCTATTTTCATTCTAGGTGGACAAGTCCAACCCTTTCCCGGGCTCTCGTTAAAGAAGGTGTATGCCGAATCGCTCAGGTCTATGTATGCACCGAACGAGGTCGATGGGGAGTCCTTCACGGCACAATCGGCACAGGGACGACTATCGTCCATGTCTTGTCTAGGAAGAAAGGTATTTTCGGGAGCAACGAGGTTGTCAGAATGCGGTTCCAACATTTCCTCATGGTCATCGTCTAGGGATGGATCTAAGAAATCCTTCCTAAGTTCTTTTGACCAATTTAGAAGTAGCTCTTCTAGTTGAAATAGCTCGTCAAGGAGCATATCTCCTAGAATATCCGGTTGGGCGCATTCGAGGGAGAAATAGTGTTTATTTTTACTTTCGCCCCTCTTAAGGCTACAAGGAATTGGTGGGTCTATATAGTGTGGCCTATAAGTGAGGAAGAAACATTTTAATTCCTCGTGTTCGCCTCCACATATTTGACACCACAAACCATAAGAGTGCCGAAAGTAAAAAGAATCACTATTACTCATGTTTGTATCAGAAGTTACCAACCGCCGGGATCAAACGGTTCTGTTTTCAGCAACTGAATCTTGGGCACGGGGGCGTGTTGAGTGGACACGGCCCCGTGTTCAGCCTACTGTCTGATATAAAACAGGATTGCCAGTTCCAATGATTGGGCACGGGGGCGTGTTCAGCGGGCACGGCCCCGTGCTGAGCTCTGCAGAAGCTGAAAAATCTAAAAAAAAATCCTAAAAATTAAAGAAAAATAAAAAGATGATTAGGCCGTTGATTCCTAACTTTCTTAAAATCCTTGTGTCCCCGGCAGCGGCGCCAAAAACTTGATGCGTGTTAGTGTGTATATATTTTTGATGTATTTTTAAGCCCTTTTTACACTTTTAGCCAAGTTTTAAATTTATAAAACACGATATTTACTAACACTAAACACACATATGGGCAAGTGCACCCATCGTGGACGTAGTATAGTGTTGGTAAGATACCGAGGTCGTCCAAGGACACAAGAGCTTTTAATACCGGTTTATCCTCAACGTCTAATCAAATCAAAAAGTTAGAAAAATGTTTTAAACTAAGAAAAATAAAAACTAACTAAATGCTGAAAAATAAAATAAAATAAAAAACAGATAGACAAGATGAATCACTTGGATCCGACAAGTGTATTAGTATAACCTTTGATTATTTTCGCACTTTTGCACTTGTTTAAGAGATTATCTTAGTTATTGTAGTAGGCCCCTTTTTCGGAGGTGACGTTACCCTCAACCCAGTAGTTTGAGTCAGCAAGGATACAATCCTAAAGGGTTGGATTATTGAAAGATAATGAATTAAGTTATTAATGCAAATTATGGTAGGCCCCGCTTTTGGCGGTGACGTTACCCTCGGCTAAGTAGTCTGAGTCAGCAGGGATACAGTCCTAAATAGCCGGGTTATAGTATTAATAGTAGTTAGCTTATGAGGGGGTCAAAGAGTTTGGATCCCCGCCATCCAATACCTATGGGCATTGAAGGAGATCCTACTAAATTTGACCCAGGTCCCAAGCAGGACCTCTAAACGCTGAACAAGGGCAAGACCTTTACCAAACCGTTCCCTTAACCCCCGACCAGGTAGCCAACATACCTCCATATAGACCGTGGAGATATGAATGGTGAAAATCTTTTATTTTATATAGACAGTAAAATAATGCCAAGACACCACGGACAAACGATAAGGAAAGATCACCTTCAACATAAGTAACTAGTTATTAAAGTCATTAATACAAAACCAAATAAAAAGTGCAAAAGATTAAAAATAAAAAGTATTATACTAAACACTTGTCTTCACCAAGTGATGTAAGAGACTTAGGCAAACATGGCCTTGATTGTCAAGAACTCTTACGATCAATCTTGGATCCCGAGACGACTCACACACTCTATGATGGACAATGGATGATGGTGGTGGATGATGGTGTTATGGTGGTGGTGGGTGGTGTATGAAGTGTGAGAGAGGTGGTGTGCCAAGGGATGAGAGAGAATGAAACCAAGCTCCTCTATTTATAGGCTGAACAGAACGCTGGACACGGCCCCGTGTTCGCTGAACACGGCCCCGTGCCCGTCTGACATTCTCTCTCTTCATTAATTGTAATTGCGAATTACAATTAATGCGCCTGCTGTACTTTCAACACGCCCCCGTGTCCGCTGGGCACGGCCCCGTGGTGAGCAATGGAAGCTTCTACTGGTTTGTCTTTTCTGCTGCTTCCTGGGCACGCCCCCGTGTTCACTGGACACGGGGCGTGTTCAGGCTCTGTTTCTCTTCTCTTTGTCTTGGGAGGTGCCGTTGAGGGTCCGGGCAGTTCACTTTTGTTCCTTTTCTTGTATTTATGGTAGATTTAGTAGTCTTTTTGCTTCTTTTGTGATTTTGAGCTCATTTCATCCTGAAAATACAAAAGGAAGACAAAAACACTCTTTTTCCAACATTAGTACTTAAAAAGGGTTAGTTTTATGCCTTAATTGATGTGTTTTATATGTTGCATTTTACACACATCAGTGTTCCTGGTGCACATAAGGTTTTCCTGCAAAAGATTATGTAAACTTTGAAAGTTAGGAAAACCACCTTCTTGTGAGGAGGATTGACCCGAATCACCATGAGGTTGATACTGGTAGTGGGGAGGTGGAGCGTGAAGGACTAGCGCCTCTTGCGGGTTCCATGCATGGCCTTGCATCCTCTGAAAGCTTACCGATCCATCTTCCGCCTCATAGATTAGGTTCATGGCGCGACAAATGTGTACATCGACACGTCCCGACCATGGGCTCCTTTCAAAAGACCTAGGAATGCGCGTGAAGTGCTTGAAGAGGCGGTACACCCATCCCCCATAGAGGACAGGGGTTGGTGCATGGGCAAGCTGACGTGATGTCGTGGTCACGCAAATTTAATCCCAAAAACAACTATGTAAATAGTGGTAAGCGGGTATCGAACACAGGGAGTTTGTGGAAAATGTGTTATTTGAAAGTTATCTAAGTTAACTAAAATTAAACTAAATTGCAAGAAAAATAAAATTCACGAGTTGTTTTGATTTGATTGGTTTTAAAAACTAAGATTAATTAACTAATTTGCGAAATGAAACTTGAAGTTGTAAACAATTGAGAAATAAACGACTATCTTGTGTATCCGGTTTGCTTCAACTTTTGTGTTAATCATTTAACTAGAAAGAACTACATAGACATAGTTCATGCATAAACAATTGCAGTGATGAAAGGGGACGAAGTACTCAGATTCCGAGAACGTGAGGTTGTCACCCGATGATCAATCAACCCTTACCCAAACCTAACTATACCCATGATATCCCGATTGCCAACGGCACCAAGAACGTATGGTTTCTAATTAGTTTAAAATAAGAATCAACCTGTTACTAACAATTGATTACACACCATAACAATCAAATTAAATGAAAAGAGATTGATATTCTAGAAATGCAAATAAGAACACAAAAGTCTAAACAAACCTTCACCACAAGATAGTCATTAAAGTACCTAGCCACTCATGGCTTTAACACACATCATGACAAAATAGAAATAAGACCAAAGTTCACAAGTTCCACCAACAAAGACAAGAATATAATGCAAAGATTGTTCCCCAATGATTCTAGTGAAAAGATTATGCAAAAGATGTGTTCCCAAGTTCTCAAGACTCTAATTTTATGCTCCCAAGTCGTGTTCCATTCAGGTGTAACCGAAGACCCATGATGAGGACCCTTAAAGCTCCATAAAACGGCCAATTAATGCAGGAGTTACCAATTTGGAACAATCGGCGCCGTAAGCTACGGCGCCTGCCGTAGCTTACGCCACCCAGCGAACAATCCATCTTCCATCAGCACCGTAAGGTACGGCATGAGGCCGTAGCTTACGGTGAGCATTGAACCTTTACGCCGCTTTGCTCCTGTCTTACGGCGGACAATTTGGCACTTCTTTGGGTGCCGTAGCCTACGGCAGAGGCCGTAGGTTACGGCCTTGACTGGCTTTTTGCTCTTTGTTTCCTTCATTACACTTGGTTCCCACACGCCTCGATCAAGCCAACTTCTAGTTCCCATTCAAGCCCTCTAAAACCCGCATCTTGTACACTTTAACACCTGCACCATCATTAACTTGTGATTACCTAATTCATACAAATAACCGGATAAAATATAGAGAATGTGCGTTATGTTAAGCCTTTTAAGGGTTGTCCTACGGACCACCCGTCACATCCCCACACTTACCCGTTGCTTGTCCCAAGCAACCACTTCAAAAACTGTTTTTAACCATAAGCGACCAATCATGCAAATCAAACCAAAGTGCCGTCCCTTTTACTAGCTTTTTATCGAACCACAAGACACACCCCTCACAAAACTCTCGGTGACAAGAAAAATTAGCAAATTATGCTAAACCACTCAATGCGTATATGTGTGTGTGCGACAATAAGCTTGTATGAAAATCAAGTTACCTCCTAACCAATGTCTAGCATGCTTTTGAATCAAGGAAACTTACGGGTTGTAATGGGGCTAGGTGCAAGGGTAGGAAAAGGAATATATATGTAGTAGCGAAGGATTTAACCCGGTCTTTTATTACACAATGAAACAAACGAACAACTATCAAACTTAACTACTATATACAAGACAACTAAGCATCACTTTTTTTTTTCATATTTTCATTGCTTTTTCTCTGTTTTTTTTTTTTTTTTTTTTTTTTTTTTTTTTTTTTAGAACACAACTAAATCACAAACTACTAAACAACCACTAATATTATAAGACCGGGTCAAATCGGGTAAATTTTTAGGAAAACTAGCTAGGGGGGTAACAAATGATCGGCTTTTAGGCACAAAATGGGCAACTAAATGTCCAAACCCCCGCCCCTCTCGCAACCATGCTCATATATATAATTAATGAGGTCCAACCCCCCAAATCCCACACTCGCACTCACCTAGACGAGGCATCCTAGAAGTTCCCTATCATCTTCAAAAGCATGTTGACTCTAAGATTTAACAAGTATTCACACACAAGTTCTATTAACACACACAACACACCGCCACTCAAACAATGAAATATCACTAACAATCATGCGTGGCTCAATTCTCACCAAGAAAAGATTTGAAATGGGTGTCGGTGTGTCAAATGGAACAATATCAAGTTTTCAAAATTTTTACACTTTCGCTTGGATTTGCAAAAAATTTTTTGAATTTCTCAAAAATTTCCCCCATCCCCACACTTGGGATACATTGTCCCAATGTATGGTTTTGAGGGAGAGATCACTTTCAACAAAAACATCCCCAATTGCTTATATTCTCAAACCCACATTTTTTTTTTTTTTTATCTAAGACACCACCAACGTTCACAACCCAACAACGCATTAACACGAACACCACCCAACCTCCCAACCGCAACATAAACATAAGCACATAGACATATATACAAAAATGTACAAAGGAGCGAAATACGACCTGGCTAGTAATACTTCGGCTGTGGGGGCCCAAAGATGGATGTCATCACATCCGTCCATTCACCAAAACCAAATGCTCCACCGCCACTACTGCTTCCTTGATCACTGCTTGGATTTGCTTGTTGGTAACTCATAGCATGCGGATCCACCCATTGAGAGTGGTGCAATGGTGGGGTGGGGTATGACACACTACCATCATATGGTGGAAGTGTGGTGTAATCCACAACGGGTGGATCTCCCACAACAGGTTGCCCCGCATGCCATTGATCATGCATGCGCCTTTGTCGATCATCCAAGTAACGGTTATTCATCTCTTCTTCATGGGCATATCTATGAGCGCGGTTCAATTGCTCATTCCTATCATAGCTTCTTTTGATAGCCCTTTCCGCACTAGCACCCAAAAAAGTTTGATGATCAAATAACACTTGGTTTGGTTCACTCCAATTGCCGAATGTGGGTGGCCGCCTTTGCTGAATGATTTGACCCATATCCCCCGAGTGGGCCCAATACGGGTCGTAAGCTTGTTGTGCATAGTCAAATGCACTTCCCACATAGCCAGATTGTACGCCGGCTCCTTGAACTCCCGCTTGACCGACATCTCCTCCTTGAACATCTACCGTGAAAGTGTCTTCACGATAATCATCATCCCCACTCACTTCCTCATCCATTGATTCGGGTTCCTCTTCCTCTCCCGGTCTCAACGGTCTCGCATCCACTTTTAAGGCTCTCCACCTTCTACCATCCGTCTTCAATTTATGAAACCTTTCCGATTCTGTGTAGGTCCAATCCGACCCAAGATTATTAAGGTCGAATGGTCTAAACCTCTTGTAGGACCCTTTTTCATCTCCTTTGATTGCCCCGTACTTCTTAAGTAATGCCGTAATCAACCGGCAATGAGGTATAATCTTCTTCTCCCTACTATTCTTGCTCAACCAAATGTTGTTTAGTACCAAAAATCGGAAAGGAACCTTGGGTGACCCACGCATCATCATATACAAGATTGGCACTTCTTGAAACCGTACCTCCATCTTGTCACCTCGCCTTGGCATGACATTGTACATGCACAACGTCAATAACAACTTCGCTTCCATTCTTAAATTTCTTCTATATAATTTCCCATGTGTTGTGCCCGGAAGGAAGAGGTAGTCAAGCATGTTTTGCCATTGTGGATGTTTAGCGGGCTCGTGGTAAAGATCCTTAAGACTTGGGTAAATATATTCATTGGCCGGCCCATCATCAAACTTTGCCACCCGGCGCAAGGAATCATACGACATCTCTACTTTCACACCATTACACTTCCCAACTAACCGCATCTTGTTCGGAGCCTTGAATGGAGGACATTCAAGTGATGCCACCCACTCTTGAATCTGCGTGTCATACATTTTCTTCTTCTCGCCATCATAACACTTTGTGACCGCTCCCCAACCCAACGCGTTAAACTTGGCTATGATCCCGAACGGGGCAAAATCCGACTCCCGGATTTCTTTTTCACAAATAAACGCTTCTCCCCTTTGTTTTAACTTGTTCATTTGTTCGTGAAAAAGATCCTCTCTCCATTCCGCGGGTTGTTCTAACAATGAGCCGGATGCCCAATCCGGCTTTGGTCCCCTTGGCGGTGCATCCTCCTCCGAGTCCGGGTCACCAATCCGAGCCAATCTCCTCCTTTTTTGTTGTACCGCATCCCCTTGGGAAGAACTTGCAACCCCCTTTCCTTTCCTAGAAGCCATACCTACACACATTCACAATCAAGCAAACAATTCAAGTTAGTTATTTTTATCCCATCTTCCCCACACTTGCTTCATGTTATAGATATAAATGTGCAAAAACCCAAAATTTTTATTTCTTCAAACAAAATTTTGGGCATGATGTCTCCTAAAATCAGAATTTTCCAACAAAGTTTTATAAAACATCAACACATTTATACTAATAACAATCAATGGTTTACAAATTCTATCATCTATCTCATACAAGCAAGTGTGTAAGTAAAAAACATGATGGAAACTTACAAACCTCAATGTACTTCAAAGAATGAACAAAAATTGCATACCTTGGTGTTGTAGAAGATGAGAATCACTAAAGCTTGAAGTTCACACAAAAACCCACAAAAAAAAACCCAAATTTTCGGCACCTAGGGTTTGAAATTCGACCCAGAAAACTAAGGAATCTTCAATATTCAGTACTAAATCTGAATTCCTTGTGAAATTCCACCCAAAATGGACCCAAGAATCACCGAAATCGGACTTGTTTTGAGAAAGTTATGAAAATGTAAAGGTTTGGTTTTTAGGGTTCTAAAGGTAGAAGTGAAGAAGAAGAAGAGAAAAGGTGTGGTTGGGGAATGATGAAAGAAAAGGTGTGGTTGGGGTTATTGGAAGAGTTTATTATTATTATTATTAAATTTTCGGAATTGTTATTTATTTATTTATTTTTTTTTTATATAAAGAACAGCGACCTGAACCGGACCCCAAACTCCACTCGGCGCCGTACGCTACGGCACATCGCCGTAGCTTACGGCAATCACTGGACAAAATAGTGCATCGTAAGACAGGGGCTTGGGGCCGTAAGACTTTGTTTGTTGAATGGGTGCCGTAAGCTACGGCCCCCCCACCGTAGCTTACGGCGGTTACTGGGCATTGGGGGGTTGATTTTTCTCAAAAATTTTTTTTTTTTTTTTTTTTTTTTAAGAAAAACATAAATTTTACCCTACCCCCCGTTAAAAACCCGTGTTGTCCTCAACACTATGTTCGGGAAATTCGTGAAAATTTCCCCACACTTGTTTCGAACACCGGTTTGAACGAGACTTATTTGAAATAAAATAAATTATCCTAAATATTTACAACTACCAAACCTGGGCCTCTTTCACGTTTCCTCATCATCCACTGGGCGTAAAATGTAGCCCACTTTATCTAGCTCAAGATTGTTGATATCATTCCCTTCCAAGTACGGTTTGAGGCGATGCCCGTTAACCGTTTGTTGCTTGTTTGTTCGTTCGTCTTGAATATCAACATCTCCGAACCTTCCCACTCTTCGGACAACGTAAGGACCCATCCACTTGCTTTTCAGTTTCCCCGCAAACAATTTCAACCTTGAATTATACAACCACACTTTCTGACCCACTTCAAAGTTCTTTTTCTTGATCTTCGCATCATGAACTTTTTTAAGTTTGTCTTTGTATGCGGCTGCACACTCATAAGCTTGGTCCCTTATTTCCTCTATTTCATTCAATTGAAGCTTTCTCACCCGACCCGCTTCATCGTAGTTTGCGTTTACCGTTTTAATTGCCCAATATGCCCGGTGTGCCAACTCCATAGGCAAGTGACATCCTTTCCCATAAACCATCCGATAAGGAGTGGTATCAAGTGGAGTTTTGTAAGCCGTTCGGTAGGCCCACAACGCATCGTCAAGCTTGCTTGACCAATCCTTCCGATCCGTTCTCACCGTCTTCATTAAAATCTCTTTAATTTGCCGGTTAGAAACTTCGACTTGACCACTCGTTTGCGGGTGGTATGGTGTAGCAACGCGGTGGTTCACATTGTATCTCTTGAGTAACTTCCCAAAATTGAAATTCTTGAAATGCGACCCGCCATCACTTATTATCACCCTAGGCACACCAAAACGAGCAAAAATATTAGATTGCACAAACTTACATACAACGGCGTGATCATTGGTCCTTGTGGCAATAGCTTCAATCCATTTCGACACGTAATCGACCGCCACCAAAATGTATAAAAACCCATTTGAGTTTGGGAAAGGACCCATAAAGTCAATTCCCCAAACATCAAATACTTCTACTACCAAAATCGGGTTTAACGGCATTTCATCACGTTTCGAAATACTTCCCATTCTTTGACAATTGATGCAATTCCGGGCATACTCACAAGAATCCTTGAAAATCGTAGGCCAATAAAACCCACTAGATAACACCCGATAACCCGTCTTGTTCCCACTAAAATGCCCACCACACGCCGATGAATGAGCATGAATCAAAATCTCTAGAACTTCCGTTTCGGGAACACATCTTCGTATCACTTGATCGGCCCCGATTTTGAACAAGTCGGGTTCGTCCCATATGTATTGCTTCACTTGACTAAGAAATTGTTGTCGTCTCTTCCTAGTCCAATGATTTGGCATTGCACCCTTAGCCAAATAATTAACGTAATGGGCATACCAAGGTGCAACATAAGTAGAGACGGCCAACAAGTGCTCATCGGGAAACCGTTCATTGATTTAACTTGGGTCATCAACACCTTCCAACGGGATTCGGGACAAATGATCCGCAACAACATTTTCACATCCCTTTTTGTCCCGAATCTCAAGATCGAATTCTTGTAGTAAAAGCACCCAACGAATCAACCGGGGCTTTGCATCCTTCTTTTCCATCAAATATCGGACCGCGCTATGATCCGAATACACTATCACCTTGCTCCCCCAAATGTAAGATCTAAACTTGTCCAAGGCATACACCACCGCTAATAATTCTTTCTCGGTTGTGGTGTAGTTAAGTTGCGCCTCGGACAATGTTTTGCTTGCATAGTATATCACCACCGGCTTTTTATCTACCCTTTGCCCCAAAACCGCTCCAATAGTTGTATCACTAGCATCACACATAATCTCGAACGGCTTTGACCAATCCGGTGGTTGCAAAATGGGAGCCTTCACCAACTGTTCCTTCAACACATGAAACGCTTGCAAACATTCATCAGTAAAATCAAATGGAACATCTTTTAACAATAAGTTACATAAAGGTTTTGTGATTACACTAAAGCCTTTAATAAACCTTCGGTAGAACCCCGCATGTCCCAAAAAAGATCTCACCCCCTTTACATTCTTTGGTGGGGGTAAAGATGAAATTACCCGAATCTTTGCTTTGTCTACCTCCATCCCCCGGTCCGAAATGACGTGCCCCAAAACAATACCCTCTTGAACCATAAAATGGCTCTTTTCCCAACTTAGTACCAAGTTTGTCTCAACACACCTTTTTAAAACTTTTTCTAATTCATTAAGACAAGAGTCAAAACTTGGACCAAAAATGGAAAAATCATCCATAAACACTTCAAGAGACTCCCCGACCATATCCGAAAATATACTCATCATACATCTTTGGAATGTGGCGGGGGCGTTACATAGTCCAAATGGCATTCGCCGAAAAGCAAATGTACCATATGGACATGTGAACGTGGTTTTGTGTTGGTCGTCCGGGTGAATAGCAATTTGGTTATATCCCGAATACCCATCCAAAAAGCAATAATATTTTTGACCGGAAAGTTTTTCAATTATTTGGTCAATGAAGGGTAACGGGAAATGGTCTTTTGAGGTAGCCGCGTTTAATTTGCGATAATCAATACACACTCGCCACCCGGTTACCGGGCGGGTGGCGATTTGCTCACCTTGTTCATCCTTCACTACTTGGATGCCGGATTTTTTAGGCACTACCTGTGTCGGACTTACCCATGCACTATCCGAAATGGGGTAAATGATCCCCGCATCCAACCACTTGATGACTTGTTTCTTCACCACCTCTCTCAAATTCGGATTTAACCTTCTTTGTGTTTCACGGGTCGGCTTTGCATCCTCGCTTGTAATAATCTTGTGCATCACAATGGATGGACTAATACCTTTTAAATCGGCTATCGTCCACCCAATCGCCGCCTTATGAGCCTTCAACACCCGCATCAATTCTTCCTCTTGAGCTACCTCCAAGTTGGAAGCAATGATTACCGGTAAGGTATCATTCTCCCCCAAGAATGCATACTTTAGGTGCTTTGGTAGCTCCTTCAACTCTACACTTGGTGGACTTTCCAAAGAAGGCTTTGTGCCCGAATCAATTTCCACCGGTAAAGTATCCGTTTGGTAAGTCCATGGTGGACTTCCTTCCTTCACCGCGAGAGCTTCTTGCTCTTTCTCTTCAACCTCTAACTCACATGTGTGAACCTGCAAAGACATATCACAAACACAAGAACCCAAAATTTCTTCTTCGAACACCTTCGGGTCATAGCCATCTATAAAATCTGCCAAGAAACACTCATCACCATACACATTAGTACCGTTAGTAAAAACATTCAACCTCATTTTTCTATTACCGAATGTCATGTCAACTGTGCCATAACGACAATCAATAATAGCATGTGCGGTGTTCAAAAATGGCCGACCCAAAATAACATTTTGTTGTTGAATTGGATCCGCGGATGAGTAATCTAGCACAAGGAAATCAACGGGATAATAAAATTCATCAACTTTAACTATAACATCCCGTACGATACCCCGGGGAAGTTTATGAGACAAGTCGGCTAATACAACCGTTGTCTCAACCCGCTTCAATGGACCAAAATCGTATTGGTCATATAACCCCCCCGGTAGGATACTTACTCCGGCTCCAAGATCCAATAATGCCCTCGTAGTTTGAAAATTTCCAACTTGAATATTTATTAAAGGCGTTCCCGGATCTTGTAACTTAGGAGGAAGGTCACCTTTCAATACCGCACTTACCCGCTCCGTCAAATCTACCAATTTAGGCACTTTTTGTTGCCTCTTTTGAGTACACAATTCCTTTAGAAATTTGGCGTAAGCGGGTACCTGTTTAATAGCTTCAAGCAAAGGAAGATTAATTTTAACCTGTTTGAATACCTCCCACATTTCCTCTTTTTGAGGACCCCGTTTTGAAATAAAATTTTTTCTACCCGGGTCTAATAAAGCCGAAGGAAACGGTACTTCACTAGACCCCTCACCCTCATTTACTTTTTCTTTTTCTTTAATAATTTCGGGTTTTTCAAAATTGGGTTTTTTAGAAGAAACAATGGGTGGTTCGTTTTCTTCCTCACTTTCTTAACCCGTTATATCCTCAACCACCCCTTCAACCAAATCCGGTGAAGGATTGGTTTTATACTCTTTCCCACTTCTCAAAACACTCACATGATGAATATTAACATTGTTACCTCTTGACGTACCGTGAGATGGATTTACCTTAGTGTCGCTTGGTAATTGACCTTTACCCTTCTTCAATTCGGACACTTCGGTTGCAAGTTGACCCATTTGAGTGGTCAAAGTTTGGATTGCTTTGTCTCGCGCCTCATCCTTTTGTATGCGTGCGTCATCCATTTGGTTCCTCTTTTGCATCTCCGCTTGCATACTCTTCAACATTTCCATCATTTCATTTCCACCCGAAGATCCCCCTTTTTCTTGACCCGCTTGGTATTGCCTTTGGTATCCTTGGTTGTTCCCACCTCTATATCCACCTTGATTATTGTAAGGTTGGCGCGAACCATAATTCCCTTGGCTACCTTGAAAGTTCGGGTTTGATTGATTCGAAGGGTTCCCATAACGAAAATTCGGATGATTTCTCAACCCGGGGTGATAAGTGTTAGAATTCATGTTGTAATTTCTACCACCCCCTCCTTGACCTTGAATGGCATGAACTTCTTCAAATTGCCCTTCAACCATTCCTTGGCAATTTTCCGCCGCATGACCTATTTCATTACACAATGCACAAACGTCATAAATTTGATTAGAAGTTTGTATATTACCATCATCAACCGCGTGCACTTGTGTTCGAGTAACGGCCGGTCGTGCTCTCCTTGAAGCTTGAGCCTTTCTCTTTGAGGTGATCGCCATTTGTTCCAAAAATTCCCAATCCTCATGCTCATAATTTGTGCCAAAAGTTCCATTTGTGATGGACATCAAATCTCGTGCATCTTCGGCACACAACCCTTCATGAAAAGCGTTCATTAACTCCCAAAGCTCAATCCCATGGTGTGGACAATTTTTAATCATCATGTTCAAACGCTCGAATGCTTCATGGAACATTTCGCCTTGTTGTTGTTGAAAGCTCCTCAATCCTTTTCTCGCATCATTGGTCTTTTGGGCGGTATAGAATTCGTCTAAGAATGTTTGTTGCATCTCCGCCCAAGTATAAATAGATGCTGAAGGCAAAGTGTAGAACCACTTCTTTGCCTTGTCCTCCAAAGAAAATTGAAATAGTACCAACTTGATATCATCGGCCGAAAAACCTTGACTCCCAAGAGTATTGCAAATTGAGTCATAGGCTTCCAAATGGAAATAAGGCTCCTCCGTTGCTAGCCCCTTATATTTCGGCAAACTTTGTAACGAATTGGTTCTTACTTCAAAAGTTCTCCCTTGGTTGTTATGAGGAATAACCACCGGTGAAGGATTGTGCGTTATCACCGGTCTAAAATGTGCTTCAATTCCCCTTGCATTTTCCCTAAGATGCCTCCTTGGCACACCAAATCGACCTCTTGGACGAACTTGACCCATTGGCCTTTGCATGGGCCCTTGTGGTACGATGGGTTGTTGAATTGGCCTTTGAATTTGCGGTTGCACCTGTTGTGGTCGAACTTGTTGCAAAGGAACCGGGCGTTGCATTTGCGGCCCTTGTGGCCTTGGCCTAATATGTTGAGGTATGAGTTGTTGTTGAACCCCACCAACATTTGGAATCACTTGTACTTGGCCTTGCGTATAACCGTACTCCCCTTGCTCTCCATCACCCCCATAACCGTATCCTTCTTCATCAAAACCTTCAAATTCCTCATAACCTTCATCATACCCATCTCCTTGAATTCCCGATGATTGCCCAAATGGAATAGTCGAGTATTGGAAACCCGATTGATGTGGTGGTCGATACGGTGTAGCATGGACAATAGACGAAATTGGTGCCATAGTATGGCTCGAATATGATGGACCCGCACCCGGGAAAAAATGGGATAATGGTGGTATAGTAGTGGAAGGGTTAAAGGTGACGGTTGGTTCTTCTTGGGTAGTAATGGGCTGTGTGGTGTTGGTTGGTGTAACCTGTTGAGGTATGGTGGGTTCGGTAGTATTTGGTGGAATGGTAATGTTAGGTGAAGGTTGAGTGGATGTTGGTATGAATGATGAAGTAAATTCACCCGTAGTGGGTGGTGGTGGTGGTGGATCCATGTATCGAATTGGTGTAACTGGTGTTGTTGGTGAACTATTGATTGTATTTTCCCTTAGCAAAATTCTGTTTGCTCGCAAAGTTCGCTCGATTTCCGGATCAAACGCCAATGGTGATAGCTTGTGAGAGCTCCTAGTACGCATGCACCTGTAAATACCTGCACACTAACACACCTCGCGTAAACCAGAAAAATAACAAACTTAAAGCAAAAACAAAAATAACACACGTTGCGCACTACTCCCCGGCAACGGCGCCAAAATTTGACGTGATGTCGTGGTCACGCAAATTTAATCCCAAAAACAACTATGTAAATAGTGGTAAGCGGGTATCGAACACAGGGAGTTTGTGGAAAATGTGTTATTTGAAAGTTATCTAAGTTAACTAAAATTAAACTAAATTGCAAGAAAAATAAAATTCACGAGTTGTTTTGATTTGATTGGTTTTAAAAACTAAGATTAATTAACTAATTTGCGAAATGAAACTTGAAGTTGTAAACAATTGAGAAATAAACGACTATCTTGTGTATCCGGTTTGCTTCAACTTTTGTGTTAATCATTTAACTAGAAAGAACTACATAGACATAGTTCATGCATAAACAATTGCAGTGATGAAAGGGGACGAAGTACTCAGATTCTGAGAACGTGAGGTTGTCACCCGATGATCAATCAACCCTTACCCAAACCTAACTATACCCATGATATCCCGATTGCCAACGGCACCAAGAACGTATGGTTTCTAATTAGTTTAAAATAAGAATCAACCTGTTACTAACAATTGATTACACACCATAACAATCAAATTAAATGAAAAGAGATTGATATTCTAGAAATGCAAATAAGAACACAAAAGTCTAAACAAACCTTCACCACAAGATAGTCATTAAAGTACCTAGCCACTCATGGCTTTAACACACATCATGACAAAATAGAAATAAGACCAAAGTTCACAAGTTCCACCAACAAAGACAAGAATATAATGCAAAGATTGTTCCCCAATGATTCTAGTGAAAAGATTATGCAAAAGATGTGTTCCCAAGTTCTCAAGACTCTAATTTTATGCTCCCAAGTCGTGTTCCATCCAGGTGTAACCGAAGACCCATGATGAGGACCCTTAAAGCTCCATAAAACGGCCAATTAATGCAGGAGTTACCAATTTGGAACAATCGGCGCCGTAAGCTACGGCGCCTGCCGTAGCTTACGCCACCCAGCGAACAATCCATCTTCCATCAGCACCGTAAGGTACGGCAGGAGGCCGTAGCTTACGGTGAGCATTGAACCTTTACGCCGCTTTGCTCCTGTCTTACGGCGGACAATTTGGCACTTCTTTGGGTGCCGTAGCCTACGGCAGAGGCCGTAGGTTACGGCCTTGACTGGCTTTTTGCTCTTTGTTTCCTTCATTACACTTGGTTCCCACACGCCTCGATCAAGCCAACTTCTAGTTCCCATTCAAGCCCTCTAAAACCCGCATCTTGTACACTTTAACACCTGCACCATCATTAACTTGTGATTACCTAATTCATACAAATAACCGGATAAAATATAGAGAATGTGCGTTATGTTAAGCCTTTTAAGGGTTGTCCTACGGACCACCCGTCACTAGCCGGTTATGATGCATGTTTCGGAGTAGGAGGAATGGAGCATCGAGGGGTCTTCGGTTGTGTATGCAGTGAAGGACTACCAAATCTCTTAATCCAACAACGCCGCTGCTGTCATGCCTTTGACTAAGAGAGTAAGTGAGGAGCCTATGAATGTAGCGATAAAGCGGATCCCTCAGCTTAGTACTCTTAGTGCTGCTCGGATTGTAGAACCCATAACCAATCTGAGCCCATGCGGCTTGGCAAGCGTTTTCGTCCAACTCTCGCATTCCCCCGATGTTTTCCTCATTTCCCGAATCCTATTCAGAATATAGCCCCACTATCGCCCCGAACTGCGCCATAGAGATCGAGTATCTCGTCCCTCCACATCGAAATGCAACCCCCTCATTGTCAAACGGGTCACACCTTGAGGTGAAGGTGAAAGTACTGTAGAACTCCAAAGTGCACTCGTGTACGGATCGAAGTCGAGTGGTTAGGGCAATCCTTAGTGGTCCGGTAACGAGGTTGTTGAACCGGCCAAGTTGATTCACCATGGCTAAGAGGTCCGTGCATGCTTGCCTTGGGTATTCTTCGGGTCATGTTTGAAGTATGTCATATCTGGCCCTAGCATCGAGCTCATTTGCGTTGAACCTTGTGAACTTCGCCGCCATCTTGATGTTGTTAGAACGAGAAGAGACGTCGAAAATCTGCAGAAAAACGCTTCGGACCAGAGCTTTTTCGGGGAAACGGGGCGTGTGGAATGATGTAACTGTTGTGAAAAGAGGGTTTTATCCTGACAGTTGCGCAGACACGGCCCCGCTCCGAGCAAAGTTTTGAAAATTTTTTTTAGTGCTCGTGTGAGTGCCCGTTTTTTCCCAGAAACATGGTTAGAAGACTTACCGGTTTCGATGTGTACTCACTTGTTCGTAACATACCAGGTATGATGTGGATGCTTTTTATTCGTTGACCGTTTGAAGCGAGATCTCTTCTTCCTCATCCTCAATGGATCCTCGATAGAGCTTCAGCCATTGGCCATTGACTTTGAATGGAATTCCATTTCGAGATTTAATTTCTACTGCACCGTGAGGAAAAATATGGGTGATAGAAAAAGGTCCTGACCACCTAGATTTAAGTTTACGCGGAAATAATCGAAGTCATGAATTAAACAATAGAACTTGGTCTCCTACTCGAAATTCATTAGGTTTAATGTATTTGTCGTGTAAATTTTTCATTCTTTCCTTATAAATTTCTGAGTTAGAGTATGCATAATTCCTTAGTTCGTCTAATTCATTTATTTGACAGAATCGATTTTTACCTGCAATTTCTAAATCTAGGTTCACATTTTTTATTGCCCAGTAGGCTTTGTGAGCTATTTCTACTGGCAAATGACAACTTTTTCCATAGACGAGCTTATATGGGGTTGTGCCTATAGCGGTTTTATAAGCAGTTCGAAAGGCCCATAAAGCATCATCTGATTTATCAGCCCATTCCTTTTTATTTAAACCTACGGTTTTTTCAAGTATTCGTTTTAAACCTCTGTTAGTCACTTCGGCTTGTCCGTTTGTTTGAGAGTGATATGCTGTTGAGACCCGGTGATAGACCCCATATTTTGTTAAGATTTTTTTCGAGTTGGTGATTGCAAAAATGGGTACCTCTATCACTTATTAATGCTTTAGGTGTTCCAAAAGGAGACAATAATTTTTTCAGGAATCTTACCACTACTCTTCCATCGTTTGTTGGAAGTGCTTCGGCCTCGGCCCATTTAGACAAGTAATCGACTGCCACAAGTATATATTTGTTTCCTTTTGACGGTGGGAAAGGTCCCATGAAATCGAGTCCCCACACATCAAAATTTCACAAACGAGAATGCCATTTTGAGGCATTTCGTTTTTGGAAGAAATATTACCTGATCTTTGGCAAGCATCACATGTCTTTATAAGATTTTGTGCATCTTTGTAAATGGTCGGCCAATAAAATCATGAATTAAATACCTTTCGTGCGGTACTAGCGGCACCATGATGTCCCCCATATGGACCTTCATGACAATGGCGGAGAATTCTTCGTGCTTCGCTGCCATGTACGCACCTTCGGATGAGTTGGTCGGCATACATTTTGAAAAGATAAGGGTCTTCCCAAAAGTAATGCTTTACATCAGCAAAGAACTTCTTTCTTTGGTGAGGTGGCCATCCTTTGGTGACTATGCCGCTAGCTACGTAGTTAGCGTAGTCGGCGTACCATGGTTCTTGTCTACTTTCCACCATTTCCAGGGACTCTGTTGGGAATTTTTCGTTGATTTGTTCGTCCTTGGTTGCCTCCAAAGCTGGGTCTTCTAGGCGTGAAAGATGATCTGCCGCAGTGTTTTCTGCTCCTCTTTTGTCTTTGATTTCAATATCAAATTCTTGGAGGAGTAGAATCCACCTGATCAAACGTGGTTTTGCGTCTTGTTTCTTGAAGAGGTATCGGATAGCTGCATGATCTGTATAGACTACAGTTTTGGAAAGAACAAGGTAAGAACGAAATTTATCAAAAGCAAATACCACAGCTAGTAATTCTTTTTCAGTGGTTGTGTAATTTTCTTGTGTATCATTAAGTGTTTTACTAGCATAATAAATTGGGTGGAAATGCTTTTCTCTTCTTTGTCCCAAGACTGCTCCAACAGCAAAGTCACTTGCATCACACATGATTTCGAAAGGTAGTTTCCAATCGGGCGCTATCATGATAGGTGCATTGACTAGCATTTCCTTGAGGGTCAGAAACGCTTGATTGCATTCCTTGTCAAAGATGAAAGGCGTATCTTTTTCAAGTAATTTTGTTAGAGGTCTTGAAATTTTTGAAAAGTCTTTGATAAACCTTCTATAAAATCCGGCATGCCCTAGGAAACTTCTGATTGCTCTAACGGAGGAGGGTGGAGGTAATCGAGAAATAGTGTCTACTTTTGCTCGATCAACTTCCATTCCTTCGCTCGAGATTTTGTGACTGAGTACTATTCCCTCCGTTACCATTAAATGGCATTTTTCCCAGTTAAGGGTGAGGTTAGTTTCCTCACATCGGGATAGCATTCGTTCGAGGTTGTCGAGGCATTGGTCGTATGAATCTCTAAAGATAGAAAAGTCGTCCATGAAGACTTCCATTGTCTTCTCTATCATATCATGGAAAATGGCCACCATGCAACGTTGGAATGTTGCAGGTGCATTACATAGACCAAATGGCATGCGTCGATAAGCAAAAGTTCCATAGGGGCATGTGAAAGTTGTCTTTTCTTGGTCTTCAGGTGCTATTGTGTAACACCTCGAAATTTTGTGTCCAATAATGTATTGACACGTGTCTTGAGTTGACACGTGGCATTTAATATTAAATAAAGGACTAAAATTGACAAACCTGGAAAGTATGTAAATTCGAGGGTTATAAATGTCAAACAAGGGTAAGTATACTGTATAGTAACCCTAAACGATGCTCGTACCTTCAAACGAATAAATCATGGATCGTACGGAAGCGAAACGCGGAAGAAAGTGAGAGATTACAAGCTGCAGGAGTTAACTGTGTCAACATGTTTAATTATACCTCTGAGTGACCCTTTGACGTACCCGAGGCTTTGTAACAGTAAAATACGCTCACTAGAATATACTGTATAAATTCCGCGAAGTTCCGTTTTAAAACGAGAAAGATATGATCAATTTCGTATAAGAGGGGTTAAAGGCGTCAACAATGAAAGTTAAGGCTTTCCGAATAATTAACAAACTAACCGGGGACTTAACAGTGCGGGTAAATAACACGAGGCCCTTAGCTGTAAATAATCGAGGGCCAAATTGCAAAGTTACCCCTTCAAACCCGAAAGGTCAGGTTAATAATTACCAAAGATTTCGTTATTAATTACAAAGATTTAGTCATGATTATAAAAGATTCAAAAAACAGAAAAATTAGACCTAACGCGGGCCGCGTAAAGGTCTTGGGTTAGTTGAAGCGGGCCGCAAGCCTTCTGTTTGCACGCGTCTGGTTTGAAGATCCAGGAGGCCCGCGAACAAGTTGCATGATTCCTTCATGCGGGCCGCGTGAACCGCCCAGATGCAGAAAGTTTGGACTAACTTGCTTTTTGAGCTAGTGAACGACCAAAAGTGCAATAAATGAGGCATGGGTGCCCTCTACTTGCCTCCTAGCACTCAGGGCCACCTGCTGAACATCCATGATGCTTGGTAGGCTGAGTTGTGATGATCCCATGCCAAGTTTTGCACTATAAATAGGCCTATTGTGTGCATAAGTTCACCACACCTCAAAACACATTCTCTTGATCATCTCTGGAGCTTCCAAGCTTTATTCTATCATCCTAAATCGTGCTTAAGCTTCTGTAAGTTGTTTAAATCCTTTGTGGTTTAGTTTTACTTAGTTAAATAGCTAAAAATCAAACCGTCGTAACTACGGTTTGACTCCGAGATAAGTCCTTAATGGCTCAGTCATATCTCGAATCAAAAGTAGTTATAAGTTGGTATTTGTATGGGTAATAAACCCCTAAAAGGGTTCCCCCTTGATCACCACTCTAACTAGTTCAAATGTCGAGTCAAACGTATACTTAAAAAGTCAACAGAAAGCCATTTTTGCAATTCTTGCATAATCTGTAATATAGATGATATGAAACCTGTTTGAATACTTATAAAACATGATATTAAGTATATAAACTTGTCTAAACTCGTTTGATTCGGCCATTTGATATATTGACCCGGTTCGGAGCCGAATGTCGCAAAAGTTTGACTTTTGCTTTGACTTCAGTTCTGACCCGTTTTAGTGCAATGTAGATATGCCATAGGACTCTCTTAGGACCAGGTCACGTGATGGTATCACCCTCTGTGACCGGTTCGTTGTTTGTCCGAGTCTTTTACGCATTTCCGTTAATTGCTTAAAAGTTGACCGTAACGCCCTTTTCAAAATAAAACGAGTATTTCGGACGCGTAAAGGGACCATAACCTTGCTTACTAAATTTTAAGCATGCCCCTAAAGTTTCACGCCAATCCGAGGTCCAGAATGGGAGTTATGCTAAATAGCGCAAATAAAAGAAACTTTTGTAATAAACGGCGCGATTAGCATAACGCCTACCTAAACCAAGATTTCGTCACCAAACCTTTTACTCACTGTTGTAAAATAATATTTTGGGATTTTTAAAGATTTTTAATAAATTTTAACCTGCTCATAACCTGCGGTTATGGCTACGGTTCGGTAAATACCGAATATGTCCTTTTCGGCCAAAACTTGAGTTCTACAAGGTCTTTTGACCCGATTCCAGTTGCTACTGATTTTAAATAATAAATAAAGTATTTTAGACTTTATAAACTGATCGGGAAACTCAGATTTCCTGTAGAACTCAGAAATCTCTTTAAAAGCCTTTAAAATGACCGGAAAACCCCTACGGGGCGTATAATAAACTTAAACTCGTTACGGGCATCACGGAAGGTATCCTACTGATACCACAACCTCTTTAAGGCATATTGACTTAGGAAACAAGTGTAGGACTCTTACGGTTACCCGTTGCGCCTATTGCGCGCACGGTTCGGCTTATGTAACTAGTTTACATAAATTAGCCGATACGGGTCAAACCATATTATTTTGACCCCAAAATCCAGAGTGTGAATATTAAACCCATAAAAAACAAGTCTTCGAACTTGTTAGGTCAGAATCACATTCCATTCCTGGTTTTCGCCTTTCACGCGATTAAACCGTATCTATCCTTTGAAGCTGACCGGTCTAGGCTACGGCTAATATAAAGACCCGTTAGGATTCTAATAGGTTATTTTAAAACCTTCGTTCCAGAATCGGAGCCCCAGTAAAAGATATATGTGATTTAATCAATTAAGGACAATACTTGCAAAGGTAAATACTTTTAACTTATTTTCCGTTATACGGGCTTGGGTTACGGTATATTAAATACCGCTTGATTGAGCATCAAATCTTCCATCGTTTAGGTGGTTAATTGAATAATTTGATCGGCTTATTTAAACAGTCTTGTTACTTAAAAGCCTTTGGGGGGTTAATGACCATGTCCCGGATATCCTAGGCATCATTTTACGAAATGGCCACGACCTCGACATCCGGGTGTAGGCGTACACCCGGCATTATGTCTATATTAATAAAAGACGTAGCCGTTGGTTTACCCACCGCGGTTTTACGCAAAGTGGTGTGTCTATTGATCTTTAACCCGGACTAGATCCGGGCTACTGAACGCAAAGAAGGAACATGTAATTCGTTCACAAGATTATAATATTAAATAATTCTCCCAAGTTATAAAAGAATTTGTGCCTTGTGCATTCAAATCAATTTTAATAAACATTTTACAAAAGTGTCGGTTGAATGTATTTACCAGTGTAAACTGACGTATTTTCCCAAAAAGATTAAGTGCAGGTACTACACGTAATCGGCTGGCAATAGCTCCTTAGCATCTTAAGAAGTCTCGCAAGCTTTGATACCTTGTCTGTTGAACAATACTTTTTATTATTTTGATCCTCCTGTGGATACTATTCAACTATATGTGATACATTCGATATTACAATCAATGGTTGGATTATATTTATCTTTATGCTTCCGCTGTGCATTTATATATTGTGGTTTGACTATATTGTTGCCAACTACGTCACGATAATCCCCCACCGGGCCCACCGGTGATACACGTGGAAATCGGGGTGTGACAGGTTGGTATCAGAGCCAACATTGAGTGAATTAAACACTATCCTAATGTGTTTAATCTCAGTGACACAATTGCACATACTTGAGTCTAGACAAGAACATAGGACAAATTCGAATTATTATTCCAAGTTTGTCTTTTTCTTTTATTATTGTTATTTAAAGTTTTAAAAGCAGGAAATATGGCAGCTGTAATTTTCCGAGGAAGAGGAAGGGGAAGAAGAGGCAGAGGAGAGATCGTTACTCACAACGATCACGAAGCTGGACCTTCAAATACGCGAGCTCCTTCGACCACAAGGAGTGAAGAACCGCAAAAACGGAGAAACCTTTTCGAACCTGCGAGGCATTCCACCTTGCACAGCTCGACGCCATCGTACCGTCACTCGTTCGGGCCAGATTCCGAGAATGATCCCAACAACCCTCAACCCTCCTACATACCTCTGCAACGTTCGGTATCGCGCCGTAATTTTGACGATCCCACTCCATACTTCAGAGGTCAGTTTAACCCAGCTGACTACATTCAGGAGCCTGCGGGCTTTGTTCCGTTAGGACCACAAGATCATTTCTCCGAAGACCATATGGACGAGGACACGGATCCGACAGAACCTGCTCGTGGTACGCCCACGCATCCAATAGAAATCTCTGATGGGTCATCCTTTCATGGCACACCCTATCAGGGACCATATAGCTTCATGGCATTGTTTAATCAACACGAGTGGTACCACACGCCACAGACATCACAACAGCCGCAACATCCGCAAGATCCCTCCGAGGATCCACGTTTCGTGGCAGTTACGCCACCACCTCCGCCACTGGTACAGCCAGCAATGCCTGATCCGCCAAGGCGTAGGAGGACAAATGCTCGTATGTCCACACGAGGAGGGGAATTCCACTTCCGCACCCCTCGACACTCTAGTAGTAGCCACTACCCGCCACTACCAGAAGAAGGACCTGCAAGTCCAGCACAGGAGGCGAACTCCGCACCAGTTGCACCGTCTTCGCCACCATTTGGGTATGACCACCCAATACCTGCGTACACGGGTCCATCGGCTTACAACCCGTTCGAACCGTCATCGCACGCACATTACAACTACAACTATGAGCGCGACCCATATGTGGTAGCGGCTAGGTATAATGCCCGCTATCCTGACGGAGCTTTTGGAAACATGGGAATACCGGACTACTCAGCTCATGGGTATCCAGCACCTCCTAGACCTCCAGTTCCGCAACCGGCGCCACAACCACGTTTTTCCCCACCTGAACAAGAAGAAATACTCCACCATTTGAGCCGTGTGGAAAGAGACTTCGAGGAAGAACGTAAGAGCCACCGAGGATTCCTCAAGGGCTTGGCAAACCTACTGAAGGGCAAAAAGAAGAAACGAGACCCTTAGTCTCCGTATGGATTGTTGTACTTACACTTTAGTCCCTGCGTGGACATTTATCGTATTTCAGTCCCTACGTGGACTTATCTTTCAGTCCCTACGCGGACACCTATCTTATATTAGTCCCTGCGTGGACCTGTCTTTTATTAAACCTCTATGTAGGTATGTACTAGTTTAAAAGTCCCGTTTAGGGCAGCGTGTAATCGTATTCGAAGTTATGGAATGTTACGTTATGAATTTCATTTTTTATTATTACTATATATGAAATAAATCAAAATCATTCCTTTTAATTTGATCTGCCTAAATAAAGAATCTCAAGAGTGAAACCTAGCCAGTTGTCTTTTAAGATCCGGCCAAGATGGTAAGACCTAATTAAAAGATTCAGATTCCGTGTTAACCTCTGTAAGCATGTTAACAATCATGGCAGATGTGATTCGTTAAAATCGCACACGTCATTCTTATACAAGAATCCTTTAAAGGATTCCAAAGCCCAAATCAATGATATAATAAATCATGGGTTAAATCATCAATGAAGATGATCACTTGTTAAACATCCATTAGCGATGTAGTGCCTACGGGCCAACCTTATCAAACATCCATTAGTGATGTAGTGCCTATGGGCCATAATTATTGTCATATAAGACGAAAGACAGTGGTGGTCTATGACTCCCTGTCAGAAAGGGTAAAAGAACTACGGTTCAAACCTTCATACCTTGATTCTCTGTAATCTCGGCTAATATTTTAATAACGTCCTCGTGACTAGGCTTTTATGCCACTAACAATATTAATTATGAATAGGATAAGTATGTTCAAATCCTAAATATAAGTGAGTAACAAATTAACCGGATATGGTCTTCGTTACCATGGTTAATGAATTGCCATAAAAGACAATTCTATAATAAACTCCTAAATAAAATTTTCATTATCTTCTGCAGCAGATACAAGCTACTATGGCGAATCCTAATGGAGAAAATAGTCATACAAGTGAAGATGATTATGATAATGCCCAAGTACATTTAACGGGCCCTCAACTTAAGGCTCTTGTCGACAACGCTGTTCAAGCAGCTCTAGATCGACAATATACTGAATCTCGAAGCAGAACCGTTTCCAAAACACCATCAAAGCCGAAGACACACTCAAAATCCCACAGCAAACCATTATCCAAACCCCTCTCCAAACCCAAAAAGGACGACGACAATCACTCGTCAAATGAAAATAGTGTTCGTCGTGAAAGGGAGTATACTGATGCATCCGGTGCCAGGGGCTGCACCTACAAGTACTTGTGTCTTGTAAACCCCGAGACTTCACGGGGGAGAAAGGTGCCGTCGAATGTATGACTTGGCTGGATGAGATGGACACTGTGGTGGACATCAGTGGCTGTGCGGAAAGGGACGTAGTGAAGTTTGTGTCGCAGTCGTTTAAGGGCGAGGCCCTAGCTTGGTGGAGGGCGCTGGTTCAAGCCTCGGGAAAAGCTGTGCTATACAGCATGACGTGGGAGGAATTCGTTTCTCTCATCAAAGAAAATTACTGCCCTCAACATGAGGTGGAGAAGATAGAGTCCGATTTTGTATCATTGGTGATGACAAATCTGGACTGCCAAGCCTATTTAACGAGCTTCAACACGATGTCTCGATTGGTTCCACGTCTGTTAACCCCGGAACCAAGGAGAATCGCTCGTTTTATCGGGGGGTTAGAACCCGCGATAAAGGCAAGTGTGAAGGCCTCTCGGCCAACGACCTTCAGGTCTGTAACAGACCTCTCTTTGTCCCTCACAATGGACGCGGTCCGACTGAGATCGCTGAGGAACAAAGAGGCCGAGAAGAGGAAGCGTGAGGACGACACCTCACGAAGGTCGGGAAAGAAACACCGGGGGAACGGTGATGGCAAGAGAGGGACAGAGTCGAGGAAAGATGTGCAACAATCCGGGGAGAAGCCCAAGTGCAAAAACTGCCAGAAATTCCACTTTGGGAATGCAGGCTTGGGTCGAACTCACAGTCTCAGTCAAAGTCGCATACTTGTGGACTGTGCAAGTCCAAGGACCACAAGACTGTGGACTATAAGAAGATTAAAGATGCGACCTGCTACAACTGTAGTGAGAAGGGGCACATCAAGAGTAACTGCCCCAAATTCGCCAAGAAGACAGAAGAAACCAAAAAGAATAACGCTAGAGTCTTCAAGATGAATGTGAAGGAAGCTTTGCAAGACGACAACGTAATCACAGGTACTTTTCTCGTGAATAATATCTTTGCAAGAGTACTTTTCGATTCAGGCGCTGATAAATCCTTCGTAGACCAAAAGTTTTGCAAACTGTTGAATATGCATGTCAAAACCCTAAATGTGAAATACGAGGTAGAGCTAGCAGACGGCACGGTAGAAACCGTCTCCACTATATTAGATGGATGTATGATATCCATTAAGAACCATTCTTTTCCTCTATCTCTACTTCCCTTTAATCTAGCTGGTTTTGACATCGTTCTGGGCATGGACTGGTTATCACACAACCAGGCCCAGATCATCTGCAATAGAAAACAAATTGTGCTAAAGACCCCGACTGGTGAATCGCTCACCATTCGAGGAGATACGCAGTATGGATTGCCCGAGAACGTATCTATGCTCAAGGCTTCAAAATGTTTAAAAAGAGGCTGTGTCATCTACATGGCACAAGTGATAATTGAAGAGCCCAAACCAAAGATAGAGGACATTCCTGTCATTTCGGAGTATCCAGAAGTTTTCCCCGAAGATCTACCTGGGTTGCCACCAGATAGGCAAGTGGAATTCAGAATAGATATCATCCCTGGAGCAGCTCCCATTGCTAGAGCACCCTACAGGCTAGCACCGACTGAAATGAAGGAATTAAGGACCCAGCTGGATGAACTGTTAGCAAAAGGTTTCATCAAGCCTAGTTCATCTCCCTAGGGAGCACCTGTCCTATTCGTTAAGAAGAAGGACGGATCGATGCGTCTGTGCATCGACTATCGTGAACTTAATAAAGTCACGATAAAGAATAGATATCCATTGCCAAGAATCGACGATTTGTTTGATCAATTGCAAGGGGCTAGCTATTTCTCACAGATCGACTTGAGGTCGGGCTACCATCAGCTGAAGGTCAGAGATGAAGACGTGCATAAAACAGCATTTAGGACTCGCTACGGTCACTACGAGTTCCTAGTGATGCCTTTTGGGCTCACAAATGCACCGGCTGCGTTCATGGATCTCATGAATCGCGTCTGCAAGCCATACTTGGACAAATTCGTCATCGTATTCATCGACGACATTCTTATCTATTCAAAGAATAAAGCTGACCATGAGAAACACCTACGGTGCATTCTCAAATTGCTGCATCGCGAGAAACTCTATGCCAAATTCTCAAAATGCGAATTCTGGCTACGAGAAGTCCAATTTCTTGGACATGTCGTGAGCGAGCGTGGTATCCAGGTGGATCCCGCTAAGGTAGAGGCGGTCATGAATTGGCAAGAGCCAAAGACGCCCATAGAGATCCGTAGTTTCCTGGGGTTGGCAGGATACTACAGGAGATTCATTGAAAATTTCTCAAGGATTGCTGCGCCCTTAACTTCTCTAACCAAGAAGAAGATAAAATTTGTTTGGGGCCCTAAGCAGCAAGAATCCTTTGATATCTTAAAGCAAAAGCTAAGCAACGCTCCTGTGTTGACGCTACCAGAAGGTACCGAAGAGTTCGTAGTTTACTGCGACGCGTCGCACACTGGCATGGGTGTGTGCTCATGCAGAAAGGCAAAGTGATTGCCTATGCTTCGAGATAGTTGAAGGTGCACGAAAAGAATTACACCACCCATGACTTGGAGTTGGGTGCCGTTGTATTCGCACTAAAACTGTGGAGGCATTATCTGTACGGAATCAAGTTTGTGATCTATTCAGATCACAAGAGCCTTCAACATCTGTTCAATCAGAAGGAGCTAAACATGAGGCAACGCCGTTGGATGGAAACCTTAAATGATTATGATTGTGAGATCAGATACCATCCCGGCAAGGCGAATGTAGTCGCTGATGCCCTGAGCCGGAAAGAAAGGATGAAACCCATCCGAATCAATGCTAAGAGCATTGAAGTCAAGAATAACTTGATTGAAAGGATATTAGCTGCACAGCGAGAGGCTGTGTTGGAAGCTAATTATCCTAAGGAAAAGTTAGGAGTAACTGAGGAGTAGTTAACTCTTAGCAAGGATGGAATTTTGAGATTGAATGGGCGAATATGGGTTCCAATTTATGGAGGACTACGAAATGTTATCCTCCAGGAAGCCCATAGTTCCAAATATTCTGTCCATCCTAGAGCAGATAAAATGTATCAGGATTTAAAGGCAAATTATTGGTGGATAGGCTTGAAAAAGTCTGTAGCCGCTTATGTAGCCAAATGCTTAACTTGTGCGCAAGTCAAGGCTGAGCATCAAAAGCCATCTGGCTTGCTACAACAGCCTGAACTTCCTGAATGGAAGTGGGATGTGTAACTATGGATTTTATCACCAAGTTACCAAAAACGAGCAAAGGAAACGACACAATATGGGTTATAGTCGATAGACTGACTAAGTCAGCTCATTTCTTACCCATCAAGGAGACTTATAGCTCCGACACATTGGCCCAGCTATATGTTGATAAGATTGTAGCCTTACATGGCATACCTGTGTCTATTATCACTGATCGAGATACTAGATACACGTCTCATTTCTGGAAGAGTTTCCAACAATCTTTGGGCACACGTTTAAACTTTAGTACGGCTTACCATCCTTAGACAGACGGTCAGAGTGAGCGTACTATTCAAACGTTAGAAGACATGCTGCGGGCATGTGCTATCGATTTAGGTGGTAGTTGGGATAAGAACCTACCACTGATCGAATTCTCCTACAACAATAGCTACCATATCAGCATAAAGGCTGCGCCTTTCGAGGCATTATACGGTAGAAAGTGTAGATCGCCTGTTTGTTGGTGTAACACCTCGAATCTTTGTGTCCAATGCTGTGTTAACACGTGTCATTTGATTACACGTGGCATTGATATTAAATAAAGGACTAATTTTGACAAACCTTGAATGTATGTAAATTCGAGGGTTATAGATGTCAAACAAGGGTAAATATACTGTATGGTAACCCTAGATGGTGCTTGTACCTTCAAAACGAATAAATCATGGATCGTACGGAAGCGAAACGCGGAAGAAAGTGAGAGATTACAAGCTACAGGGGTTAACTGTGTCAACATGTTTAATTATACCTCTGAGTGACCCTTTAACGTTCCCAAGGCTTTGTAACAGTATAATACGCTCACTAGAATGCAATATATAAATTTCGCGAAGTTCCGTTTTAAAACGAGAAAGTTATGATCAAATTCGTATGAGAAGGGTTAAAAGCGTCAACAATGAAAGTTAAGACTTTCCGAATAATTAATAAACTAACCGGGGACTTAACAACGCGGGTAAATAACATGAGGTCCTTAGTTGTAATTAACCGAGGGCCAAACCGCAAAGTTACCCCTTCAAACCCGAAAGGTCAGGTTAATAATTACGAAAGATTTCGTTATTAATTACCAGGATTTCGTAATGATTATAAAAGATTTTAAAAACCTGAGAATCAAGCCTCTCGCGACCCGCTTTGGGTTTTGGGTTAACTGAAAGCGGGCCGCGAGCCACCTCTTTTACACGCCTGATGTTTAAATCTCAGGCGGCCCGCGTAAAATCAGCATGGATTCTCCATGCGGGCCGCATGGGACGCCCAGATGCAGAAACCTTGTATTTTCTTGCCTTTTGAGCTTGTGAATGATCAAAACGCCAATAAAAGAGGCATGGGCGCCCCCTACTCGACCCATAGCTCTATGGGACACCTGCCCATCATCCATGATCAGTATAGACCAATGTGGAATGATCTTGGAGCTCATTTTTCACTATAAATAGCCATGTTGTGTTCATAACAATCACACAACTCAAAACACACTTCACTGATCATTCTAAGAGCTTTCAAGCATTCTTCTCTGCTCTCTAAGCAAGACACAACTTCTGTAAGTCGTTCACATCCATTGTGGTCTTGTATTTCCATAGATTTAGCTTATAAACCCAACCGTCGTAACTAACGGTTGTCATAGCGATAATTCACAAATGGTCCAGTGAATTGTCGGATCAAAAGTAGTTATGAGTTGGTATTTATGTGGGTAATAAACCCCTAAAAGGGTTCCCTCTGATCACCACTCTAACTATGGCAAATGTCGAGTCAAACGTGCACTTAAAAGGTCAACAGAAAGCTATTTTGCCGTTTTATACATAATCTGTAATGTATATGCTATGAAATCTATTTTGACACTCATAAAACATGATATTAAGTATATAAACTTGTTTACGCTCATTTGAATCGACCATTTGCTATATTGACCCGGTTCGGAGCCGAATGTCGCAAAAGTTTGACTTTTGCTTTGACTTCAGTTCTGACCCGTTTTAGTGAGGTATAGATATGCCTTAGGACTCTCTTAGGACCAGGTTACATGATGGTATAGACCTCTGTGATCGGTTCATGATTTGTCCGAGTCTTTTACGCATTTCCGTTAATCGCCTAAAAGTTGACCGTAACGGCCTTTTAAAAATAAAACGAGTATTTCGGACACGTGAACGGACCATAACCTTGCTTATTAAATTATAAGCATGTCCTTAAAGTTTCACGTCAATCCGAGGTCTAGAATGAGAGTTATGCTAAATAGCGCATTTATAAGAAACTTTTGTAATAAACGGCGCAATTAGCATAACCCCTATCTAAACCAAGTTTCCGTCACCAAAACTTTTACCCACTGTTATAAAATAATATTTTTGGAATTTTAAAGATTTTTAATAATTTTTACCTTGCTCATAACCTGCGGTTATGGCTACGGTTCGGTAAATACCGAATATGCCCTTTTCGGCCAAAACTTGAGTTCTACAAGGTCTTTTGACCCGATTCCAGTTGCTACTGATTTTAAATAATAAATAAAGTATTTTAGACTTTACAAACTGATTGGGAAACTCAGATTTCCTGTAGAACTCGAAAAGCCCTTTAAAAGTCTTTAAAATGACCAAAAAGCCCCTACGGGGCATAATATTAACTTAAACTCGTTACGGGCATCACGGAAGGTATCCTACTGATACCACAACCTCTTTAAGGCATATTGACTTAGGAAATAAGCGTAAGACTCTCATGGTTAACCGTTTCGCCTATTGCGCGCACGGTTCGGCTTATGAAACTAGTTTTCGTAAATTAGCCGATACGGGTCAAATTATATTATTTGGACCCCAAAATCCAGAGTGTGAACCTTAAACCTATATAAAACAAGTCTCTGAACTTCTTGGGGCATAATCACACTCCATTCTCGGTTTTCGCCTTTTCGCGCGATTAAACCATATTTATATTCCGGAACCAACCGGTCTAGGCTACGGCCAATATAAAGACCCGTTAGGATTCTAAGAGGTTAATTAAAACCTTCGTTCCAGATTAGGAGCCCCATAAAAGCTATCGGTGATTTAATCAAATTAAGGAATATACTTGCAAAGGCAAATACTTTTAACTTATTTCCCCTATATGGGCTTGGGATACGGTATAATATTTACCGCTTGATTGAGCATCATATCTTCCATCGCTTAGGTGGTTAATTAAATATTATGATCGGCTCATTTAAACAGTTTTGTTTCTTAAAAGCCTTTGGGGGGTTAATGACCATTGTCCCGGATATCCTTGGCATCATTTTACGAAATGGCCACGACCTCGACATCCCGGTGTAGGCGTACACCCGGTATACATTGTCGACATTTAATTTAAAAGACGTAGCCGTTGGTTTCTATACTACGGTTTTACGCAATGTGGTGTGTCTATTAATCTTTAACCCGGCACGACCCGGGCCACTAAACGCATAAAAGGACATGTAATACGTTCACAAGATTTTAATAATTTTCCCAAGTTATAAAAGAGTTTGTGCCTTGTGCATTCAAATCAATTTTAATAAACATTTTCAAATGTGTCAGTTGAATGTATTTACCAGTGTAAACTGACGTATTTTTCCCCAAAAGATTAAGTGCAGGTACTATACGAAATGGGCTGGTAATAGCTTCCTAGACATCACGAATAGTCTCGCAAACTCGATGCCGTATCTGAATGAACAATATTTTATTATTATTTTGATCCGCTGTGGATACATTCGACTTCTGTAATACATTTGATATTACCACCAGAGGTTGAAGTATATATTTATCTTTAAAGCTTCCGCTGTGCATTTATATAATTGTGTGGGTTAACTATATTGTTGCCAACTACGTCACGGTAATCCCCCACCGGGCCCACCGGTGATACACGTGGAAATCGGGGTGTGACAGGTTGGTATCAGAGCCAACATTGAGTGAATTAAACACATTAGGCATTGTGTTTAATCTCAATGACACAATTGCACATACTTGAGTCTAGACAAGAACTTAGGACAAATTCGAATTGTTATTCCAATTTTGTCTTTTTCTTTTATTATTGGTATTTAAAGTTTTATAAAGCAGGAAACATGCCGCCAGTAATATTCCGAGGAAGAGGAAGGGGAAGAAGAGGCAGAGGAGAGATCGTTACTCACCACGATCACGAAGCCGGACCTTCTGGTACACGAGCTCCTTCGACTACAAGGAGTGAAGAACCACAGAGGCGAAGAGACCTTTACGAACCTGCGAGGCATTCCACCTCGCACAGCTCGACGCCATCATACCGGCACTCATTCGGGCCAAATTCAGAGAATGATCCCAACAACCCGCAACCCTCCTTCATACCGCTACAACGTTCGGTATCGCACCGAAATTACGACGACCCTACTCCATACTTCATAGGTCAGTTTAATCCAGCTGACTACATACAGGAACCTTCAGGCTTTGTTCCATTAGGGCCACAAGATCACTTCTCCGAAGACCATATGGATGAAGATACTGATCCAACAGAACCTGCTCGTGGTACGCCCACGCATCCGATAGAAGTCTCTGATGGGTCATCCTTCCATGGCACACCCTATCAGGGACCAGATAGTTTCCAAGCGTTGTTCGACCGACATGAGTGGTACTACACACCACCTCAACATACATCACAACAACCGCGACATCCACAGGATCCCTCTGAGGATTCACGCATTGTGGCAGTTACGCCACCACCTCCGCCACCGGCGCAACCAGTAATGCCTGATCCGCCAAGGCGTAGGAGGACAAATGCTCGTATGTCCACACGAGGAGGAGGGGGTATCCACTTCAGCACCCCTCGACACTCTAGTAGTAGCCACTATCCGCCACTACAAGAAGAAGGACCTTCAAGTCCTATACAGGAGGCGAACTCCGCACCAGCTGCACCAAATTCGCCACCATTTGGGTACGACCAACCCATACCTGCTTACACGGGTCCAACGGCTTACAACCCGTTCGAACCGTCACAAGCACATTACAACTACAATTATGAGCGCGACCCATATGTGGTGTCGGCTAGATAATGCACGCTACCCTGACGGAGCTCATGGGAACATGGGAGCACCGGACTACTCAGCTCATGGGTATCCAATACCTCCCAGACCTCCAGTTCCGCAACAAGCGCCACAACCACGTTTCTCTCCTCCTGAACAGGAAGAGATACTCCATCGACTAGATCGTGTGGAGAGAGAGTTCGAGGAAGAGAAAAAGAGCCACCGAGGATTTCTCAAAGGCTTGGCGAACCTACTAAAGGGCAAAAAGAAGAAACGTGACCACTAGCCCTTAATAGTAGTACTAATGTAATTTCTACTTTGAATTAAGTCCCTGCGTGGACACTTATCGTATCTCAGTCCCTACGTGGACTTATCTTTTAGTCCTTGCATGGACACTTATTTTATGTTAGTCCCTGCGTGGACTTGTCACTTATTTTAAACCTCTATGGAGGTATGTACTATTTGAAAGACCCATTTAGGGCAATATGTGATTGTATTTGAATCTATGGAATGTATGTTATGAGTTTTTGTTTTAATAAATATGAAATAAATCAAAACCATTCCTTTTAATTGATCTGCCTAAATAAAGAATCTTAAGAGGTGAAACCTAGCCTGGTGTCTTTTAAGATCCGGCCAAGATGGTACGACCTAATTAAAAGATTCAGGTCCCCTGTTAAACCTCTGCAAGCATGTTAACAATCATGGCAGATGTGGTTCGTTAAAATCGCACGCGTCATTCTTATACAATAATCCTTTAAGGATTTCAAAACCCAACTAAATGATTTATAAATCGTGGGTTAAATCACCAATGAAGGTGATCAATCTTATTAAAACATCCATTAGTGATGTAGTGCCTACGGGCCAATCTTATTAAAACATCCATTAGTGATGTAGTGCCTACGGGCCAAATCTTACTAAAACATCCATTAAGTGATGTAGTGCCTACGGGCCAACCTTATTTAAAACATCCATTAGTGATGTAGTGCCTACGGGCCAATCTTATTAAAACATCCATTAGTGATGTAGTGCCTACGGGCCAAATCTTATTAAAACATCCATTAGTGATGTAGTGCCTATGGGCCAATCTTATTAAAACATCCATTAGTGGTGTAGTGCCTATGGGCCGTAATAATTGTCTTATAAAGACAAAAGACAGTGGTGGTCTATGACTCCCTGTCAGAAAGGGGTAAGAGAACTACGGTTCAAACCTCTATGCCTTTGATTCTCTGAAATCTCGGCTAAAATTATAAAACATCCTCGTGATTAGGCTTTATGCCGCCAATATTATTGATATAGCTAAAATAGGATATATTCAAATCCTAAGATTAAATGAGTAATAAGTTAACCAAATATGGTCTCTGTTACCATGGTTGACAAATTGTCATAAAAGACAATTATATAATAATCTCCTGAATAAAATTTTGCTATCTTCTGTAACAGATTCAAGTTACAATGGCGGATCCCAATGGAGAGAATAGCCATACAAATGAAGATGACTACGACAATGCGCCAGTGCATTTGACAGGCGCACAGTTAAAGGCTCTGATTGACAACGTTGTTCAGGCAGCTCTGGATCGTCAATATACTGAGTCCCAAGGCAGAACCGTATCAAAACCACCCTCCAAACCAAAGTCACAATCCAAACCACTCTCCAAACCCAAGAAAGATGACGATAATCACTCGTCCACTGAGAATAGTATTCATCGTGAACGAGAATATACTGATGCGTCCGGTGCCAAAGGTTGCACCTACAAGTACTTCGTGTCTTGTAAGCCCCGGGAATTCACAGGGGAAAAGGGTGCTGTTGATTGTATCACCTGGCTGGATGAGATGGACACTATTGTGGACATCAGCGGGTGCGCAGAGAAGGATGTGGTGAAGTTTGTGTCCCAGTCATTTAAGGGCGAGGCCCTGGCATGGTGGAGAGCGTTGGTGCAGGCATCAGGTAAGTCTGCTTTATACAAGATGACATGGGAGGAATTTATTGCTCTCATTAAGGAAAACTACTGCCCTCAGCATGAGGTTGAGAAGATCGAGGCTGACTTTGTGTCACTGGTGATGACGAACCTGGACTGCCAGGCTTATTTGACGAGCTTCAATACGATGTCTCGCCTGGTTCCGTACCTTGTGACACTAGAGTCTAGACGAATCGCCCGTTTCATTGGGGGCTTGGAGCCTGCGATAAAGGCTAGCGTGAAGGCCTCTCGGCCGACGACCTTCAGGTCAGTTACTGACCTCTCCTTGTCTCTCACTTTAGATGTTGTCCGTCTGAGGACGCTAAGGATCAAGGGGGCTGAGAAGAGGAAACGTGAGGATGATACCTCACGAAGGTCAGAAAAGAAGCACCGTGGAAACGGTGATGGCAAAAGGGGGTCGGAGACGAAGAAGGATGGGCAAACTGGTGAAAGACCTAATTGCAAAATCTGCAAGAAACCCCACTCTGGGAAATGTAGGTTTGGGTCGAATTCACAGTCTCAGCCAAAGACTTTTTCCTGTGGACTATGCAAGTCCAAGGATCATAAGACTGTAGATTGTAAGAAAATCAAGGACGCAACCTGTTACGGTTGCAATGAAAAGGGGCATATCAAGAGCAACTGCCCTAAGAATGCCAGGAAGGCGGAGGAGACCAAAAAGACAAATGCGAGAGTCTTCCGCATGGATGCAAAGGAGGCTGTGCTGAACGACAATGTGCTTACAGGTACTTTTCTCGTAAATAATATATTTGCAAGAGTACTTTTCGATTCAGGCGCCGATAAATCCTTTGTAGACCAAAAATTTTGCCAACTATTAAATATGCCTATCAAAACCCTAGATGTGAAATACGAGGTAGAGTTAGCAGACGGCACGATAGAAACCGTCTCCACTATTCTAGAGGGATGTGAAATGTCCATTAAGAACCATTCTTTTCCTCTATCTCTACTTCCCTTCAATCTAGCGGGTTTCGACATAGTCCTAGGCATGGACTGGTTATTCTGTAATCAGGCCCAAATCATTTGCGGCAAAAGGCATATAGTATTAAAGACTCCGAGTGGTAAATCGCTTACCATTCGAGGAGATACGCAGTACGGATTGCCCGAGGACGTATCTATGCTCAAAGCTTCTAGATGTTTGAACAAAGGCTGTGTCATTTACATGGCTCAGGTGATAATTGAAGAACCCAAGCTGAAGATAGAGGATCTTCCTGTCATTTCTGAATATCCCGAGGTCTTCCCCGAAGAACTACCTGGTTTACCACCAGATAGACAAGTGGAATTCAGAATAGATATCATACCAGGAGCAGCTCCTATTGCTAGAGCGCCCTATAGGCTAGCTCCGACGGAAATGAAGGAACTGAGGACCCAGTTGGATGAACTGTTGGCAAAAGGTTTTATCAGACCTAGTTCGTCTCCCTGGGGAGCACCTGTCCTATTTGTAAAGAAGAAGGACGGATCGATGCGGTTGTGCATTGATTATCGCGAGCTAAACAAAGTTACCATAAAGAATAGATATCCTTTGCCAAGGATCGACGATCTATTCGACCAGCTGCAAGGAGCAAGCTATTTCTCGAAGATCGACTTGAGGTCGGGCTATCATCAGCTAAGGGTCAGAGATGAAGATGTACATAAGACAGTATTTAGGACGCGCTATGGTCATTACGAGTTCCTAGTGATGCCTTTTGGGCTCACAAATGCACCGGCTGCGTTCATGGATCTCATGAATCGCGTCTGCAAGCCGTATTTGGACAAATTTGTCATCGTCTTCATCGACGATATTCTTATATATTCCAAAAGCCAAGCTGACCACGAGAAGCACCTCCGTTGCATTCTCGAATTACTACAACGTGAGAAACTCTACGCCAAATTCTCGAAATGTGAATTCTGGCTACGAGAGGTTCAGTTTTTAGGTCACGTTGTAAGTGAGCGTGGTATCCAAGTGGATCCCGCTAAGGTAGAGGCAGTCATGAACTGGCAAGAGCCAAAGACGCCTACCGAAATTCGTAGTTTCCTGGGATTAGCAGGATACTACAGGAGATTTATTGAGAATTTTTCAAGGATTGCTGCGCCCCTGACTTCCTTAACCAAGAAGAAAGAAAAATTTATTTGGGGCCCAAAGCAGCAAGAGTCCTTCGAAGTTCTGAAGCAGAAGCTAAGCAACGCACCTGTGTTGACACTACCTGAAGGTACAGATGAATTCGTAGTTTACTGCGATGCATCACACACAGGCATGGGGTGTGTGCTTATGCAGAAGGGCAAGGTGATTGCCTATGCTTCAAGACAACTAAAGGTGCATGAAAAGAATTACACCACCCATGACTTGGAGTTGGGTGCCGTTGTATTTGCATTGAAATTGTGGAGGCATTACCTTTATGGTGTTAAATTTGTGATTTATTCTGATCACAAAAGCCTCCAGCACCTGTTCAACCAGAAGGAGTTGAACATGAGGCAGCGCCGTTGGATGGAAACCTTGAATGACTATGATTGCGAGATCAGGTACCATCCGGGCAAGGCGAATGTAGTCGCTGATGCCCTGAGCAGAAAAGAAAGGGGTGATGTGTTTCGGCAAGAAGGGCAAGCTGAGTCCGAGGTACATAGGACCTTTTGAGGTCATTGAACGTGTCGGGTCAGTTGCCTATAAGTTGAACTTGCCTGAAGAGCTCAATGGAATTCACAATGTGTTCCACATCTGCAATCTCAAAAAGTGCTTCGCCGATGAATCATTGGTGATTCCACACACAGATGTGCATATAGATGAGAGCTTAAAGTTTGTAGAAAAACCTATGTCGATTGAAGATCGACAGGTGAAGAAGCTTCGAAGAAAGCACGTACCGATTGTAAAGGTCAAATGGGATGCTCGTAGAGGTCCCGAATATACGTGGGAAGTCGAAGCCACAATGAAAGAAAAGTACCCCTATTTATTTGAGTAAATCTCGGGTCGAGATTTATTTTAAGGGGGTGAGGATGTAACACCTCGAATTTTTGTGTCCAATGATGTGTTAACACGTGTCATTTGATTACACGTGGCATTGATATTAAATAAAGGGCTAATTTTGACAAACCTTGAATGTATGTAAATTCGAGGGTTATAGATGTCAAACAAGGGTAAATATACTGTATGGTAACCCTAGATGGTGCTTGTACCTTCAAAACGAATAAATCATGGATCGTACGGAAGCGAAACGCGGAAGAAAGTGAGAGATTACAAGCTACAGGGGTTAACTGTGTCAACATGTTTAATTATACCTCTGAGTGACCCTTTAACGTTCCCAAGGCTTTGTAACAGTATAATACGCTCAATAGAATGCAATATATAAATTTCGCGAAGTTCCGTTTTAAAACGAGAAAGTTATGATCAAATTCGTATGAGAAGGGTTAAAAGCGTCAACAATGAAAGTTAAGACTTTCCGAATAATTAATAAACTAACCGGGGACTTAACAACGCGGGTAAATAACATGAGGTCCTTAGTTGTAATTAACCGAGGGCCAAACCGCAAAGTTACCTCTTCAAACCCGAAAGGTCAGGTTAATAATTACGAAAGATTTCGTTATTAATTACCAGGATTTCGTAATGATTATAAAAGATTTTAAAAACCTGAGAATCAAGCCTCTCGCGACCCGCTTTGTGTTTTGGGTTAAGTGAAAGCGGGCCGCGAGCCACCTCTTTTACACGCCTAATGTTTAAATCTCAGGCGGCCCGCGTAAAAGCAGCATGGATTCTCCATGTGGGCCGCATGGGACGCCCAGATGCAGAAACCTTGTATTTTCTTGCCTTTTGAGCTTGTGAATGATCAAAACGCCAATAAAAGAGGCATGGGCGCCCCCTACTCGACCCATAGCTCTATGGGACACCTGCCCATCATCCATGATCAGTATAGACCAATGTGGAATGATCTTGGAGCTCATTTTTCACTATAAATAGCCATGTTGTGTTCATAACAATCACACAACTCAAAACACACTTCATTGATCATTCTAAGAGCTTTCAAGCATTCTTCTCTGCTCTCTAAGCAAGACACAACTTCTGTAAGTCGTTCACATCCATTGTGGTCTTGTATTTCCATAGATTTAGCTTATAAACCCAACCGTCGTAACTAACGGTTGTCATAGCGATAATTCACAAATGGTCCGTTAATAGCCTAAAAGTTGACCGTAACGGCCTTTTAAAAATAAAACGAGTATTTCGGACACGTGAATGGACCATAACCTTGCTTATTAAATTATAAGCATGTCCTTAAAGTTTCACATCAATCCGAGGTCTAGAATGAGAGTTATGCTAAATAGCGCATTTATAAGAAACTTTTGTAATAAACGGCGCAATTAGCATAACCCCTATCTAAACCAAGTTTCCGTCACCAAAACTTTTACCCACTGTTATAAAATAATATTTTTGGAATTTTAAATATTTTTAATAATTTTTACCTTGCTCATAACCTGCGGTTATGGCTACGGTTCGGTAAATACTGAATATGCCCTTTTCGGCCAAAACTTGAGTTCTACAAGGTCTTTTGACCCGATTCCAGTTGCTACTGAATTTAAATAATAAATAAAGTATTTTAGACTTTACAAACTGATCGGGAAACTCAGATTTCTTGTAGAACTCGAAAAGCCCTTTAAAAGTCTTTAAAATGACCAAAAAGCCCCTACGGGGCATAATATTAACTTAAACTCGTTACGGGCATCACGGAAGGTATCCTACTGATACCACAACCTCTTTAAGGCATATTGACTTAGGAAATAAGCGTAAGACTCTCATGGTTAACCGTTTCGCCTATTGCGCGCACGGTTCGGCTTATGAAACTAGTTTTCGTAAATTAGCCGATACGGGTCAAATTATATTATTTGGACCCCAAAATCCAGAGTGTGAACCTTAAACCTATATAAAACAAGTCTCTGAACTTGTTGGGGCATAATCACACTCCATTCTCGGTTTTCGCCTTTTCGCGCGATTAAACCATATTTATATTCCGGAACCAACCGGTCTAGGCTACGGCCAATATAAAGACCCGTTAGGATTCTAAGAGGTTAATTAAAACCTTCGTTCCAGATTAGGAGCCCCATAAAAGCTATCGGTGATTTAATCAAATTAAGGAATATACTTGCAAAGGCAAATACTTTTAACTTATTTCCCCTATATGGGCTTGGGATACGGTATAATATTTACCGCTTGATTGAGCATCATATCTTCCATCGCTTAGGTGGTTAATTAAATATTATGATCGGCTCATTTAAACAGTTTTGTTTCTTAAAAGCCTTTGGGGGGTTAATGACCGTTGTCCCGGATATCCTTGGCATCATTTTACGAAATGGCCACGACCTCGACATCCCGGTGTAGGCGTACACCCGGTATACATTGTCGACATTTAATTTAAAAGACGTAGCCGTTGGTTTCTATACTACGGTTTTACGCAATGTGGTGTGTCTATTAATCTTTAACCCGGCACGACCCGGGCCACTAAACGCATAAAAGGACATGTAATACGTTCACAAGATTTTAATAATTTTCCCAAGTTATAAAAGAGTTTGTGCCTTGTGCATTCAAATCAAATTTAATAAACATTTTCAAATGTGTCAGTTGAATGTATTTACCAGTGTAAACTGACGTATTTTTCCCCAAAAGATTAAGTGCAGGTATTATACGAAATGGGCTGGTAATAGCTTCCTAGGCATCACGAATAGTCTCGCAAACTCGATGCCGTATCTGAATGAACAATATTTTATTATTATTTTGATCCGCTGTGGATACATTCGACTTCTGTAATACATTTGATATTACCACCAGAGGTTCAAGTATATATTTATCTTTAAAGCTTCCGCTGTGCATTTATATAATTGTGTGGGTTGACTATATTGTTGCCAACTACGTCACGGTAATCCCCCACCGGGCCCACCGGTGATACACGTGGAAATCGGGGTGTGACAGTTGGGCGGAAGTGGGAGAGGTCCAATTATCAGGACCAGAGATAGTTTTCGAGACAACGGACAAGATTGTCCAGATTCGAGAACGTCTCAAGGCTGCCCGTGATAGGCAGAAAAGTTACGCTGATCCAAAGCGTAAGGATTTTCACTTCGAGGTAGGTGAAAAAGTGCTACTAAAAGTATCACCCTGGAAGGGGGTGATGCGCTTCGGTAAGAAGGGAAAACTGAGCCCAAGATACATAGGACCTTTCGAGGTTATCGAACGTGTCGGGTCAGTTGCCTATAAGTTGAACTTACCAGAAGAGCTCAATGGAATTCACAACGTGTTCCACATCTGCAATCTAAAGAAGTGCTTCGCTGATGAATCATTGGTGATCCCACACACAGATGTGCATATAGATGAGAGCTTGAAGTTTGTGGAGAAGCCTTTGTCGATTGAAGACCGACAAGTGAAGAAGCTTCGAAGGAAACATGTACCGATAGTTAAGGTTAAATGGGATGCCCGGAGAGGACCCGAGTTCACGTGGGAAGTTGAATCCACGATGAAAGAGAAATATCCCTATTTGTTTGAGTAAATCTCGGGTCGAGATTTATTTTAAGGGGGTGAGGATGTAACACCTCGAAATTTTGTGTCCAATAATGTATTGACACGTGTCTTGAGTTGACACGTGGCATTTAATATTAAATAAAGGACTAAAATTGACAAACCTTGAAAGTATGTAAATTCGAGGGTTAAAATGTCAAACAAGGGTAAGTATACTGTATAGTAACCCTAAACGATGTCCGTACCTTCAAACGAATAAATCATGGATCGTACGGAAGCGAAACGCGGAAGAAAGTGAGAGATTACAAGCTGCAGGAGTTAACTGTGTCAACATGTTTAATTATACCTCTGAGTGACCCTTTGACGTACCCGAGGCTTTGTAACAGTAAAATACGCTCACTAGAATATACTGTATAAATTCCGCGAAGTTCCGTTTTAAAACGAGAAAGATATGATCAATTTTGTATAAGAGGGGTTAAAGGCGTCAACAATGAAAGTTAACGCTTTCCGAATAATTAACAAACTAACCGGGGACTTAACAGTGCGGGTAAATAACACGAGGCCCTTAGTTGTAAATAATCGAGGGCCAAATCGCAAAGTTACCCCTTCAAACCCGAAAGGTCAGGTTAATAATTACCAAAGATTTCGTTATTAATTACAAAGATTTAGTCATGATTATAAAAGATTCAAAAAACAGAAAAATTAGACCTAACGCGGGCCGCGTAAAGGTCTTGGGTTAGTTGAAGCGGGCCGCGAGCCTTCTGTTTGCACGCGTCTGGTTTGAAGATCCAGGCGGCCCACGAACAAGTTGCATGATTCCTTCATGCGGGCCGCGTGAACCGCCCAGATGCAGAACGTTTGGACTAACTTGCTTTTTGAGCTAGTGAACGACCAAAAGTGCAATAAATGAGGCATGGGTGCCCTCTACTTGCCTCCTAGCACTCAGGGCCACCTGCTGAACATCCATGATGCTTGGTAGGCTGAGTTGTGATGATCCCATGCCAAGTTTTGCACTATAAATAGGCCTATTGTGTGCATAAGTTCACCACACCTCAAAACACATTCTCTTGATCATCTCTGGAGCTTCCAAGCTTTATTCTATCATCCTAAATCGTGCTCAAGCTTCTGTAAGTTGTTTAAATCCTTTGTTGTTTAGTTTTACTTAGTTAAATAGCTAAAAATCAAACCGTCGTAACTACGGTTTGACTCCGAGATAAGTCCTTAATGGCTCAGTCATATCTTGAATCAAAAGTAGTTATAAGTTGGTATTTGTATGGGTAATAAACCCCTAAAAGGGTTCCCCCTGATCACCACTCTAACTAGTTCAAATGTCGAGTCAAACGTATACTTAAAAAGTCAACAGAAAGCCATTTTTGCAATTCTTGCATAATCTGTAATATAGATGATATGAAACCTGTTTGAATACTTATAAAACATGATATTAAGTATATAAACTTGTCTAAACTCGTTTGATTCGGCCATTTGATATATTGACCCGGTTCGGAGCCGAATGTCGCAAAAGTTTGACTTTTGCTTTGACTTCAGTTCTGACCCGTTTTAGTGCAATGTAGATATGCCATAGGACTCTCTTAGGACCAGGTCACGTGATGGTATCACCCTCTGTGACCGGTTCGTTGTTTGTCCGAGTCTTTTACGCATTTCCGTTAATTGCTTAAAAGTTGACCGTAACGCCCTTTTCTAAATAAAACGAGTATTTCGGACGCATGAAGGGACCATAACCTTGCTTACTAAATTTTAAGCATGCCCCTAAAGTTTCACGCCAATCCGAGGTCCAGAATGGGAGTTATGCTAAATAGCGCAAATAAAAGAAACTTTTGTAATAAACGGCGCGATTAGCATAACGCCTACCTAAACCAAGATTTTGTCACCAAACCTTTTACTCACTGTTGTAAAATAATATTTTGGGATTTTTAAAGATTTTTAATAAATTTTAACCTGCTCATAACCTGCGGTTATGGCTACGGTTCGGTAAATACCGAATATGTCCTTTTCGGCCAAAACTTGAGTTCTACAAGGTCTTTTGACCCGATTCCAGTTGCTACTGATTTTAAATAATAAATAAAGTATTTTAGACTTTATAAACTGATCGGGAAACTCAGATTTCCTGTAGAACTCAGAAATCTCTTTAAAAGCCTTTGGATTTGGCCTGATGCTTGGTGCAACCAGTGCCCGCTCAGCCGTTATGTCTCTCCCAGAAACATGTCTCAACATGGGTTATCAATCTATTCAAAAGTAGCTGAGGTTGTTCATAATGGCATTTGGATTTGGCCTGATGCTTGGCGGGACCTTTTTCCGGTTTTATTCCAATTGAATCATATTAATCTCGTCCCCAATAAGCAAGATGTTACACTCTGGCGAACTGATGGAGGTAAACTCATGCCGTTCTCTTCAAAGCTGGTATGGGAAGCTACTCGTTCTCGAGGTCAAGAAGTGGCATGGTCAAAGATTATGTGGTCGGGTTGTAATATTCCGAGACATTCTTTTCATTGCTGGTTGATCTTTAGAAGGAAATTATGGACACAAGATCGAATTCAAAAATGGAATTACATCACTAGTGGCTCTATGAACATGATGTGTTGTTTATTGTGTCAACGAGAGCTGGAATCACATGAGCATTTGTTTTTTCAATGTTCCTATTCTTCTTCAGTTTTGGATGCTATCAAGGAGAAGTCTAGTATGAAGATGGTGCCTAACAAGTGGGTCGACATCGTTAGATGGCTGCTGCCGAAAGCGACTTCTAGGTCCTTAAACTCGGTTATCGCTAAACTCCTCATCAAGGCGGCTGCGTATTTCGTATGGCAAGAAAGAAATTACAGGTTTTTCAACAATCAATTAAGACCACCTGAAGTGATAACAAGTATCATTATTGACACTGTGAGGCTGAAGTTATTATCATTCAAGTATAAGGATAAGCCACATGTGAGGAAAATCTTGGAAGATTGGAAGATGAGTTCAATAGAGATCTTCGAAGAGACCTGATTGTCTTAGTGTCTAGAGGGTTGTTTTCTAGTTTTGGCTTGTTTGCTTGTTTTACTCTTATGTGGCATGTCATGTAAGAGAATTGGTGTAGGTTTTTCTGCTCCACTTGTACGTTTATGTTTTGTTTGGTATAAAATCACCGGGGTAAAACCCTTTACCCAAAAAAAATGACCGGAAAACCCCTACGGGGCGTATAATAAACTTAAACTCGTTACGGGCATCACGGAAGGTATCCTACTGATACCACAACCTCTTTAAGGCATATTGACTTAGGAAACAAGTGTAGGACTCTTACGGTTACCCGTTGCGCCTATTGCGCGCACGGTTCGGCTTATGTAACTAGTTTACATAAATTAGCCGATACGGGTCAAACCATATTATTTTGACCCCAAAATCCAGAGTGTGAATATTAAACCCATAAAAAACAAGTCTTCGAACTTGTTGGGTCAGAATCACATTCCATTCCCGGTTTTCGCCTTTCACGCGATTAAACCGTATCTATCCTTTGAAGCTGACCGGTCTAGGCTACGACTAATATAAAGACCCGTTAGGATTCTAATAGGTTATTTTAAAACCTTCGTTCCAGAATAGGAGCCCCAGTAAAAGATATCTGTGATTTAATCAATTAAGGACAATACTTGCAAAGGTAAATACTTTTAACTTATTTTCCGTTATACGGGCTTGGGTTACGGTATATTAAATACTGCTTGATTGAGCATCAAATCTTCCATCGTTTAGGTGGTTAATTGAATAATTTGATCGGCTTATTTAAACAGTCTTGTTACTTAAAAGCCTTTGGGGGGTTAATGACCATGTCCTGGATATCCTAGGCATCATTTTACGAAATGGCCACGACCTCGACATCCGGGTGTAGGCGTACACCCGGCATTATGTTTATATTAATAAAAGACGTAGCCGTTGGTTTACCCACCGCGGTTTTACGCAAAGTGGTGTGTCTATTGATCTTTAACCCGGACTAGATCCGGGCTACTGAACGCAAAGAAGGAATATGTAATTCGTTCACAAGATTATAATATTAAATAATTCTCCCAAGTTATAAAAGAATTTGTGCCTTGTGCATTCAAATCAATTTTAATAAACATTTTACAAAAGTGTCGGTTGAATGTATTTACCAGTGTAAACTGACGTATTTTCCCAAAAAGATTAAGTGCAGGTACTACACGTAATCGGCTGGCAATAGCTCCTTAGCATCTTAAGAAGTCTCGCAAGCTTTGATGCCTTGTCTGTTGAACAATACTTTTTATTATTTTGATCCTCCTGTGGATACTATTCAACTATATGTGATACATTCGATATTACAATCAATGGTTGGATTATATTTATCTTTATGCTTCCGCTGTGCATTTATATATTGTGGTTTGACTATATTGTTGCCAACTACGTCACGATAATCCCCCACCGGGCCCACCGGTGATACACGTGGAAATCGGGGTGTGACATATTGGAATTTGAAAGTAACCTGAAAAACCATCCAATAAACAGTAAAATTTATGACCGGATAATCGTTCTAACATTTAATCAATGAAGGGCAAAGGAAAGTGGTCTTTCCTTGTTGCTTCATTTAATTGTCTATAATCTATACAAACTCTCCATCCTGTGACGGTTCTTGTTGGTATTAATTCATTCTTTTCATTAGATATTACCGTCATACCTCCTTTCTTTGGGACTACTTGGAGGGACTTACCCATGGACTATCGGAGATAGGATAAATTAGTCCGGCGTCAAGTAGTTTGATGACCTCATTTTTAACCACTTCTTGCACATTGGGATTTACTCTACGTTGTGGTTGTATCACCGTTTTGTAGTCATCGTTCATTAAAATTTTGTGCGTGCACATGGAAGGGCTTATTCCTTTAATATCTACAAGCTTCCAAGCGATCACATTTTTATGTTTTCTCAGAAGTTTAATTAATTTTTCTTTTTCTAAGCTACTTAATTTAGATGAAATAATTACAGGTAATTTACCATCTTTGTCTAGAAAAGCATATTCCAAACCTTTTGGGAGTTCTTTGAGCTCAATGGGTGGGTCTTTAGGAGATTCCTTATTTTGTGGCTCATCTAGATCAAGAACTTTAAAGGTTTGTTCTATGGCGACCTCTTCTTCAACAAAGTGGTCAACTTTTTCACTTGTATCGGGTGGCTCATCTTCATCTTTAATTAGGGGGTCATTATTGCCAAAAGGGTATTTCATTGAACACTCAAGATCTATGCTACTTTTGAACGCCCCTAATTGAAGAGGTAGATTGTTAAACTTCCGGTTTTTCAAAGCTTCATGAGTTTTTATAAAAGGTCTTCCCAACACTAGAGGAGCGTCATCGAGGATGACAAAGTCGGTTGGAACAACCATTTGATTTGTTTGAACCAAAACGTCCTCAACTACACCGATTGACTTTATTATTCTCCGATTAGATAGAAAAATGGGTATTTGAAGTGGAGCAAAATCACTAATACTTAATTTTTCGAAAATGTAATTAGGCATTAGGTTAACACAAAGATCTTTATCAATGGTGACATTACTAATAAACGAATTTTGAAAAAAAACATGGAACCGGTGTAATGTTTATTTCAAAAGGATCTTCTTTTATTAGTGAAGTTTGATCATTAGTTAACTTAACACTTACCATTTCTTCAATTTTAGTGTTGGTGTTTAGCTCTTTTAAAAACTTAGCATGAGTTGGTACTAAACAATGATTTTTGAAAGAATGTGACAAGAGATTAATTTCTTCAAAATTTTCTTGAATTTTAACATTATCGGCCTCACCTTTTTCGTTGTTTAACTCATGAGTCGGTTTATCACTTATTTGTTCTTCCATTTTTAACTCTTCAACTATCGCTTCTTTAGTTAATTCTTCTCTTGCGTGGGACTCCTCTTCCCTTGCACGAGATTCTTTTATGGAACGTTCGATAGTTTTAAGTTTTTCTATTATCCTATCGGCTATGTCAGTGATAGAGTAAGGATCGGGATCCTCAAAGCTTGAATCCGGTTGTTCGATCCTTGGCTCCTCATAGTACTCATATGAAGTAGATGGTTCATACCATTGTTCTTCATTTGTAAGCATATGATGGATAAGGGTCGTAGTTTGGTTCTTCATAGTACTCATATGAGGTGGATTGTTCATGCCATTATTCCTCATAATAAGTGTATGAAGGTGGTGGCTCATATCTTGAGTCCTCAAAGTATGAGTATGAAGGCTCATACCTTGGTTCATCAAAATATGAGTATGAGGGAGAAGGTTCATACCTTTGGTCTTCATAGAATGTGTATGAAGTCGATGGCTCATACCTGGGCTCCTCATAATAGTTGTATGAAGTGGATGGTTGAAATAAGTTACAATATTGTACCGAATGCGGGTTTCCACAATTAGTGCAATAGTCTCTCATATAATCATCCTCCTCATATGTGTAGTTGTAGCCTCCTGAGTATTGATCCATAAGAATCACTCAACAGACCACAACTGAGTCTCGGGACCAAAAAACAGAAATAAAGACGGAAACAGAGGCTGGACACGGCCCCGTGTTCAGGGTCTGTATCTGGGCGTTTTAATTAAAGTTACTGGTCTCGTTGAGCACGGGGGCGTGTTCAGTGAGCACGGCCCCGTGTTCAGACTCTGTATCTGGGTATCTAACTAAAAATATGCAGCACGGCCCCGTATTCAGGCTACTGTAAATTCTAACTAAACTAAAATGCAGAAAAATGTGCGCCCGGTTTGAAAAGGTTTTGAAAAACTGATTAGGCCGTCGATTTTAAGCTTTCTTAAAATCCTTGTATCCCCGGCAACGACGCCAAAAACTTGATGCGTGCGAGTGTGTATATGTTTTAGGTATATATTTTAAGCCCTTTTACACTTTTTAGCCAAGTTTTAAATTTATAAAACATGATATTTACTAACACTAAACACACATATGGGCAAGTGCACCCATCGTGGACGTAGTATAGTGTTGGTAAGATACCGAGGTCGTCCAAGGACACAAGAGCTTTTAGTACCGGTTTATCCTCAATGTCTAATCAAATCAAAATGTTAGAAAAAGATTCGTAAACTAAGAAAATAAAACTAACTAAAATGTTGAAAATAAAAATAAAAGTAAAAACAGATAGACAAGATGAATCACTTGGATCCGACTCGTGTGTTAGTGTAACCTTTGATTGTTTTCGCACTTTTGCACTTGTTTAAGAGATTATCTTAGTTATTGTAGTAGGCCCCTCTTTTGAAGGTGACGTTACCCTCAACCCAGTAGTTTGAATCAGCAAGGATACAATCATAAAGTGTCGGATTATTGAAAGATAATTAATTAAGTTATTAATGCATAATGTGGTAGGCCCCTCTTTTGAAGGTGACGTTACCCTCAGCTAAGTAGTCTGAGTCAGCAGGGATACAGTCCTAAGTAGCTGGGTTAAAGTTTTAATAGTAGTTTAACTTATGAGGGGATCAAAGAGTTTGGACCCCCGCCATCCAATACCTTTGGGTATTGAAAGAGGTCCTACTAAATTTGACCCAAGTCCTTTGCAGGATCTATACACTGAACAATGGCAAGACTCTTACCAAACCGTTCCCTTAACCCCCGACCAGGTAGCCAACATACCTCCATATAGACCGTGGAGATATGAATGGTGAAAATCTTTTATTTTATATAGACAGTAAAATAATGCCAAGACACCACGGACAAACGATAAGGAGGAATCACCTTCAACATAAGAAACTAGTAATTAAAGTCATTAATACAAAACCAATTAAAAAGTGCAAAAGATTAAAAATAAAAAGTATTACACTAAACACTTGTCTTCACCAAGTGATGTAAGAGACTTAGGCAAACATGGCCTCTGATTGTCAAGAACTCTTACGATCAATCTTGGATCCCGAGACGACTCACACACTCTATGATGGACAATGGATGATGGTGGTGGATGATGGTGTTGTGATGGTGGTGGGTCCGTCTGACACTCTCTCTCTTCATTAATTGTAATTCGCAATTACAATAAATGTGCCTGCAACATTCTGACCACGCCCCCGTGTCCGCTGGGCACAGCCCCGTGGTGGGCAGTAGAAGCTTCTATAGGTTTCTCTTTTCTGCTGCTTCTTGGGCACGGCCCCGTGCTCGCTGAGCACGGGGCGTGTTCAGTCTTCTGATTTCTTTGTTTTGCTTGGGAAGCTGCTGTCGGGAGGGTTGGCATATCACTTTTGTTCCTTTTCTTGTAATTATGTTGGATTTTGTTGTCTTTTTGCTTCTTTTGTTATTTTGAGCTCATTTAATCCTGAAAATACAAAAGGAAGACAAAAGCACACTTTTTCCAACATTAGTACTAAAAAGGATTAGTTTTAAGCCATTATTGATGTAATTTATATGTTGCATTTTGTGCACATCACCCTCCTATTTGTAGTTGTTTATTGAAAATTCACCGAGGATTAGTTAATTGTTTGTGTTTTGGTGTTTTGCATGTCTTGGGTCCTTAATGAAGGATTTTCAAAATAAATGAACGAGATTTGCTGAGAAGAAATAAAGAAGCTAGAAAAGAAGATAGGTATGACCCATGCTCAAGAAGTGAAGTATGATCGTACCAGAAATCAACAAAGAATTTAGTGCCACCATAGAAAAAGCTAAAACCCTGGCATGCCCCGTGTTTACATATGAGTACAGGCGATACGCCATTAATGATGGTAGGAGTCGTAGCGCCATTTATCCTGGTAAACGGGGACTCCTCACCGATTGTTAGGGAACGGGACCCCTTACCTAACGCCTGGGAACTTGGTAAGTCTTGGTTTATTTATTAATTTTTTTTCATTTTTTATGTGTGTTTATGTATTGTGTTTGTTTGTGTATGTGTATGTGTGTAGGGGGAGTGTAATTTTCAAAACAATGTATATATTTACTTATTTACCCATCGGTTGAACTGGCAAATCAGATAAGATAATGGGTATATCAAAGTGGACAAAACTGAAATCATGTCGAATCATCTTATCTGGTTTGCCAATTCAACCGATCGGTTCAATTAGAGACGCTTAAAATGAGCTCAAACGTGTGGGGTTTGTTGCCATGCACTAACCAATAGGGCAATAGGCAATGTAATTTTCAAAATAATGTATATAGTATGTAATATTTCCATGTATAAATTTGTTTCATATTTCTTGGTAGAAAATGATAAGATTTTTTTTTTCAAAATGTCGAGATTACGAGTGGTCCACAATCTATTTTTGTTTTTCCTATTGGTTTAAAATATTTTTTTATTAGGAAGTATATTAAGACATAAGTTTATACCATGGGGTAGGCTAAATGCACACTTAGTTTTATTTTTCACACCCCCTTTCTAAAAATAAATAGTTTTAATTTGTCAAATTATACCCCTATAGAACTCCTTATTATTAATTATCTCTCTCTAAATCCTTCTTCTCCAATGTCAACAAACCACTGAACATGCAAAGATCTCACATCTCAATTTGCATCTAATACCCACCATGAACATGCTATTGTTGGAAGTTTAGTGTGAATGAAAGTCTCAAGTGGGTAATTCACTTGGTCCCACATCGGTGTGGGAGTGAAAAGATAGGCTATATATAAGGAGAAACCTTAATGAAGCCTTTGAAGTCTTATGACATGTTTTACCACAAGTCCTACCCGCGCGCACGCAGGGGGGGGGGTGCAAAAAATGGAACCGGATTTAGTTGAACTCGTGTACGCCCGCACGTCCTGCGGACACGAATGCAGCTCCGAAAACCCGGGCTCGCGGGAGACAGTTTTTGCACTCGAGACTGACTAATTATTTTTATTAATTAGTCTTTAAAACGGTTGGTCTTAATGGGTCTTTAACTGAAATGATTTTCAGTTTTAATGAGAACCATTATACTATTCAGTTTCGAAACCGCTGAGCCATTATGTGAGTTAATTCTCTGCAATGATGAGGCATAAGTTTTGAAACCGACTAGCTTTAATTCTCTGCAATGATGAGGCCAGAATCAGTTATGATCTGTGCCTATAAAACCCAATGCAGACCAACACAGTTAGACACACCGAAATACAATCTCTTCTCTTCTCTCGATCTCTCTGCAGCATTCTCCGGTTTACTTTTCAGGCAAGTGTTCAAGTCCGGCAGCGCTCGGTGCTGTTTCGAACCGGCGTACCCTGGGAACAGACGGCGAATCTGTTTAAGGGAATTGTGTCAAACACAAGCCCGGTTAAATCGTTTACTGTTTCTTTTTCTACTTCTATTTGCAACCTTTTCTAACCGTCGTTCTGATCAGTAGTTCTGTTTCAACTTGCCACTGCTTCAAACCGTCAGTGGTTGATCAGCGGTTAGACTGATCAGTGCTTAAACTGATCAGTAGTTAAGTTCATCAGTGGTTAGACAAACTGATCAGTGGTTTATCAAACTAATCAGTAGTTTCTAATCAGTGGTTATTATTTTTGTAACAAACTTAAACAGATTTTATTTACTGATTGTTCCTTTTACTTTTCAGAATGGAAACCCCTGTGACCACTGCTGTTTCTACAGTCGTGACTGCTGTCATGACTTCCGCTGTTGCTGTAACAACTGGTCTGGTTGCACCACTGCCTAATGCAGTTTCGCATGCTGAAAAACCAGAGAAATTCAATGGTGTGAATTTCAAACAGTGGCAGCAAAAGATGTTCGTTTATCTGACCACGCTGAATCTGGCAAGGTTCTTGACTGAACCGAAACCCCATGTTGAGGAAGGGGAGATGGATGCTCAAACTGTGAGCGCGATGCATGCTTGGAATCATTCGGATTTCCTGTGCCGCAACTTTATCTTGAATGGTTTGGTGGACACATTGTATAATGTGTATTGCAAAGCCAAGACTGCCAAAGAATTGTGGGAGTCTTTGGATCGCAAATACAAAACAGAAGATGCGGGCACTAAGAAATTCGTGGTGTCAAAGTTCTTGGACTTTAAAATGATAGACTCAAAAACTGTCATGAGCCAAGTCCAAGAATTGCAGGTTATCCTTCATGATATTCATGCGGAAGGAATGATGCTCAGCGAGACATTCCAAGTTGCTGCAATGATCGAAAAACTGCCACCAAGTTGGGTTGATTTCAAGAACTATCTCAAGCATAAGCGAAAGGAGATGACCATTGAAGATCTTGTTGTTCGTCTTCGGATTGAAGAAGATAACAAAGTGGCCCTAAAAAAGGTTGATGGTCCTGAAACTGTGAAGGCCAATCTTGTTGAACATGGGCAATCTTCAAAGGGAAAAAACAGTGGAAAGGGCGGAAAGAAAAGTCATGGGAAACGCTCCAACCTTGGTCCTAAGGGGGGAGTTGGGAAAAAGAAGTTCCTTGGAACTTGCTACAATTGTCAAAAGCAAGGCCACAAGGCTAGCGAATGCAAGCTTCCCAAGAAGAAGGAAAATGCTCAACAAGTGAACATGGTAGATGAAGTCGATAAGCTTGTTGCCATGGTCACTGACCTCTCGATTTTGGTCACGGAAGTGAACATGGTTGGGCAAAATAACAAGGATTGGTGGGTCGATACGGGGGCTACTCGACATGTGTGCTTTGACAAAAGCCTTTTCAACACCTTCAAGGAGGTGACTAATGGAGAAAAGGTTTTCATGGGAAATTCTGCCACGGCAGAAATAAAAGGCGAGGGTAACGTGGTTTTGAAGATGACTTCGGGAAAGGAACTCACTTTGTCCAATGTGTTGTATGTTCCCGAAATTCGTAAGAACCTTGTGTCGGGATGGCAGTTGAACAAGTTTGGGTTCAAAATGGTAATTGAGTCGGATAAGGTCGTGTTGACCAAAAATGGTGTTTATGTTGGTAAGGGCTATGCCCTCAATGGAATGTTTAAACTGAATGTAATTGTCGTGAATGCAATGAAAGAAAACGCTACTAGTTCTACTTATTTGATTGAGTCTTCGAATTTATGGCATGGTAGACTAGGTCACGTAAATTATAATTCCATTCGTCGTTTAATCAAACTTGATTGCATACCAACATTCGATATCGACTCAATTAATAAATGTGAAACTTGCGTACAAGCAAAACAAACGAAATCGTCATTCAAAAAGGTGGAACGATTCACCGAACCCCTCGAGATGATCCACACTGATGTGTGTGATCTAAAAGCAATTCCTACTCGTGGTGGGAACAAGTACTTCATCACGTTCATTGATGATAGTACAAGGTATTGCTATGTGTACTTACTTAAGAGTAAGGACGAGGCTATTGACAAGTTTATCTTGTTTAAAGCCGAAGTTGAGAATCAACTAAATCGGAAAATCAAAATTGTAAGGAGCGACCGAGGAGGTGAATATGTTTCACCTTTTATTGACGTATGTGCAAAAAGTGGAATCATCCACGAACTCACAGCTCCTTACTCCCCTCAATCAAATGGCATAGCGGAACGGAAAAATCGTACCTTGAAAGAAATGATGAATGCCATGATGATAAGCTCCGGTGTAAACCAAAACATGTGGGGGGAAGCAATCTTATCGGCAAATTATGTGTTGAACATGATACCCAATAAGAAAAAGGATGTAACGCCTTACGAACTATGGACGGGAAAGAAAGCACCATATAAATCCTTGAAAGTGTGGGGGTGTCTAGCTAAGGTGGTGGTCACACCACCTAAGCGGCTACTAATAGGTCCCAAAATGGTGGATTGTGTATTTATAGGATACACCCGTCCTTATGGTCCTTATCGTTTTATTGTGCATGATTCCAAGAACCCTGGAATATGCAAAGGGACCATAATTGAATCTAAGGATGCATCATGGTTTGAACATGTGTTCCCATGCTTAGATAAAAGTGAACCGATTTCTTCTAGACCGGTTGAGGAAATTGTTCCCGAGGGTGAAGTTGAAAACGATGAACCTCGAGAACAATCTAAGACCGAGGAAGTTGAAATTAGGAAAAGTAAACGACAAAGGACTGAAAAATCCTTTGGACCTGAGTTTCTTACCTATATGGTAGAAGATGAACCTCAAACGTACCAACAAGCGGTACATTCCTCAGAAGGACCTCAGTGGAGGGAGGCAATCAAAAGTGAGATAGACTCTATCTTACAGAACCATACCTGGGAACTAGTGGATCTTCCTCAAGGATGTAAACCACTAGGATATCGATGGATCTTCAAGAAGAAGATGAAACCAGATGGAACCATCGATAAGTACAAAGCAAGGTTGGTGATCAAAGGATATAAACAACGAGAAGGTTTAGATTACTTTGACACATATTCGCCAGTTACACGAATAACATCCATCAGATTGGTGCTTGCCATTGCCGCCATTAGAAATTTGGAAGTTCACCAAATGGATGTGAAAACAGCTTTCTTGAATGGAATTCTAGAGGAAGAAATCTACATGGAGCAACCCGAAGGCTTCACAGCTATTGGGCAAGAAAAGAAAGTGTGTAAACTTGTGAAATCCTTGTATGGATTGAAACAAGCTCCAAAACAATGGCATCAAAAGTTTGATCATGTCATGCTTGATGCTGGGTTCAAAATCAATGAATGTGACAAGTGTGTGTATGTGAAGGACACATCTGATGGATATGTCATTTTGTGTCTATATGTAGATGATATGCTCATTGCTGGAAGCGATGACAAAATCATAAAATCTACAAAGAACATGCTAAAAGCAAGATTTGACATGAAAGACATGGGTTTGGCGGATGTGATTTTGGGGGTCAAAATCACACGAACCCAAAATGGACTTGTTTTAAGTCAATCCCACTATGTGGACAAAATTCTTGAGAAGTTCAATGCAAATGACTCTAATGAAGCTAGAACTCCACTTGACACAAGTCAACATCTAGCCAAGAATAGAGGTGAACCCGTAAACCAGTTGGAATACTCAAGAATTATTGGTAGCTTGATGTATCTTATGAGTTGTACTCGACCAGACATAGCATTTGCTGTGAGCAAGCTAAGTAGATACACAAGCAACCCAAGTTCAATGCATTGGAACTGTATCACTCGGTTGCTTCGTTACTTAAGATACACTCGAGAATACGGGTTGCATTATAACAGATATCCAGCAGTTATAGAAGGACACTGTGATGCAAATTGGATATCTGACACGAATGATTCCAGAGCAACAAGTGGGTATGTATTCACACTTGGAGGTGCAGCGATATCGTGGAAATCATCAAAACAAACGGTTATTGCTAGATCCACGATGGAATCTGAGTTCATCGCTTTAGATAAAGCAGGTGAAGAGGCAGAATGGCTACGTCAATTTGTTGAGGATATACCAAGATGGCCTAAGCCGGCAACGGCCATTTGTATACATTGTGATAGCCAATCGGCACTTGGCAGAGCTCGTAGCACAATGTATAATGGTAGGAACAGACATATCAGACGTAGACATAATACGATACGACAACTAATCTCTACAGGAATTATCACTGTTGACTACGTGAGGTCAAAGGATAATATTGCGGATCCGCTGACAAAAGGCCTAAGTAGAGAGTTAGTACAGAAGTCGTCCATGGGAATGGGACTGAAGCCCTTGGAAAATGAAGTTCATATGATGGAAACCTAACTCAATAGACTGGAGATCCCAAGAATTGAGTTCAATAGGAAAACCTAATTGTATGAATAAGTAAGGTCACTGTGGGGGGATAACCCTACGTTTTAATAAGGTAGTTTATTATAAAGATTTATAAACTTCCTAGTCCATTCCTAAAAGTGACAAGTGTGAGGCTAAGCCTATGGCTTTTAATGATTCGACTAAAGTAAACATACATAGTGAATCACCTATGTGAGAGAGAAGTGGGGTCGCTTCGAAGGGTATTGTTGGGGCACAATACCTAATGGCTCTCGCAAAACTAGGCATCATGTTCATGACCATAACGAACATAACTATGAGGACTTGAATTTGTCAGGGAGAGTCTTGTGTGAAGTGCATTGTCGTCCACACAAACGGCAGACGAGTTCAAAGACATCGAGTTCTACTCAGAGCTAGTGGGCTAAGTGCATTTCATGAGCGAAGGTTCAAAGGGTAACACCTACCTATCGTATGCAAAACTCAACTGCTGAAATGTAACAAGGAATTATGTTGTTTCTGAGATCGACCTCCATTCATGTGGGGGATTGTTGGAAGTTTAGTGTGAATGAAAGTCTCAAGTGGGTAATTCACTTTGTCCCACATCGGTGTGGGAGTGAAAAGATAGGCTATATATAAGGAGAAACCTTAATGAAGCCTTTGAAGTCTTATGACATGTTTTACCACAAGTCCTACCCGCGCGCACGCAGGGGGGGTGCAAAAAATGGAACCGGATTTAGTTGAACTCGTGTACGCCCGCACGTCCTGCGGACACGAATGCAGCTCCGAAAACCCGGGCTCGCGGGAGACAGTTTTTGCACTCGAGACTGACTAATTATTTTTATTAATTAGTCTTTAAAACGGTTGGTCTTAATGGGTCTTTAACTGAAATGATTTTCAGTTTTAATGAGAACCATTATACTATTCAGTTTCGAAACCGCTGAGCCATTATGTGAGTTAATTCTCTGCAATGATGAGGCATAAGTTTTGAAACCGACTAGCTTTAATTCTCTGCAATGATGAGGCCAGAATCAGTTATGATCTGTGCCTATAAAACCCAATGCAGACCAACACAGTTAGACACACCGAAATACAATCTCTTCTCTTCTCTCGATCTCTCTGCAGCATTCTCCGGTTTACTTTTCAGGCAAGTGTTCAAGTCCGGCAGCGCTCGGTGCTGTTTCGAACCGGCGTACCCTGGGAACAGACGGCGAATCTGTTTAAGGGAATTGTGTCAAACACAAGCCCGGTTAAATCGTTTACTGTTTCTTTTTCTACTTCTATTTGCAACCTTTTCTAACCGTCGTTCTGATCAGTAGTTCTGTTTCAACTTGCCACTGCTTCAAACCGTCAGTGGTTGATCAGCGGTTAGACTGATCAGTGCTTAAACTGATCAGTAGTTAAGTTCATCAGTGGTTAGACAAACTGATCAGTAGTTTATCAAACTAATCAGTAGTTTCTAATCAGTGGTTATTATTTTTGTAACAGCTATAACATCACATCTCACTTCCAGTAACGTACCCTAACAACAATGGCGATTACGGTGGTGGTGGTGGTGGTGGTTACTAGGAAGAGGATGCCGCAGTCACATAACAATTTTGCAGCAACGATTCGGAAAACGTGAATCGGAATTTTCCATAGCTGGATTCGCCATTGTTCTTCTAGCTTTCTCGTTCATTGTTTCTTCTGATTCATTTTCATCCAATTGTTTCTCCGGTACCCCACCATCCACTTATACTTCAGACGGTCCATGATCCTACCGCTCTTGATCCTTGGTGCCGGTTTCAAATCAATCGTTATTTTACTTGATCATATATATTTGTATATAGTGCTGCTTAGTTAAGGTTTAATGTTTTTGAATATTATTGATCATGGAGATAGTGTAAGTAGGGTTTAGTATTAGAAGCAACATGATCAAGATCAGCAGTTTTTTTGTGACTATTAGTCTAATTTGGATGTTGTTCTCTTAGTGTAAAAAGAGTTTAAAATTTGGAAAATAACATGAGTTTTCGTTGTTGTCTAATTTAATTATATTTTTGAATTGTTTAAAAAGTTAGGTAGATGCAATGGTTAATCCTAAAAATGGTTAATCCTTACAAAACGCCAAAAAATAACAAAAAATATTTTTCCTGCTTAATATTTTATTTACTCCGTTATTGTATTTTGTCATCTTGGTCTTCATAACGCCATTTATAAAAACGCCAAACTTAGAAGTTAGGACGTCTATAACCTATAAAACTGATAAAAGTTGATCAAAACAGTAAATACAAAAACAGTAATTGAAAAGACAGTTACTTTATTACTATCATTTATTACAAATAAAAAAAGTCTCTCCTAAACTACTCGCCAAAAAACTCCTATAAGAGAGGGGTGTATACACAATGAAATTGATCATACCCAGAAAACACAAACGCCATATCCTCTAGAAACCACTCACTTTAAAACGTCAAAAAAATGTTAGTTAAAAAAACATGTCAAAGCTTTCACTGAAATGGATTCTTCTTCTATAGGGGTTATCTCAATAATATTTTGCTGAATGAGATGGACAAATATTCAAGAAAAAGAGACCGATGACAGTGATATGCTATCATATGAGCTTTTTTCTTGATAAATATCGGAATGGAATAAAGGGATCAACACAAGGGTAAAATGCTATTTTAAACTCCATTATTATAAATAGCATCAAGCAAGAGTTGATCTTCAATGACATGCCGCCAAACAAGAATATCACACCAAAACAAAGGATGCCACTAAACAACTTCTTCTGAAAAAGACGGGGTTTATGTAGGAAAGTTGGCATCTAGCTAAAGTATTCAAAAAAGGTTCAAAACGCCAAAAACAAATTCAAGAAGAAAGACGATGTTGACAGTGAAGATTCGGAAGAAAATTTAGATTACAATTTTTTATTATTTTTGTTTTCATTTTATATTATTTTGATATCAAGTTATATGTTGTTTTGTTATCTAATTTTCTATAAATAAAATATATTATTAAATAAAACGCCAAAAACTACAAACACCAAAACGCTAGAAGTGTGAAAACTGGGAGAACGGGTGTTGGCAAAGCACCTTGAAAAAGGTATTAAACGCAAAACATTTCACCAAAACGCCAAAAAAAATTGGTTTTATTGTAATCTTATGCAAATATTAATGACTCGTAGTGAATTATTATACAAAACGCCACAAACGCCAAAAAAATTAACCAAAAAACACTATAACGCCAAAAAATTATATATGTGACACAAAACAATTAATTCAACACCAAAATGTTTAATAAATACAATTAACGCCAAAAAAAAACTTAGACGCCAGAAAATATTATACCGCGTTGGGAAAATAAAAGAAGATTGAAAAGGTAAAAAAACTCGTGTAACACCCCGTGTTTCCGAATGTCAAAGTCAAAGTCAAAGTCAAAGTCAAAGTCCAAGTCACCTTAGACTTCTTTGACTGATAATAGTTCTTTTTGCTTTTTGTAATATGTGGAGTAAGTGTTGTCTAAATAAAATGATCGAATGTTTAATCAATGCGACCGATTTACGACTGTAAATAGTAGGAACTAACAATGCGATAAAGTTAATCAATCGATAATCAAAGTTAATCAAATCAATCATCGAACTCGAACCTCGAATTATGCGAATGTTGGTATTGCTATATGTGTGTGTGTGCCTTATGTGTTACCTGTGCATGTTTACTTTATATTTTGTGTGGTATTCAATCGAATCAATCGAAACTCGAATCGAAACTCGAAAAGCAATCAAACTCAATCGAAACCGACATCGAAACGCGGATTACAGATGATTGTATGTTAGATATAGTAGTTGGGACTGAAAGTAATTTGACTAGGAACTCTATCGTATTCGTATCATCGTCCATCGAAACCGAAATATCGAAAACCGTCGCGAAATACTCGAAAAGGGTTGCTGATCGAACAGGAAGCACCCTGATCGAACAGGCCAGCCGATCGAACAGGCTGTTCGATCGAGCAGGCCATTCGATCGGAGATCCTGGCCGATCGGTTGACACTTTCCTCTTTTGGAGCCTATAAATAGCCCTGTCATTGTCACTCTTTCTACTTTTGGAAAGCTCTGACCGAACCAGCCCTTATTCTTCACCTTTTCTCAGATTTCTCTCAACTCCGGTAAGTTTTCACTCTAATTCTGGTACGTTTTTTATCATTACACGATTCTACACCTTTCTATCTTTCAAAACTTGATTTCTAACCGTGAAATCACCAAGATCTAAGTGTTCTTGGATGATGTCATCATGGTGTTCTTGAAGAACATCATACTTTGGCCTCATTCAACCATGAATAGCTTATATCTAACCGATTTCCACATAGACAAACTAAAATCTATCATAGATCTAGACATTTCACCGATTTCGGGTTAACCGTTAAACTACCGTTCCGAACAATTCACCGGCCGGACTTGGGTGATTCCTGTCCGAACCGGTGCAGCAAGTAAGAACCCACGTTCTATGGTTTAACTCCCCGTCAAAATACCTCAAAATCATATCAAAACAACCAAAACAGCCAAGTGGTAGACGAAAGGCCGACCAGGTCAGAATTGCTGGCCGAACGGCTAGGCTGTTCGAACGAACAGCCCAGCCGATCGAACATACCAGCCGATTGACCGAGCCAGCCGATCGGCTAGCACATGGTCCCACACTTTTCAAACTCTATGAAGTATGCTATTGACGAAGTGATGTTCGATCGAATATGCTACTCGATTGGTAAACATTACTCTTCGGATCATGAGATACTATGCTTCAGCACTTAATCGATTTTGCAACTCGTTCGTAGTATGGAGTGCCAGCCGATCGAACAGGCTGTTCGATCGAGTGACATCCTGCTGAGAACTACTTCTGAAGTTCCTAACCGATCGGTTAAGCCGGCCGATCAAACAGGCCGTTCGATCGATCGACCTGAAAGGTACGAACACTTCAGTGTTCTCAAATACTACAACGAAAACTTCAAAAGTTCAAACCATCATACACAAACACATCAGAGGAAGAAACAATCCACTCGGATGGCCCAGCCGATCGAGCCTACCGGCCGATCGAACAGGACTGTTAACCGAACGAACAGCCCGTTCGATCGAACCTGCCGTTCGATCGACCAGGCTATTCGATCCATTCACCCTTGTTTACATTTCCGCATTACTCATCGTTATACTATCGAACTATTCAGGCTAACCCTACTCTCAGCGCTCCCTTCAATCCATAATCAATCACTGTGAGTATACTCGATCCCTTTTTGCTTTTAGCACTTTTGGGTGTTACATACGTTACTTATCAAAATCACAATCGAACACACTATTCAAACTATTTGAACGCTAACCGATTGCATGTATTACGTGACTAAATGTATGCTTGTTGTTATGTTTACACGTGGAATGCTGTCTACCTGCCTTAGCAACGTAGTACTATAGTTTGGACTCAGCACCCGTTCACACGGGGGTTGTTAAGGACAATTACTTGCATGGATTACGGTGGTAATCATGTATTGCGAACTGTCTCGGACAGTCAACCCGCAGTCGTTGGTATCGATAGGTCCATGTCGATAATTAGCATGCATCATTTCCCTCTGTGTACGTGTTGGTTATGCGTAAACTATTCGAACTCTATATGCTATTATCAAACTTGTATGCTCACCTTTACATTTTATGTATTGACTTTATTTTAACGTATGTGACAGGTGTTTAAGATATTTGCTTGCTAGGAAAGTGAAGCTAGAATAAAGCTTTAGAGGCCCCCAACAAATAGTTGTCTGTCAGGAACAAGCAACTAGGGCATAGTTGTCTGTAGATCTTGTCAGGCTGGGTCTTAGAAGCATTGAACAATATTTATTTATGTAAAATCTGAGTTGTCGGAACAGAATTTCTTGTTTGGATGCTATCTGTAATAATGTATTTGTTTATTCGGGATACGGTATGGGACGTATCTTTAACCGGATTATATAGATAGTTGTTATGGAAACTTCCGAACAATATGTTTCGTTCAGTGCCATGCCCCGATGATTCCGCCATCGGTTGGGGTGTGACACCTCGGACCCTGATCATGTCCCGCGCCACGTGGTGGACCAGGATGCGTTCTCACCGTTCTCACACTTTTGAGCGTTTTCTCCTGATCCCGTTTCTATATATATATATATATATATATATAGGGAGCGGTTAACATACAAAAGCCCTTATCATACTTCACGTACGCGACAATCGTAACCATCAGATCAGGGCTATAATAACGCATGGAACAGTTAATAACGCATGGATCCATTGGTTTTGTGATAATCACGCATGAGAGCCAAAAATCATGCATGGGAGCCCTTATAATCACGCATGGGAGCCCTTATCATACAAATCACGCACGTTATATATTAATCACGCATGTTATGTTTTGGTCGCGTACGTTAACGTACGTTAAGCCGTGAAGTACATTATACTTTCTCTCTCTCTCTCTCTCTCTATATATATATATATATATATATATATAATTAGTTGAACAGTTTAGAAACGTCAACTCAAACATGACCTGTATATCTAAATAGGTTAGACATAATTACTCAAAAGCTAATTACTATTATGTCTATATCTCCATGTCTAAAACCCTCATATTTGTAGTTGTTTATTGCAAATTCACCGAGGATTAGTTAATTGTTTGTGTTTTGGTGTTTTGCATGTCTTAGGTCCTTAATGAAGGATTTTCAAAATAAATGAACGAGATTTGCTGAGAAGAAATAAAGAAGCTAGAAAAGAAGATAGGTATGACCCATACTCAAGAAGTGAAGTATGATCGTACCAGAAAACAACAAAGAATTTAGTGCCACCATAGAAAAAGTTAAAACCCTGGTATGCCCCGTGTTTACATATGAGTACAGGCCATACGCCATTAATGATGGTAGGAGTCGTAACGCCATTTATCCTGGTATGAGTCGTGCTCAATTCGAAACCCTAAAAATACCTATAAAAAGAACAAGATGGCTGGAAAACTAGAGTGGAGGAAATTGGGTGACTGTAGAATCGAAAAAGAGGTTGTGTTGATTTGTGCAACAAGACTAAAGATCAAAAGAGTTTGGAAACCGAAGATCTAACATACAGGAGATCATATTCGTGATTCTTACTGAGTTTGCTACTTTTAGTTTCTGATTTCTTTAATCTTTATCATGTATTCAATGAATTCTAGTTGTTTAGCTTTGATTATGGCTAGCTAACCGTCTAATAGCCGGTTGGGTAGGATGAATTCTAGTTTTTGTTAAGTTTGAATGATTATAATTATGAAAACGTGATTTATTTAAGTTTGTTTACTGTTCATATTGCGAGGTGAATAACAATGCCGTAGCATAGTGCCTGGTATGTAGATTCCGTATAGAATTTTTTAGGTATATACGTTTTCGACCCTCCCCCCCGGTTTTATATTTTTTTAGGTATTCCGTAGCATAGTGCCCCCTCTCCATTTCCTCCACTTCGTCGCCGTGCCTACTTCGTCGAGATTGTCGGGGGTATGATGAATTCGACGGGCCTCCCCTCTCTCTCACACATATACATACAACATATACATATATATTTTAGCCTCATCTCCCATTTCCTTACCTACATCCTCTTTGCCCCATCCTCACACCCGATCTACGTGACGCTTACGTGACGGATCATCCTCCAAGGATGGACCTCTACCATACCGCATAGCCTTATTCTAATAAAAAACAAAACCGCTTGTAAACATTTAATAAGCTATAAACTAAAGAAAAGGATAAATATAATAGAATAAAAAGGGTAATTTCGTATGTTAAGTTAATGATGATAAGAAGTAAATGGTTCAAAACTAATTAAAGTTTTACAATTATTTTGTTAATTTATGATTTTCATTCTATTATATATTGTGGGCTTCTTTTTTTCTTAATCACATTGACCAGTTGGCCCTTTTAAAACACGGGCTCTAAATAAAAGCCCAATACATCATAGAGTTAGATAAGGCTATATAATAGGTCATCTTCATTGAGTTTGCTCATTCAATCCTTAAATTAACTTAAATTTCTTAGTTTGCAGCTTATTGTTTTAAATCAAGTAATCAACATCTTCTCCCAGTAACAAGGTTGATTAACTTGCAACTTATTAAAATTATAGGTTTTGAACAACATTAGAAAGAAAACACACACACAACAAGGAAAAAAAAACACTACAAAGGTGCATAAAGTCATCCAGAAGAACTTCATGGTCATTCACCTAGGACCAGATAGAATAGAATCCAACAATGGTGTCAAATCTTTCTTATGTTCGACTGCTGTGTTTTGCAGTCTAGGATCAGTAAAGTTGTAATCCAAGTTCGATTCGACATTCATTCGTCCTTCTAACACCATAACTACCGATGACATTGAAGGCCTTCTCGTATAATTAGTTTGCAAACACCATGCAGCCACTTTCATCATCTCCACAACTTCTGAACCGTGTGTCTGCATATATTCGCTGTACTTGTCGACAATATCAAGCAACGTCCCTTGTTCCCAACATTGTTGAAAGACGCCAAGTAAGTGCCAACTTTCTTCGGGCTGAGATCTATCAAAGTTCCTCCTCCCACACAAGATCTCTAAGAGAACGATTCCAAAGCTGTATACATCTACTTTTTCGGTTATCACCGAGCTTAACCATTCAGGAGCCATATATCCCGGGGTTCCTCTCATTCTTGTCATCACATGGCTTTGATCTCTGTCGATAAGTTTAGACAACCCAAAATCAGATACTTTGGCATTGAAATCATTGTCTAGGAGTATGTTTTGAGGTTTAATGTCAAGGTGGATGATTTTTTGCATACAATCTTCATGAAGATATGCTAGACCTTTGGCTATATCAAGAATGATTTTCTTTCTGCATTGCCATTCGAGTATGTGTTCTCGATTTCCATGGTAGATCCACCTATCTAATGATCCGCTACTCATGAAATCATACACCAGAAACCGTTGGGATCGCCAAGCACAAAATCCTCCAAGTCTGACCAGATTCACATGGTGAATGCTTCCAATGGATTCAACCTCAGCTAAGAATGATTTGTTAACCTGCCCGAGACCATCAAGACGTTTTACTGCAATCTTTGTGTCATCTTCAAGGGTCCCTTCGAAAACTGATCCGAATCCTCCTTGACCAAGCTTTTTAGAAAAATTCTCTGTGGCGGTTTTTAGTTCTTCATAGGTGAACCGAGTCGGCATCCCTGGTACCGCATCTATATACTCACATCATTCATGTCTGCGGGATAGCCGTATAATCGGACGTTCTCAAGTGTGATGAAATGTTGATCTTGTGTAGAATTACATGTGAGAGGAGTAATTGGATAGCAACCCTGGCTGGGTTGCGGATCATTCACTGCTTTGAAATAGTCTATCGTGTGAGGGCTTGGTGCTGGACAGCTACACTGTTGCTTATTCGAGCAAATGGCATTTCTCCCACAAGCCAAAGGATAACTACACTCTCCGTATCCGTCATCGGTAAGTAGATCAGCCACCTCAGACCATTCGCCTTTCCATTCAAACACTTTCAAATGCCCATCGGGCATGAATTTCATATATTGAACCGAGGATGCAAATGGTATATCAATTGAATAATCTGACCAAAATGTAATTTCTTTCTTTAGTTGTTTTAATGCTGTTAAAGCTCGGGGTTATGTAATAGACTTGAGGTGGGTTTGATCCCACACTCGCAAACAATTGATCAGTAACTTGAAGAGAATACAAACCTTTTTGAGCCGTCCAATCAGTGGACGAAACACTAGGTATCAGCTGCTGTCCTTGAAACAGTCTTTGCCCCGGTACCAAACAGTCCGTTGGGTGATCAAAAGATTGCCAAACCACAGAGCCATTGACATTAAACAACACTAGGTTTCCAGTATCAGTTAACTTCATACCAACAACAGATTTCCCGGCGGTGTTTGTACTCCAAACTGTGCTTCCATCGACATCCTGAAGGACCAATTCTCCGGTTGCAGTGAACTTCAGTGTTGCACCTATACTAACAGGAGAGTCTCGGTTTACTGACCAAACGACTTAGAGGGGGCGTTTTATCAATATAAAAAATGCCACTCTCTCTTTCAGTTACAACAATGAAGACAGCAAAGAGGTAAGAAGTGCAGTTTCCATTGCAGTAGAAACCACAGGCAAATGTGGGCCCAAATGATCCTCCAAGGAGGACGGTTCGAATCTGTATGGTATCACTGAGATGATAAGTGTAACGTTTTCCAGGAAACGCGGAATTAAAAAAAAGAATCAGTGTTGGTCCATGTGGTGGAAAAGATTAGCAGTAGGGTAGTCGTCAGGCGGCTGGGCAGTGGTTGAGTAGCAATTTAAGATGAGAAACAAGGCAAAACAATAACAGATGATCCATGCTGCCATCATAATATTAGCCAACACACACAAGATGATCAGCCAATGAAGAAAGGTATATGCTTCATGATTTGAATGTGGATCTACTGTAGAGAAGTCAATATAGTCAACTCATTTAATAGATTAGTCATAATCGTTTCCTGACAAGCATTTAAAATCAATGTTTTAAAAACCGGTTTTTAAATCAAACCGGATTAGGCTAAAAAATGGTTCAACCGGTTGAACCAGGTTGTATCAAGCGGTTCAACCGGGTTGACTACCCAACTCTATAATTTCATAAATTACAACATCAATTCAAAAGTTAATCAAAAAATGCATGATTACATACTAAAAGATGATACAAAAGTAAATCAATAATAAAAAATTATCCAAAAGATAATCGAAAATCATTCAATTTTCCAACAAGCTCTTTTAAATGAAAGTTTACGATATGTTTAACTGTTTAAGCCATTTGAGTGTTGAATACATCAAGTTCACGATCACATAAAAGATAAAATTCACTATTATCGCCATCCTCATCAACTAGAGGATAACTATTTTCGTTTCATACAATATTAAATAAGAACTTTTAGCTACGAATAATCATAATATATTAAAATTACGTAAGATAAGTAACATATATAATAAAAATAAATAACAACCCAAACTAAAATAACCCTGGGCCGGTACCGGTATACCGGATTTTACCGGCGGTACAAACCTTTTGCCGTTTCATTTATTTACCAGGGTGTTTCGTACCGGATTTACATCTGGAAACGGTAATACCGGTATAACCGGCCGGTATTTACCGGTTTTTAAAACATTGTTTAAAATCATGAAACACATGGGGTATATGTCATCTCACAAAATGCAATAAATATAGATAAAGAAACATAGCCTACTGATGTCGATTGCGCAGCTCGTCGGGGGCATTTACGGCGGAAGCGTTTGTATCGATGAAAGACGGGCGGTACAGGTTGGGCTGCTCCTTTTTTTTCTTATTTCATTTTCTAGTTATGTTTACTTTTTGAAAAAAATTGGATATAGTATCTGGCTGTTGAAGGATAATAAAACATCAGACTTCAGAATGTTATTCTTCATATGCTTCTACATGTAAATATTACAGGTGTTTACAATGTAATTCGATGGGTTTTTGACAAAATCTAAACCTCTGAAACAAGAAACCAACCGTGTTTGGCAGTTCAGGTTATGCTGCTTGAGCTAATATTTTTGGTCGAACCAACTGGTTTCGCAGTTCGACAGTTCAGGTTATGCTGCTTGAACTAATATACTAAATACACATTACTACATGTTTCAAAAGTAAAAAAGAAATATGTAAATAATAGAGGTCATACGGCCGATCTGTTGACATGGTCAATTTAAGTTTCAAACCAAACTATTAAACTGTCAAAACCACAAAAACCGGACAGAGAACCATAACGGCGATTCAATCGGTTTTAACCGTCTTGAAACACCCCTACTTGGTGAGATATTTCAAGTCTTCTTTTCTTGAAGCTAAAAAATATTGGTTAGCTGCTCATATTCACAGAACTGGACCAAATAGGTAATACCATAACAAAAATTTCCTAACTTCTTTAAACAAATGAATACATAGTTTTATTCAGTAAAAAAATGTACATGTGCGGTCAAAGGGAAACGTGAGATAGCCATCAAGTTTCTCGGCATTTTTTAGCATCCCTCTGCTTAAAAGTTAAAACCGTTGTTGCTAGCTGATAAATTCATCTGCTATCAATGGTGGGATAAAGCTGTAACCTTGAAGAGTTTGCTCAAATATATGACCCACTCTAAGCAATTTCTCCTGCATTTATGATGTTAATCACGTTAAATCAATAAAATATAAAAAAGGGTAATTTCATGATATCGAACAAGGGTGAACTTGGAAAAAAAAAGGGTATTGAGAAAATAGTCTGACCTCATCAAATGCAGCGCCAATCATTTGAAAGCCGACAGGAAGGCTAGCAGTGCCATCTTTAACAAAGCCACATGGCAAAACCAATGCTGGCAATCCAGCCAAATTCACATTTACCTGCATTTGAAAGCAAACATAAGAATCTAAAGCTAAAATGTTTATAAAATAAAGGGTAAATTACACAGATGGTGATGTGTGGTAAGGCCAGGTTTCAGTTTTGGTCCTCGCTTTTCACAAATTAAATCCGTGGTCCCCATTCTTCACTCATAACAACACATTTGGTCATTTTCACTAACTGACGAGAAAAGTCCGTTAATTTCATATGAAATAACTGTATACCCTTGTACTGATTTTTTTTAAATAGGGTAAAAATCGAGAATGATTCTAAAGATCTTGATTTCAATGTCACAGGGGCGTGACGGGGGCTACAACAGTGAAGAGGTGTGTTTTAAGCATAGTTGTTAAAAGCCATCGCCTCTTGAGTCTAGGCCCATTTTTCAGGCGAGGCGAGGCGAGGCAGTTGCGCTTTAAGTCGAGGAAATTGCGCTTTAATTCTCCAGGTAATGGTTCAGGCACAAATTCCGGCGAGATTCCTAGATTGCGGAGAGTTTCCAGCAAAATTCTCTAAATTCCGACAACATTCTAGCCAGATTTCTACTTTTATCTAAGGAAAACTACTTTTATACACTAATTTTAGAACTTTTGGTACTAAATAGATGAAATAAAGTGTTACATAATAGATTTTGTTAATTTTATTTGAAGAATAGTATTCTTTTCAAATATATAATATATTTTTTATTTTTTTTCTCATTATGCGCTTTATTTTTCTCAGGCCCTAGCTTTTTTTGCGCCTTGCGCCTAGGCCCCAGGCGAGGCCTATGCGCCTTGAGTGCACCTAGTGCCTTTAACAACTATGGTTTTAAGGTTTTTAGTTTTTTAACTAAAAGGGTAAAAATGTCTTTTTATATATCTAACATAGTTGGCGAAAAGGACCAAACTTGTTACGAGTCACCATACCCCTAGAATAAGCGTGTAATTTCTCAAAAGAAAGAACCAAAACCAAACCAAAACTTCACCTTGCCGTAGGGACCATCTATGTAATTTACTCAAAAAATAAATAAAATGTAGGATGTCGAAAGGGAAGCTTGCAAGGACATACCGTCATGATATCCCCGGCATACATTGCCAGCGGATCGTTTTTCTTTTCACCTATATATATCAAAGAAGAAAAATACAGTGGTTACATGATTATAATCTTTCACATATGATTACTAAGGTGATCGTAGTGGGTAAATTGGTAATTACCAATTTTATATGCTGCAGATGGAGCCGCTGGTGAAATTAGAATATCATGTGAATCTAATGCTGCCTTGAAGCTTTTCTGTACTACAGTTCTCACCTAAATCATCAAACCACCATGATTAACATATTAATCAACATTATAAAATATAGAGTAAATTACAAAATCGTCCTTTATGTATGTCACTTATTGCAAATTGTGTCCTTTGTCTTCAATAATAATTACAGAAAACGTACTCGATGTTTACAAACTCTTGCAAGTTATGTCCTTTAGCCCTAACTCAGTTAATTTTTGTGGTTAAATCTAACCAAATGGATCCCACATAAGGGTATTTTTGTGGTTAAATCTGACCAAATGGACCTCACATGAGAGTAAAATGACCAAAATACCCTCATGTGGGGTCCATTTGGTCAGATTTAACCACAAAAAATTAACTGAGTTAGCGCTAAAGAACATAACTTGCAAGGGTTTGCAAAAATCGAGTACGTTTTCTGTAATTATTGAAGATAAAGGACACAGTTTGCAATAAGTGATGTACATAAAGAACGATTTTTGTAATTTACTCTAAAATATAAGATCAAGAGAATACCTGCTGAGCTCGCTTGTAATAAGCATCATAATAACCAGCTGAAAGGGCATATGTCCCCATCAAAATCCTCCTTTTTACCTTTAAAAATTATTAAAAAAATGATTTATTCGTTATAATAATGTTAAACCGTTGAACTTATAAGAAAAGCTTATCAATGTGATTTTCTTTTATACCTCTGGACCAAAGCCATTAGCACGAGAACCTCCGTAAAGGGAACTCAGTTCATCAGAAACGATTTGATTACCATACCTGTAGATAAAAAAAACTTACGATTTTTAAATTAAAATATGGCAACTAAATGCACAAAATAACAAGATAACGTGAAATATATATACCTAACACCATCATAGCGCGATAAATTTGAAGATGACTCAGATGAAGCAAGAACATAGTATGCAGGCAATCCTAGAGAGAAAGATGGCAAAGAAACCTGTAATTCATTAAAAAAATAAGAAAAAAATATATTAATTACTTGTTTGTTTAGACAACCTCAAAGATTAGATTTTATATAAACCGTTAATGGATAAACAGGACCTCTGTTACACTACATCCTAAGTCTTCCAAATGAGAAATAGCACCACGGATCGATGAAACAACTTCTTGATCAACTCCGTCACCAAGCGTTTCAGAAATTACACCAACCCTTAATCCTTTTAACGGTTGCGATTCAAAATAATCTTTCGAAATGAACTGAGATGTGAAGTCGTTAACCTCCTGTAAACAAGATTTGCAATAATCATTTCATACGAAATACATCAAGAAACTATAAACAGCAAGATCAAGGGTAGAACTTAAAAGAAATATACCCGTTTGCTACTAGTGGCATCAAGTTTATCATGACCACAAATCGACTGAAGAAGAAGTCCGGCATCAGCAACCGACGAGCCAAAGCAACCAATAACATCCAGTGATGACGCATACGCCACCAGCCCGTATCGTGACACACGGCCATACGTCGGCTTTAGCCCTACAACACCACAAAACGACGCCGGCTGCCGGACACTTCCACCAGTATCACTTCCCAATGATACTACACACTGCCTAGCGGAAACAGCCGCCGCCGAGCCGCCTGATGATCCCCCTGGTACACATTCAAGGTTCCATGGATTTGCAGTAACCTAATAAGTAGCAAAATACCAAAATCTATTAAGTCAATACAATTTACAAGTATGAAATTGGCAAAAAATAGAAAATAATAGAACCCTAACCTGATAAGCTGATCCTTCAGTGGTACTCCCCATTCCGAATTCATCCAAATTAGTTTTCCCAACAATAATGGCACCACTCTCCTTCAACTTCTTAACAGCGGTCGCATCGAATGCCGGCCGATAATTTTCTAATAATTTGGATCCGGCAGTAGAAGGCATGTCTGCAGTACAAATGTTGTCTTTGACCGCAACCAATACTCCAGCGAGGGGGCCCACGTCCTCGTTTCGATCAATCTTCCGGTCAATTTCATCGGCTTCATTTAAAACGGTTTCTGAGACGTGAAGGAAGCTCTTGACATGGGGTTCGGTAAGGCGTAGACGGTTGAGAAATTCTTCGGTGAATTGACGGGTTGTTTTCTCACGGGAAAGGATGGATTTTTGGATGGTTTGGATCTGAGAGGTGGGTAGCGATGCGGAAATGGGGCGGGCTAGAGGGGTGGCGTGGATCGATTTGGCATAATGGTGGTGAAGCGGTTTAGATCGCCGACAGTGGAGGAGGAGGATGCGAGGGTTTTGGACTGAAGATAGCATTTTTTTACAAGGAGCTGTCAGAGGAGAAAGAATGACTATCAAATAAGTTCGGTACTTCGGCATCAACAACTTTCTAAACTTTGAGAATTATGTGCAGTTAGAAAGGCGGTTGTTACTGACCTTTGGACTTAAAAATGCATACTATGATTCAAACCAAAGTTGATGCTATATCGTCTAAAGGGCTTTCTTTCATACATTTTTTAACTAAAGTTTGACTTTCTGAGTCAACATTGATCTTTGGACTTAAAAAGTCAGAACCACAAAGTCAAAAGCAGATAATTCATTTGTTTTCAACACCTAAGTCAAATTCTATGCTATTTACTTTCCCTTATCTGCTATCAATTTTACACAAAAGAACTAGGCCCGGAAAACAAGTAGAGTTGGGCGGGTTTGGGTGGCGGCTCAAATCAAACGGATTGATTTAATAAAGGTTATTTTGGTTTGGGTCGGTGTTATGAACCGTGTAGACTCTCGTAGGCCCAACCTTGTGGCCCGTTTAATAAGCCCAACAAGACAAGCTAGATATAACACTGGGAGTTTAGATTACGGGGATTATGAAAAGATTGTTTAAGCTACTTGAGTGTGTTCTTCTTCCCATCTCCATTGTTCTTCTGTATTCCCATCTTCTTCTTGTATTAAGTTGTAATCCTATCGGTTAATCAATTCGAGATCTACCTTTATTCCTAATTTGATTATCTCTTAGCTGAGTGAATATCAATTCACTTTATTGGTGCTTTCATTGAATCGTCTGCATCGATGGCGGACGACTCATTAATCCCTGATATACTCGCTAATCTTCAGTCCATGCTCGAGAACACTAATAAGATACAAAGTGCTCTGAGGCGGATGTCTGCAACCCTAGATAAACAACAGTCGGCCGTTGTCAAACTGGGGGACCTACTTCTTTCACCACCGGACGCTACTGATGATTCTGATCTAGGGCTCAAGACTACTACTCCATCGAATTTTGGTTCAATCGCATCTGGAATTGAGGTTGTTACTAATCAGTCGGGTGTTGTCAACTTAGATCTGAATAGTAATCAATCTAGGCCTCTGCAATTAACAGATCTAGTTCCCTCTTCAGTTACCAGCAATTTAGTTTCAGCGAATGCCACTGTCGACTGCGACACTAATGTTCCACAATCCACTGTTTCTAAGGAGGCGGATTGGTTATGGAGGATTTATTATTATGATCCTGGTCTGATTCAATATGGTTCGATTCGAGTTCTTACTTCGGATCGGATGTTGAATGTTGATTCAATTGCCATTGTTAATAGATTTGGTAATAGTCAGATGACGTATGTGTTCCAATACACCAATAATGACTATGTTCTCCAGGTGTTTGATGAAATGCCTAACAATATTGCCACTGTAATTGAGGCTCACACAGCTGCACATATGAAATTCTCTCTTTTCACTGGAGCTAATTCTGATCTATGGGCCGCTCATGCCACCATGTACTCCGAATTATATGAAATTCTTGAAACCTATCGTTTTACAATTATCTCCAGTCAACTGGAGGAGGCGGCAACTTTTTGTTTTGATCCTGGGCCGTTGAAACTTACTGCTTCGCATCCAACTCAGGTTACACTTGATTTTGGCTCTCTCGTTTTATATACGCTAGTTAGTATTCGCCACTTTAATCCAACTTATTCCATTACTATTGCATCGATGCTTTCACTTGACGAGTCACCTTCTCTCCTTAACCCAGCCTTCAATGATAAATTGGGTGTTGTTAATACTCGGATTGCACTTCGGGAAGGCTTGGTTCAACTCAATCGAGCTAAAGAAAAATTAATTCGGGTTGCTATTGGATTTACATATGATATTATGGGTTCGAAAGTCCGCGATGCTACTACAACTGACGTTGGTTATTCTCGGACGGTGTATAGTCATGCTCATTTGGGACATTTGGACACGACACTTAGTTTATTTGCCGGTCAATATCCGGCTAGTTTAAGGGTTTTTGTTCCGCTCTTGGAAACAACTTATGTTCTCATTACACATTGTTGCCGTGCGGTACTCATAATCAATGGATTGGGAGCAACACTTGTAATGGAATTGATGGTTGCTACTGAAAAGGGTCATGAAGTTGTTGTTAACTATCAGCGAAAACCACCATACGGTTATTTCAATTATGATTTTAGTCACGTGCCTCTCCATCAGAATGTCAGACCGTTACCCACTGCTGCAATAACTCATGCTCGACTAAGGTTTAATGGTATAATTCTTACTTCGGATTCCACAATGCGGACAACGTTGAATTTTTATCATGCACATGAACAGAGTGACACAACAATATCAAGTGCTTTAAACGTAAGCAAAATAGTTTACCTCCGTATATTTCGAAACTTGAAACAACTTTTTGGGTGGCAAGCAGGTTCTACTACAACGCCTTATGTCCATATGCATGTTCTAAGGTTTACATTTAACTATTCTGGAGCGTTTTGGCAAATCAGAAGACAATCAGTTTTGGTTAGTAAATTGAGTTTTGTTGGGGCAACACACCTGGTTGTGGTTTTTAATTCTGTTTTTAAGGAGAACATAAGTCATTATGATGTTCGGATGCAACCGAATTTAGTTTGTCTACAGAATGTTTATGTTATTTGGATGATACCATGGAATGCAATTCTTTTTCGAACCACTAAAAACGCGATCAGTACAGCGGCACTATTAGTATGCAAAGACGTGAGGCTACGTGATGTCTTACCAATTAACACAACGTTAAAGGGCGTTCTAACCGCGTATGCTATGACAACAAGTCTTACACAAATACGTACGCCAGACCATTATCTGCACTTCAACGGTGGTACCGGGTCGGTTCTAACCACTAATGGGACTGTTGAAATGGAAGCTTGCATCATGAATGGAAATTTAAAGATTGGTGGTGCGGTTTCGAGTTATGTACAACTCTTACTATTAGGTGTTGCTTTCACCATTAAACCTCCGCCAGAACCTCCTCCATCAAGATCACATAATAATTGTCTTTACACGCTACGGACATGCGCATCCGCACCGCTCCGAGCTTCTCCTTACGAAACCCAAATAATCATATTAATACAAACAGCCATGTTACTTACACGGGTTCTCTTCACAGGCATCAACTTCAATATCAGAGGGTCGCTCAACTATTATGACCAAGGTTTAAATGACATTTCAGCCACTAACTTGAAGCTTGAACAAATTCACCAATCAATGACCTTAATAATCCTTGAGGTTGAAGAGAAAATTCTTTGGGATCCATTTATGCTCCATGGAACCTTTGAGCTCAATGAATTGTTCATTTTATTTGTGCACTTTATTTGGGTAGCAACTTGGCTGGAATTTGCTCGTGAGTTACTGGTGCTTCAATGTGAACCCACCTTGCTTTCACAAGCCATCATATTTGAACTACATGGCTACTGGGTCCAGTCTCTTGTAATAAAGGATCCATTTATTTTAGCTTGCTACACCCATGTTGCTATGGCAGATCCCATCTCATGCTGGTTCATGAAACCGCCATTAATACAATGGGACCACCGGTCAAAGGAAGTAATTACTGGGGACGAACCTCTCCATTTGATCAAACGATATACATGCTACCACCTTGAGGACAAGGTGGTTTTGAAAGCGGGAGGTAATGTTATGAACCGTGTAGACTCTCGTAGGCCCAACCTTGTGGCCCGTTTAATAAGCCCAACAAGACAAGCTAGATATAACACTGGGAGTTTAGATTACGGGGATTATGAAAAGATTGTTTAAGCTACTTGAGTGTGTTCTTCTTCCCATCTCCATTGTTCTTCTGTATTCCCATCTTCTTCTTGTATTAAGTTGTAATCCTATCGGTTAATCAATTCGAGATCTACCTTTATTCCTAATTTGATTATCTCTTAGCTGAGTGAATATCAATTCACTTTAGTCGGGACGGATCCGGGTTGGAACAGGTTTCAGGTCAGAAAGGGTTGCTTTTAAAAATAGTTATTTTGAAATTACTGTACAACTTAGAAGTTCTGACTTTCTGGTTTTCAGCACCAGTTACGCGCGATCATGCCTCAGTTTACGAATGTTAAAATGCCGGTTACACTTTCGGAGCCGGTTACATGTACCAGGATCGGGAAACGCGCGTCTGGCGCCACGTTACTAGGCCCCAGCACACACTTACCCAGCCGCTCAGGGCGTAAGTAACTGCATCGGTTACGTGCGCTCAGGTGTCAATTACGCGTGCTGCGTCTATTACGCGCTTTTACTTCGGTTATACGTACCAGAGCTTGGACACACGGCAGGCGCTTAACGCAGTGCTCGACGCGAAACCGACTTTGCACGAGTAACTGACACCGGCCAGTTACGCACACGCCCATGGTTACGCGTGTTTAACGCCAGTTACGCACATTCCGGTGTCGTTCTGCACGTTTAGGCATTGGTTACACGTGTTTAAATGCTGGTTACGCGTATCAGGGCCAAAAAACACCCGTCCTATGCCACGTAACGCGCAGAACCCAGTTTCGATATTCGCTTAACCCAGCGTTCGATGCGTAAGCAGCTCCACATTAGTAACCGGGGCCGGGTTGCAACATCAGATCTGTACAGATGTTATCTTCTCAACTTATTAATTGATACTAGGGGTGGCAAAATGGGTGGGTTGGGCAGGTTTGGGTAATGAGTTAGGATGGGTATGGGTTAGGATGGGTTTGTTAAGAAATGAGTTAGGATGGGTTTAGGTCAAGATGGGTTTTTCTCAAGATGGATTTGGGCATGATAGGCTAAAAATATAAACAAATAAAAAAAAATAAAATAAAAAAAATTAAAAACTTAAAAATAATCAAAAAAAATATAAAAAAAAATCAAAAAATCAAAAAAATAAAAAAAAATATGCCATGCTTTATTATTCTTGAATCTTGATCATTGAGGGTGTTTCATAAGACTGACTTTTGTATCTTTTGAGGTGATTGAGGAACTGAAACAATATTTTTGTTTAATCCTGAAAGCATCATGGATGATGATGAGGTGGCTATAGGGAAGGGGTCTGTGTTCTTTTATGGTGTGGGTCATGTGCTCAATGACATAACAGCTGCTTGCTGGTTTACTTATCTTTTGGTGTTCATTACAGATATTGTTTTTTTAAGGGATGCTGCTACTGTCATGCTTTCTGGGTAGAAAGCTGATGGATTCACAACAATAAATAACGTACCATAATGTAAGCAAATACTTTTAATAGAGTTGTTAAAAGAATTTTAATACATATTAAAAAGCTCCCTACTGCAAAAAAAAAAAAAAAAAAAAAAAAAAAAAAAAAAAACGAACTGCGATATCCGCATCTTTTTCATCTCCTTTGCTGTTTCAGAATCAGATCACCTTGAATATACATACTGCCGCAACAGCAATTTGAAATTTGTCCTAAAAGCGCAAGGTTGAGAACCTTCTTAAGGCATATTGACTGACTGTTTTTTGCACTTCAGGAAACCAAGTTAAAAGTCCTGAACCGGTATCATACCGGATAGTACCAATACAGTACAGTATACATTCGGTCAATACCAGTATGGTACCGATTATACGGTACAAAATTTCTCAAACCTAGAACAAAAATAACTTGAGTCGATACAAATATCTATGATCCCCTATATTCATTCAGTAAACCTTAAAAATAAACTTAAATCAAGTAAACCCTAACCTTCATAAACAGATGTATCATGAATATGCTACTTACAATCAATTATATTATGTTTGTGGAATATTAGGGCCAAACAGTCATTAGATTATCAACAACACAAACACAGAGTGTAATCAAACAAACAATCGAGTCTAAAATCAGTTAAAAGTTAAAGGTGAAAATGTTGCATTGTAAATGGAAAAGAAATAAACTTACAAACTTATTAGGATTTCTGAATTAGGGTTCTCAGCAGCGGCTGAGAGCCAAGCCGCAGTCGGAGCCGACCGGCGTGGCGTGGCGTGGCGCGGCGGCGGCGAACTGGTCCGATACTTTACAGGAAAAGATAGTGGCTTGCAAGAGGATAGAGTATCTTCTTCTTCCTTATCATGAAAGGGGTCGCTTATTTATAGTAGAACTTGTAAGTTGAAATTTGAAGGAGTGAAATTAGACGTGTTTCTGTATAGGACTTGTAAGTGGGCTACATTTAGATAGAGTGTTATTGGGCAGGACTAAAAAGAATTATACAAAAGCCCATTAATTAGTTGAGTTTAATAATAAGGGGGAGGGCCAATTAGGTACTCATAGAGTGGTTGGAGAAAGATTTTATGTTCCTTGTGACACAAGTTCGACTCTCACTCTTCCTATTATTGTCTACGGCATCCAGGTGAATAGCGAATACGGGTGGTGCCGGTTCGTCTTGGATGGAGGTCGGGTTTCCCCGCATCTGAGAGAGCCAAGAGCTAGCGACGGTCGAATAATCGACCTTGGCCACAGCTTCCAGTATCACGATGATTGGCATGTTATTTCTTATCGTTTAAAAGAATAATAAAGGGGAGCAACCCCGTGCCGGTTTGAACAGAACAAAGAATATAATAGTGAAAATATTTGATTATTCAGTTTTTCTTTGTTTTTAATTATTTTATTGCATATGTATTTAACTAGTTTTTGTCCGCGTTGCTGGGCAATAAACCGAATATTTCTCTCTCATAACATGTATGTCTGTATAGAGAGCAAAATCGTAATTATATTTTGAGCTGGAGGCGAAATCATAATTTTAAACTGAGAGCAAAATCATAATTTTGAGCTTGGGGGGGGGATCATAATTTTATTTTGAACTGTGGGCAAAAACGTAATTTTGAGCTGAGAACAGAATCATAATTTTAAGGTAGAGTGAAAACCAACATTTTATTTTGAACTGGGGGCAAAACCGTAATTTTAAACGAAGGGCGAAACCGTAATTTTAAACTGAGAACAAAATTAAAAATGAGTTTTTGAACCGAGGGCAAAAGCGTAATTTTAAGCTAGGGGCAAAATTATAATTTTATTTTGAGCTAGCGGCAAAAACGTAATTTTAAACGAAAGACGAAAGCGTAATTTTAAACTGGGAATAAAGTTCAATTAAAAAAAGGTTGGTCGCCTGACACTATTTCCCCCAACTTGTAAATACATTTGTAGTATAATATAATATAATATAGCTTATGAGTGTTTTCCTTTTTATTTATACTAGTGAAAGTGAATATGAATAATTTGAATAAAATTCATGTTGCTTATCGAAGCGTCCATTAGTTATCCATCATGCAAGTATGTTAAGTATGTTTGAAAAATGCATTATGTAGGCTATGTCAATGTCCATTAGCACTGGCGGATCCAGTAATTTTTTTTTTTTGGGTTCATTGTTTTTAGATACTTTAATATCATAGGTCCGGATGTAAAAAATTTCGGGTCAGTTCGACGGTTTCGATCGGGTAAAATTCATCACATAATAAAAATACGATACAATTAGAGGTGAGCAGATTGCGGTCCCACCCGAAATTACCCAACAACAAGACCGAAAATTAACCAAAACCGGGCCCGAAATAATACAATTATACAAATGGTCAGACCTCGGTTCCTATTTATTGACAATTTCGAGACGGTTCCCGGTCCAAGACCAAGGAAAACCAGAAAAGAACCGACCTGGTGAAAAGTAAAACTGATTCTTTTTATCTGTTAATCTGTTATGCATATCCATAAGGACAAATCAAATCGACCGACCTTAAGAATTAGAGATGATGATGGTTGCAACAACATTAAATAACCAGGTTTGTTTCACTTCTATCTAATTAATCACCATTGTTTGTTTCAATCATATGGCAATAGCATCAACTTCAATTCAATTTGCAAAATCAAGAAGGGGAATAACACTTTATCATAGCCATTGATTAGGGGAGTGGGGTGGTTCCGTTTTATTCCGTGATGGAGCAAGTTCCACGCATGGAAAATGTACAAGACCAGCGCCACCTACAAAATTTGACGCGTGATGGATGGTAACCGTGATAAAATTCACACGTTATGGATTATTTGGTGATAATTGAATGTGTGGGGTGTAAGAGTTTATTTTTGGGTGTTGTGAGTGATGACCATTGCCACTAAAAAAGGTTGTGAGTGATAGAAAAATGATTGATGACATGGCGGAAGTTGATTGGGTGTTGTGAGTGATGAGTGATGACCACCCCACCCCCTTATTACTTCAACTCAATTGGCCCAACTTAAATGGATCAGAATCCGATCCATGATCCAACATAATGGATCGTGATCCGATCCATATCCAAAAAAATTTAAATGGATGGATCACTAACCGGATTGATCCATATAAAAAAATATAATAAAAAACCTCTAAAAATAAAAAAAATCACAAAAAATCAAATAATTGCAAAAATTCAAAAAAAAAATCAAAAAAATTCAAAAAAAATCTAAACAAATAATAAAAATAAAAATCTAAAAAATCAAAAAAATCAAAAAAATAAAAAAAGTCTAAAAAAATTCTAAACAATAAAAAAAATCTAAAAAAATTCTAAAAAATAAAAAAATAATAATAAAATCTTTAACTTCTATATTCATGAATCTATCTATTATACTAAAAGAATACATCTTTGCCACATCACCTGCTTATGTGGCATAGCTACTTAGGCTGATAATTGTGTTTTGAGCGGCAAAAGGAATTTCCTCGATTCTCCTTCAATTGTGATGAGCGGCAAAAGGATTTTCCTTCATTGTCATTTGTGAAATCGTCATATGTGTTCATATGGAAACTTCAATCAATCTTCTGTCTTCTTTAACATGAATTCTCTCTCTTAGCAAACCCTAATTTCTTCCACGCCACTTGCAAATCTCGCCTAAACTTTTTATTAACACTTTTAATCTCCAATCATCATCGTATGATTCTCTTTCACTCATGCATCTAAACCCTAATTCTTCCATACCACTGTTTTCTTTCTCCATTGTATAAAGTTCTCCCCAATCCAGAATTGGCATGCTGTTGGAAAGACGATATTGATGAATTAGGGTTCTGGTGAAGTGAACTGGTAATGTTTTTCCTGTGTGTCTTTTGGATGTTTGTATAATCCCGTTATTTCTTCACTTTCCTCCTTTACTTACTTGAATTTTTGTTCCTTTGTCTTTCATCTTTTCGTTTATGCATCCGTTGGGTTGTGTTAAGGGTTTTGATTTTATGCTTAAAATTGAAATTGCAAGATTATTGTTTGGGAATTTTCAGGTTTTGAAATTTCAGGATCTTAAAGAGATTGGAAGCAAGGCGATGTAAAGGTATTCTTGACCAACGATTAGATAATAACATTGCTTTATTTTCGGTTCTTTTGTCAAATTTCTAACGTCTAATTTTTGTTTTCTAACTTAGCAGCCTTTTCACATGTTTACATCTATAGCATATTTTTGTGATTATAGCTGGTGGATATTTAAAATGCGACTAACCCATACATCGCCAACTATAACTTTAAACTTTTTTCGTCATAATTTGTAAGGTTTTATGGTAAATTCTTGATGATGTTGAGTTTGTTATGCTCATTGTTACTTTAGAAAGTAGCCTAAATAATGGACTTAATATTTGTTTTCCTGCTTTGTATATATTAACATGTGCTTTTTTTTCTTATTCTTTACCCATTATGTGTAAGGGAACAATTGCATCTCAACCTTACCACTTTACTATTTTTGTTTACTTTATGTTTTGTTTGAAAATCTTGAAATTTGGATATGTTTTCTTAATTAAAAAAATGGTTGATTACAAGAATTCAAATCTACCTACTTTTTTTTTACCTAATTAATTTAGTAAATAAAAATCGGGTACGGGTCGGATTGCATAAGTGACAATATGATGTAGAAAACGGTTAATTTTATAAACGGGTCAATTGAGTAAGCTTAAGATTCATGGAAATTATTAGATGCATATATTGGTTGATGTATAGATTCTTGATATACATTTCTTTTGGTTGGTTCTGGGCCTTTTTGCTAATTGTTAATTTTGATGATGGTAGGTCGGCAGCTGAGATCGGGAACGCCAGAGAATGTTATTTACATACAGAACTTTGTTTGGAAGGTCAGTGTATACTTTTTTTGAATGTGGTTTTGGAGGTTCGCAAAACTATACCGGCATGGCCCTGGACTTACTTGTAGGTACTGGTAAATTTTTTTATGTAATGTTTATTTCTCACAGTCGAATGACATCGTATATTTTAGAACGAAGACATCTATATATAATTTGAGTGGCTGAATGAAAGAGGGTTATTGGATTTTATCACCCCTAACTATTGGCTATTAGCCGCTGCCACCCCCAATTATCACTTTGACATCCCTCACTCCCAACTTAACACTTAGTTTGTTCTGTCACCATGTCGTTAACTGATCACTAAGTTTTGAGTTTGTTACTATACTTTTCGAGGTGTCCAAAGATCACTAAAACCTTTCTAAGATCCCTATGACACCCCCAAAAGTATAAAAACAGGATTAAAAGTTAGTGATAAGTTAACGACGTGGTGACAGAACGTACTAAGTGTTAAGTTGGGGGCGACGGGCGTCAAAGTGATAGTTGAGGATGACAGCGGTCAATAGCCAATAGTTGGGGGGGTGATAAAATCCAATAACCCAATAAAAGAATGATATATGGTTGCAGTAGTTAACACCTTCACCCCTCAGTTAAAAGACTAGGATTCGAATCCTACACTTCCCTTTTTTGTTTATTATATTTCAAGTACGAGTTGGGTTCTTTTTTCTATAGGCTTTTTTTTGTTTATTTTCATGTAGGCCTTTTCTTTTAATGGGTCATTGTTCAAATGGTGCAAGAGTGTGCTCTTGCTTTGAAGGCAGAGTGGGAGAATAAAGATATTACTAGACTTTATAGTAACCATCTATAGCATAGTTATCTGATCTTGAATCTTCGAACTGTCATGAATAGATATTAATCAGTAGAGGAGTTGGATTAGGTATTTCTTTTTGGTGTAGGAGCATTGCACATTGCCTGGAGAAATTAGGTTGAAAACATTCTGGTTATTGGTTGCATTTTGGATCTGCCAATGTAATTCAACCAGATGGTCCAGTGTCCAGATGCTTTTACCTAACCCACTATATGATTTCTTATGAGCCATAGAGTCTTAATGCTGACAGGATCGGTGAATAGGAGCTGGCTCCTGATTTGTTTGCTGATACCAACTGGACGATGAAGTGGATACAAACCGTTTGGCCATTCTTAGTTTTGGTACAATTTATTCATGGAATTTTGCATTTTAGATATAAAGATATATATGAGTCTTTGATTTATATACAACTGCAACTTTATGTTTATAAGTTGTCTGCTGGATAAAGTTCATCGGAGTTATGGATGTCAGAAATAATGAGCAGCTTGATCATATGTTAATGTGGGGGATGGTATACCTGGTGATGCTCTCTGATTATAGGAGTGTATATGCTAGATTAGTTCACATGGTGAGGCTGATTGATGGTGTATTTATGTATATATGTCATCATCTGTTAGCGATACTAGATGTTGGTTATGTTTAGTTTGATCATATAGTATAATTTTGTCGCAATTGGTATCATTCGACTCCTTAATAATCAGATCTTTAGAAGCATAATATGTTGATCTAAACAATAAAAAAAATTGATTCTTACAATACTAAGTCACAAGAATCAGATAATCAACTTATTTTTTGGCACAAGTTTGTAAATTTACATGTGTTGTTAGTAATTTGGTATATATAAGACATGTAGAAAGTTGAGAAATGGTGATTTTTTGTGTTGTATGTACACTTGGGCTAAGCGAAGCATCTTAAAGTTAAGCTGGTGAATCGCGATGCATGATTAGAGACAAATATACAGAAGATGAAACCAAAGTATATTTGACAATGAGAAGCATCTTTGTGTTAAGAGTAGGTGGTGATCACCCTGCATAGCAAGACCTCAACTACATGTAAGTACAAAGTAATCAATCCTTATATTAGAAGGTACTCTGTTTAAAGACATAATTAAGTAAGCATTATAGGCTATCAAGATTATATTACGATTCTATTCTTTTATTTAATTCATACTCTTTTTTATTATGTTGGTTTTTGTTTTTAAGCTGTGGTTTAAAAGACTGAAAATATTTGGAGGATTGTAATGCGAAATGTTGGCGCAGAGGCTTATCCTCTCAGGTAAATAAAAAGATGTGGCATCTAGAAAAAGTATGTGTTTTAAAATTTAGAAGTTGTGGTTTATCTTCAATTTTTGTTATTACATAATTTACATACTATTAGTAGTTATTTCAATCTATGTGTTTTAATATTCTGTGGTAGGGATGAGCTGGTAACATCCGGTACCGAAAATCCCAAAAATTGGGTACCGATACCGAAAATACCTGGTATGGTTTGGTTTAGTACCGGTACGGACCAATATTTGAAGGTAAAAACCCGTACCGAAAACACAATATGTCTGTATCGGTACTAAAAATCGAGTATGTTCCGGAAATCCAAATCTGGTACCCGTTCCTGTCACACCCCCGATTTCCACGTGTCACCGGTGGGCCCGGTGTGGGGTACAGTGACGTAGTTGGCATCGTCATAGACAATCAACACAATATAATAATGCACAGCGGAAGCAGAATAGATACATTTCAACTTTAAATAAAGTGCAATAATAATTATCACAGTAGTTGAAACGGATCCACAGGCGGATCAAATAAAATAAGATAAAAATAGTTCAACAGATATATTGTCGTCCGAGCTTGCGAGACTATAGTGGACGCTCTTAGGAAACAACCAGCCTATTTCCGTATAGTACCTGCACTTAACCTTTTGGGAAAAATACGTCAGTTTACACTGGTAAATACAAATCGACTGACTCATTTTGAAAATGATTGAAAATTTATTTAAATGCACAAGGCATAAATATTTTTATTAACTTGGGATATTTATAAGATATAAACTTGTGAACGAATTACATGCACTTATATCTCTGGTGGCCCGGGATCTGCTGTCCGGGCTAGAGATTAAATGACACACCACATTAAAGAGTTATACACGTCGGGTGTACGCCTACACCCCGTGCTCTGGTCGTGGCCATCTCGTAAGATAATGCCAAGGATATCCGGGACACGGTCAATAACCCCCCAAAGCCTAAAGTAAGACAAGACTGTTTAAACGAAGTCGCACAAGCTATTCAAGACTGTACACCCATAAGGCGCAGGACTTGTGCGCCCGATCAAGCGGTATTTTAAATACCGTACCCCAAGCCCGTATAGGGAAAATAAGTCAAAATGTATTTACCTGAGCAAGTATAAGTCACAAATGATAAGTGTTGGTAGCTTTTACCGGGCCTCCTAATCTGGAACAAAGGTTTATAATTTACCTATTAGATTCCTAACGGGTCTTTTATTTAAGCCTAAGCTTTGACCGGTTAGTTTTAAGAATGATACGGTTTACGCACGATTAAGCGAAAGACCGGATAGAATGTGATTTAGACCCGACAAGTTTGAATACTTGTATAATATGGGTATACTAAATACATTCTGGATTTTGACATAAAAATGATATCGTTTGGCCCGTTTTGGTCAATTTACGCAAACTAGTTACGTAAACCGAACCGAACGCGAAAAGGGCGATACGGGTAGACAAAAGATTCAAATGCAAGTTCCCTGATATAATATGCTTTAAATATGATATAATATCAGTATGTTATGTTCTATATTGCCCGGAATAATTTTAAACCCAATTCATGCCTTAGAAGGGCATTTTGGTCATTTAAAAGATAATAAAAGAGTAAAATTAGAAATCTGAGTTTCGGGTCTGGTTCATACAGTAAATATATTTAATATAACATATTATATCAGTAGGGTATGACCCATATATCAACTTTATCATTTAAAATCAAACTATGCACCGTATGGGTATTTTAGTAATTTCACAAGGGCTAAAAGTGCCAAAACTGGAAGTCTGAGTTCATATACTTATACTTACTGTTTTTATATGAAAATATGCTAAACACATCAGTAGGTATAGGTCTTATATGTTTAAAACAAGTATAACGCTCACTATGCGCTTTAAAACGCTAAATATGCGATTTAAGGGCGTTTCCGGGTTTATATATGAAAGCTGAGATTTTTATACTTCCAGAAGGCTCAAAATATTTTATTTAACATTTGAAATCAGTAGAAAAAGGTTTCGGGTCAAAAGAATGTGTAAAACTCATTTTATGGCTAAAACGGTCAAAACCGACATAAGCCGAAATGACTAGGCGATCTAGGATCCGTTCAGCCAAAAATTAATTAAAAATCATCAAAATTCCCAGAATATTATATTACTTCTGTTGGTAAAGAGTTTCGTATCAAAACGTGGCCAGAAACGGGTTCTACGCGAAAAGGACCGTTTATGTAAATTTATAATATAGTTTTACGCTAATGGCCATAACTCACAATCTGGACCACCAACTGATCCGAAATTTTCGGTGCAAGTTTATATATTAGAAATAAAGATTTCTATCCTTTCACTTTTCCAAAAATCACGTTTTATATAAAAAAGGGCAAAATAGTCAACTTTATGCATAAATCGGAAACATGCATTCGAATCGGCTAAGCATAGACTTATGACATAAAATTTCCAGAAAGTTTAACTAAAATGCCAATGGTCAAAAATGCTCTAAAATACAGATCTCACACATGCATGTATGGATCCGAACCGATAGTTTACGAAAAAGTCGTTTATTAAGACTTTCGGTTCCAATCCGGGTTTACACTAAAGATCGTCGAGTTGATCGTGGTAAAATACATTCTTATATTCATAATAAAGCTTTCTATGAAGAACAAACAGATTGCATGTCATCTATATCATTATTCATGTCATTTTTCACAAAAATCGCTTCTGTTGACTTTTTAGAAATAGGTTTGACTCGACATTTAGCATGCATGTAGTGGGAATCAGAGAGTACCCTTTTGAGGGTTTGTTTCCCATAATATTACCAACATGTATCAGGTTTCAATTCGAGAAATGACTGATTGAAACTTATTTAATCAGAAAGTCAAAGCTTATGAACAAATAGTTTGACTTTTAGCAATAATCACAACAAGAACGGATTAAAGATTGAATTGAAAGCTTACAAAGGTCCTATTGATGTTTAGTGAACACTAGGATTCGACCTTGATGATCAGATTTACTCCAGAAAGCCTACCTTGAAAGTTCTTGAGAGCTCTTGAGAGAAATAAGTTCTTGATCAAATGCAAATGTCCAAGAAATGGTTTGTAATCTGATTTAAAGCTGAATTTTCGAGGGTACTGTTGTAGTAGCCATGCATGGCATCCCATTGGAGCTTTTGGAGGCGAGATACAGCTGTTTGTCACTCAAATTCGGACCCAAATCACCCCAAATCGAATTTCCTGTCGCTGGCAGCCCCACGCGGCCCGCTTGGGTTATACCAGGCGGGTCGCCTGACCCCTGTTCAGCCAAACAAGTTTCAGTTTTGGCAGCTTTAGTCCCTGAGCTTGCGTGCGATGGTTCGGCTGCTTAATTTGACCCGTAAACCCCCAAACTTGATTTTTAAGAACCTTAGGACATTTACCAACATGGTAATGTCCTCGGATAACTTTGCGCTCAACCGAAAAGCCATGAAATTCGACATTGACGCTTTTAGTCCCTTAAGTACGGTTTTGGCCATAACTTTCTCATACGTTGACGAAACTTCATGAAATTTTTACCACATATTCTAGTGAGTATATTTTAGCTTTACAAAGCTTCGGGTCTGCCAAAAGTTCACTCAGAGGTATAAATTAAACATGTTGACACTTTTGGCCCCTATAGTTTGAAATACTTCACTTTTGTGCAATTTCCGCGTCGTATGATCCATGAACCATCCGTTAAAGGTTATAAACATTATGTAGGGTTATCATAGAGCCTATTTATCCATTGTTGACACTTTGGACCCTTACGTTCCATAGTTTTCACTGTTTGTCACTTTTAGTCCCTCTAAAGTATGTTTTCACATAACGGAACCTTATGACACGTGTCAAGACATTATTGGACGAAATTTTTCGAGGTGTTACATCCTCACCCCCTTAAAAGAAATCTCGACCCCGAGATTTATTCAAACAAATGGGGATATTTTTCTTTCATCGTGGATTCCACTTCCCACGTATACTCGGGTCCTCTTCGGGCATCCCATTTGACCTTAACAATAGGCACGTGCTTCCGTCGAAGCTTCTTTACCTGTCGATCCTCAATCGACAAAGGTTTTTCCACAAATTTTAGACTTTCGTCTATGTGTATATCTGTATGCGGTATAACCAGTGAATCGTCAGCGAAACACTTCTTCAAATTACAGATGTGAAACACATTATGAATGGCACTAAGTTCTTCAGGCAAGTTTAACTTGTAAGCGACTGCCCCGACACGTTCGATTATCTCGAAAGGTCCTATATATCTCGGGCTTAGCTTGCCTTTCTTTCCAAATCGCATTACACCTTTCCAAGGTGATACCTTAAGCAACACTTTTTCACCCACATCGAAGTGAAAATCCTTGCGCTTAGGATCCGCATAACTTTTCTGCCTATCCCTGGCAGCTTTCAAACGATCACGGATCTGAACGATCTTGTCTGTCGTCTCAAAGACGATATCTGGTCCAGACAACTGGACATCTCCCACTTCTGCCCAACAAATGGGCGATCTACATTTTCTACCGTATAGGGCCTCAAAAGGCGCAGCCTTTATGCTGGAATGGTAGCTATTGTTGTAGGAGAATTCAATCAGTGGTAGGTTCTTATCCCAACTACCACCTAAGTCGATCGCACATGCTCGAAGCATGTCTTCCAAAGTTTGAATAGTACGCTCACTCTGACCATCCGTCTGAGGATGATAAGCCGTACTAAAATTCAAACGAGTGCCCAACGATTGTTGGAAACTCTTCCAAAAATGCGACGTATATCTAGTATCTCTATCAGAGATAATAGATATAGGTATACCATGTAGCGCTACAATCTTATCGACGTATAATTGTGCTAACATATCTGAGCTATACGTCTCCTTGATGGGTAGAAAATGGGCTGACTTAGTCAGTCTGTCTACTATGACCCATATGGTATCATTTCCCTTTTTCGTCTTCGGCAACTTGGTGATAAAATCCATTGTCACCATTTCCCATTTCCATTTGGGAATTTCAGGTTGTTGAAGCAAACCTGACGGCTTCTGATGCTCAGCCTTGACTTGCGCACAAGTCAAACATTTAGCTACATGCTCAGCTACTGACTTTTTCAAACCAATCCACCAGTAGTTTGCTTTCAAGTCCTGGTACATCTTATCAGCTCCAGGATGAACGGAATATTTAGAGTTGTGGGCTTCCTGGAGGATAACATCCCGAAGTCCTCCATATATTGGAACCCATATTCGTCCGTTTAGTCGTAGCATTCCATCTTTGTCGTGGGATAACTGCTCCTCAGTTACTCCCAACTTTTCTGCAGGATAGTTAGCTTCCAGCACAGCTTCCTTCTGTGCAGCTAACACCCTTTCATTCAAATTATTTCTTATCTCAATGCGCTTGGCATTGATTCTGATTGGTTTAACCCTTTCTTTTCTGCTTAAGGCGTCGGCAACCACATTTGCCTTGCCTGGATGGTATCGTATCTCGCAATCATAGTCATTGAGAGTTTCCATCCATCGCCTTTGTCGCATGTTCAATTCCTTCTGATTGAACAGATGCTGAAGACTCTTGTGATCCGAATAGATTATACACTTGGTTCCGTACAAGTAATGTCTCCATAGCTTCAAAGCAAATACAACCGCACCCAATTCCAAATCGTGGGTGGTGTAGTTCTTCTCGTGCACCTTTAATTGGCGAGAAGCGTAGGCAATGACTTTGCCTTTCTGCATGAGTACGCAACCCATGCCCGTATGTGATGCGTCACAATACACCACAATTCCTCTATTCCATCAGGCAATGTCAATACTGGCGCATTGCTCAGCTTCTGCTTCAGAATGTCAAAGGATTCCTGCTGCTTAGGGCCCCAATCAAACTTAATCTTCTTACGTGTTAATGAGGTTAGGGGCGCAGCAATCCTTGAGAAGTTCTCGATGAATCTCCTATAATATCCTGCCAATCCGAGGAAACTGCGAATCTCAGTAGGAGTCTTCGGCTCCTGCCAATTCATGACTGCTTCTACTTTAGCGGGATCTACTTGGATACCACGCTCGCTTACTACATGTCCAAGGAACTGGACTTCTCGAAGCCAAAATTCACACTTCGAGAATTTGGCATAAAGCTTCTCTTGATGCAGAAGTTTGAGAATACAACGAAGGTGTTTCTCATGATCAGCTTGGCTCTTCGAGTAGATAAGAATGTCATCAATGAAGACGATGACGAACTTATCTAAATAAGGTTTGCAGACGCGATTCATGAGATCCATGAACGCGGCTGGTGCGTTAGTGAGCCCAAACGGCATCACTAGGAACTCGTAATGTCCATAACGAGTCCTAAACGCTGTCTTGTGCACGTCTTCCTCCTTGACCTTCAACTGATGATATCCTGACCTTAGGTCAATCTTGGAGAAATAGCTTGCTCCTTGCAACTGATCGAACAGATCGTCGATCCTGGGTAACGGATATCTATTCTTGATAGTGACCTTGTTAAGCTCACGATAATCGATGCACAGACGCATCGACCCATCCTTCTTTTTAACGAACAAGATTGGCGCTCCCCAAGGAGATGAGCTAGGTCTAATAAAACCTTTAGCTAATAGATCATCCAACTGCGTCCTCAACTCCTTCATCTCCGTTGGTGCCAATCTGTATGGTGCTCTTGCTACAGGTGCTGCACCTGGAATAATGTCTATCCGGAACTCCACTTGCCTATCTGGTGGCAAACCAGGTAGCTCTTCTGGGAAAACCTCAGGATATTCCGAAATGACAGGAATATCTTCAATCTTCGGCTTTGGCTCATCAATGGTAACTTGTGCCATATAAATGACACATCCTTTCTGCATGCACTTGGATGCCTTAAGTATGGACACTTGCTCAGGCAATCCATGCTGGGTGTCTCCTTGAATAGTAAGTGACTCACCAGACGGAGTCTTAACTATTACTTGCTTTCTATTGCACAAAATCTGGGCTTGGTTACTCGACAACCAATCCATGCCTATCACTATGTCGAATCCAGCTAGCTTAAAGGGAAGCAAGGATATCGGGAAAGAGTGATTCCTAATGGATATAACACATCCATCTAGAACAGTTGAGGCGGTTTCTATGGTTCCATCGGCTAATTCCACCTCATATTTCACACTTAAGGTTTTAACAGGAAGGTTCAACAGTTTACAAAACTTATCATCTACAAACGACTTATCAGCTCCTGAATCAAACAAGACTCTGGCAAAAACATCATTTACAAGAAACGTACCCGTAATGACGTTGTCGTCAAGGACTGCTTCCTTAGCGTCCATTCTGAAGACTCTCGCATTAGTCTTCTTCCCATCATCAACCTTCTTCGCATTCTTTGGGCAGTTGGGCCGAATATGCCCTTTCTCGTTGCAACCGAAACAAGTTGCATCCTTCATTTTCTTGCAATCCACAGCTTTATGATCTGTGGACTTGCAGATCCCACAACGTTTCTTGAAAGACTGGGATTTCGTCTCCAAACGACATCTCCCAAAGTGGTGCCTCCTGCAGATCTTGCATCTGGGTTTCTCACCCGACTGATGATCACTTTTCCTAGACCCCGACCCTTTCCTGTGGTCGTTGTTCCCTCTATGTCGCTTCTCAGACCTTCGTGAGGTGTCATCCTCACGTTTCCGTTTGTTCTCCTCAGAGCTCTTCATAGCTCTCAATCTTACCACATCCTGAGTGAGGGAGAGGGATAGATCTGCTACGGATCTAAATGTAGTAGGTCTTGAAGCTTTGACGCTTGCCTTTATCTCCGGTGCCAGACCCCCAATAAATCGAGCAATTCTTCGCGGCTCCGGGGTCACCAGATAAGGCACTAACCGGGATAAGGTGTTGAACGTAGTAAGATACGCTTGACAATCGAGATTCTTCATAACTAAGGATACAAAATCCGATTCAATTCGCTCGACCTCGTGCTGCGGACAGAAGTTCTCTTTGATCAGTGCTACCAACTGATCCCAAGTCATGCTATACAGAGCGGTCTTTCCAGTAGCTTGTAGAAGCGACTTCCACCATGCTAACGCGTCTCCCTTGAACGACTGGGACGCGTACTTCACAACATCCCTATCAGCACACCCGCTGATATCCACCACAGTATCCATTTCATCAATCCACGTCATACAATCGACGGCTCCCTTTTCCCCAGTGAAATCTCTGGGCTTGCAAGATACAAAATACTTGTACGTACAGGACCTATTGTACGTGTCATGTTTCAGCTTAATCTCCTGCTTTGGGACGCTGCTGTGGTTGGAGGAGTGATTATCATCCTCAGCCTTCTTCGGCTCACTCTTTTTAGAGGGTGGCTTACTATGAGCCTCAGAATGAGTCTTGGGCTTTGCGTGCGTTTCTGTTCGGGTCCTACTCCGAGTACCACTAGATTCCCTGAATTGCCTATCCATAGCTTTGGCAACAGCGTTATCTATCAGTGCTTGCAACTCTGCACCGGTAACGTGAATCTTTGCATTATCTGAGTGTTCCCCAGAATGACTGTTGGTCTCCTCCGATTTGGCCATTGTAGCTTTAAGCTACAATAAAGGACAAGGTCTAATTTAGAACCTAACAGTATTATCGTTCTAGACGATTTATTAACCATGGTATCAAGAACCTTAGCAGTTAATTTAATAAATTTCATTCAGGCTCTTATTAGCAATCAAGGAATGAAAATATATATATTGGCACCATAGGCCTAGTCACAAGGACAATTACTAAATTATAAATTTAGATTTTTATAGGATTATAAATTGTATAATTAAACAAATAATCCTTTACTAGACAGAGAGTCATAAACCACAACTGTCACTATATGACATAGTCATAACCCGTAGGTATCAAGTCATTAATAGACTTGTATACAGATATAATCTGTAGATAATTTATTAAAAAGGGTGGCTTGTGTGATTCTACCGATCACGCTTAGCCAGGAATGTTAACATGTTTTCAGATGTTAACAGGGAGTTGAATCTTTTCAACCAGGTTTTACCATCATGGCCAGGCCTGTTAATAAGGCATTCAAGCTAGGTTATACCTTACTAAGATTCTTATAAAATGGCAAATCAAATAAAAATTGATATTTTCCATTATTTTAATATTATATTCATGCATATAAATAAAATGAGAAATTCAAATTAACCATTTCAAATTTCAAATAAAGTACTAGTACATCTTTGCCCTAAACGGGACTTTGAAATAACATGAATAATAGGAATAACATGCCCGCGTAGGGGCTAAACAACTAACAACAGCAACAAATAAAATAAAACAAACCCACGCAGGGGTTAACAGAATAGCATACCCACGCAGAGGTAGAATAAGATAGATATACCCACGCAGGGGTAGAGTACAGGAATAGATGTCCACGCAGGGACATGAGTAAAGGAAATGGTAATCGAAGGATTCAATGATCCCTCTTGCTCTTACCCTTGAGCAAATCAAACACCTTCTTGAACATGCCACTGGTGCGACGGCGATCAGCTCGCATCTCGTGTTGAAACTCTCGTCGCATGCTATCAATCCCATGCAGGATTTCCTGAACCTGCGGCGGCAACATCATAGGCGCCGGCGGCGGTGGCTGGTACTGCTGCGGCTGCGGCGGCTGGTACTGCTGCGGCTGCGGTGGCTGCTGGTAACCCGGAGGGTAACCAAAAGTAGACTGCCCAGCAGTCCAAGTGTCTCCCAATGGACCACTAGGTGGGAGTGAGCTGTAGTTCACAGCTTGCCAATAAGGGTCTCCTGTGTAATCATAACCCTGAGGGAAAACATGCTCGAACGGGTTAAACTGAGCTGCACTAGCATAAGCCGGAATCGGCTCTCCATAGTTCTGCGGCGGCAGAGGCGGGATCGGTACTGAAGTGACCTCCGATACGGGATGCTGAGACTCCCCCGTCTCGGACTCCCCGGGAAGAGACGTGTAGCGGCTGCTACCAACATGTGGAGGGGTGCCTATGCGAATCCCTCCGCGCGTAGACATGCGCTCATTCCTCCTTGGCCTCTGAGGCGGAGGAGGTAAAACTGGTGGCGGAGGTGGTGACGGAGTGATCACGTCACGCCATAGGGCCTCAGATAGGTCCTGCGGTAGAGGCGGATGCTGCTGAAGCTGCTGCTGCTGCGAGTGGTGCTGCGAGTGCACCGGTGAAACCTGGTGAGACTGGAGCATCGGAGAGTTGTGGCTGGGGGTGTAATACCAATCATGCTGCTTAAATCTCTCCTGAAAGCTGTCCCCACCATTGTAGGGTGATCCCCTAAATGGCGACCCATCCGATATCTCAATCGGATGGTTAGGCGTACCTGACGGTGGTAGCGAGGGGTCCGTATCCTCATCGACGTCCATCTCGTGACCACCAGAAAAGTGGTCCTCCGGTCCGAGTGGGTTATGACCCACTGGCTCATCCACAAAAGCATCAGGGTTATATAAACCCTGGTAGACTGGTGCTGGATACTGGTGCGGTGACTGATGCAAAGGTATGTAAGATCCATGCGAACCATGGGGCCCATTCTCCGAGTGGGGCCCAAACGAGTGGGGTAAAGACGGTGAAGTGCTGGCGGACACCGAGTGTCTAGCAGGCTCGGCGAAAGACCTCCAAAGGTCGTTGGCGGCTGTGTTGTGCGTGGCGGATGGAGCTCGCCTATGTGAGGGCCCTGCCTCATGGTCGTGGGATGTAGCAAATCCTCCTCGACCTCTCATTCGTGGCGGCATAGTGATCCTGTCAAAAGTCAAACAAGTTGCACAACAAAATATATAAGACAATGCAAAATAATAATAAAATAAATTAAACGAAAAGTTGAACATTTCCTAAGTTCTTTGTCTAGACTCGAAAATCGAGGAATGTGCAATTGTGTAACTGAGATTAAACACATTAGGATAGTGTTTAATTCACTCAGCGTTGGCTCTGATACCAACATGTCACACCCCCGATTTCCACGTGTCACCGGTGGGCCCGGTGTGGGGTACAGTGACGTAGTTGGCATCGTCATAGACAATCAACACAATATAATAATGCACAGCGGAAGCAGAATAGATACATTTCAACTTTAAATAAAGTGCAATAATAATTATCACAGTAGTTGAAACGGATCCACAGGCGGATCAAATAAAATAAGATAAAAATAGTTCAACAGATATATTGTCGTCCGAGCTTGCGAGACTATAGTGGACGCTCTTAGGAAACAACCAGCCTATTTCCGTATAGTACCTGCACTTAACCTTTTGGGAAAAATACGTCAGTTTACACTGGTAAATACAAATCGACTGACTCATTTTGAAAATGATTGAAAATTTATTTAAATGCACAAGGCATAAATATTTTTATTAACTTGGGATATTTATAAGATATAAACTTGTGAACGAATTACATGCACTTATATCTCTGGTGGCCCGGGATCTGCTGTCCGGGCTAGAGATTAAATGACACACCACATTAAAGAGTTATACACGTCGGGTGTAACATACCAATTTTTATCATATAAATTATAAGGTTTGGTTAAATTAACCACTAGTAACTAGTAACTAGTTTATTAATGATATAAATAGTCAACCCAAATAGTTTTAAACACTATTTTATAAAGTTGGTTGAAATATTATAATTAAATTGGCTTGTATATGGGTGACCTTTCTAATAAAATAAAAGTCTATAAAAACTTATATTATTAGACAGGTAATTTATGGTTAGGTTGACCGTAAGAAATATGAAATTCTTAGATGGGCCTAAGAACCATATAATAATTAAATTGTAAAAATACATTGTATTTTGAACATACTCTATTTTTAATGAAACTTAGACCCAAATGTAGACAAAAATATACCGATTCTAATAACATATTCATTATTTTATAAAACGCTATATTTTTTTTATATACAAGCCAAATGAGTAAAGTAGCTAAACTAATAATAATATAATAATAATCAAAACATTTCATTTGATTTAAAATTTTGATCCGAGATGTTTTAGTAATAACTAAAATTAAATTTAGTTAGTATACATAAAAGACATAAAGAATATTAAATTAAATTAAATATGAAATATGAATGATGAGTAAGTAGGCACGTGTATGACTTAGAAGGCATTTCGTGATTTGTAAGTTACTATCATATATATATATATATATATATATGTAGTTGTAGATAATTCTTGGCAGACCCTTTCCTTCTCTCGATCGCCCTCTCCCTCATTCCATAATTCTAATTTTATTTTTCTTCTATTTCTTTTCAAATTCCTGTTTCATTTTAATTGTTTTAACTTCCGATCGCCGCTACCCTTTCCGATTGATCTGAATCCCATAACGCATGTCAAGGCTCTGCCCGACTAAGTTCGTTTGGATTCTATCTCGGAACATCGGGACAAGGTTGACTTAGGGGTACTATACTTAACACAAGTTCAATATATTTTTATATAGCCCAAAAGCTATACCCAAAATTTATACCAGGAATCCTTCTAGTTGAACCCTAAAGTTACACAATGGGTCCATCCCTTTTTCTCACCATTTTATTCTCTTTTTGTGAGTTACCCAAAACTATTATTTATTATTTCTATTTTGTAAACAAACTTTCATCAAAAGTCATGCCTATTATTTTATTTACCCAATAGGGAACCATAGTTGAGACACCCAAGTAAGCCTGCACAACTCCTAAAATTTCCAGAACAATCAGAATCAGGATCAGGGCCCTAAAACTCAGGGGGGGCAAAACCCTAGTTACGATTATCTAAATAACTTGCTGGCCGTTTTGAATTTTACGATTCCATCAACTCAGCAAGCCTAGTTAGGGACGTGGCTACCTATAGAAACTAGGTTACCCCTCGCGTAGCGCGACGCCCATGGGGGGTACCCCTCGCGCTACGCGACAGGGTCAAATTTCGTGTATAAATAGTAGAGGTTGGGACTTGAATTCTGGCACAAAATCGACGTTAAAAGTCGAATTATACACGGAGTTATGCTCTGTTTACCACAATTAACACACACAAACCTCGAAACGCTGCCGCAATCAGGGTAATCACTCAATCGCTATTACGATTCATTTTCCAAGTGATCAATATATCCAAAGAATGTCTAAGTGCCACCCACATTGGGTTATGCTTTGTCGTTGTCGATAATTCGATAATGAGTTGAAGCATTGTACTTTGTCGTTGTCGATAATTCGATAATGAGTGGAAGTACTATACTTTGTCGTTTGTCATTTTGATAAATGAGTTGAAGTATTGCACTTGGTCATTCATTGTGAGAATTTGATCTCGGGAAATTATCGTAACTGCTGTATTGATCATTAACCCGGTTTTGTGTACATCATTTCCTAAATTAGGATTATTAGTCTTAATACACTTACAATCAAAGTAAATGCTAATTCTCAGAAGAATCTGAACCATGAAGCTTGTTAATTCAAATACTGCATGCTTATATTGTGAGTCATTCTCTTTTTATCAACTGTTTTACAATACTCTAAATCATTTTTCAGAGTTATAATTACAGTGATTAAGTTTATGTAATCACCAAATTACAGCCGGTATGTGGGGTATTGTGCACAGTATTGTTATTATTGTTTCCTTCACATTAGGTGGGCGAGCCTAATTGTGACATACGTCACTCATTGGGACAGCCAATGGTGATATGACCACAGTCACAGAGCTGGTCTGTGACAAATACCTATTCTTGAAATGTTGGTTGATAATAAACATATGTAAAAACCCTTAATACTGTAAATTATAACATATGTGTCGTTTTCAGTAAAATGAATGAACTCACTCAGTATTTCCCGCTGACAAAAATCTTTTTAAAACGCGTTTCAGGTAATTACAATAGATTGGAGTAAGGATTGGATCCGACACTGAAGGACTTCAAGAAGTGGCTTATTTACAAATTATGAAATATTGTTTTTATTAAAAGCTACCTTTGTAAAACATGGAATTCATTCCGTCTTTTTAAATAAAATCCGGTGTTTCTAAAACTCTGATATTTTTCCTAACTCACGGTCCTGATGAAATTTCCGCTGCAATGTTTTTCAAAAATAATAACCGGTACCACTGGACTGTTCACGGCACCGATTCCGGCCAGATGGGGTCGGAGGTCGTGACAGAAGGTGGTATCAGAGCCAAGCCACTACTTTAAGCCTATGAGTGTTGTGATAACAATACTCAAATAAAAGAGTTAGGAGATTGCTATTAACTGGTAGCACATCTGATAGTATTTAGACTTGAACATAAGAAAAGATGCCTTAGTATAAGCTAAGCCACTTGTTTACGCAAATAGATGTTATAATAATACCTAAGTTTAAACGGAGAATTAGAAACTTAATATTATCTGATAACATTCTGAATGATATTTAGACTTGAACTTAAGAATTTTGCCTTAAAATAAACTTTAACATAAATTACTTATATAAGTATAATGTAATGGATACTGGTATGTCATAAGAATGACGGTTAGCAGACAATAGCACTTAATTGTTATTTATTCTTGCTTATTGATATTATTTGGTCTAGAATAAGATATGTTATGGGAATACAAATTTCCTTGATTCTGGATAAAAATCCTAATAAAAGAGACACTTTTAAAATCTTGAAAAGATACTATTTATGGGAAATAGAAAATTTTCTCCGGCAAAACTGGGTATAGAGTAGCAAACTCTCCAGCTTGTCCGGATATACTGAGGTTACCTCTCCGGCGCGAACCGGGTAAGATGGGGTATATAAAATGTCAAACAAGTGACAAGATTTCCCTAAATAAGTATCATGGCCTAATATCAGACTTGTTTTTGAAAATAAAGAATCTGTTAAATACATTAACCTTATAAAGGGTATGTATATTACAGCATGTGAAATATATATAGATATGTGTATCTATAAGAAATTCCAAAAACCATAAGGATTGACAATTTGAAATAAAGCACAAGTGTCTGTGTCTAGACTCCTTTATCAGGAATCTCTTTTTCGATATCAAACATTATTTCGTTTGATCATCTACCTCGTAAATGAGAACTCTTTAAAATTAGGATATCATCAAAAATATAAGAATTTCCAACACATTACCATAGACTATTAATGCAAGTAAGAAGCATATAAAGTTGTGCTAATACACAAGAAAACACATGAACCTTATATGTCCACAAAGGTCAAAGTATATCACATACGAAGACCTTTGGAAAATATAAAATAGGCACGATGACACCAATACTAATTCTGTAAATAGAAAAACTACTAATTAAAAAGAAGCACTTTTCCACAGGATCCTACAACTGACATAAATCTCGCCGAGGTACGTTGTAACAAAATTTCACAATTTTCGATGCACAGTCTACCCTAAGTCATAATTATTAGCACTACAAAAGAAGTCATATATTTTTACAAATCCCCGATTTCATTTCACTTCATTCGACATTCTCTGATAATGTCATTTAACAAATAGTTATCACACGAAATTCCAGATAAGAAGTTCTTATATTTCTTTCGTTACAATTCTGATTTCTGCCTATAAAAGGTTGACTTTCGCATTTCTACTTCCTCTAATAGTCATCATACCATGAGGATTTCTTTCATAGTAGCAAATATTGATCTATTTCATTTCTTGGTAAATCCACACTTTACACATGCACTGTTTGTTGCGCATGTGGTTCGTTTGATTTATAAAGACCACTGGAGGGCTTCATTCCAAATTATTATTTTTATCAAAAGTTCAAATATCATATTACTATACTTGATCTTTGCATTTATAAACCACGGTTATTGCAAAACGTTGACTCTTTGATATCGAGTCAATTTCCTTTAGCATACATAGGTTTTGTTGTAACCATATCCAAAATTTCTTATTAATACATGAACTCGTTTTGTTTACACCAAGTTCAATTGTTTGAACTTGCTCGTATTACGTATTCAATTCAAAATTCCATATGATGGATTGAAGCCATCATATTCAAAATAGTCCCGACAAGCACTTCAATTCTCTTGAACCATAACCTGCTTTCTTGGCCTTCGACTTCACTAAATTATTTCTTTAATCACGATCACTTTGTAAATGACATTTTCACAAAATTGAAGATTTCACTAATCTAAGATTTAATTATTTATTTATTTACATTGAATCCACTTTATTGATTTATTTTATAAAAGCTATCTTAACACAATTATGTGCTAAGATAATGATCCACCATTTCATAATTTCTTAATCTTTCCAACCTAAATCGAGCCTTTCGAGATATTTCTTACTTTATCATCATTGATCGAAAAACATTATATAAATTTAATTGATTATATATGGAAACTTACAATACAGTATTCCTATATTTAAAATTCTTGTTAAACCATTAAGGTAAAGAATTTATATTTTTACGTCTAAAATTTTGTTTGAAGTATACTCTCATTTAAGTTTAGGCATTTATTATTGGCAATTAATATTAGTTTTATCATTAGTAATATTACTAGTATTATTTTTAGATACTAGAGTTATTATCAGGGGCATGTATTGAATAGCCTAGCCTTAGTTAGGCATGGACTGGCCACCTATGCTTAAATAAGGCAGTACTAACCAATATCCAACCATGATAATAACTAGTTAATATATATGAATCATCATACCTATTTAGTAAATTTTGATTATATATAAAAATATTTTACTTTGTACTAAAAAGAGAAGACATATTTTTAGAGGGACGAATAAAATTATATAAATAATTATGTATCATATATTTTGTGATAACTATGTACCATAACACTCTGGCAAGAAAATAACCATATAAGAATAATATAATAGTCATCAACTACATTAGGTTAAGAGAACATTGTAATATATAAAAGAATAGTCACCGTTTTCACTTATTTACAAATACATTTCACAACGTTATATAATTACAAAATGAAAATAAGTAATCACATAGAATTGACCCATTAAGTGTTATATATTTACAAAATATTTTACAAATACTTTTGTACAATAAATATTTTTACACCTTTATTTACCACTTTCATATAACGTTATAAATAAAAGTGAATTCTTTTACAAAATAATAATACTAAAATATTTTGTAATGTAATAACTTCATTGCAGTGCTTTGTAATGTGTATTACATAATAAATATAAGTTATTTTACACAATATAATAAAATACTATAATATTTATCTAAAAAGTAGTAACCATTTACATATACTAAAAATGCGTAACAAATAATATATATTACATTTGCTTTAGTAATATAATATAATAGTTGGTCATGCCAAAACAACTCGTTCTTTTTATATTTCCCTCTCTATGATATAATATGAAAAATATAGTCCCCAATAATATACTATCACATCATTTCACAAACAACTTGGAACTCTAAATAATGATACACTAACTTTATTGTCCTTTTGTATATCTTTGCAATTCACTCGTCTCAACACATAGAATTTCTCATATCATAATTTACTATTTGACAAATCATTTTTCATGCTTTTATTTCCTTTTGAACCCATCAATTCTAAGTCTCCCTCAGTTGTCAATCAAATAAGATTTCTTTTAATAAAGAATTTTATTGATTTCAAAAGTCTTTCACATTTATTTTAAAATCTATTTATCATATATCTTTTGGCCTGAACCTAGTCATCTTGGAAACTATACCATTTCATCTCATTCGTTGGTCATTGAATTCTTACACTAATTCAGTTGAACCATTGAATCCTATCTATTGTACAATTCATAGTCACCAAATTTGATATTTTGATTTGGTATCATTTACCTTAATATTATTCTTTTTAATCAAAAAGTAACATAACTCTAAAAGAAATATCATAGCCCAAATCTCGAGGACGAGATTTAAAACAAGGTGGGGAGGATGTAACATACCAATTTTTATCATATAAATTATAAGGTTTGGTTAAATTAACCACTAGTAACTAGTAACTAGTTTATTAATGATATAAATAGTCAACCCAAATAGTTTTAAACACTATTTTATAAAGTTGGTTGAAATATTATAATTAAATTGGCTTGTATATGGGTGACCTTTCTAATAAAATAAAAGTCTATAAAAACTTATATTATTAGACAGGTAATTTATGGTTAGGTTGACCGTAAGAAATATGAAATTCTTAGATGGGCCTAAGAACCATATAATAATTAAATTGTAAAAATACATTGTATTTTGAACATACTCTATTTTTAATGAAACTTAGACCCAAATGTAGACAAAAATATACCGATTCTAATAACATATTCATTATTTTATAAAACGCTATATTTTTTTTTATATACAAGCCAAATGAGTAAAGTAGCTAAACTAATAATAATATAATAATAATCAAAACATTTCATTTGATTTAAAATTTTGATCGAGATGTTTTAGTAATAACTAAAATTAAATTTAGTTAGTATACATAAAAGACATAAAGAATATTAAATTAAATTAAATATGAAATATGAATGATGAGTAAGTAGGCACGTGTATGACTTAGAAGGCATTTCGTGATTTGTAAGTTACTATCATATATATATATATATATATATGTAGTTGTAGATAATTCTTGGCAGACCCTTTCCTTCTCTCGATCGCCCTCTCCCTCATTCCATAATTCTAATTTTATTTTTCTTCTATTTCTTTTCAAATTCCTGTTTCATTTTAATTGTTTTAACTTCCGATCGTCGCTACCCTTTCCGATTGATCTGAATCCCATAACGCATGTCAAGGCTCTGCCCGACTAAGTTCGTTTGGATTCTATCTCGGAACATCGGGACAAGGTTGACTTAGGGGTACTATACTTAACACAAGTTCAATATATTTTTATATAGCCCAAAAGCTATACCCAAAATTTATACCAGGAATCCTTCTAGTTGAACCCTAAAGTTACACAATGGGTCCATCCCTTTTTCTCACCATTTTATTCTCTTTTTGTGAGTTACCCAAAACTATTATTTATTATTTCTATTTTGTAAACAAACTTTCATCAAAAGTCATGCCTATTATTTTATTTACCCAATAGGGAACCATAGTTGAGACACCCAAGTAAGCCTGCACAACTCCTAAAATTTCCAGAACAATCAGAATCAGGATCAGGGCCCTAAAACTCAGGGGGGGCAAAACCCTAGTTACGATTATCTAAATAACTTGCTGGCCGTTTTGAATTTTACGATTCCATCAACTCAGCAAGCCTAGTTAGGGACGTGGCTACCTATAGAAACTAGGTTACCCCTCGCGTAGCGCGACGCCCATGGGGGGTACCCCTCGCGCTACGCGACAGGGTCAAATTTCGTGTATAAATAGTAGAGGTTGGGACTTGAATTCTGGCACAAAATCGACGTTAAAAGTCGAATTATACACGGAGTTATGCTCTGTTTACCACAATTAACACACACAAACCTCGAAACGCTGCCGCAATCAGGGTAATCACTCAATCGCTATTACGATTCATTTTCCAAGTGATCAATATATCCAAAGAATGTCTAAGTGCCACCCACATTGGGTTATGCTTTGTCGTTGTCGATAATTCGATAATGAGTTGAAGCATTGTACTTTGTCGTTGTCGATAATTCGATAATGAGTGGAAGTACTATACTTTGTCGTTTGTCATTTTGATAAATGAGTTGAAGTATTGCACTTGGTCATTCATTGTGAGAATTTGATCTCGGGAAATTATCGTAACTGCTGTATTGATCATTAACCCGGTTTTGTGTACATCATTTCCTAAATTAGGATTATTAGTCTTAATACACTTACAATCAAAGTAAATGCTAATTCTCAGAAGAATCTGAACCATGAAGCTTGTTAATTCAAATACTGCATGCTTATATTGTGAGTCATTCTCTTTTTATCAACTGTTTTACAATACTCTAAATCATTTTTCAGAGTTATAATTACAGTGATTAAGTTTATGTAATCACCAAATTACAGCCGGTATGTGGGGTATTGTGCACAGTATTGTTATTATTGTTTCCTTCACATTAGGTGGGCGAGCCTAATTGTGACATACGTCACTCATTGGGACAGCCAATGGTGATATGACCACAGTCACAGAGCTGGTCTGTGACAAATACCTATTCTTGAAATGTTGGTTGATAATAAACATATGTAAAAACCCTTAATACTGTAAATTATAACATATGTGTCGTTTTCAGTAAAATGAATGAACTCGCTCAGTATTTCCCGCTGACAAAAATCTTTTTAAAACGCGTTTCAGGTAATTACAATAGATTGGAGTAAGGATTGGATCCGACACTGAAGGACTTCAAGAAGTGGCTTATTTACAAATTATGAAATATTGTTTTTATTAAAAGCTACCTTTGTAAAACATGGAATTCATTCCGTCTTTTTAAATAAAATCCGGTGTTTCTAAAACTCTGATATTTTTCCTAACTCACGGTCCTGATGAAATTTCCGCTGCAATGTTTTTCAAAAATAATAACCGGTACCACTGGACTGTTCACGGCACCGATTCCGGCCAGATGGGGTCGGAGGTCGTGACATCGGGTGTACGCCTACACCCCGTGCTCTGGTCGTGGCCATCTCGTAAGATAATGCCAAGGATATCCGGGACACGGTCAATAACCCCCCAAAGCCTAAAGTAAGACAAGACTGTTTAAACGAAGTCGCACAAGCTATTCAAGACTGTACACCCATAAGGCGCAGGACTTGTGCGCCCGATCAAGCGGTATTTTAAATACCGTACCCCAAGCCCGTATAGGGAAAATAAGTCAAAATGTATTTACCTGAGCAAGTATAAGTCACAAATGATAAGTGTTGGTAGCTTTTACCGGGCCTCCTAATCTGGAACAAAGGTTTATAATTTACCTATTAGATTCCTAACGGGTCTTTTATTTAAGCCTAAGCTTTGACCGGTTAGTTTTAAGAATGATACGGTTTACGCACGATTAAGCGAAAGACCGGATAGAATGTGATTTAGACCCGACAAGTTTGAATACTTGTATAATATGGGTATACTAAATACATTCTGGATTTTGACATAAAAATGATATCGTTTGGCCCGTTTTGGTCAATTTACGCAAACTAGTTACGTAAACCGAACCGAACGCGAAAAGGGCGATACGGGTAGACAAAAGATTCAAATGCAAGTTCCCTGATATAATATGCTTTAAATATGATATAATATCAGTATGTTATGTTCTATATTGCCCGGAATAATTTTAAACCCAATTCATGCCTTAGAAGGGCATTTTGGTCATTTAAAAGATAATAAAAGAGTAAAATTAGAAATCTGAGTTTCGGGTCTGGTTCATACAGTAAATATATTTAATATAACATATTATATCAGTAGGGTATGACCCATATATCAACTTTATCATTTAAAATCAAACTATGCACCGTAGGGGTATTTTAGTAATTTCACAAGGGCTAAAAGTGCCAAAACTGGAAGTCTGAGTTCATATACTTATACTTACTGTTTTTATATGAAAATATGCTAAACACATCAGTAGGTATAGGTCTTATATGTTTAAAACAAGTATAACGCTCACTATGCGCTTTAAAACGCTAAATATGCGATTTAAGGGCGTTTCCGGGTTTATATATGAAAGCTGAGATTTTTATACTTCCAGAAGGCTCAAAATATTTTATTTAACATTTGAAATTAGTAGAAAAAGGTTTCGGGTCAAAAGAATGTGTAAAACTCATTTTATGGCTAAAACGGTCAAAACCGACATAAGCCGAAATGACTAGGCGATCTAGGATCCGTTCAGCCAAAAATTAATTAAAAATCATCAAAATTCCCAGAATATTATATTACTTCTGTTGGTAAAGAGTTTCGTATCAAAACGTGGCCAGAAACGGGTTCTACGCGAAAAGGACCGTTTATGTAAATTTATAATATAGTTTTACGCTAATGGCCATAACTCACAATCTGGACCACCAACTGATCCGAAATTTTCGGTGCAAGTTTATATATTAGAAATAAAGATTTCTATCCTTTCACTTTTCCAAAAATCACGTTTTATATAAAAAAGGGCAAAATAGTCAACTTTATGCATAAATCGGAAACATGCATTCGAATCGGCTAAGCATAGACTTATGACATAAAATTTCCAGAAAGTTTAACTAAAATGCCAATGGTCAAAAATGCTCTAAAATACAGATCTCACACATGCATGTACGGATCCGAACCGATAGTTTACGAAAAAGTCGTTTATTAAGACTTTCGGTTCCAATCCGGGTTTACACTAAAGATCGTCGAGTTGATCGTGGTAAAATACATTCTTATATTCATAATAAAGCTTTCTATGAAGAACAAACAGATTGCATGTCATCTATATCATTATTCATGTCATTTTCACAAAAATCGCTTCTGTTGACTTTTTAGAAATAGGTTTGACTCGACATTTAGCATGCATGTAGTGGGAATCAGAGAGTACCCTTTTGAGGGTTTGTTTCCCATAATATTACCAACATGTATCAGGTTTCAATTCGAGAAATGACTGATTGAAACTTATTTAATCAGAAAGTCAAAGCTTATGAACAAATAGTTTGACTTTTAGCAATAATCACAACAAGAACGGATTAAAGATTGAATTGAAAGCTTACAAAGGTCCTATTGATGTTTAGTGAACACTAGGATTCGACCTTGATGATCAGATTTACTCCAGAAAGCCTGCCTTGAAAGTTCTTGAGAGCTCTTGAGAGAAATAAGTTCTTGATCAAATGCAAATGTCCAAGAAATGGTTTGTAATCTGATTTAAAGCTGAATTTTCGAGGGTACTGTTGTAGTAGCCATGCATGGCATCCCATTGGAGCTTTTGGAGGCGAGATACAGCTGTTTGTCACTCAAATTCGGACCCAAATCACCCCAAATCGAATTTCCTGTCGCTGGCAGCCCCACGCGGCCCGCTTGGGTTATACCAGGCGGGTCGCCTGACCCCTGTTCAGCCAAACAAGTTTCAGTTTTGGCAGCTTTAGTCCCTGAGCTTGCGTGCGATGGTTCGGCTGCTTAATTTGACCCGTAAACCCCCAAACTTGATTTTTAAGAACCTTAGGACATTTACCAACATGGTAATGTCCTCGGATAACTTTGCGCTCAACCGAAAAGCCATGAAATTCGACATTGATGCTTTTAGTCCCTTAAGTACGGTTTTGGCCATAACTTTCTCATACGTTGACGAAACTTCATGAAATTTTTACCACATATTCTAGTGAGTATATTTTAGCTTTACAAAGCTTCGGGTCTGCCAAAAGTTCACTCAGAGGTATAAATTAAACATGTTGACACTTTTGGCCCCTATAGTTTGAAATACTTCACTTTTGTGCAATTTCCGCGTCGTATGATCCATGAACCATCCGTTAAAGGTTATAAACATTATGTAGGGTTATCATAGAGCCTATTTATCCATTGTTGACACTTTGGACCCTTACGTTCCATAGTTTTCACTGTTTGTCACTTTTAGTCCCTCTAAAGTATGTTTTCACATAACGGAACCTTATGACACGTGTCAAGACATTATTGGACGAAATTTTTCGAGGTGTTACATCCTCACCCCCTTAAAAGAAATCTCGACCCCGAGATTTATTCAAACAAATGGGGATATTTTTCTTTCATCGTGGATTCCACTTCCCACGTATACTCGGGTCCTCTTCGGGCATCCCATTTGACCTTAACAATAGGCACGTGCTTCCGTCGAAGCTTCTTTACCTATCGATCCTCAATCGACAAAGGTTTTTCCACAAATTTTAGACTTTCGTCTATGTGTATATCTGTATGCGGTATAACCAGTGAATCGTCAGCGAAACACTTCTTCAAATTACAGATGTGAAACACATTATGAATGGCACTAAGTTCTTCAGGCAAGTTTAACTTGTAAGCGACTGCCCCGACACGTTCGATTATCTCGAAAGGTCCTATATATCTCGGGCTTAGCTTGCCTTTCTTTCCAAATCGCATTACACCTTTCCAAGGTGATACCTTAAGCAACACTTTTTCACCCACATCGAAGTGAAAATCCTTGCGCTTAGGATCCGCATAACTTTTCTGCCTATCCCTGGCAGCTTTCAAACGATCACGGATCTGAACGATCTTGTCTGTCGTCTCAAAGACGATATCTGGTCCAGACAACTGGACATCTCCCACTTCTGCCCAACAAATGGGCGATCTACATTTTCTACCGTATAGGGCCTCAAAAGGCGCAGCCTTTATGCTGGAATGGTAGCTATTGTTGTAGGAGAATTCAATCAGTGGTAGGTTCTTATCCCAACTACCACCTAAGTCGATCGCACATGCTCGAAGCATGTCTTCCAAAGTTTGAATAGTACGCTCACTCTGACCATCCGTCTGAGGATGATAAGCCGTACTAAAATTCAAACGAGTGCCCAACGATTGTTGGAAACTCTTCCAAAAATGCGACGTATATCTAGTATCTCTATCAGAGATAATAGATATAGGTATACCATGTAGCGCTACAATCTTATCGACGTATAATTGTGCTAACATATCTGAGCTATACGTCTCCTTGATGGGTAGAAAATGCGCTGACTTAGTCAGTCTGTCTACTATGACCCATATGGTATCATTTCCCTTTTTCGTCTTCGGCAACTTGGTGATAAAATCCATTGTCACCATTTCCCATTTCCATTTGGGAATTTCAGGTTGTTGAAGCAAACCTGACGGCTTCTGATGCTCAGCCTTGACTTGCGCACAAGTCAAACATTTAGCTACATGCTCAGCTACTGACTTTTTCAAACCAATCCACCAGTAGTTTGCTTTCAAGTCCTGGTACATCTTATCAGCTCCAGGATGAACGGAATATTTAGAGTTGTGGGCTTCCTGGAGGATAACATCCCGAAGTCCTCCATATATTGGAACCCATATTCGTCCGTTTAGTCGTAGCATTCCATCTTTGTCGTGGGATAACTGCTCCTCAGTTACTCCCAACTTTTCTGCAGGATAGTTAGCTTCCAGCACATCATAAACAGTTTGGAAGCAATTAGGCCCTCTAAAGTATGTTTTCACTGTTTTCACTGTTTGTCACTTTTAGTCCCTGTTTTCACTGTTTGTCACTTTTAGTCCCTCTAAAGTATGTTTTCACATAACGGAACCTTATGACACGTGTCAAGACATTATTGGACGAAATTTTTCGAGGTGTTACAGTTCCAAACCTTTGTGGTATGAAAAATTTTAGTTAAATACATCAAGTTCTTGAACTACACAATTTTCTTACATTTTTAGGCAAAATGAAATTGATTTTGAACTGTTGGTAATCATTTGAAGGTGCTTTACCATGTTATCCATTCTATATCAAAGTCAAACTACATGTCTGCTGGGCAAATTAATGTGCCCATTGTGTGTACAGAACCAAATGGGACCGCTGCTGGTGTTGGTGCTCAACATTCCTAGGTTTGTTTGTATGTTTGACTCTTGATTATGTTCTCTTGAATTCTCATTAGTTTCCACATCATGAGTGACATCATAAAGTTTATTCGTGTTCATTTTCTGATTTGGCATTGAAGATAGTATGGACCACAGTCTACATGTCATCTTATACTGATAAACGACAATAACGTTTGAAGTAAGATGCATATCATAAACAGTTTGGAAGCAATTAGGCTTTTTGCTATTACCTCAATTTTTCATATTTCTAGGTTTTGTTATCAAGTTTTGCCTCTTATGGGTTTGGCTCTACTACTCTATTGGTACACATCTTGACTATTTTACCATATTGATCAAATGTCGTAAATCGAATCAACGGTAATTCAAGTAGTTTTGTGCGTGCTACATTTGATTACAAAATCACTGCATTCATTTTAGTCAAATTACATAACAACATATAACCCATAAAGTTATAACATATTTACTCAATTTACACAATATGTTTCCAAATACTTATTAGTGTTTTTTTATTAAAATAGGTGGCCTTTGGTATGTCGAAAATGGATGCCGCAATGCTGCTATCAGTGAAGTCGGATGCTTCGTTATGTGTACCAAATTGTTTGTGATGAGATTTGGAAAATGGTACTTAGACCATTAAACCATGTATGCATATAACATGTTACTAATGCAACGCCGCATGTAAGTTCCCGATTGTATATTTAAATAGATGTCTCTCCCTAGGGATGGTATTGGGACGGGTTTGGGCAATCCTTACACCGTACCCAAAATATTAAAACATGTCCCAAACCAGACACAAAGTACATGATGATGCAAAACCACATCAAATAAGATTATTAGGAACTGGACACCTTACTGAAGAAAGGAAATAGGCTATTTGTTCGTAGACAGTGATGTAAGCCATTCAGATATTAAAATTATAGGTTTGCAGCTTACATTTGGGCATAATAGGCATCTAGTTTGTTATGTTCAGATTGTCCACAAGAAGAAAAATCATAATTCATGTTTACACCCTCATTAAGATAAAATGAGTGTCAAAAATACAAAAAGACAAGTTCACGTAGGTATATGAGGACATGAGGCTATATATAAAAGTTGCATGTAGAGTTTGACTTTTGTGAAGGTGTAAGGAAACTTTCCACACAGAGGATTTCTTCTTTTCACACGTAAGGGATATTTTCCTTTTAAAAAGTGGTAGTATGGTAAAAAAAAATTTACAGCATCATGAAAGAAATGTCAAGGTTCCTCAAAATATTTTACTAAGCATCCCTTTGTGAGGCTCTTTTACCACACTTTCATGTTTGTAAGCAATATCTGTCACACCCTGGCTTTGCGGAAGCGTGGTTAATTTGTGTGACTTCTTAATACCATAGCTTAATCATAACAAAGCTATATGAATTTAAAAACCATGCAAGTCATCCATTAAGTTTTTGAAAACATAGTACAATACCATTGTTTTTAACATGCAACCATAACCTTGTTCAGAAACATAACAACTTATAACAAAACATAAACGTGATTTAGGGATTGTGTCTTGTCCAGGTAAGAGACACAACCCTAAACCCTGATGACTTCATGACCAGTGCAGCGGAAAACGTTCCATACCGTGCCAGATCCGTTTAATTTCCTGAAATACATGTGAGTTGAAAAATCAACAATAATGTTGAGCGAGTTCATGTGTAAGTGAGTATATAAAACCTTTGTGAGTATGAAAATAGTTGTGGTATGTAGCAGTGTAAGAGGACTTGTGATCATCAATGGTTTGCAAGGCCACTGACATATGTGAAGTGCAAATAGGGAGACTCAAACCTAGCAGATTTATGCCACGGCAAAGTATGTGGACAAAGTCACCCCACGGTCCGTTTCTAGTTTGGCCGGGGGCTGGGCTCGCTACACCCAGATAGATCTACCGCTCCTGTCCCTCGGTCCCTCCATGAGGACTAATGGCCCCATGTTGTTCCTATCCACTCACATGATCGTATAACACCTCCTTACGTTAAACATACCGTTGTAAAGTACTCGTAAATCATAGTAACATGTATTTCACCCCCGCAGTTAAGTAAACTGAAAACAGTTAGAGAAAAGGGGGACATGAACTCACAGTGAATGCGTATCTCTACCAAGTAATCCGAATATCCGAAGCTGTGCAACGACCTACAGGTGCTAATTCTATTAGACGGATGGCCGTGCCTTAGCTTTATAATTTATATTTTTAGGGGACGGTTAGACAACCGTTTCGTGTACATACTTGGTATTTTACTTTCCTTCCCAAGGATGGGGGATTTAAATACATGTGTATTTATACTATCTCATTAAGTCCCACTTAATATATTTTATTTCTCTTTCCAAAATATAATTATTTTTCTCAAAAATAATATATTTTCTCTTTACATAATACTTTCCAAAATAATACGTTGACAACATACGTGTCGGTGAATATTTCCGCGTAATGCGTAAGTTACGTTTTAAATGATTAGGTGGTAATAGAAATTACCGTTGTAACTTTTATGCTTGTCGTATAAGCGTTGGTATTATTTTGGGTTTGACAAGTTAGCAAATATTATTTTTACTCTAAAAATAATATTTATACATTTTCACAAAATAATCATAAACAGTGTTGTGACAAAATATATTTACCGAATATATATATTTATCACGTTTAGTTTTGTGAAAATCCCACCTCCGATTATTTATAAATAAAGTCATGGCGAAATATATTTGAAAACATGTCAAAGTAGTCTAACACTTGTAAATAATTCTAAGTGTTGGATTTTTAGAAAATTTCGCCAGAGTTTCCCCTGTAACTGGAGGTGGCCACGCTTTCAAGCGTATCATTTTCTTTTACAAAATCATTTCAACAATTCTTCAAATCAACCAAATCAATTTCCAATACTTCAAACTAGTCGATAAGTATGTAAAATCGCAATATTACATGAACTTGTAGTTTTTCTAAAAACTATTACGTAGATCTCGTTGTTTTTTAGTGGATCTAGGTATAAAATAGTTTAGTCTTGCAAAAACCCCGTTTTTGGAACAAATCACACTTTACAACTTCCGACAATTTTTATAAAAAATTGTTATTTCGTCGGATCTTTCGTTTCACAAGTGTTTATACACTTGTAGACTATAAAAATCACATTTGTTAACATGTTAAACAACTTTTATAAAACATGATTTTCTCGACACCCGGTCCTACGAATATACCACTTGTACATACGTAGATCGACTCGTTTTAAATACTATTTTTCACGTTAAAACATTTTTACACAAGTTCATGTTTCCCGTGTGGTGGAGTTTCACCTTTTAACCCTTGTACCAAAGAAACAAGTGTATGTCAAGATACGTGATCCTAACAAAGTCGGGTTAAACGATGATGAGAGCCACCACATCATAGATCGGGCCATAAAAACCAACATATTCAAATACTACGACATTTACACGCGTTATGAGCTTTTATCCAACGATATACGCATTTTAGTGGACTTTAAAGTTTCTTTTAGCGGGTTACCGACATTCAACCGACAAATATCCTTTTAACCACTTTAGACAAGACTAACAATGAGTTTTAAACATTATACCTCTAGCTCGGGGCTAGGGAAGATTCTAGTCGAAAACTGCGTGGATAAAAGCAAACGGTAGAGGTCCTTGGCGTTCCGTTTGTTCCAAGCTTCGTTGTACGTGATCCCCGACACTTGTATGGACTTGGAATGGGTGAATCAAGAACCGAAAAATGGTTGGGTGTGGGTGTGTGGTTCGGCCGAGAGGGAGCAAGGGGGAGGGAGAGAGAGAGTTTTGTGAAGTGTGTGTGTTTGTGTGTGTGAGATGTGAGGGTATTTATAGAGAATGTCGTCTCGGTCTTTGCGAAATCTAATTAAATATTCAAAGGTGTACTCTCTCCGGGTCCCACTAGTTGGCCGATTTCATTAGAATGTAATGGTATCCGGTTCGTTTCCAATCGTTCAGTTACGGTTCAGTTTGGTTAAGTGCGTTAAGTGAGAGGTCTAACCCCGTTAGTTGTTTAATGCATTAGAAAGCGGGTGTTAGGGTAATCAGGGACCCTAACTGGCTCAGAAAAATACCAATATTAATTTTGGCAATATTTTTATGTTCCGGGTATTGTCCGGTTGTTCGGTCGGATAGTAATCCGTTAAAGTGCTTAAGATATCCTTTAAGCGTCGTAAGTAATATTTTTAGCGACACAATTTATTCTGCAAAGTGTCAGGAATAATTCCTCATATTTTGGCACTTTATTTATTAGCTAGAAGCTAGTGTGTAAATAAAAGTGCTGTGTTCCGTGCTTAAAGTACGTTTTAGGCACATCCAATCTCTGTATCTTATTCCTAGAGACGTAATCATACAACCCTTGTATCCTTACACACACTATGTGTAGTAAAATAATTTTGGCTCATTCAGGCCTTTAGAGGCAGTGTCTGCCTGATGCTGGCTATATCAGCATGTTCACTGTGTATCCGTTTAGTGCTACTGTGCTTTTTGTGCATCAAGTTTGTCACTAGAGTTCAGTAAATAAATAATGTAGTGACAGGAAAAATCAAAGTATGATGCAGACATGTACATGTATCAACAATCAAGTAGCAGTTTATCAGAAATCTCAGTTAAGCACAGTAATTAGGCAACAGTTAATAGCAAATTAAGTCGTACGGATACCTGGTTTTGTGAGGGTTGTCACATTCTCCCCCCGTTAAATAAATTTCGTCCCGAAATTTAAGTTCTGCTTGTAGATGCAGAGTTTTTTGGAAATAAGTGGGGGTATTTCTCTTTCATCCGGTCCTCACGCTCCCAGGTGCATTCAGGACCATGTCTGGCATTCCAGCGAACCTTGACGAGTTTGACACTGCTCCGGCGGGTCCTGTTAACTTTCCAGTCTGTGACCTCGACAGGTGCTTCTACGAAGTGGAGCGTGTCGTCAACATGAATCTCATCGATAGGAATGGCAACGTCAACTTGAGTTGGACTCTTCTTTAAATTGGATACATGAAATGTATCGTGAACACCATTTAGCTCAGCAGGTAGGTCCAACTTGTATGCTACGGTTCCAATTCTTTCTAGAATTTTGAAAGGACCAATGTAGCGTGGATTTAACTTCCCACGCTTCCCAAAGCGTGCCACACCCTTCCAGGGTGATACTTTCAATAACACCATCTCTCCAACCTGAAAATCCACATGCTTTCGGTTTGGATCCGCGTAGGCTTTTTGTCTGTGGCGAGCGGCTTCAATGCGTTTAAGAATCTGCGCAATCTTGTCTGTCGTCTCTTGGACGATTTCGGGACCGGTAAGCTGCCTATCACCTGCGTCAGCCCAACATAGTGGTGATCGACACTTGCGTCCGTAAAGGGCTTCAAAAGGTGCGACACCAATACTGGTGTGGTAGCTGTTGTTGTATGAGAATTCGACCAAAGGTAAGTGCTTATCCCAGCTACCGCCCAAATCCATAGCACATGCTCTCAGCATGTCTTCCAAAGTCTGTATCGTTCGCTCGCTCTGGCCGTCAGTTTGCGGATGGAACGCAGTGCTCAGATTCAATTGTGAGCCAAAAGCTTCTTGGAAGGATTGCCATATCCTTGACACAAACCTTCCGTCTCTATCAGAGATGATTGAGAGGGGTACTCCATGTCGTGCTACGATCTCTCTTAAGTAAATTTCCGCAAGTTTACTAGTACTGTCTTTCTCCTTGATTGGCAGAAAGTGTGCGGACTTTGTTAGGCGGTCAACAATCACCCAAATCATATCATGGCCTCTTGGCGTTCTTGGCAGTTTTGTAACAAAATCCATTGAGATTTGTTCCCATTTCCACTTGGGAATCTCAGGTTGTTGCAGAAGTCCCGAGGGCTTCTGGTATTCCGCCTTGACCTTAGCGCACGTTAAACATTTGCTCACGTAAATAGCAACGTCGCCTTTCATCCTAGGCCACCAATAGTAATTTTTGAGATCTTGATACATCTTATCCGATCCAGGGTGGATAGAGTACCGTGACTTGTGCGCTTCATCGAAAATAACTTCCCTTAATTCACCAAATAGAGGAACCCAAATCCTTTTCTCAAAACATAATGTTCCTTCCTCGTTTGGCACCAATATCTTCTCCATCCCACGGAGATACTCCTTCTCAAGGTTCTCCTCCTTGAGAGCTTCTTTCTGCGCTGCACGAACGCGCGAGGAGAGATCGGTTTGGATTATCATTTCCATAGCCCTAACCCTTAGGGGCTTGATCCTTTCCTTACGACTTAAGGCATCGGCGACTACATTCGCCTTCCCTGGGTGATACTTGATCTCGCAGTCGTAATCGTTCAATAATTCAACCCATCGTCTTTGCCTCATATTCAACTCCTTCTGGTTGAATATATGCTGTAGGCTTTTGTGATCTGTGAAGATTGTGCACTTCGTACCATACAGGTAGTGTCTCCAGATCTTCAAAGCAAAAACCACTGCGCTTAGCTCCAGATCATGAGTGGTATAGTTCTTTTCGTGCACCTTCAGTTGGCGTGATGCGTAGGCGATAACCTTTTGACGTTGCATCAACACGCAACCCAATCCTTGACGCGATGCGTCGCAATATACCACAAAATCGTCGGTACCTTCCGGTAGAGCTAAGATTGGCGCGTTACAAAGCTTGTCCTTCAACACTTGAAACGCTTCATCCTGTTTGATTCCCCAATCAAACTTCTTATCTTTTTGCGTGAGGAGCGTCAAAGGTTGAGCGATTTTCGAGAAGTCCTCGATGAACCTTCGATAGTAGCCAGCCAAACCCAAGAATTGCCGAATCTCGGTTGGCGTCTTTGGCGTTTCCCAATCTTTGATCGCCTCGATCTTGGTTGGATCCACGTGGATTCCATCTCCATTCACCACGTGCCCAAGAAACTGCACTTCTCTTAGCCAAAACTCACACTTAGAGAACTTGGCGTACAGCTGTTCTTTCTTTAGCAGCTCCAGAATAGCTCTAAGATGTTGCTCGTGCTCAGCCTTCGTCCTTGAGTAAATCAGGATGTCGTCGATGAATACGATCACGAACTTATCCAAGTACGGCTTACAAACTCGGTTCATCAAATCCATGAACACTGCAGGCGCGTTTGTCAAACCAAACGGCATAACGAGAAACTCGTAGTGTCCATAACGAGTTCTGAAAGCTGTCGTCGGGATACTCTCCTCCTGTATCCGAAGTTGATGGTATCCGGATCGAAGATCGATCTTTGAATAGAAGCTTGAACCTTGAAGCTGGTCGAACAGATCATCAATTCTTGGCAGGGGATACCTATTCTTGATCGTTAGCTTGTTCAACTCTCTGTAGTCGATGCACATGCGGAAACTTCCGTCCTTCTTCTTGACAAACAAAACTGGAGCTCCCCAAGGCGAGAAGCTTGGTCGGATAAAACCCTTGTCTAACAACTCTTGAAGTTGTGTCGACAATTCCTGCATCTCAGACGGAGCAAGTCTGTATGGTGCCTTAGCCACAGGCGCGGCGCCTGGTACTAAGTCGATGCGGAACTCCACTTGCCTTTGAGGTGGCAAGCCAGGCAAGTCTTCTGGAAAGACTTCTGGGTATTCCCTCACGACAGGGATGTCTTCGATCTTCGGCTCAGCAGCCTTCTTATCCACAATGTGTGCTAGAAAAGCAACACATCCTTTCCTCAAACACTTCCTTGCTTTCAGGCAACTAATCATCCTTAACGGCGTCTCACGCTTTTCTCCATGAACAACAATGGTCTCACCATCACCGGTCGGGATACGAATAACCTTTTCGTGACACACTATCTCAGCCTTGTTTCTCGTTAACCAATCCATCCCTACTACCACGTCGAAGCTTCCCAACTGGACTGGTAGTAGATCTAGAGTAAACTCGCGTTCTCCTAATTCAATCACACAGCCTCTGATCACATCATTGGCTTCTACCAACTTTCCATTAGCCAATTCGATTACGTAGGGAATGTCTAACTTATTAGCGGCTAGCCCAAGTATATTCTTAAATTCTAGTGATACGAAGCTATAGTCGGCACCAGTATCAAACAGAACAGATGCATAACGTTGATTTACAGGGAACGTACCAGTAACAACGTTGGGATCCTGGCGCGCTTCCTGTGCACCGATCTGGAACACCCTTCCACGGGCTTGGTTCAATCCTGGGCAATCCTTCTTGAAGTGCCCAACGTCACCGCAATGAAAACATCCTAATCTTTTTCCACTTCCTGCACCGCCCCCAACTGGTGGGTTGTTTTGATTGGCAGTTCCGGCTTGATTTGCATTGTAGCCTCGATTATTCCCTTGTGGGCGATTTCCCAAACCACCACGATTATCGTTTCTATTCATATTTCCTCCCTGGCCTCCTCGGCCTGTACTAGCCCAACATGATTCCTTTGAGTGGCCCGGTTTTCCACAAGTTTCACAAACTTTCACGTTACAATTGCCCGCATGGTGGCGTTGGCAGTTGTTGCATTTGGGCTGGGTGCCCTGGTACCCTTTTCCTTTCTTGGTACTACCAGCGGATTTTCCTTTCTTTACTGCCGTACTGACACCTTGTTTGAAGTTTGAAAACTTCCTTTTGTTGTCTCCTGAGGACTCAACGTGAGTCTCTGTCTTCTTCGCCTTGACTTCATCAAACTTGTTTAAACGAATTGCCTCCTCAGTGAGAGCCACGCTCAAATCAATGGCTTCCGTAATAGTTGCCGGTCTGGCGGAGGTTACCATGCTAATGATTTGGGGAGCTAACCCCCAAATGAAGCGCTCAATTCGCTTGTATTCAGGCGTGACCATATAAGGAACCACTTGAGAAAGGTCATGAAATCTCTGGACGTACTCTGCAACCTTCGGTCCATCCATCTTTAGGTGCCAAAATTCAGTCTCCAACCTTTGAATTTCTGCACGGGAACAATACTTCTTGCGCATAAGCTCTTTCAATTCGGCCCAAGTCAGGGCGTAGGCGGCAGCTTCGCCTAGTGTTTGCACTTGTAAGTTCCACCAAGATAGGGCTCCGTCTAGAAACAGCCCTGAGATGTAAGTGACCTGCTGGTCGAGCGCACATTTGCTTATGCGGATGGTGGAATCAGTCTTCTCTGCCCAGCGAACGAAAGCAACAGCACCACCTGTGCCGTCGAAGTTGATGGGCTTACAGTCCAAGAATTGTTTGTAGGTGCACCCATGTGGAGGATTTTGGTTGCCGTTGATGTTCGTGTTGCTTCCGCTGGGTCCTTCTTGCGAGGCAGCATACTGAGCAATGGCGGCAGCAATAACTTGCTGTAGTTCTTCAGGAGTAGTGGGCATCGGCTGCGGTTGACGTCTTGGTGCCATCTTCTAAAGATGCGTACGTCGATTAGGCCATAATAAACATACGTATATAGTAATAGTATTAGCATATAACATCTCATGTTATCAGTATATCACACACAACATCCCATGTCCCAACATCCCATGTCACAAATATCATCTACACAACATCCCATGTCACAAAACATAAATAAGCAATCAAGTGAAACAGATATGGTGAGAATACGGCGATTGTTATATATATCGAGACCATAAAGTGTAGCAAGTGTGTCAGCACGTCACTGTATCATACAATCATAAATCAAATAGGGGCTACATCACCCCTGTCAAAACAACATCACATCAGTGTCACATACAACCAGTACAACAACAAATATCAGCAAAAATCTGTATCGTCAGATGGTCTCCAAAAATCTGTGCAGTCACAATCGCGGTCGTCTCACCATCGCCTACCTCTACAGTACCAATGAGCCCTATGCGGATGGGGGTGGGGGAGGGGGAAAGTGAGCAAAAAGTAAGCGACGTAAGTGGTACCAGTCCTCCTCCATCGCCTGCTGAGTACGGATCATGGACGCAACCTGCTGCTCCAGGGTCGAAAGTCGGGCAGCAATGTCAGGAGGAAATGATCGAAAAGGCTGAAATGACGAAGATGTCTGACCAAGATATGGACCAAAAGACAACTGAGCTCTCTCGAGCTCCTGGAGTCGCTGTGAATGAGACTCGTGCTGGTGTACAAACGACATCAAAAGATCCTCAATAGTATGGCCCAAATGAAATGGGTGGTATGGATCTGTGGGTGAGGAAGATGACCAAAGTAATGGCGTGCTGGTAAGATCGATAGGTGCAACAGAAGATGGGATAGATGCTATCTGAGGCATGAATGGCATGGTCGTCGGTACATGACCGAAAGGGTGGGCTGAAGAGCCCTCTCCAGGCCCCGCTGGAGGAATAAACGGTGGGATCTGAAAAGAGAACTCAGTATGATGTGTGCCAGTGTGATGTGGGGGAAACGGTGGAACATTCTCGTCCGCCGGTATCCACCCGTGCTGTGCCTCCTCATCTGGAGGATCCATGTGCTCAGCAAAGAGAGCGTGCTCGGGCTCGATGGGTAAAGGATCGATAGGAGCAATAACGGGGTCAACAGGTGCAATAACAGGATCGACAGGATCAATAACAGGGTCAGCAGGTATGTCACCTACGGGTAAAGGAACAATGGGATCAGCAGCAACATGATCGCCCTCGATCACAGGAACATCTACAGGGGGGATCAACATCAACAGGCTCAAGAGGAAAATCAGCATGAACAGGGTCATGCTCAGGTAAAGGGTCAAAAGCAGCTGCCTGCTCTGGGGCTATGGCAGGCTCGGGGTCGTCGAACGCCATATCAAAGTCAAAGTCTGGATCAATGGGATCGATAGGATCATCAGGGTCCTCTATATGCTCATCCATAGGAATATACTCGATATCATGGTCAGGATCAAATCCTGAAGGGAAAACAGGGTCAGAATCCTCGATCTCGTCATGCTCAAACGCGTAGCTCGGAATGGGGGCAGCTGAAGACGCCTGATCAGGGTCTGAGTCGTGAATAAACTGCTGCGCGCTCGCCCCACGAGATGATACAGATGCCACAGACTCTAAAGAGTCCGGGACTGGTGAGTGAATGGGCGAGTCTCCAGCTGGAACGTCAGCTATCATCAAGAGATCGCCAGCAGGTAGAGGAGCTACGTCAGGATCCTCGTCCTCAAATGGCTCGTCCTCGTAAAGCTCGATGTCGCCGTCGGCATCGGCGTCTGGCATAAGCTCATAAGCAGGGTAAGCAGCAAGAGGAATCGGTGCCGGAATCGCAACAATAGGGAGGTACTCAGCAGGGTCGCCATCAATGGGCTCATAGGCTCCCTCGGGTAAGGCGAAGGGTAAGGGGTCATCAGCGTGCTCATCGGCGCCGTCAGGTAACGCGAACGGCTGGAAGTCGTCATCGTCGGTGCTAGTATAGTCTGAGGTGTGCACCTCATGCTCCGAAGACATAACATCGTCTGACACTAACGGTAGGGGTCCAGTGGTACCTGATCCACCTATAGCTGGTGAATCCATGGGTCTGTAACATAACACAGAATAAGCACAAAATCAGTGAATCAAATAGTCACATAAGTTACCAGATAATAATCACATAATCCACCTAGTCCCACTAGCCTCCCAGCCTCCCAGACTGTCCTTCCTAGTCTCACTAGCCAACATTCCTAGTCCCACTAGCCTCCCAGCCTCTCAGACTGTCCTTCCTAGTCTCACTAGCCAACACTCCTAGTCCCACTAGCCAACACTCCTAGTCCCACTAGCCAACACTCCTAGTCCCACTAGCCTGATCCTCAGCCTCCCAGACTGAGCCTAAAATAATGAATAATATGTGCTCAACATTTGTTTGTAAAAAGTTTGTGGATCTGGACTTAAGTGGTATGCAGAAAAATGTTTTCGTGAGAGCCCTAGTGATCATAGTCTAGACTCGAGAATGAATCCTAGTTCGCTATGATCAGAGCTCTGATACCAAGCTGTCACACCCTGGCTTTGCGGAAGCGTGGTTAATTTGTGTGACTTCTTAATACCATAGCTTAATCATAACAAAGCTATATGAATTTAAAACCATGCAAGTCATCCATTAAGTTTTTGAAAACATAGTACAATACCATTGTTTTTAACATGCAACCATAACCTTGTTCAGAAACATAACAACTTATAACAAAACATAAACGTGATTTAGGGATTGTGTCTTGTCCAGGTAAGAGACACAACCCTAAACCCTGATGACTTCATGACCAGTGCAGCGGAAAACGTTCCATACCGTGCCAGATCCGTTTAATTTCCTGAAATACATGTGAGTTGAAAAATCAACAATAATGTTGAGCGAGTTCATGTGTAAGTGAGTATATAAAACCTTTGTGAGTATGAAAATAGTTGTGGTATGTAGCAGTGTAAGAGGACTTGTGATCATCAATGGTTTGCAAGGCCACTGACATATGTGAAGTGCAAATAGGGAGACTCAAACCTAGCAGATTTATGCCACGGCAAAAGTATGTGGACAAGTCACCCCACGGTCCGTTTCTAGTTTGGCCGGGGGCTGGGCTCGCTACACCCAGATAGATCTACCGCTCCTGTCCCTCGGTCCCTCCATGAGGACTAATGGCCCCATGTTGTTCCTATCCACTCACATGATCGTATAACACCTCCTTACGTTAAACATACCGTTGTAAAGTACTCGTAAATCATAGTAACATGTATTTCACCCCCGCAGTTAAGTAAACTGAAAAACAGTTAGAGAAAAGGGGGACATGAACTCACAGTGAATGCGTATCTCTACCAAGTAATCCGAATATCCGAAGCTGTGCAACGACCTACAGGTGCTAATTCTATTAGACGGATGGCCGTGCCTTAGCTTTATAATTTATATTTTTAGGGGACGGTTAGACAACCGTTTCGTGTACATACTTGGTATTTTACTTTCCTTCCCAAGGATGGGGGATTTAAATACATGTGTATTTATACTATCTCATTAAGTCCCACTTAATATATTTTATTTCTCTTTCCAAAATATAATTATTTTTCTCAAAAATAATATATTTTCTCTTTACATAATACTTTCCAAAATAATACGGTTGACAACATACGTGTCGGTGAATATTTCCGCGTAAATGCGTAAGTTACGTTTTAAATGATTAGGTGGTAATAGAAATTACCGTTGTAACTTTTATGCTTGTCGTATAAGCGTTGGTATTATTTGGGTTTGACAAGTTAGCAAATATTATTTTTACTCTAAAAATAATATTTATACATTTTCACAAAATAATCATAAACAGTGTTGTGACAAAATATATTTACCGAATATATATATTTATCACGTTTAGTTTTGTGAAAATCCCACCTCCGATTATTTATAAATAAAGTCATGGCGAAATATATTTGAAAACATGTCAAAGTAGTCTAACACTTGTAAATAATTCTAAGTGTTGGATTTTTAGAAAATTTCGCCAGAGTTTCCCCTGTAACTGGAGGTGGCCACGCTTTCAAGCGTATCATTTTCTTTTACAAAATCATTTCAACAATTCTTCAAATCAACCAAATCAATTTCCAATACTTCAAACTAGTCGATAAGTATGTAAAATCGCAATATTACATGAACTTGTAGTTTTTCTAAAAAACTATTACGTAGATCTCGTTGTTTTTTAGTGGATCTAGGTATAAAATAGTTTAGTCTTGCAAAAACCCCGTTTTTGGAACAAATCACACTTTACAACTTCCGACAATTTTATAAAAAAATTGTTATTTCGTCGGATCTTTCGTTTCACAAGTGTTTATACACTTGTAGACTATAAAAATCACATTTGTTAACATGTTAAACAACTTTTTATAAACATGATTTTCTCGACAATCCCGGTCCTACGAATATACCACTTGTACATACGTAGATCGGACTCGTTTTAAATACTATTTTTCACGTTAAAACATTTTTTACACAAGTTCATGTTTCCCGTGTGGTGGAGTTTCACCTTTTAACCCTTGTACCAAAGAAACAAGTGTATGTCAAGATACGTGATCCTAACAAGTCGGGTTAAACGATGATGAGAGCCACCACAATCATAGATCGGGCCATAAAAACCAACATATTCAAATAACTACGACATTTACACGCGTTATGAGCTTTTATCCAACGATATACGCATTTTAGTGGACTTTAAAGTTTCTTTTAGCGGGTTACCGACATTCAACCGACAAATATCCTTTTAACCCACTTTAGACAAGACTAACAATGAGTTTTAAACATTATACCTCTAGCTCGGGGCTAGGAAGATTCTAGTCGAAAACTGCGTGGATAAAAGCAACGGTAGAGGTCCTTGGCGTTCCGTTTGTTCCAAGCTTCGTTGTAACGTGATCCCCGACACTTGTATGGACTTGGAATGGGTGAATCAAGAACCGAAAAATGGTTGGGTGTGGGTGTGTGGTTCGGACGAGAGGGAGCAAGGGGGAGGGAGAGAGAGAGTTTTGTGAAGTGTGTGTGTTTGTGTGTGTGAGATGTGAGGGTATTTATAGAGAATGTCGTCTCGGTCTTTGCGAAATCTAATTAAATATTCAAAGGTTGTACTCTCTCCGGGTCCCACTAGTTTGGCCGATTTCATTAGAATGTAATGGTATCCGGTTCGTTTCCAATCGTTCAGTTACGGTTCAGTTTGGTTAAGTGCGTTAAGTGAGAGGTCTAACCCCGTTAGTTGTTTAATGCATTAGAAAGCGGGTGTTAGGGTAATCAGGGACCCTAACTGGCTCAGAAAAATACCAATATTAATTTTGGCAATATTTTTATGTTCCGGGTATTGTCCGGTTGTTCGGTTCGGATAGTAATCCGTTAAAGTGCTTAAGATATCCTTTAAGCGTCGTAAGTAATATT